>NC_069376.1:68970000-69595000 GCF_021730395.1 Mercenaria mercenaria | reverse complement strand
GAATTCAGATGTTCATTACTCATCAAGTAACATCAGCACTGCAATGCTGTGCAATATATGCCCAAAGATATTACCATTGACCCCTAAATATGACCTTGAACTTGAAGCTAGCCATCCTAAATATGCAATCTGCATGTCGTCTCGATGAAGTGAACATTAAATTCTGTGCCAAGTTTCTTTAAAATCCTTCAAGCAGTTCCAGAGTTACAGCCTCAGCAGACACGAATCAAAGTAATATGACCTTTGAACCCTTAGTGTGTAGAGTGAATATATAAAAAGTGAAGCTTTAGTCTAAAAGAAGATCAGACATATTGTAACAAGAAACCATACAAGTAATATAGGAAGAACTAATTGATTTACAGTAAAGATTCATGATCACATGATACTGTTAGTGAACATGGCAAATTTACATTATAATTAATTATCATCCAAATGCTTGATTAACATCTGACATGTCAAAGAACAAATCTATTTGTTTTACACATTTTATGATTAGACGACTTGAGCAACTTGCGTTTTGTTTCGGAAATATTTTCTTAGTGTCCTATGTACCAAGATTAGGATGAATAATCAAAATGATATTGTAATAAAGAATAACATAACATTTTTCTGAAGTTCATATTAAACTATCATTGTTTTCTTAAACAAAAGCTTAAAACTTTTAAACAAGAGGGCCATGAAGGCCCTGTATCGCTCACCTGACCTCTTGACCTAAAGATCATCAAGATTAACATTCTGACCAAGTTTCATTAAGATATGGTCATAAATGTGGCCTCTAAAGTGTTAACTACCTTTTCCTTGGATTTGACCCAGTGACCTAGTTTTTGACCCCACATGACCCAGATTCGAATCTGACCTTAAGATCATCAAGATTAACATTCTGACTAAGGTTCATTAAGATACAGTCATAAATGTGGCCTCTTAAGTGTTCACAAGCTTTTCCTTTGATTTGACCTGGTGACCTAGTTTTTGACCCTACATGACCCAGATTCAAAATAGACCTTGAAAACATCAATATTAACACTCTGACAAAGTTTCATGAAGATATAGGCATAAATATGGCCTCTACAGTGTTAACAAGCTTTTCCTTTGATTTGACCTGGTGACCTAGTTTTTGACCCCAGATGACACAATATCAAAGTCATCTAAGATTTTATTGAGGGTAACATTCTGACCAAGTCTCATTAAGATTGGACCAAAATTGTGACCTCTAGAATGTTAACAAGCATTTTTTTAATTTGACCTGGTGATCTAGTTTTTTACCCCAGATGACCAAATATCGAAATTTTCAAAAATGTTATTAAGGGTAACATTCTGACCAAGTTTAATTAGAATTGGGCCAAAATTGTGACCTCTAGAGTGTTAACAAGCTTTTCCTTTGATTTGACCTGGTGACCTAGTTTCTGACCCCAGATGACCCAATATCTAATTCGTCCAAGATTTTATTGGGGATAACATTCTGACCAACTTTCATTAAGATTGGGCCAAAATTGTGACCTCTTGATTGTTAAAAGTCTAATTGTTGACGACAACAGACGAATGGACAACAAACACAGGGTGATCACAAAAGCTCACCTTGACTGTCTAGGGAGCGTTTCAAAACACATTTTATTCATTTGATGGTTTGTTTTGGTAAGCGCCGTTTCTTACTGTATTTCTGTTATGTAACAGCAGGCAGTTGGCCTTGCCAGTGTTCCTGGATTGTTTTCCGGTACAAGTTAACCTGTTCTCAGCAAGTAATTGTTGCTTTTTTTCATGGAAAATGTTAAAATGTAGCAAGAACGAGCACACTATTTTAAAGTTGCTTTAACATAGTGACAAATCACACCCATTACTGAAATCAGACTGATCCGAGACCATGTTATTACAGTTTGGTGATCATCTGAAGTTCCCTTAAAGGTAGTGTAGAAATTTCTTAACTATAAAAATGTGTATTCATAGCGGATGAAACTGGTAGAAGCCATGCATTTCATTTTCACGTGCTAAAGTCCGCAATCCTCTTTTTTACATTATTTTCTCAACAGTCTCTTATACATTAAAGTCCTCGTCAATTAATAATCATGCTTGCGAGATATTTCAAAAACGATTTTTCTCCCTTGCTGAGAAAATATAACGGGGAAGTTAATGCTAACTTACAATAAAGAAACACATACCGTAAGGCCAGGCGTAGCCAGCGGGGGAAGGAAGGGGGTGCGGCAAGTACGATCGCATTCCCTTTACGGCAAAGCTTTCATTTTTCATTATATCAAAATACCCTTGAATGTCCATTTTTTTTTTTTTCGACTCGCTGCACTCGCCAAATTGCCTTTATTTACTTTTATTGACGCTGTAACCTTTATATTAACTCTGATGATGATTCTTTATATTACAGAATATGATTTTTAGAAAGACCAGAGCATTACTTTTATGCGAAACTGATTATGTATTACTATTTACCTTTTCACAATAGCGGAATGAAATGTATATAAACGACAGTTTACATGTACATTAAGTTTCTAAAAAACGATGTAAAACAAATAATGTAAACTTTGTAACTGAATACTATGAAATTGATTAACAGTGTTATGTGAAAGTTTTTAAAGGTGTTATGTGAACTTTAGTGTAAAAATTAAGGATCATACATCAGTGAAAAATTGTTTAGCGGCAGGACTCGTACCTAGGTTTGCTATTCATTTTATTAAAAAATGATTTTATTAAGAGTAATGACTCCGCAAACAATATTTCGAGCAGACGTGCCAATGATATGCTCAACAAGGCTTTATACCAAGCACTTCCTACTATCATTGAAATCTGGACTAGAATTTTGAAATGAAGTGTTGACAAAAATTTCTAGCCTGGCTTTGTCCCCAATAAATCTACCTCAAGTAAAAGGAGGTAATCCCAAAGCAAAGAAAGTATTTTCCCTAATTCTGAATTAAGCATTCCCTAATTAGTGTTACCTTTTAGGAATTTTGCCGGTTTAAAAAAGTTTTGCTAATTTGTATGTATATTTTGATCATTAAAACAACAGTTATACTGTTGAACAATTACTGAAACGCAGTCCATTAATATTTTACACAAAAATATCTTTACATAGATTTTGTTTATTTGCCAATTTTCTCAAATAAAACAATTTCCCAATTCCACTGGTGTTGAAGGCGTTCCCAAAATGATGAAAAAGTACCTGTCTACATAATTTCTATCTGTAATAATGAAATACAATTAATTAATACAAATCATTCAACGTACAATCCATAACTGATCAATAATATAAACCAGCAACTATCATTCCTAAGACAATTTAGTCAAATCACACAAACAATATACATTTGTACTAGAAGAAGTAGTCCGAACATTTTTTTTTTCAGTAAAATCAATAATGAACGCAAGTCCAAGAAAATATTTAGAGCAGTATGTACCAACAATATGCACATCTTATTTCAATAAATCCCTTAAGCTTCAATAAAATTTGGAGATGAATTACAGAAAAAAACTCTACATAGACTTTATGTATGATAATCAAAGGGCCATTACTCAATACAAGATCATTTAAATATGAATCGCATAATACATGCTCAGCTAGAATTCGTACGGATCATTCCCAAGAAATTGTTATCAAATCCCACCAATTATAAAGCAGTTCGGACAAATTTCATTCAAAAACTACACTTAAGGGACGCAGACTCCACAAAAAAAAACGAAAAAAAAAAACCGAGGATACACACATTTATTGTTTGTTTGTTTTGGGTTTAACGCCATTTTTCAACAGTATTTCAGTCATGTAATGGCGGGCAGTTAACCAAACCAGTTTTCCTGGATTCTGTACCAGTACAAACCTGTTCTCCGCAAGTAACTGCCAATTTCCCCACATGAATCAGAGGTGGAGGACTAATGATTTCAGACACAATGTCGTTTACCAAATAGTCACGGAGAACATACGCCCCGCCCGAGGATCGAACTCACGACCCCGCGATCCGTAGACCAACGCTCTTAGCTTCTGAGCTAAGCGGGCGGGCACACACATTTAGGCTTCATATTTTCTGTGAAGTTCCGTATAAATCCTAGCAGAGGATTTTGAGAAGCTAGATCAAGCTATATGAAGACGGACGTACATATGACGAAGGCAGAAACAAAATGTATAAAATGAAATGGGAAACATAGTGTATGAAACTTTTGTAGAATTACTATCTTTTTATAACACAGTATTTACCCTAAGGGGTACCAAATGTTTAAAGACTCTATAGTTTTATTAATGTTTCGGCCTTAAGGCCTTTATCAAAAAGACAAATTCCGAGAATTACACATTATTAACATCAACGTTACATCAGTTCCGGTTTTGTATTTCAAATTTTGTTATATTATGAGACACCATGTTTCATCCTAGAAATTTGTCATTTGATAAAGGCCTTATGACCAAAACGTTAATAAAACTGAATGAAAACTATAGTATCTTTTATTTTTTTGAAGAAATCTTATTCTAAGTACATGTATATTTTGGAGAGCTCTTGATAAAACACTTTACTCATGCTTGGTTAAAGCAACTCTTCTAATGTCTTATGGGAACATTCCTATACTAAATTGTCCCAAATTTAATTACTTCCTTACAAGCATAGAACATAACCAAGACTTAGTTTCATTCAGTCTGTTTATATAATACTTAAATGACGCTCTTTTGTGAACAAAGTCAGCTACTGTAACAGTGAATGAAATACAAGTATGTCTTGAGAAGACCCCCAGGATTTACTGCACATTCACAGTTCATTGTCCACATCAACTTAAGCCGACAATGTCTATTTATCTGTATATAGCCTACCAAAAAACAAAAATGAAATGGTATCAATGATAAACAAATGATAAACATGGTGCTTTCCAGTAAGTGAAAATGAAATTAATGCAGCTTAAAACGTCCTGTCTTTCGATTGATTAATTTCCTTTTTTTTTTCAGGTTACATTTTCAATAAATATTCCACGGAAGAGGCAAAGAAAGAAAGGGTGTGGAGTGATATTGTGTCTAAATTAAACGACAAGATACGGGGAATCAAAAATGGGAAATACAAGCTGGGCAGTTAAATACATTATTGTCAACGAAATGTTTTAGTATTTCATTTTGAATGATTCTGAACTGAATGTGTGCATGAAAATATAGGTTGAAGGTCAGTAAATGCCATCCTTCTAGGTTTCGTATAAAAACGAAAAATTCATTCTGTTTGTCTGAATGTATTTTTATAGAACATGACATATTTTCTAGCGCCTATATTTGAAAAGAAAATAGTAGGCTGAATAGTTCCTTGTGAATTCCGATCAGCCGCCGTCTGCAACCGTATACCGGCGCATATTTGCATACGTCCCCACTTGAGAACTTCAGAACTTGCCATAATGGGACGTAAAACATGAAAACTGCCGCGTTTCATGCAGAATGTATTCTAGCAGTGACGAAAAGCGATTTAAGCACTCGGTGTACAAAAACTAGCGCAAAATTGTTTTACTTGGACTTCTTTCGACTTCACCAAGGAAACACAATTTCGACCAATTTACTGATTTTATTCCTATAAGAAAGTGTTCATGCATTATTATCAAGAAATATATAATACTGAACATCTTATTATGTTTTATTGTGAAAGTTCAAGAAATATAAGCAATTGTAGTCACCTCCTTTATTGGGATATGACCTATGGTCATTTTGTAAAAGCTTGACTTATCAGCATTAGTTTTTTTTCTTTGGTTCCGAAAAAGGATTCATTTATGTCATAAATAAGGCCAAGATGAATGCATTTCTGTGCAGTTTCTGATGTGATAGAAATACAAAAATGCCATTGATAGAGAAGAAATGGCTCCAACTGCAAAATTCTTTACATTTCATTATTACATTGAAATTACCATTTTTATAACATATGCAATAACATTATGTCTATTAAGACTAATTGTAATGCGTTGGAGTTTCTTTATTCAAAATGGAAAACTCAAGAGTTACAGTCACAATTTTAGGACATAGTTTTAATCGTAGGCTTGATGATAACTTTCGCCGTCAGATGCTGCCTGCCAACTATGACCTGCAGGAATGTTCTTTGTTCCACAAGGGACTTGGTGGACTCTTGGCTTGTGAAAACTATAATGGTCTTCGAACCTGTAT
Organism: Mercenaria mercenaria; assembly: GCF_021730395.1. Lineage (NCBI taxonomy): Eukaryota > Metazoa > Mollusca > Bivalvia > Venerida > Veneridae > Mercenaria > Mercenaria mercenaria. Next base: position 69,588,891 of record NC_069376.1, on the reverse strand, counting down.
GAACCATTTCAAACGCAGGTTCAACAGCTTTCTTCGTACACACAAGCCTCGTGTTGTTGTGCTACAGCTAGGGGAAAATGACATTGAATCAGGAATACAGCCGCTTGAAGTAGCCAGTACATCAGAGGAAATAGGTTTAATGCTGCAGAAAGACTATAACGTTGTACATGTTGTTGTGTGTGAATTATTCACATGCTCAAAGCCGAAAAACACATCAGAAGAACAATATGAGTCAAAACAGGTGCAAGCAAATCATATACTTAAAACTCTGCTGGAAGACCATAATCACATCCGTTACTGGAAGCACAGACGAATATTCCGAGCCCAAACACAGATTTTTACCAAGGACGGGATCCATCTGGGCCCATTTCGTCAGAAACGCTTCTACAGGTTGTTGCGTCATGCTGTTATGACGACGGTCAGACAGGCTTTATGAAAAATTTCCAGGGGTGTATTTATTTACATATTCGTGGCCTCAACGCGAAACTAGTCTATCTGCTTCTATATCTATATACACATAGACTAGTTTCGCGTTGAGGCGACGATATATGACCCCATGAATTATATTATAAAGAATTACAGAGAATAATAAGTCCTAAAAACAAGCATTTTAACTGATTATTTGTATAAAAAAAATATATATATAAAGTTTTAAAAGGAAAAGAAAAATAACTTTTATATGACTTTAGCAACTGACATGGCTATAGCAAGCTGTACACTTAGATAACAACTCCTCTATAACAAGAGGGCCATGATGGCCCTATATCGCTCACCTGTTATCACTGCACTTGAGACAAGAAGGTCCTCAAAAAAAATATCTAAATTCAAAGGACATGAACAACAAAGGGAAGAAATTTAACCAAAAAGAAGAAAAAAATTCTTACAAGGTACAGATAGTTCAAAAAACACCTAAAAATTGGAGGTACCATCCATGTTGTACCGCAGAAAAGTGGTCTCGGTTTTTCCCTATGGCCAATAATAAAGAAGTTACTAAAAATAAGCTATTTATAGTAAGGTAAAAGGGAAGTAATTAAAAAAAAAAATATTGTAAGTGAACAAAAGAAGGATCTGCCAAATAAATATGTTGGCATAAATGAAATTTCAGATCAGTATCTTCATTAGTTACGGAGATATACCCATTTTAATTTGAAATAAAGGGAGGTAATTTGACATAAAATCAGTCCATGGTTATCTACCCTGATTGTCTCAGTCAAACTAATAACAATAATGAAATTTCAAATAATTCCTGTAAGTACTTACTGAGATAAATCCATTCTGATTACAATCAGGGGAGGTAATCAGATAATAAAATAACTCTGGAACCTACAACTGGATCTGATTTGTCATGGAATCCAAGATTTATTGTTGTTGAAGATATTTTGGAAGTTTGTATCAAATAAAACCATAAATGAAGTCTCTATATGGCTGCAAAAGCCAAAATAGCCGATTTTGGACCTTTAAGGGGCCATAACTCTTGAACCCAAAATGGAATCTGGCCAGTTTAAGAAAGGAAACAAGATCCTGTGGTGATACAAGTTGTGTGCAAGTTTGGTTAAAATCAAATCATAAATGAAGCTGCTATTGTACAGACAAGGTCGAAATAGCTAATTTTGGCCCTTTCAGGGGCCATAACTCTGGACCCCATTATGGGATCTGGCCGGTTCAAGAAAGGAAACAAGATCTTATGGTGACACAAGTTTTGTTCAAGTTTGATTAAATTCAAATCATAAATGAAGCTGCTATTGTGCAGACAAGGTCAAAATAGCTAATTCTGGCCCTTTCAGGGGCCATAACTCTGGAACCCATAATGGAATCTCCCCAGTTCAAGAAAGGAACCAAGATCTTATGGTGATACAAGTTGTGTGCAAGTTTGGTTAAAATAAAATCATAAATGAAGCTGCTATTGTGCAGACAAGGTCAAAATAGCTAATTCTGGCCCTTTCAGGGGCCATAACTCTGAAACCCATAATGGGATCTGGCTAGTTCAAGAAAGGAACCAAGATCTTATGGTGACACAAGTTTTGTGCAAGTTTGGTTAAAATCAAATCATAAATGAAGCTGCTATTGTGCAGACAAGGTCAAAATAGCTATTTTTGGCCCTTTCTGGGGCCATAACTCTGGAACCCATAATGGGATCTGGCCAGTTCAAGACAGGAACTGAGATCTTATGGTGATACAAGTTGTGTGCAAGTTTGGTTAAAATAAAATCAATAATGAAACCACTATCGTGCAGACAAGAAATTGTTGACGCACGCACACACGGACGGACGCACGGACGACGGACGAAGGGTGATCACAAAAGCTCACCTTGTCACTATGTGACAGGTGAGCTAATAAAATAATAAAAAAAAACCAAAAAAAACAGGATACGTAGACTGCCACAGCATGCGGCTCCCTTTTTAATCAATCTATGTAAATGCTGTTTTTATTTGTGATTTAAATTTTACAGCAATACCACATGTCATAAACTAATAATTGATGTCTTTATAATAATAGATTTATACCACAAATTTATAAAAGCATTACTTCAACAAGAGCTGTCAGATGACAGCAGCTCAACTATTCGAAGAATTGATTGAAGAATGGGTTCAAAATATTTCCACAGGTTTTCAGACAAATGAAAAAAATGGATTAAACAAAAAATGTTCCATGATGGCAAATATGTTAAGTTATATGTTAGGCAAAATATGGACTTGGATAAAAAATTTAACTATTTTCCAAGTTCCAAAAGGGTCATAATTCAGTCAAAATAGTTGACAGAGTTATGTACACTTGCCTACAGATGGAAATCATGTGGATATACTAGTGTTAAAATGTTCAAAGCCACAGTTCAAATAGTTTTGACAAAAATTTCAAAGTCCAAAAAGGGCCATAATTCAGCTAAAATAGTTGTCAGAGTTATGTACTCTTGCCTACAGATGGAAATCATAATGATAAACAAGTGTTTAAAGTTTAAAAGCCATATGACAAAAAGTTTTGACAAAACATGGACATATACGAAAACAGAACCAATTTCCAAGTTCAAAAAGGGCCATAATTCTACCAAAAAATATGACTGAGTTATGTGCTCTTGCCTATTGATAGAGACTATAATACTGAACAAGATATAAAAGTTTCAAAGCCTATGTCAAACACTTTACACAAAATATAAACTGGTACGAAAAACTTAACCAAGATTTCTAAGTCAGAAGGGGCCATAATTCAGCCAAAATGCTTGATGAGTTATGTACTCTTGCCTACAACTGCACATGGTGATGGTAAACAAGTGTTAAAAGTTTCAAAGCTTTATCCCAAAAATGTCAAAATGTAGACTGGTACGAAAAACTTAACCAATATTTCTAAGTAAAAAAAGGGGCAATAATTCAACCAAAATGTTTGATGGAGTTATGTACTCTTGCCTATAACTGGACATAGTGATGGTTAACAAGACTTAGTGTTGAAAGTTTCAAAGTTTTATCTCAAAAGACTTTGTCAAAATATGAACTGGTACGAAAAACTTAAGCAAGATTTCTAAGTCAAAAGGGGCCATAATTCAGTCTAAATGCTTGACAGAGTTATATTCTAATGCCTATAACTGGACATGGTGATGGTAAAAAAGTGTTGAAAGTTTCAAAGCTTTATCTCAAAAGACTTTGTTAAAAAGTGGACTGGTACAAAAAACTTAACCAGGGTGTGACGCCGACGCCGTGGTGAGTAAGATAGCTCTACTTATTCTTCGAATAGTCAAGCTAAAAATCACTAATCGGCATTTTATTAATGTAAGTTTATTTATATAGGTTGCTTCTGGTAACTCAGTGGCTTAACACGGACACATTCTATGAATATGTGATTTTTCACATGTAGTGTTAGTGTGTTGAGTGTATGATTACCATGGGCACATTTTGTGACTTCTTTGTGGTAGGTTACCAAGTTCACCGTCATTTGTTGTGACTATACCTATATTATAGCACTTTCTGTGAGTCATATGACTTTATCACAGGCATGCGTTGGTGAATTTTTGTGATATGTTTACCTTGGTCACTGTCATGTAATTTGTGATGATCTATGCATACAGTAAACCTCACTTATAAGGAACTCGGATATAAGGAACACTCGGTTATAAGGAACAGATTTCAATTCCCTGATCTAATTCCTTCTTTATTTAATGTAAAATTCCTCGGTTATAGGGAACTCGGTTATAAGGAACACTCGGTTATAAGGAACACTTTTTCTAGGCCCAAAGTACGAAATGCAATGGAAAATCCCTCGGATATAGCGAAAAGACATAAAGAATAACAAGAAACGCGTCAATGCCACGAAACCAGGTTTTCAACACTTTTCATAAGAATAAACAAGAGTGCCAGAATGTCACAATATACGCCCGTCACAGCAAATTTCTTTACTCTAGCACCTGTATTTGCAGATGTAATTTTAATTTTGTGGTTGTTTAGTAATCATGTAATTCTTTTGTTTTTCTAAGTCCACAAAAAAAAACCCTTACCAGGTAGAGATACCTTAAAATACACCTAAAATTAGAAAGTAACAACTATGTTGTACCACAGAAAAGTGGTCTTGGTTTTTTCCTTACGGTCAATTATAAAAAAGTTACAATTTAAGTTATTTATAGTAACAACTAAGGGGAAGTTAATCTTAAAAAAAAAAAAAAAAAAAAAAAATACAAAAAAAAAAATTGTAAGTCCACACAGAAATCCTTACCAGGTAGAGATTGGTCAAAATACACCTCAAAATTGGATGTAACATGCATGTTGTACTACAGAAAAGTGGTCTCGATTTTTCCCTACGTCTAGTAATGAAAAAGTTACAATATAAGCTATTTATAGTAACAACAAAGGGAAGTAATTCTAAAGAATGGAACTGCGCAAGACACTTCGTCTCATGATGGTGTATAATGTGCCAAGTTACATCAAAATCCCTCTATGCATGAAGAAGATATGCTCCGGACAAACTTTTCATTCTTGTATCCTTTGACCTCTGTGACCTTGACCTTAGACCTAGGGACCTGGTTCTTGCGCATGACACTCCGTCTCATGATAGTGAACAATTGTGCCAACTTTCATCAAAAATCCCTCCATGCATGTAGAAGATATGCTAACCCTAACCCTAACCTAACCCTATTTTTAGTAACAATGACCTTGACCTTGATCCCAGAAACCCCAAAATCAATCCCAAGCTACAACTTTATGTAAGTTTTCTATACACCAAGTTTCATCATGATAGCTCATTCCTAAGTTAAGTTATTGACCGGAAACCCTTTTTCTATTTTAAGTAACAGTGACTTTGACCTTGACCCCAGAAACCCCAAAATCAATCCCAGCCTTTGTCTTGATATAAGCTACATACATACCAAGTTTTATTCAAATATCTTTACCGAAACAAAAGTTATTGACCGGAAACCCTTTTTCTATTCTAAGTAACAGTGACCTTGACCTTGACCCCAGAAACCCCAAAATCAATCCCAGCCTTTGTCTTGATATAAGCTACATACATACCAAGTTTTATTCAAATATCTTTACCGAAACAAAAGTTATTGACCGGAAACCCTTTTTCTATTTTAAGTAACAGTGACCTTGACCTTGACCCCAAAAACCCCAAAATCAATCCCAGCCTTTGTCTTGATATAAGCTACATACATACCAAGTTTTATTCAAATATCTTTACCGAAACAAAAGTTATTGACCAGAAACCCTTTTTCTATTTTAAGTAACAGTGACCTTGACCTTGACCCCAGAAACCCCAAAATCAATCCCAGCCTTTGTCTTGATATAAGCTACATATATACCAAGTTTTATTCAAATATCTTTACCGAAACAAAAGTTATTGACCGGAAACACCAGTTTGACGCCGCCGCCGCCGCCGCCACCGCCGCCGCCGCCGCCCGCCCGCCCGACCGACATCTACCCCAATCTAATAACTCAGGTTTTCATTGAAAACCTGGTTAAAAATTATTGAAAACCGGAAATAAACATGAGAATCGCTGATGACGTCACAGCAACTTCGGCACTATCAAGCGCTTTCATGCACATGAAAATCGCTTTCATGCACATGAATAAACACAAATTATTTCATTTCTATGATCTTTAGTTTGTTAATTCACGGATACGATAAAAAGAAAATATATAATATTATCAAATTACCAAATACTAAACGATAGTAGACTATATTTACTCAAGATTATGTTCGACAGCTACATGTATTTGGTATTTCATGTTAACAATAGTGAACGAAAATCCTAAATAAATGTGCTAATTACACGTGATTAACAATGGCAAACAGTCCAGTTTACCAAATTTCCAATTGTAAAAATTATAGCAGGTGCTAAAATGGACAATGGCAAAAGTATAGGTATAATTTACACTTTAATCCGTATATATGGCGCCATTGTCTAGACATAATACACTGTATGTCATAAATACCCTACTTTTAATTTTTAATGGGTAGTCTAATTTAACATTTTTGTAATAAAAAATTGAACATTTATTTTATTTTATATTAGTATTGATGACTATTCAGATAACATGCAGTCAAGCAAGGTAAGGGGAGTAACTGCAAAATATCTGATAGTCATCATGTAGCGCTCTCTAAAAAGAAGACAGAAATGACAGACAAAAAATAAACATAAATTACGATCATTCTTACCGACGAACATTTTGGCTTGGTTTAAGTTTAACGCCGCGTTTCAACACTCTTTCAGTCATATACATGCAGGCAGTTTACCTTACCATCTCTCCAGGATAGGACCGGTACTAGAAAAGCAACTTCCTCACATAAAGATTCAAGGTCGGCCTGGAGTGTGAACACATAGCCCTTATGAAACGTAAGTCAAATAGTGTTCGCTGTACAAATTGTGTTCGTTATACAAACCTTGGTTACAAGGAACTAGTTCGCTATACGGATATAAGGAACCTCGGTTATAAGGAACAATTTTTAAAGGTCCCTAGCTGTTCCTTATAAGCGAGGTTTACTGTATATCACTTTCTGTGCGTCTTTTGACTTTACCACAGGCACAACTTGCGTATTGGTGACATATTTCTTACAATCACTTACACGTGAAATGTGATTATGTACATATGCATTTTATAACTTTCTGTGAGTCATTTGAGATGTTGACTTTACCACAGGCACACTCGGTGAATTTGTAATATAATTTTAACAATGCTTCTACGTTTTTTAGAAATAATCATATAATATATATCTCTTCCTGAGAGTTTCTCCGAGTCTTGACTTTACCCTACTTTGTGATATAATTTCACAATCACTATCATAATAAATATTTATACATATATTATAATACTTTCCAAGAATCCGTCATAATATATTTTCTGCAATCCCGTATAAGCAGGGATAGCTTGTATGATTCATAATATACCAATTTTTGCTATGGACTTATTTACCAGAGTCATTATTTGTGAATTTGAATGCAATTGTCAGCAAACGTTAAAAAAACGACCAATGTTTTTTCTTGTAAAAATTAGGATTGAACAGTTATTACAAATGTTTGTATAATTGAATTATCGATAAATTACCCAGAAACTCGCTACGGCCTCCACTTTGTTTCAAGTATTGTAAACATTACATAACAGACGTAACACAAACAGCTTTAGCTATGAAATTGCAAAACTATGTCTCTGTTGTTAAAAATGTATGTTAGGGACATAACATTACATGTACATTTTATTTGATCTTGATTACTATAAGTATAGTGGAGTATATTGAGACATAACTTTAATTAAAATCAGTTTCCACTATGCTAATGTCTCATAAAATTTTACTAATGCCTTATATATCATTGTTTCAGCAAAATGCCTTCGAGAAAAAGGAGTAGCGCAAGCAGCAATCCAGGGGCCAAGAAAAAAAGGGCGGCTTCGAATACAGCCGGAGCTGTACCGGAACAAACTGTCATTTATTTCTATAGATCTAAATATGGTTCGTGAAAAAGGACTGTTTGTCTGGCATTCGGAACATTCCTACACTAGTGATCCATGAAGACTTTGTCCAGTTTCCAGAATGGCAGGAAGGAAGGACTTATTGTATTGGACCACTTGTCAAAGCAGCTTAAACGTTGCAATAAATGTAATCAGCAGCTGCATCTTCACAACACCCTCAAGTTTGTTTTGTTTTGTTTTTGTTGGATTTAACGTCGCACCGACACATGATAGGTCATATGGCGACTTTCCAGCTTTAATGGTGGAGGAAGACCCCAGGTGCCCCTCCGTGCATTATTTCATCATGAGCGGGTACCTGGGTAGAACCACCGACCTTCCGTAAGCCAGCTGGATGGCTTCCTCACATGAAGAATTCAACGCCCCGAGTGAGGCTCGAACCCACGTCGATGAGGGGCAAGTGATTTGAAGTCAGCGACCTTAACCACTCAGCCACGGAGGCCCCTACAACACCCTCAAGAAAACCACATTTGGTCTTGATGCATAATTTGTTAGTCAAACTAATCCGACTTATACATTAAATCAATGGACAAAAGTAATTCAGTCAGGCATATCAGCGAATGAAAAAAAGAACTTGTTATTTTGTGGTTTATCATTCAGGTGAAGTAGTTTCAGTCAAGTTTTTTGTTGTTAACAAAGAAAAGAAAGTGTTTGCTGTTGTGAAAGTATATGAAATACCTGATGACTGTTACATCCTTAGATCTAGTGGCAGACATATATTTAAAGTTGTATCAACTGAATGTCTGAAAACAATTCATGTGTCTGAGATCATGGATAAACTTTTCTGTATAGCTATTGACAATGCTGTATATGTTGTACGTATGCCAAACATTCTAGGCAGAAGTGTGTTTAAGTAAGGTACAATCAGTCCACACGAATGACCCCTATCCAGTGGTTAGACCAATAAAATACTTTTCATTAAAAAGAGTACTCTAGCAAATTAGTATTGATTAGTGAATTTCAGAAAATAACCGGACAATATATATGGTTATAATTAGTCCCCTACCGTGAAACCGGAGGAAACTATAGGTTTACCCTCCGTCTGTCCATCTGTCCGTCAGCAAAAAAGAAGTGGATTATGCGATTACTCAAAAGTACATAAGCTAAGGTTCATGAAACTTGGTGTGTAGTTACAGGACGATATGTAGATTATGCACATCATTTTATTTTTTCAGTCGGACTAAAATTATTGGTTGCTATGATAACAGAAATTCCGTCTGTCCTTCAGCGAAAAAAAGTGGATTACGCGATTACTCATAAAAAAGGGTCCTAGCAGTATCTATGACAGCACAGGCCCAAATCAGCCTTTGGGGCACAAGATACATATGTACAGTTCATGAGATAAAATTTAACGCTTTTGTATGCTACACATTTATATGATCATGCTTAAATCTGCACATACAGTTATTACAACAAGAGGACCATGATGGTCCTGAATCGCTCACCTATCCCCACATGACCCAGTGTTGAACTGAGTATGACGTCATTATTTCTATTATTTGACATAGTGACCTAGTTTTTGAGCACATGTGATCTAGATATCATCAAGATAAAAAATTCTGACCAATTTTCATGAAGATCCATTGAAAAATATGGCCTCTAGAGAGGTCACAAGGTTTTTCTATTATTTGACCTACTGACCTAGTTTCTGAAGGCACGTGACCCACTTTTAAACTTGACCTAGATATCATCAAGGTGAACATTCTCACCAATTTTCATGAAGATCTCGTGAAAAATATGGTCTCTAGAGAGGTCACAAAGTTTTTCTATTTTTCGACCTACTGACCTAGTTTTTGACCACACATGACCCAGTTACAAACCTGACCTAGATATCATCAAGCTGAACATTCTCATCAATTTTCGTGAAGATCCGTTGAGAAATATGGCCTCTAGAGAGGTCACAAGGTTTTTTCTATTTTTAGACCTACTGACCTAGTTTTTAACCCCACGTGACCCAGTTTCGAACTTGACTTAGATATCATCAAGGTGAACATTCTGACCAATAATCATGAAGATCTCATGAAAAATATGGCCTCTAGAGAGGTCACAAGGTTTTTCTATTTTTACATCTACTGACCTAGTTTTTAACCCCAAGTGACCCAGTTTCGAACTTGACCTAGATATCTTCAAGTTTAACACTCTGACCAATTTTCATGAAGATCCATTGAAAAATATGGCCTCTAGAGAGGTCACAAGGTTTTCCTATTTTTAGACCTAATGACCTAGTTTTTGACCGCACGTGACCCAGTTTCAAACTTGACCTAGATATCATCAAGGTGAACATTCTGACCAATTTTCATGAAGATCCATTGAGAAATATGGCCTCTAGAGAGGTCACAAGGTTTTTCTATTTTTAGATCTACTGACCTAGTTTTTGACCCCACATGACCCAGTTTCGAACTTGACCTAGATATCATCAAAGTGAACATTCTGACCAATATTCATGAAGATCTCATGAAAAATATGGCCTCTAGAGAGGTCACAAGGTTTTTCTATTTTTAGATCTACTGACCTAGTTTTTAACCCCACGTGACCCAGTTTCGAACTTGACCTAGATATCATCAAGGTAAACATTCTGACCAATATTCATGAAGATATCATGAAAAATATGGCCTCTAGAGAGGTCACAAGGTTTTTCTATTTTTAGACCTACTGACCTAGTTTTTGAACCCACGTGACCCAGTTTCAAACTTGACCTAGATAACATCAAGGTAAACATTCTGACCAATTTTCATGAAGATCTTATGAAATATATGGCCTCTAGAGAGGTCACAAGGTTTTTCTATTTTTAGACCTACTGACCTAGTTTTCAATGGCACGTGACCCAGTTTCGAACCTGATCTACATATCATCAAGATGAACATTCTGACCAACTTTCATAAAGATCCCATGAAAAATGTGACCTCTAGAGTGGTCACAAGCAAAAGTTTACGGACGCACGGACGGACGACGGACGACGGACACCGCGCGATCACAAAAGCTCACCTTGTCACTTTGTGACAGGTGAGCTAATAAAAACTAGAAAATGCTTTTGTAAAAAAGCGCATGTCTCCCCCAATGCAAAGTCCTATAGGCAAGAAGTCAATAGGGGTCAGGAGCGAAAGTCAAAGAGACACTGATGGTTGGCTGCAATAGGGATCATCTACTTGGCATGTCCAGTCATCCCACTAAATTTCAACACTCGTGGCCTAGTGGTTCTCAAGTCACTGTTCAGGCTCATGTGACCCTGACCTTTGATCAAGTGACCTCAAAATAAATAGGGGTCATGTACTCTGCATGTCCAATCATCCTATTAAGTTTCAACATTGTAGGTCAAGTGGTTCTCAAGTTATTTCCAAAAAATGATTTTACATGAACAGGCCACTGTGACCTTGACCTTTAATAGACTGACCCCAAAATCAATAGGGGTCATCTACTCTGCATGTTCAATCATCCTATGAAGTTTCAACATTCTGGGTCAAGTGGTTCTCAAGTTACTGATCGGAACTGGTAATCAATGTTCAGGCCCCTGTGATCTTGACCTTTAACGGAGTGACCCCAAAAACAATAAGGGTCATTTACTCTGCATGAACAATCATCCTATGAAGTTTCAACATTCTGGGTTGAGAGGTTCTCAAGTTATTGATTGGAAATGGTTTTCCATGTTCAAGCCCCTGTGGCCTTGACCTTTAACAGAGTGACCCTAAAATCATTAGGGTTCATCTACTCTGCATGACCAATCATCCTACAAAGTTTCATCATTCTGGGTCAAGTGGTTCTCAAGTAACTGACCGGAAGTGGTTTTCAATGTGCGGGCCCCTGTGACCTTGATCTTTCACAGAGTGACCCCAAAATCGTTAGGGGTCATCTACTCTTTATGACCAATCATCCTATTAAGTTTCAACATTCTGTGTCAAGTGGTTCTCTAGTTATTGATCAGAAATGGTTTTCAATGTTCAGGCCCCTGTGACCTTGACCTTTGATGGAGTGATCCCATAATCAATAAGGGTCATCTACTCTTTATGACCAATCATCCTATCAAGTTTCAACATTCTGGGTCAGGTGGTTCTCTAGTTATTGACTGGAAATGGTTTTTAATGTTCAGGCCCCTGTGACCTTGACCTTTGATGGAGTGACCCCCAAAATCAACAGGGGTCATCTACTCTTCATGACCAATCATCCTATGAAGTTTCAACATTCTGGGTCAAGTGGTTCTCTAGTTATTGATCGGAAATGGTTTTCAATGTTCAGGCCCCTGTGACCTTGACCTTTGATGGAGTGACCCCAAAAACAATAGGGGATGTCTACTCCAGCAGCCCTACAACCCTATGAAGTTTGAAGGTTCTAGGTGAAATGGTTCTCCAGTTATTGCTCGGAAATGAAGTGTGACGTACGGACGGACGGATGGTCGGACAGGGCAAAAACAATATGTCTCCTGGGGGAGACATAATTATCTCAAAGCAGGTGGATGTTTAGAAATTTTGTTCAGTATAAATTTTATGAAAAGTTCATGCCAAATATATTTTCTGCTTGTTTTAAGTGCGTACTTCTTTGTTTCTGACCATGGTCTGTATCCTTTCCAACCATGGTTTACATACACATTATATTTCTGTCAGTTTGTTTTTAACCATGGTTGTAATTTTTAACCATGGAACAAAGTTGACCATGGTCAGTCATATCTCAACCATGGTCTACATCAGTTGACCATGGTGGCCTTTTTTTTAACCATTGTTTGACCATAGTAAACCATGTCAAAATTTCTGGTCCAACCATGGTCAAACCTGGAATGGCTATGCTGAACCATGGTTGTAAATGGTTGAACATGGTCACATTTCGCAGGGGATATATGTTTTGAGTATTACCTAAATGGTACTTTTTTCAATGATATAACAAAAATTAAGGAGGGTATGGGATAGTGTCAAAAAGCATGAGCTAGAATATGCAGATACTATTTTTAGTGCGAAAAGAATCCAGTTGAAATCAACTGTAAAATTTACACAATGTGGCACTGGGGCTTTAAGATTAGCAAGACAAAATATCTGTACAACTTTGATTATTACAAATATACAAAGTTTAGAACTTTCATAGTATAAAAAACCACGTACTGCACATAAAATGAAGGAGTCACTTTAAAAATAGAAAGTCACAGAAGTACATTTTAAGTTCCTTAGATGCAGGTATTTTTCAAAGTTAAGAAAGTATATATAAAGTTCCACTTGAATCCTCAATTGTTTGTTAAAGATACTAAAGTATCATTGAAGTCCCCTAGTACTTCCTTGAAGTCCCATGCACAAAAGTGGAGCACAATTAAGGCCCCGGAGACTTCAGGGGAAGTATGAGACAAGTACAATTGAAGTCTCCGGGACTGAATGCGAAGCAGGTCTATGTGATTGGAAGTACCTTTAAAGTACATCAGAAGTGTATTTGAAGCAGAGGGCTTATTTGAAGCTCCTACTACTTTTGTAGCTTGGCAGTTTGTTTTATATTGTGACGGTCAAACTGTGGCTGCAAAAGTCTGAAATTAAAAAGCAGTCACTCAGCGACAGTAAGCTTGTCTATATTTTCCATAAAATTTCCAAAATAAATACCAGGGGCTTTTTTTATTCTATAACAGAAGCCGAATATTGGCCTCGTCCCCCAGCCGAGGATTTTCCCCACAGCCAAGGATTTCCCCTACCGCAGCCCGAAATTCCCCTACGTCCGAAATTCCCCCCTCCGAAATTGTAAACAAAGCAAGGGAGATTACTCCAAGCGATTTTTTCTTTATATAAGTAGTATCGAATATCGGACCCGTTTACAATTGCAGACGGTCTTTCACAATTTTCAATGGGTGTGAAAACCTTTAGAAATGGTAGAAAAATGTTAGAAGAGCGTTCAGTGGACCCGAGGTTCCGGTTTTGACCCGCGAAAGTCGATAAAAACTCGTATCTGACCCGTATATAATATGCCGTGTGCGTCTGTTTGTCTCGCGGTAATACTCTTTGATGCGTAACGAGTTTGAAAGCATTGCTGCTTGTCAATCAAAATCCCAGTGAACTTCAATACTGTTTGTCGACACCAGCATAAGTATGGCAGTAGGCGGAGCGTCGTATGTTAATTAGCTACTATCAATCACGCCACGCGCCGACTGACACGTGGTTATCATCAGTTAGTAATAGTTGATTGATAAACAATGCAGCGTCAGATTATCGTGTGTGTACTCTTGTTAGTTAGCAGTAACAGCTTATGCTGTATTGAGTAATATGTGTTGCCAATTTAAAGTAATTATTTTGTGTGCTTCATTCGATTAAATAAGCCGGTCGGCCGTTACGCAAATTTATTATCTTTGCCGAGGTATTTTGCTATATAAAATATAAATGTTTTAAATAATCTGATATTATAAGTATGGAATAGTTCTGGTGAAAAGATGAAATTTAAAACGGGTATTTTATTAAGAATTTTAAAGGTTTCCTTTCGTTTTTTCATATTTGTCACAGGTTTTCGTGACCGTGATGTTCGGACTTTTTTATCCTTTCTTACAAGATTTTCTAGTACAATCGAAATAAAAAGCCAACAAAAGTAGGCATTTAATAATAATATGATGACTCCTGCAAAAGCACCTCTTATTTTGAAGCATTTTTTGTGAATAAAAACATGTGACCTTTAAATATTCAATGATTTCTTTCTTGTATAGGGCTAAATTGAGCATTTCAAATCTCCCCACCCACCTTGTTACAATGATAAGTGAACATTAGTGCAAGTCCATCTACTGCTAAGTGACAGTGTGTATAGTTGCTAAAAGTTGCAGGAATATGTAATAAAAACATAGTTTAAAGTGTTTATTATGCATAATTGTAAATTCCCACCCCCCCACACCGAGTGAAAAAAATCCCCAAAAACTGCTTGTCGCGCGCTATTTTCTTCCCCCAATGACAGGCTGGGGCCCCTTCCCCCAGTCGTAAAAAAAACCCCTGAATACTGGAAAGAAACATGGAAACACATACTTGTAACATCAACACAAAATAGAACCGCACCAGAATGAATGCAGAAGTTGTCCAGAGTGATGTGGCATTGTACGATGCTATTCCTTGGTTTCATAAATCTTTCTTGACTTACAGATTAGGACATGTTCTATTTCGTAAGTTTGCCTTGCGTACCACCCACGTTGACAAGCTACAAATTGGTATAATTAGTTGACAACAGGCAAGTGAATGAAATTCCAGAAACAATTGCTCAAAAAATAACACAAATCTGAATTTAAAATGGCTTCCAATGCATAAAGGAAAAAGGATGACACTGAAAAATTAAATGGTTTGAGCAGCGTCATGAGAAAACCAACATAGTGCCTTTCCGACCAGCATCTGCGCAGTCTTGTCAATGCTGTTTGCTATGTAACAGTTTCTCTAATTGCAATAGGCTTTGAAAGCAAACATCATTGATCCTGACCAGACTGCGTGGATGCAAAAGGCTAGTCTTGATCCATGCTGGTCGCAAAGCCACTATGTTGGTTTTCTCATGGCGTGGCTCATTTGTGTCATGCGTAAACAAATTCATGGGATATTATCTTTTATTAATAATGGCTCCATTCTTTTCAGTAATGCACTATGTTTACTAGGTAAATCTCTGTTATTTATATGGGAGTGGAATACTGTCTGAATGTGAAATTGTACATCTTTGAGATAATTAGTGTTGTACAACTAGAACGTAACGTCTGTTGAGGCCTTAAGGTAGAGATGGTACCTAAAAAATGCATTACTAAACTTTCTATCAGGGCCTCACTACAACTTACAAAATAACTGTCAGTGTAAGTCATGAGAAAAGCGTGCATATTGTATATTGAATACAAAGGGATTTAAACAAATGTAGGTCATATTTTGTCTGCCTGGTAAGTTGTTTGAAAAAGGACCTATCTGATTTTTCTTTCACTTATGATCAATGTTTAATGTTGGCTTCAGTTTATTGATCAATTCAGAGTTGTCCCCCTTTGATTTATTTGGTTAGGTACCATCTCTACTTAAGATTCTTCTATCTTTTCTGGAGTAATGGACCACTGTACTTAAATATGTTTTATCATGATGATTTATGCATAAATTAATAAAGACCTAGTATACATAATTTTAAAATATTTAATAAGTAATCAAGTTAGTATTCTGTAACAACGCGAATTGTATTTATTGTCAATTTTCAGAACCAGGTATGATTATGTCTATTTTCAGAACCAGATATGAGCAGAGTACAGTTTGAGAAATGTCTTGGTAGAACAGATACTATGGAAATAATAAAGAACAGAACAGACCACATTTCTCCTTCTTATAACTGGTAAAGTTCCAAGTAAGAGCGAGTACAACAATGCAGCCCCAGTGAGAGTTTGTGATGAGGTGTCAACTGTAAATGTGTGGTCGTTAAATGATGTGCAGTCAGATTGACAAGTAACATTAATTTATAAATCATTATAATGAATCATCGAATGAATTTCGAATGCACTTGGGCAATTTTTATATATATTTTTTGCAATCCTGAATGGCATTTTTATCCTGAATGTTAGTAACACCGACGTTTTCGTAAAGTCGTAAATTTCCTTTGTTCCAACTGAACTTTGGATGTATGGCTTAATTTATTTATTTGTTCCCAGATACAGGTAAAATCCTTGCAACCGACAAAGATTAGCAAGGAGAAAATTCAAAATTTTTATCATAAATACAAAAGACCAGCAAATATGGGAGCCCTACGGGTTCCTAAAATTGATAAGTGTCTCTGGAACCAACGAGAAAATAATGTCAAGTCTCTGGATGTTGCAAGGCAGATGAACTGAACAAAGCAGCAGCACCTCTAGTAAGTGCCATGAATCACTAGTTCACTAGTGAGGAACCTGAAATCAGATTTCTAAAAGAATGTATTGGTGACTCATTTGGGAGTATTTGCAGCACTAGTATTGCAAAAATTAACATTCCAAGGCATGAAACAATCAAAAAAAGAAGTGGATCACTCATTCAAGAGCTTGTGCACTAAAAAGACAAATATTTCTGCAACCAGTTTATTTGGGGCCAAACACCAAGAACAGAGCAAAATTGTTGTTTCTGGAAGGCAGATAAAAATGACAAGCAAACTGATTTTTTTAGGAAAAGGGAGGGGAAGCAAAGGTCAGCTTCCCCTCTTCAAACCAGGCAGGCATACATCAACTTTAACTCAACAAGGCAATCAGACTAACCTTTTGGGGCATTTAACGGATTGCTGTAAGGTTGCCTTAAACTACGAATTGTAATGTGCAGGAACCAAGCCCAAAAATATCTGAGCCAAAGAAAAAGGCTAATACAGTCTTGAATTGTTTTGTAAATTCGTATGAATAAAATGCATAAATTTTACAAGATTCTTGCTTTAATTTATGGGTCATAATGAAATATCTCCAGTGAAAGCATACTTGATAAAATTAAAATATGGTTCACAATCTATATTCACATGTCAATTTCACTTTAATTACTCAACTCTTAAATACTGGCTTGCTTCCAGTCTGGTGTTGCTGTTTGAAAATTGCTAGACCTTGAATCTCCAAAACAGAGTATCTGACAAGGTTTCAAATTAGGTATTTTTGTCAAATAGCTGAAATTATTTTGAGCTTTCATTCCAAACAAGAGCTGTAAGGTTAAAAGTAACAAGAGCTAGGCAAAAGCAGAGCATTATAATTATGTACAAAGTTGTAGATCAGAGGAGGTGAATGTAAAATTCAAAAAATTTCAATGAGAAAACAAGTGTGACTGCTATCAACGAAAACTCATTGTGGAAACTTTTCCACATCTAACTGGTATTGTGCTGCATGTGACAATTTATAAGATAACTGGGCTGGTGAAAATTCATTTGTGCTTGTGATTATTTGCATAACACGAGTCTGACTCGCTTGTGATTTCATATCCAAATGTCTTATACAGTCAATCATAAGTAGAGGTGCGCGGTATTACCGGTATACCGGTAACCGTGGTACCATCTTCCCGTGGTACGATACCGCGGTACCATCGGGGAATACCGGTATTTTATCAACATTATCCCTACCTCTGTTTATTTTTAATATAGTTTGTCTATGTAGCCTTCCGTAACAGCAATTGACACCATGCACGATTTTCCGATTTATATCTCTGGAATTCCCATGCTACTATTATTAGTTTCCAAAAATAACCACCCAATGGTGCAATTGAACATGTATGATCGACCGTGTGATCCCCAATCAAAACCTTCGAAAACCTCCAGATTATTCCGTATAGATGGATGACGTCATGGGCGCACTTGTTTTTACTTTGAGTCTGGTAAATTTGGCGAGTCTCAACTTCTTGTTTAAATGATGATAGTTTAAAATATCCAAGTATGTATTTGCACGTATTAAAAAAGAAATAAATAGTATGGAAAATGTTCAGTCGAAATTTATTTTTTTGTTTGAAAACAATCTGATGAAGCCTTCATAAACGTTACTGGTTTATCAAACGGGTGCACGAATCGAACTTCAAACAAGCGCGACCTATATACATGTGACCCAGTGCTTCCCTAAAACAATATGACGTCTTCCGACGAATACACGCTGGTAAAAAATACTAAGGGTCATTAATCTAACTAGTCATTAGTCAAGTTAATATTCCAGTGTATTTTTTCTTTAATTCTAGTCAAGTAACTAGTCTTCGTTGTTGCTCATAATAAATTAAGTATTTCTGAGAGTTTTTCAATATTTTTATGACCACTACCATTGCTGTAAGTCTTACGATAAATATGATGGTATACTGTGGTATATACTGCGGTAATTAGGAAAAAACCGTGGTATACCGCGGTATTTTTTTCAAGGCGGTACCCAGCCCTAATCATAAGCACTTAAAATCATTAATTTTCCTACATTAACTAATATAAATGTACAAATGCCTCAGTATATCAAACTTATCAAACTCCCATTTAAAGCATGGTTGTGCCTACTGCTCTGAAATATATGCTTTCATCTAAAATTGTACCAATTTCAAATTTACATGTACATAAACATCATAAAATAACATTTTCCATTCTCAGTATCCAATCTATAAATCAGTACTCTTATTTCCGTAGTGATAGAATCAAAATTATTGTAAAACCCTGACTTTCTGAATGTGTAACACCCAAATGCAATGCAGAACAGTTAGATCAAGGTAACAATAAAGCAAATATATCAATAACCAGTTGTAACATCTAAATAATTGTTACTGTTATAAATGGTCTCTTCACTGTGAAGTTACAGTGCAACCTCTGTAGAGCAATACCCTTGGGAGATACAAATATTGACTGCTTTGTAGAGATTTTTGTTCTGGAGAAGTAAATTTGATAGTATATTCAGCTTAAGGAAATTTCTATGATGTCGCTATAGAGAGGATTTTGCTTACGAGCGGGCCACTCTGGAGAGGATGTACTGTATCTCATTGCCAGTGCTTTCAAATCTGACTAAACTTACAGCCCAATTTCTATTTTTTTAACATATTCTTTTACCATCTATCATCCTGTTGGAAATACTTTTTCACTAAACAAATACGATATGAAAGATTTCTGGGTAAAAATGTCCAAAGTAAGCTATTAAATTCTCTGCAATGTTTAAAACAAAATGTAATACAAAATGTTTGAAACATTTGTATACAGTCAAACCTGTATTACAATGCACCTATGTATAGTGATGACCTGTCTCAAACGGCCACTAGTTATGGTTCCAATTTAAGCATTAATTAGCATTAATTAACAGTGCATTTCAGTCAATGAAAAGTGAACTACAGCACAGTCAGTATTTGACTTTTCATAAATGTCATTTTATATACATGTCTGACTATATACTAAATATTGTGTCTATTTTACAGTATTTTACAGATTTATAAATATTTGAATGCAAGTTGAAGGTAAGAAATACATTTCATTATGCAAAAAAACAACATGAACAAAGTCTTAACTGCCTATGTAGAGAGGTTGTGACTTCATATTTGTTGCAAGCATGCATGCATGCATGTAAAACTTCACTGCTTTTTGCAAACAGTTTCTCAAAATCCAGAAAATTTCAATTTTCAGACAATTTAGCTACACAAATTCAAATTGTACAAAAAGTCTTAGATGTGCAGATTTGCATGTAGGAAGTAGATAGCTTAAATTGATGAGCCACACTAATTAAAACATTTATTACACACAACTATGAAATCACACAACATTTTAAAAATACAACTACACCCCTGTAACTCAAACCATGCTCTATAAAACATATGCAAAATGCAGTCACATTTGCTTCTCGCATAATTCAGTTTTCAGAAAGTCCAAAGAACTGATCAGCTGCATTTCATATTACACATGTTTTTAAGTGGTTTAAAGTTTAACTACTATAACATCATAAACTTTTAACTGCTTTCCAAATTACTGTATAAAAAATTCTTTTGACCTTTCTGTAATTGATCAGAAAATGATGTCTTCCAACATACAACATTTTACATGCCTTGGAAACTGTAAATGACAGTATGCAAGTAATACTGGTATTTTATCAAAACCACTGAAAAGACATGACATACCTAAACAAATCTGTTTGTTTTACAGTCTATAATTCAATTTATCTTTCAATTAGGAACACCATATTGCACAACTTTGACAACCAACTTCACCACTTAAGAAAATATTGTGTAAGGTGTACACTTCATGGTGAAAGATATTACCATCATAAACTGAAACAAACAAATACTTTCTAAATATCTACATACTTACCACTTTCTATAAGAATATCAACACTGTGTAACTTTCTAACACTTACTACTTCTTCTCCAATGTGCCATATAGAATGAATTTACTCTTTTGAAATATATGATGCATGGTACAATGTGAAATTTCCGGTCCCTTCTGGAAAATTATCCTCACAATCGATAAATAAATAGTTTCTCAAAACATTTATATTCTCTTCAAAGTTTCTTGTACTTCCGCTCCAAACCTATATACAATGTGTCAAAGGTGAAAACATCCTAAAATATATCATGCTCACTGTTGCGACTTTCGCAGATGCTGTCTAAGTAATACTTTCACTTTTTCTGACATAGGTTTCTCTTCTTCCTGTTTATGCATTTCAGACTTTTTAACAACCTTTTTCAGCCTACTTTTTGGAATAAGCATAACTTTTGGCCCAGATTTATTGTCTTTCGTTTGTCCTTCGCATTCACTTTTATGACCATGATCCTGAACTAGTTCTTGTTTATTTTGTTTCTGTTCTTCATACTTTCTTTTCTTTGTTGTTACAGGCAACTTTGCTACCTTTGCTGTCTTCTTTCTCTTTTCCAATCCTGAATAATGCTGTTCAACAGGTACATTACAGCCCACATATGAAATGCTTTTGTTTGTAGGTATCTCATTTACAGATTGTTGTTCTTGTTTAATAATCGCATAACCTTCGTCTGGCTGTTCTGGTTTAACAACTGTAGGTATAACTGGACTTTGTATCACAATATGATCAATAGTTCCGTCATCATTTACTTTTTCAACCTTGATTTGTGTTTCAGAATATCCTTTTACCAATAGGTTTTCACACCTGTTTTCCTGTAATTGTCTTTGATCAAAACTATCTGTTTCAGATCTGAACAATGTGAAGGCATCTGTATTTTCTAATGCATGCATACTTTGTACAGTTTCATTTTCCTCTACAGTTGCAGTGTCACCTGCAGTGTTTTGAGTCCAAGGATCTTCTGGTTCAACTTTGACATTTTCAATAACAACATGTAGGTTTTCAGAGTCAAATTCTCCCATGCCTGATTTATTACCTGAATCTATGACCTGTTCTATTTTACGAACTGAAGTTTCAGGGTATATTTTACTGTCATTTTCAGTAACTGGAATTAACTTTTCAAAAGAACTCTTTGCCAGAGTTTCAAATATACCTGATAAGTCTTCTTCAACATTAGATGATTCCAAGCCATCTCCACCTTTTGTTTTTCCATTTTTCAGCTTTGGCTTGCTATCAACACCTTTTCCTCCAACTTTTTTAATCAATGTTTTCATTTTACCTTCTTTGATAAAACAGGCTGCTGTGTCTTCATTTTTGTTGTCATTTGCAAAAGAGTTACGTTTTCCTGAAGTGTTTGGTGAAAGTACAATTTTAATCTTATCTGACTGTATTTGAGAACTGGCTGATAAAGTTACAGGTGTGACCAACGAATCAGTCCCATTTTCATGTTTTGGTGATAAACAATTTATACCTAGACTTTTAGACAACTTTGTCAGTGCTTCCTCGAATAGGTCAGCTATTCCCAACTGTTCTTGAGCCTTATTTTGTAATGAAACAATCTTGACGCATAATGATTTCTTCTGAGGCAAGAACATGGTCTCTAAATCCTCCAATAGGAAAGTTATAGCCATTTCTGCAGCCTGAAATAGAATGTACCAAGTCTGAAATTATTTGTATGACGTATTACTACCAGTGTATAAATAGTGTTAAAACATGTTTGTTTGTGCTATAAATTATTTCTATTCTAACATGCCCTTAACCTAAAACAGTAGATAAAATATAAAAGCGCACTTTCTTGGTCGCAACAAAAACTTTGACGTCATCGCATGTTAATGTGATGTTATTCTAGCGTAAAAGTGGATTAACAGAGACAAATATATTAGAATTGAATATCAAGCACTGAAGAATGAGTTACAGACAGGACATGAAAAGCAACCTAAAATAGTCAACCTCCAGTGTGATCTTGACCTTTCAGCTTGGGGTCTGGGTGTTGCATGTGAGTCATTAACTCGCTAAAAGGAATATTTATGTCAAGTAAACTTGACAAGAGCTGTCTGAAAGACAGCCAGTGCTCAACTATACAAATCATTGTCACAGAAACAGGAATATTAATCTAATGTTAAAATATCTATAGAGTTTCAACCAAAATTTTAACCAGATGTTTTCTAAGTCAACCAAAATTTTAACCAGATGTTTTCTAAGTCAAAATTATTTGCCCAAAATACATGTCAGTGTTATGGGACTTCTGCAACCAACTAGTTTTATAACCCCGAAGACACATCTGAAGTTCTGATTTAATATCTGCACTTGTTCTGCAGATGGTAACTTGCATGAAAAGTCCAAAAAGGGGCATAATTTGCCCAAAATACATGTCAGAAATATGAGACTTGACCCCTCGAAGTTGATAATTGATCTAGTAAAAGAAAAAATAAATTTAAAATCTATATGCCTTTAAGTAATAGCTATATAATAGCTATATGTATGTACTTGCACACAAAACTTTAACCAGGATTTTCTCAATACAAAAGGGGGCATAACTTGGCCAAATTTCAAGTCAGAGTTATTGGACTTGATGCTATCAACTTGTTTTATTACCACAAAAACACATGTGATATTTCATTTCAATATCTGCATTAGTTTTGGTGATAGTAACTTGCATGCAATACTTTAACTAGAATTTTCTAGAACAAAGGGGGTACAATTTGCCCAAAATACATGTCAGAGTTATGGGACTTGACCCAGTGAGGTTGGTAATTGACCTAGAAAACGAAAAAATAAGTTTCAAAGCTATATGCTTTTAAGGTGGAATGCACCTAATTTGAAGTTATTTGGTTCCGTACCGACATTTTGTTAAATATAAAATTCAGCATATTCCTCATAGAATGCTTATTTTACATTTTTGTTATTTCTGTAACTTTTTTATCTGCAAACCTTCAAAAACGACCACTGACGTCCATTTTTTATGCATTATGATTTCACGTACCTCAAACTGTTTTTGTAAATCGCTCTATTCATCCAACAAATATTGATTTACTTGTTACTCATATTTTCATTTAAAAATATCTTTAAAATAGTGGATAATTTGTGCAGATTATTTTAACGTACAAGTCAATATTAATGTTAAAGTGACGTTAGAGCGAAAAATATGATGTTGAGTTTTGAATAAAAAGTTTGCTTTAATTTTGTCTCATGTAAAACCCAAACAAAAGAATTTTAGAAACAAGGGGGCCATGAAGGCCCTGATTCGCTCACCTGACCTAATGACCTAAAGATCATCAAGATTAACATTCTGACCAAGTTTCATTAAGATATGGTCATAAATGTGGCTTCTAATGTGTTAACTAGCTATTCCTTTGATTTGACCCCGTGACCTAGTTTTTGACCAGACATGACCCAGATTCGAACTTGACCTAAAGATCATCAAGTTTAACATTCTGACTAAGATTCATGAAGATACAGTCATAAATATGGCCTCTAGAATGTTAACAAGCTTTTCCTTTGATTTGACCTAGTGACCTAGTTTTTGATCCCACCTGACCCAGATTTAAACTTCACCTAAAGATCATTAAGATTAACATTCTGACCAAGTTTCATAAAGATATAGTCATAAATGTGGCCTCTAAAGTGTTAACTAGCTTTTCCTTTAATTTGACCTGGTACAATTTGAACAATTTTGGTTGAAGACCATAAGACAATGCTACAAACCGAATATCTAAGTGCTGTGGTTTCTGACAAGAAGATTTTTAAACCTTTTTTCCTATATAAGTCTATGTAAAACTTGGGGACCCCCGAGGCGGGGCCATATTTGACCCTAGGGGGATAATTTGAACAATCTTGGTAGAGGACCACTAGATGATACTACTTACCAAATATCAAAGCCCTAAGCCATGTGGTTTTGTACAAGAAGATTTTCAAAGTTTTCCCTATATAAGTCTATATAAAACATGTGACCCCCGGGGCGGGGCCATATTTGACCCAAGAGGGATAATTTGAACAATCTTGGTAGAAGACCACTAGATGATGCTACATACCAAATATCAAAGCCCTAGGCCATGTGGTTTTGTACAAGAAGATTTTCAAAGTTTTCCCTATATAAGTCTATATAAACCATGTGACTCCCGGGGCAGGGCCATATTTGACCTTAGGGGGATAATTTGAAAAATTTTGGTAGAGGACCACTAGACGATGCTACACACCAGATATCAAAGCCCTAGGCCCTGTGGTTTTGAACAAGAAGATTTTTAAAGTTTTTCCTTTCTGCATGGAATTCAATTCTTTGAACAATTTTGAAAGGGGGCCAACAAAGGATCATTCCTGTGAAGTTTGGGTGAAATTGGCCTAGTGGTTTATGAGGAGATGTCGTTTGAAGTAAAAGTTTACGGACAACGGATGCCGAACGCCGGATGAAAAGCAATCATAAAAGCTCACCTCGTCACTCCGTGACAGGTGAGCTAAAAACTGCATAATTCAATGGATTTTATGTTTTGTGATAAAGACAAACTCATTTTTGATATTTTAAGTAGAATTTAATCAAAGGAGTCCTTTGTAACTGTGTAATGATTTCATTCAACGTTAAAACTAAAATGATTTATATCGCAAGTTAATGACAATACATAAACAGTCATTGTATCCATGCTCATTTACAACAATAAATAAGAATATTAACCCGTGTTGACTTTAATTTCTTTCACCCGACATTACTGCCTTAGCACCTACTGGAGTTATACTACTGTCCTCAAAATCAATAGGGGTCATCTGCTGGTTATAACCAACCTCCCTACCAACTTTCATAATCCTAGGCCCAAGCATTCTTGAGTTATCATCTGCAAACCGTTTAACTGTTCCAGGCTACCATGACCTTGACCACTGGTCTAATGACCTCATCTGCTGGTCATAACCAACCTACCTATCAATTTTTAAGATCCTAGACCCAAGAGTTCTTGAGTTATCAACCAAAAACGGATTGATCTAAGGACCAACAGACCTACCGGCATGTGCAAAACAATATACATCTCTTTCCTTGAAGCGGGGCATAATAAAAGCTAGATATGTAATTTGTCCAATGAAATCAACATAATTATGATGCCACAGACACGTGGCAAATCTGAAAACATTTGGTCATGTAATTCCAGAGAAACATGTTTACATGCAAAACTGTCACAAAATTTTTGTGTTAATTTTTTCATCTAAATCTATTCTAATAAAATAAAACATTGCATTTACATTTTTGTAATGCAAATTCCAATGAAAGGGTAAGCTCTAGCTAAAATTTCAAAAATTTCAGTCAAGCTAAAAAGCCCAGATGCCATTTGGACTCTGTCTCTGTGTGACTTTCAACTTTAAGTTATAGTTAAATCCCCTGATGGATGACCAAGTTACAGATGGGCCCGAAAAAGTCCATGTTTCACCTCTGAAAGAGTTCAATGTCCCTTAGGAGTTTTGAAGGGCCATACCCACACAAGAATGAAATCTCAGTTTATAGGCATTTGTAAAAGTTAACTACAGAATATAATAAACATGTTTTTTACTCTGATATGTGTATGTTATTTTTGGACACAATCAAAACTCCATTTCACTTCAAGTATCAAGGTGTTAAAAATTTTACACAAATAGTTAGGAAAATACCTTTGCAGCAGTCTGAACCTGACTGTAGTCCTCCATGCCTCGATGGTGTTGTATCCCTGGACAATGGTCAAGCATATTTTTGGCAAACTGGCAGGCAGTATCTGCATCCTTTAATTCTGTTAAACAGTTGTTTCTGAGAAGATGAATGATATCCTCATTTGAGTACTGAAAGATAAAACTACCAAGTATCAGTATTAGTACATGAATCTGGTGTAATTTTTAAGTAATGAAAAATAGAACTACAATAATAACCACTTACACAGTAATTAGGCAGAGCTCCAAATAAGCTGCGTATTTGCGTATTTACGCAATTAAAGTTGCAGAAAACCCAACTGATTTCATACAGTGTACGTACTGAAACGCAATTAGAATTCCTAATACCCAATTCATTAAAAATCACTTGCCGATCTCATTTTCCATATTATAGAATGGGTACGCTAGACAACAGACTGGTTATACATTGCAGCAAAACATATATCCATCGGAACAAGCACAGGACCATTCAGTCTGATCAGTGTTATTTGGATGCTTGGTAAACAAAAACAAGAGCACTGCCTTGCAGGTGCAGACGCTAATCTGACTTTTTGGCTCTGTACATTGTCCTACCATGATTTTCTAAGTCCAAAAACAGCCATAATTCTGGAAAAAAGCAATGCAGAGTTATGGTACTTGCTGTACAGAGTCAGCTTTTAGTGTCGAATTACTACTCCAAGTTTAAAGCAATAGCTTTGACCGTTAAGGAGAAAAACTGACCCAAACATAAAACTTAACCAAGAAATCTGATATTTTCTTAGTCCAAATGGGGCCATAATTCTTGCAAAAGCAGGATGGAGTTATGTTTTTTGCTATACAGAGTCAGCTTCTGATGGTGAACAAGTGTTGCAAGTTTTAAAGCAATAGCTTTGATGACTTAAACACAAAACTTTACCAAGAAATCTGATTTTCTAAGTCCAAAAGGAGCCATAATTCTTGCAAAACACATGAGGGAGTTATGTTTCTTTTTGTACAGAGTCTGCTTCTGGTGGTGAACAAGTGTTGCAAGTTTCAAAGCAATAGCTTTGATAGTTTAGGAGAAAAGTTGACCTAAAGAAAAAACTTAACCAAGAAATCTGATATTTTCTAAGTTCAAAAGGGGCCATAATTCTTGCAAAACGCAGGATGGAGTTACGTTTCTTTTTGTACAGAGTCAGCATCTGATGGTGAACAAGTCTTGCAAGTTTCAAAGCAATAGCTTTGATAGTTTAGGAGAAAAGTTGACTTAAACATAAAATTTAATCAAGAAATCTGATATTTTCTAAGTCCAAAAGGGGCCATAATTCTTGTAAAAAGCAGGATGGAGTTATGTTTCATGCTGTACAGAGTCAGCTATTGATGGTGAATAAGTGTTGCAAGTTTTAACATAATAGCTTTGATAGTTTAGGAGAAAAGTTTATTTAAACATAAAACTTTACCAGACAACACCAACGCCAACGCCATGCCGATCAAGTGATGACAATAACTCATCTTTTTTTTTCAAAAAATCAGATGAGCTAAAAACAGGCCAATAAACTGACCACTTTGCAGAAAAATATTGTTGTAGCACAAACAAACAAAATAGAAGGATATTTTGTTGTTCAGCAAAGACAGTTTATCTGTCTGTGATAATAAAGTGCCACCGATACTGGCTGACATCTTACAGGAGAGCACATATTGCGGTGAATACACTGTTCGGGATATTCATCATATTGTGGATTAACTGATCTCCGATTGCATTTAAAGTGCCAAAAATAAGATGGAATGAAAGTTTCCCAGAAATGCTTTTTCATACAAATTTAATAGTTTGTAATGGCTAAAATACCTTTTTTACACATAAATGGCTTTTAGCAAAAAGAACAAGAGGGTAGTGTTATTTCTAGAGCGACGCAGCGGGGTGCCCCGCCCTGCCCTTTTTTTACTGCCGCCATGCTGCCCTGAAAATGTGCCCTCATGATCTTCTGCTATATCCCGCCAATTTTCCTGTTGACATGCCTCGACGATTTTTTGATTAGCAAATTACCTCATGGCGAGTGCACACAGGTAATGAGAATCAATGAAGTGTTAAAACTAATTGATAAAGTGTATGGATCCGGTGTAATGTCCCAAAGGCGTTCATAAGCGGCCAGCTGATTACCGAGCATGGAAAAGTGCCCTAGATTTCTTTGTGCAAAATTTAAATTAGACCGTTGTTTAGTATAATAACAAGTATATATCAATTAATGCAGTTTGATTCTACTGTAATTTCAACTAGAAAATACACAAATTTTAATGTCAATATCGAAAGTAAAAGTAAGTTTAGAATGTCCGTTCACGAGTCTTATTTCTCCTGATTTCGTTTGCAATTTTTCCATATTTCCTTCAAAAAAGCTGACTGTGTATTTTTTATGATGAGAAACATCAGAATTTGAGGACCTATCTCTGGTTTACCCTAGTGGGTCACGTAAACTGAGTAAAAACTGGCAGGTAAAAAAAGCTACTTTCAGACAATATTCCGAAAGTGTACCAGTATCCGGTAGTATATTTTGGATATGCGTTTTAGTAAACTTTAATCTGACTGTAACAGCACTTTTCTGTTAATGAAATACTGGTGAAAGACATGATCAATACAACATGGCTTTTGATAATTATTAGTTTACAATGTGACCTGAAACAGGCTTTTTACTATATGTTGTTTACAACATCTATATGTTGTTTACAACATGATCTTGGTTTCAAGATTAAGCTTATATTAAGGCCCTCCACTATTTCATATTCATATGAATAAGTTGACATTCTTGGTGACATTTTTTAAGACAAAGGCTTGAATGATTCAACCTAAACTATAGAGTATATTATAAGTAAAAAGCCTTTGTAATTACTAAACTATGTTACTGGTTTTGGGAAGATTTACCACTTTATTCTGTGATATTTCTTTTCAGTGTGCAATAAAGATAAATGGAATACGTATTAACTATAGACATCTAGAAATGCAACTATTGCTATGGTAACTTTCATGGCTAAAAGAGCACCCTGCCCATTTCGGACAGCACCCTGCCCCTTTTAGGCAGCACCCTGCCCTTTTTGAGCTCTAGAAATAACATCATGATGACCCTGAATCGCTCACCTGAGTAATATGAGCCACATGTTTAAAATGGCAAACTGATGCTTAAATATTAGAAAGTAGGTCAGTATGTCACATTCATGGTCACTGAAAGTCAGTTTTAAGATCGGTGGGCAAAATTACATATCATCCAAATTTCACGGCTGTATCTTAAAAAACAAGAAAGTAGGTCAGTAGGTCAAGGTCAGAGTCAAGTGACCCCTAATAACTTGGGGTCATCAGGTAATTATAATTGAACAGTCTAGGAAATATGATCTGATAATTTTTTAAGTATTTATTCCTATATAACTCATATAACAAGTGACCCCCAGGGCAGGCCTCTTTTCACCCCAGGGGCATAATTTGAACAATCTTGTTAGAGGTCCACTACACAATGTTATATACCAAATATCAAAGGCCTAGGCTTTGAACTTTCAGACAAGATTTTAAAAAAATGTCCTATATAAGTCTATGTAAAACTTGGAACCCCAAACATGTCAGGACCCCAGGAGCATAATTTGAACAATTTCTGTAGAGGATCACTAGGTAATGCTACATACCAAATATCAGAAGCCTAGACATTGCAGTTTCAGGCAAGAAGATTTTTAAAGATTTTTCCTATATATATATATGTCTATATAAAATTTAGGACCCCCGGTTCGGGGCCTCTTTTCACCCTAGGGTAGTAATTTGAAAAATCTTGGTAGAGGTCCACAAGGTACTGCTACATACCAAATATCAAAGGCCTAGGTCTTGTAATTTCAGACAAGAAGATTTTTAATTTTTTTTCCTATATAAATCTATGTAAAACCTCGGGGTGGGGCCTCTTTTCACCCCAGGGGCATAATTTGAACAATTTTCACAGAGGACCATCATGATATCACATGCCAAATATCAAGGTTCTATGCCTTGAGATTAGGGGCTAAACACCCAACCTTCACAGTAGTAAATCAAAATTTGTTTACCTTAAATATTGTGCAATCCTTTATCAGACCACGAACGTACAGTCCGATGTATTCCTTCAGTGCTTTCTTTACACCTCCAAGACTATTTTTCATCATCACAGCAGTGTCATTCTTACAGAGCACCAAGAACAGCTGTACACAATTGTCATTGTTAAGTACTGATTTCAAATATTCTTCACAGAGATTTATCAATGCCTGTATTTTAAAGTATCCAGCTATACGCAAAATATTTTCAAGATTTTCCAAAGTTAATGTTATCTTCCCAGTGTATATGAAGTCAATCAACTTCACAAAGTCTGCAGTCAAAAAACCCATATTGTCCAATTCTAAAACAGCTGCTTCTAATGGCTGTTTTTGACTGTTGAGCTTTAAGACCCTGCTGAATTCTGGACTGCTTGCTTCTAAGAGGCATTTATTCGCTTTTACTACTGTTGTGCATTTTCCACATATCAAACAGATGGAGATATCCGATGAATTTCTTAGATTTGCTAAAATGTGTACAAAGTGCTTAGAGCTGGTTTCCTTAACTGCCTTACATGTTTCTGTTGTCTGGTTCTGCAGTTCTGTTGTCTGGTTCCCAGTTTCTGTCATCTGGTTCTCAGCACTGCAAAGAGTATTGTTTATTAAGTATACAAATGACCTACCTACCTGTGAAAATAGCTGCCACCCGACATTTTTTCAGGCCAGACAGATGAAAAAATGCTTTCCTCTATATCATTATATACAGAAAAAGAATCCCTATCTACAGTGCCTACCCACACAAAACTTTGGGTCACCTTACCACAAACAAACAATTTTTCAATTACAGCCCAAGAGTCCCAGAACTTTCCTTCCTTAATATGCTTGATGAGATATTATCAGCTGATACATCTCAGTTGATATGAAAGATTTTTCTTCTGGAAGTATTTATCATTGAAAAGTGTTAGTTTAGTGTAAATATTAAATCAAACAAATATGAGCCGCGCCATGAGAAAATCAACATAGTGCGTTTGCGACCAGGATGGATCCAGACCAGCCTGCCCATCCGAACAGTATGGTCAGGATCCATGCTGTTCGCTAAAAGTTTCTCTAATTGCAATAGGCTTTGAAAGCGGATGCGCAGGCTGATCTGGATCCATGCAAGTCGCAAACGCACAATGATGGTTTTCTCATTGCATGGCTCATATATGT
Organism: Mercenaria mercenaria; assembly: GCF_021730395.1. Classification (NCBI taxonomy): domain Eukaryota; kingdom Metazoa; phylum Mollusca; class Bivalvia; order Venerida; family Veneridae; genus Mercenaria; species Mercenaria mercenaria. Next base: position 69,557,406 of record NC_069376.1, on the reverse strand, counting down.
AATAATCAAATAGACATCAAATTATTATCTTGAATAAAAATAGAAACTGATAGACTTCAAAATAATTAACTGAAAGAAAGTCTTTTTGATAACAAGCACCTGTTATAACGGGAGAAATGGTCCTGCTTAGTAGTGAAAATAGAAGTAACTTTACCTCTCAGGTGGTTCAGCTTTTATTGTAACTGTGACTGGAATGGCTCCAGTCATGCCAGTCAGTGTAGAACTTTCTGATCTCATGTCAAATTCCAAGTTCTCCTCTGTACCCTTAACCTGCAACAACAACAGAAACTACAGATTACTTTTAGTAAAAGCTTATGTTGCCAATACCACTTCATTTAAATCTATGTGTTTTGTTGTTGTTTCTTTCAGGCCAATTCCGGCCGAAGTTCTGCCCTAATCCCAATGGCAAATAGCATGTTTTTTCCCAAATTTCAACAATAAAATTCCCAAAGTTAAAAAAGATATTTTTTTTTACTTTTTCAACCAAGACTGTAACTATGAAACCTTAAACATTTGAAACATAAGGCATTATACTAACTAAAACACTGAAATCCTCTCAAAACTTGTAAAAATTATAGCTTGAATTTGTACAAAGTTTGCTGTCTTTGCCATATGCCTGCTGCTAAAAGGGCATATAAAAGAATCGGTGTAATTTATATTTCACTAATACTGCCAGTTAGGAAGTTCATACTTTAAAATCATGTCAGAGAAACTTTGGCAGTTTTGACCAGTTAAGAATGTTGACAAAATTAGATTATATTTTTTCTCTACAAGAAATGATCCAGAGTACTCAAAACATGTTATCATCACAAAATTGTTCTTGGTTAAAGTAATGTAGTTGGGTAGAGAATAAGGGTGCACTTACACTGCCTAGCTACAAATACTGCTGTTATAGCAAAGTGGTAGTGTCTGCCTTAGGTGTGAGAATTCCTGGGCTCGAGTCCCAGTCAGAGCTTAAATATTTTCATTCTGTTACAGCATATAATTATTTGAAGATAATAATACTGTTCTTCTATATTGTTAGTGAAAAGTATAATTGATCTGCCATTGTTTAGCAATCCAGATCACCCTTGAATGGAAAATGAAATACACCCAAATAGAAACTAGAAGAATGCTTTTGTAGAAAAGCGCAGGACAGCAGCGAAAGTCGAAGAGACATTGATGGTTGGCTGCAATAGGGATCATCTACTTGGCATGTCCAATCATCCCACTAAGTTTCAACATTCTGGGCCTAGTGAAATTATGAACTGGAAACGGTTTTCCATGTTCAGGCCCCTGTGACCTTGACCTTTGATCGAGTGACTGTGACCCGAAAATCAGTAGGGTCATCTACTCTGTATGTTCAATCTTTCTACTAAGATTCAACATTCTGGGTCAAGTGGTTCTCAAGTTACTGATTGAAAAGAGTTTTCTATGTGCAGCCCCCTGTGACCTTGACCTTTGATGAAGTGACCCAAAAAACAAAAGGGGTCGTCTAAAAGCCCTGTCACCCTATGAAGTTTGAAGGTTCTAGGTCAGTTAACCTAACCAGTGTTCCTGGATTCTGTAACACTAGTGTGTACAGAACTTTTCTCTACAAGTAACTGCCAACACCCCCACATGAATCAGAGGCAGAGGACAAATGATTTCAGACATAAAATTCTAATAAAGAAACAAGCAAAAAATGAAGACCATATTATCTGCTAACATGTACGAGCTCATTTATATTTATTAACATCAAATCACACAGTGAGCTTAACATCATGAAAAAAAACACTTTCATACTAAAGTTAAAGCTGATTCATATATTTATAGATGAAGTTCAAAGATGTATTTAAATAATTATATAATTAACCCTTAGCCTGCTGGCAGCAAGCGATTCTGCCTTTGCAATCCAAGCAGTCTGATCATGGTCTGCAATGCCGCCATTCAGTCAGTAATTCTTTTTTTGGTATGCATCCCTTTTATCAAGTAATGGTACTGTCCAAACTGAAAGCTGGACAAATTTATTACAGAAATTTAGGAGGGTAAGGGTTAAGGTACAGCCCAAGTAGGGTTCAGACGCATGTTACCTTGTGAGATCTTTTGCAATTTAAGTAAATGTAAAAATTTTCATCCCAGATAATGCCATATTACTTCAATATGTTCAACAAATATAGGAGCATAACTATTTGATACACTTATCTTTTAAATTAGTAATTTCATCTTATTTCTAAAATGTCTTGTCTGAAAAACATGCTAAGCCAACTTTTTTGTGGAGGATGCATCCTGGGTCTGTGTTTCAGGTAAATGCTTTTACATGAGCTAAGTTTGGTTAAACTCAATGTGTAGAGTTATTCTGCTGAAGTTATTCTGCTAATCCTCTATTCTGCTGGAGCTATTCTGCTAACTTCACAGAGACCAAATTATGTGATCTAGTGAATAATGCATTTTTAACTTTTTTATAGATCTAGCTGTTGGTACTGTTGTCCCAAGAATACTAGTAGTCCAAGAAAAAGTGTCCACACGTCTACAGAGCCTGCTGGAAGCTAAGCAACTGTTCTATAATTCAACAAGAGCACCGCCTTGCGGGTGCTGACGCTCATCTGATTTTTTTTTTGTGTAATAGAAATATTGTCCTACCCATGATTTTCAAAGTCTAAAAAGGGCCATCATTCTTGCAAAAAGCAGGATAGAGTTATGTTTCTTGATGTACAGTGTCCACTTATGATGGTGAAAAACTGTTGCAAGTTTTAAAGCAATAGCTTTGATAGTTTATGAGAAAAGTTGATTTAAACATAATACTCAACCAAGAAAATGATTTTCTAAGTCCAAAAGGGGCAATAATTATTGCAAAAAGCAGGATGGAGTTATGTTGCTTGCTGTACAGGGTCAGCTTATGATGGTGAACAAGTGTTGCAAGTTTCAAAGCAATAGCTTTGATAGTTTAAGAGAAAAAGTTGACCTAAACATAAAACTTAAGCAAGAAATCTGATATTTTCTAAGTCCAAAAGGGGCCATAAATCTTGCAAAAAGCAGGACGGAGTTATGTTTCTTGCTGTACAGGGTCAACTTATGATGGTGAACAAGTGTTGCAAGTTTTAAAGTAATAGCTTTGATAGTTTAGGATAAAAGCTGACCTAAACATAAAACTTAACCAAGAAAACTGATTTTCTAAGTCCAAAAGGGGCAATAAATCCTGCAAAAAGCAAGATGGAGTTATGTTTCTTGATGTACAGGGTCAGCTTATGATGGTGAACAAGTATGCCAAGTTTCAAAGCAATACATTGTAGCTTTGATAGTTTAGGAGAAAAGTTGACCTAAACATAAAACTTAACCAAGAAATCTGATATTTTCTAAGTACAAAAGGGGCCATAAATCTTGCAAAAAGCAAGATGGAGTTATGTTTCTTGCTATACAGGGTCAGCTTATGATGGAGAACAAGTATTCTAAGTTTCAAAGCAATAGCTTTGATAGTTTAGGAGAAAAGCTGACCTAAACATAAAACTTAACCAGGCAACGCCGACGCAGACGCCAACGCCGACGCAGACGCCGACAACCGCTCAAGTGATGACAATAACTCATCATTTTTTTTTCAAAAAATCAGATGAGCTACAAATCGCTCTAGTAAACATTAATGCATTTAAAACACCTACCTGCTTATGCTGCAGCTCAGAAGTAGTCATTAATTTGGTTTTCACATTAACTTCTCTGTTAGTGTTAGATGACGATTGCAATAAAGAATCCCAGATTATTTGTTTTGTTTTCTTCAATCCGCTTTCTGTTTTTTTAACACTTTCCACTCTCCGGTAGCATTTTGTGCATATGCCTTGTGTTTCTGTTGGAACAAAATCATGGACACCAGTTATAAGTTTTAAGTCTTTAATTTTGTCCGCTGTCAACTTCCGCTTTTTGTTCAAGTTAGTTGTATGTTTTACCTTTTCACCTGAAGGTGTTATTTCAATGTGACAAAACGGAAAACTGCATAAAACACATTTATCTGTCACAATGTGTTGTTTCCTTGGCGTGGATTCTGCCATGCCTATCTTCTTCAATATGCAAGTGCCTGTAAAAGAAAAAGGGTGCTATATAAATCTGGTATAATAATGACAATAACTCTTTTGCTTATAAATCACCACCAAAACATGAGGGCGCAGCCATGATGTGGTCGTCATAAGAAATACAGTCTAACCTTAACTAACGGTCACCTCCGTTCAGCGGTCATTTTATGATGCCCCCAACGGATTATCCTTTATTTCATCACTTTATTCAGCGGTCACCTCCTGTCCGCGGCCAGTGGCCTTGATAATCGCCGAAGATACCCAATTTTTGAGAAACACCCGATTGCTAAGTTTCGCGTGACTTCACCACAAGAACAACAAAATGACATGAGCTTCTCAGTTAAAACTGATAAAGTTGTGATCCTCTTTTTGTTAGATCAAATGGCCAGTAATTAGTGGCAATTAGCGCGTCACCTCGTGTCAATTTTGTTGTTCACAGTTTGATCTCGGTTAAAGATAATACTCGATATCTAATTAGTAGCATAATAAATTATATACTGTGATTTTTTTATATTTCTTTCATCAAAACACTATTAAATCTATACGAAATTTATCGTGTTTGAAAGAAATATAATACACTCGATCTTTTACAGAACGTAACGGCAATCGTAGATTTTAGCGTAGACAGAAAGCGCGGGGAGTAGCATCAACTTCCCTTACCAAAATGGTGAAAATTGTAAACAAACTTATTTTTAAGTTGGAAAATTGTCAGTAACAATTTTTGTTGTAAAAAAAAAAAAAAAAAAGCACGCCGCAGTTTTAGATTGCTCAGAAGACCATTCGTATTGCGAAGGCAAATGCACGTAAATTTATCCCAGTAAAGTAATAATAGAAAACCAAAAACAAAAATCAAACTAAAGGCTAAACTTGTCAGAAGTCTGATAAATACATATACTGACTGCACCTCCGATCAGCGGTCACCTGGCTTAAGCGGCCAAATTATCTGCTTCCCTTGGCTGGCTGCTTATGACAGGTTAGATTGTATAATCCCATGATAATCATATGAAAATCCAAGGCTAAATATAGATTTTATAAACTTTCACTTTTACTTTCACAATGTTGAAAGCAAGGCCTTGATTGGCTAGCGGAAGGGATGTCAGAACGTGTCTATCAATAGCACGTCTTCAGATCCAAAGTGTAACATTAACTGGAGATAACTTAACAGAACTGATGCTATTTTTATTTTTGATGGCCGCATCTATTACGTTATGGCATAACCCCATTTGGTTAACAAACCAGTGTTGAACTGCAACATCTCGCACAGCTTCTCGTGAGAAACTGATAATGTTATATACCGTTCATCTGTAATGTTGCGGTACTTAACATTCGAGGTAACGACATGAATAAGAAACAACACAACAGAGTATTTCTTTTCTTTACCGTAATATTTCATGTCATATGCATCAATTACTGTGTGAAAATAAATCAGATATCATCGAAGAAACATCAATGTGTACTTAGAACAACAATAGTCAGCCATTGTCATCATGTGACGTCACATCACTAATTTCGCGGTATAGGTCAACAATTGTGTCAATCAAACTATCAAAGGTTAAAAAACACTAAATATTACTCAAACATTGAAAAGCTATCAAAGTTAAACTTACGGGAACACTCAAAAGTCATTAAACGCCAACTTGAATGTTTTATATAATCTGTTTAAAATGGCACTATCCAAATTATTCTCTGGACAGTGGACACACCAGATATTTTGCAAGTAAACCACAGGGTCAAGGGCGTGGTCATAATGTTTCGGAGCCTAAGAATTGTACTATTACTGAATATTTTCTATCTGATACTTATCTAACATGTTCCAATTCACTGCTAAGTATCATAGGTGTATTTTGAGGGGATGGTCGCGAGGCCCCCATCCCCTCGTCCCTCTTAAAATCCCGTCAAGTTTAGTCGTTTTGATGTTTCACGTAATACTGATATTTCATTCATTTTTTGCCTTGCTGGGTATGTTGCGTAAATTTGGTGTTCTCTAACCTATGGGCGGGACTTAATTTGCATAATTAATGAGGACAAATGCCGAACGGATGGTAGACAAACTTGTAAACATTGCAAATATTTGCTTAATTTATGGATATTTTTGAATTTTTTGCAATAGCTGTGCAAAAATACGCTTTTAATAAATATTATCAGATATTTAGCATGGTAACTGCAGGGAAGATCGTTTTTTCGCTAGCATGCGTAAAATAGGTCACAAACTTTGACATGTAAACACCACGCAGGTAGCGAAACTCAAATACCGCGAAATTAGTGATGACGCGAGATATGGATGTCGAGTATACAAAGTTCAGAGCACGTGATTATTTTTTGTTTTTTAAATGCTTAATTATGTCTTTTTTTTATAGTCGGAAAATAGCAAATTACTTAATGCTAATGTTATATGTTAAAACATCTGACTCAAAATAAAGATTCTTGTATCTTGTAAATTCAAGATCATTATTTTGCATTTTTATCAATTAATTTAAAATTTTATAAATAAAACCATTTTCAGCATAGTTCATTAAAAACATATACCTAAGAAGTTTTATTAACTTTTAAGTTCACAGAAAAGGTCAATAAATAACAATTCTATGCCTGTTTGTTTTCAAAATGAAGAGTACCCTGACCAGGTCACAATTGCAATGGCAGATAAAATATCGCAGAAGGTGGTACCTATTTGAAACTTGTGTGTATAACTTGTGTTCAGATTATGTTGCAACGATTACTTTATGTCAGATCAAAAGAAAAATGGGTTAGAAATATTTCAAAGTCTTACACTACCCTAGTCTGAACCGAATTCGAAAATATGGCCCGCTCTTATTTTTGGTCCGTAAAAACTCTTTCCAGTAAATTATAATGAAAGCAGTCAAGTGACGCATAAATCGTTATGATGTGCAGAGTTGAATTTGATGACATAGTACATGCCTCCTTTAAAATCTTGCACGAAAGCAGGAAAATCTAAACTCGGGAGATAAATCACGTAATAGGTAAAGCAATACGCTGAAGCTAATGGATTTATAATACTTGCAGTCTGTGTTGATCTTGCATTACATCCAAACATTAGATTACTTCGATAAATAGCCCTTTGTGAAGAAAAAACAAGAAAGTGTCCGACTTAAACTGACTTATTTTTTTAAAGAGAAAAAATTCAGACAGTTTATTTGTAGGCTAAGGTCAGGAATCGAAATACAGCTAGGAATTGATTTAATGAAATAAAAACTCTCGACAATTAAGCTACAGGCTACCATTATCTTAAACTTAATTATGAATATTCTAGGACTGCGAACTTGACAATGCATTTTGCTTTGAAGTAGCCTAGATCTAGATCTATGTTTATCTATGTTTGTAAGTGTATGAGAGAGAGAGGGAGAGAGAGAGGTGGGGATGGGGGAGGCGCCTTGTAATGATCGCTACGGGGTTTCTACCACCATTTGACAATGTGATTACTAAATATCCAGCTTTAATAGATAATATCTAGCTTTGTTAGAATTTGTACGTCATTGTGTGGCAAAGAGGAGATAATCTAAATCATATCTAAGAAATTAATTAAATTTTTTTAGGAGTTCATGTGATGATAATCGCTAAGGGGAAAACACCCAAATGTTTACATGGCTTTAATACAACGGCTGTTCCAGAATATACCTTGTGGGGTTTTCAACCCAATGGCTGGATGATGGACCAATTTGACGTGATCCCGGAAATACTGAGATAATTTTTTCATATGGGCAATATCCCCACTCGCGTCAAACCTCGAAAGACCAAAATAATTGAATCAATTTCAGATGAAATTTTCATCGCTGTCGACGCTTCAGTTGCTATAGGTTTAAATGCCAATTATTTCATGAATTGGCTATAAATTCAAATAAATCTTACATGTATGGAAAGGGGATTCGATTCTTCATTGATTTATGTAAAAATTATCAAAGAATATCCAACATTCTGAATTTTCTGGTGATTTAAACCTATGTTTGTATTGTACACGATCAATTTTTACTGTGTTGACACGCTAATATGCACAAGCAATAGAACCAATAACTTTAAATGACTGTGTCAGGGTTTCCGCTGCAATTCACCAAATTCTCCAATAGCAAAAAAAAATAAACAAGAGGGCCATGATGGCCCTATATCGCTCACCTGTTATCATTGCACTTGAGGACAAGAAGGTCCTCAGATAAAATATCTAAGTCCAAAGGACAAGAACAACAAAGGGAAGGAATTTAACCAAAAAGAAAAAAAAAATCTTACAAGGTATAGATATGTTAAAATACACCTAAAAATTGGAGGTACCATCCATGTTGTACCACAGAAAACTGGTCTCGTGTTTTCCCTACGGCCAATAATAAAAAAGTTACTAAAATAAGCTATTTATAGTAACGTAAAAGGGAAGCAATAAAAAAAAAAATTGTACGTGGACAAAAGAAGGATCTGCCAAATAAATCTGTTGACATAAATGAAATTTCAGGTCAGTATCTTCATTAGTTATGGAGATATAACAATTCTAATTTGAAATAATGGGAGGTAATTTGACATAAAATCAGTCCATAATTATCTACCCTGATTGTCTCAGTCCAACTAATAACAATAATGAAATTTCAAATAAGTCCTGTAAGTACTTACTGATATAAATCCATTTTGATTATAATCAGGGGAGGTAATCAGATATAAAATAACTCTGAAACATATGATTGGATCTGATTTGTCATGGAATCCAAGATTTATTGTTGTTGAAGATATTTTGGAAGTTTGTATCAAATAAAACCATACATGAAGTCTCTATATGGCTGCAAAAGCCGAAATAGCCAATTTTGGCCCTTTAAGGGGCCATAACTCTGGAACCCAAGATGGAATCTGGCCAGTTGAAGAAAGGAAGCGAGATCTTGTGGTGATACAAGTTGTGTGCAAGTTTGGTTAAAATCAAATGATAAATGAAGCTGCTATTGTGCAGACAAGGTCAAAATAGCTAATTTTGGCCCTTTCAGGGGCCATAACTCTGGAACCCATTATGGGATCTGGCCGGTTCAAGAAAGAAACCGAGATCTTATGGTGACACAAGTTTTGTGCAAGTTTGATTAAATTCAAATCATAAATGAAGCTGCTATTGTGCAGACAAGGTCAAAATAGCTAATTCTGGCCCCTTAAGGGGCCATCACTCTGAAACCCATAATGGAATCTGGCCAGTTCAAGAAAGGAACCGAGATCTTATGGTGATACAAGTTTTGTGCAAGTTTGGTTAAAATCAAATCATAAATGAAGCTGCTATTGTGCAGACAAGGTCAAAATAGCTAATTTTGGCCCTTTCAGGGGCCATAACTCTGGAACCCATAATGGAATCTGGCCAGTTCAAGAAAGGAACCGAGATCTTATGGTGATACAAGTTGTGTGCCAGTTTGGTAAAATTCAAATCATAAATAAAGCTGCTATTGTGCAGACAAGGTCAAAATAGCTAATTTTGGCCCTTTCAGGGGCCATAACTCTGATACAAGTTGTGTGCAAGTTTGGTTAAAATAAAATCATAAATGAAACCACTATCATGCAGACAAGAAATTGTTGACGGACGGACGATGGACGAAGGGTGATCACAAAAGCTCACCTTGTCACTATGTGACAGGTGAGCTAAAATGTGGCAAAATTATTTTTTGCCATAGATGTATTTTTCATTTATAATGTGTATTTCTTTGTCTAAAGAACTCTCCATCTAGCCTAAAAATCAATATTATCCGTGCCCTTTTCTGTTCATAATACACAATACACAGCATGTCAACAACCAAGGGATTAGCAATTTGGCATCCATTAGACGATAGTATATTCAAACGCTGCCATGTGCCTCTAGATCTTTGACCTTTGTTTAAACATGAGATAAACCAATAACAGCTTTGGATGTAGAACGTGTGACGTATTTTATCGGCAAAATTATTTAGCTCTGCCTAAAAATACATATGTCATCGCTGATTGAAGTTTTTTGACGAGGTAGTTGCTGTTGATATATCGTCAAAAAAAAATAATTTGAATGTCATGTTTTATGGACTGAATGTTAAAAGGCAATGTCTGGTGTTAAATGAAAAATACACATCAGTTATAAATTTTGCGTCAATGTTTTTCGTATAAATCTGATTCATAAACATGTTTTAACGAGCAGTATTATTTTCAAGGCAGTACCCAGCCCTAAGAAATACTTATGCAAATGTATTTTTAATTTATACTAAAACTGTCAAAATGTTACAGTGAAACACCGCTCGCTCGAGCATCGATGACTCAAGCACCCGGGCTCGCTCGAGCAATTCATGTGGTCCCGGCCGATTTCCTTCTATTTTCTATGTGAAATTACCATGGCTGGGTCGAGCATCGATAACTCGATCGCTCGAGCATGACACCTGGTCCCTGTGTAATGATTTACTCTTTTTTGCTTCTGGCTAACTCGAGCAGAGGTGTCAAAATTTTTCGCAGCTTCGGCGATCAGAATGTATCGGTTAATTAAAAATTTTCGCACGCCGTGAAAATTGCGTTGTCTATTACCCGACTATCTTAAATGTTTGTTTGTCGGTATATTTGATGTGATAGTTAGATTAATTATTGATAAAAGGTTAAAGAAAAGTTTTATTGATCAAATATTGATCAGTTACTTTAGATTAAAGTAAGTATGTTATTACTTATTACATCATAGATAACGTTTGTGATACGTTTTTTTTTAAATGTCACGGGTTTGTTATTATTATGCATCACCGTTTCCTCTGCAAATGGTCCCGATGACAACTGATACAATAAAACTTCAATTTTCCTTCGTATGTTGGTCAATGTTTGGGTCGCTCGAAACCATGGATAACTCGAGCATTTTGCTCATCCCCTTGCGACCTCGAGCGAGCGGTGTTTCACTGTATTTGAAATATAATTCCAGGGCTGGGCCGAGGGGGCTCGTGCCCAACCCCCCTCCACCACACACACACACAAGAGTTAAGTGACCTATACTCATCCAAGATACACCCTACTTTTTTGGAAAAGGAATAATGTAAGTCTTGTATTTCATAATTTTCCAGGGTGAAAACCCACTCATCATGAGAGAACTAATCCGTCTATTACCTCAAAATTCATACCTAAAAATGAACCAGAGGCCACCATTTCATTCCTGTATTTCAAAATTTTTCAGGGGGAGAACCCCCTGACCCCAATAAGAGCTTACAAAATAAAATGATGAAATAAACTATTAAAATTACAAATTGTTGCAACAAAGAGCTATAAAAATAAATAGATCGGCAACTTGAAAGGCATACAGAGCAAATCTCGCCAACATCCCGTGATAACTGAATGAGATCTCGTTTACCTGAAGTGACGCTTTTTACCCCGCGCCATTTTGTATGCGAAAGCAATTATTCATCAATCGGTAAATTAATCATCACCGTATGACTATGCTTCTTTTGATGGCAAGAATTGTGTACTTTGTGTCTTAAGACTATTTCACATTAAACTAATATTGTTTTAGAAGCTAATATGTATTCTAAATGTAGTTTTGAAGGTACAAATTGTAACTCCAAGCTCGCCGATGTTTGTTTTTACTAAGATAAAGCCGATTCACGCTCTGACACGAGATCACGCGAGATTACAGCCAGTTGCCATTCTGTGTATTTTATAGTTCTTTGGTTGCAACAAGCACAGTATGTTGGAAAATACACCCCCTGCACCACCACCCTCCTCCCCAATCGCGTTGCTGACTTCGATATTTTGTGGCAAATAAAAAATTAAGGCCAGTGGAAACCCTGCTGTGTACTATGATTTATCCTCCATTACTTTGGTACTTCAAAGTTTTGATGTTTAGATTGCCCATCACAAATATAAAACAACCTGAATGTCTAACTATTTTGACTACTGTATATAGCTAATTTGTGACTTTTCTGGGATCTGCTAAACGAAGTCAATTTTTCTGCATTTCCTTTCATGAAATTGTAGTGTGACACTCACAGACTTCTGATTTCTTTTTAGCTAGGTACGAGGTAATTTTGGTACGAACTAAAGCAGTTAATGCACTGAAAAATATCTTAAAGTTTTGTAACAATTACGACTTACAATGCAGTGATTTTCATCTACTAGTATATTATATATTGCTACTATAAATAATTAAACTAAACTATAAGCAAAACATACTAACTTTCAACAAATATTTTGGATCTTTTTATCATTTACTGTAGTATGTTCGGTGCGCATCTGGTTGTGGTGGTTGTGACAAAGGGAAGTAACTATTTAATCTCTTATTTGGTATCTGTTACCTTCTTGAGATCAGCAAACTATTACAACATACGTTTGTATGAGCTTAGATGTCCGCATGTATGGAATTTGTGGAGTAACCGTAGATTGAAGTTAAGAAACATTTTCATAACTACGACAGGTGTATATCTAAGCCGTCACTTAAAAAGGGAAAATAAATCACAGGAAGTTTTTTTAAAGACCATTAAAAACAGCAAATATGATAGTTTAGCATAATCAGGAATATTTATTTAAATGTCCCAGTATGGATTGATCAGGAAGACTCATGGGTAGCCAGCCTATATGTTTGCATATCATTGTTTGCAGGACAAATGCAAAAGCAAAAGTAGGCCTACACATAAGCAGGTGCAACAATGAAACAAGTGAAGAAATTCCATCTACTGCAAGTGAAGGATAAGGAATTTTACAATGGCATAGCCTATCCATCAACGATTCAAACAAACACGTACGCGCACATAGCACAAATGCACAAAAATATAAATCACTGATTAGAAAGCAATGTAGAAAAGCCGATTTTCAGAAATTTACACTCCCATCAAGAACTATATCGCAACTACAGAAAAAGAAAAACAGAAAAAAAAAAGAAAATGGTATTTACCCTTATATAACAAACACACGCTTCATTTTAATACAACTCTCGGAATTTACTCGTTTTGCTTCTTTCGAAACATAGAATTTTACGCAGCCATTTTTATCCAGCATGTGATTTGACAGAGAAAAAAAACCCGAAGCTATTATGAAACGACACGAGACAGGGCTTACATTTATTTTGGTATTGACAACATGACAAGAGTGCTCCAGGAAATAAGTCACGTTTTAATTAATTGGTTGCATTTCAGCTGCACCAAAGTAAGTCTCAGGGGTTTGAAATGAGTAATAAACCAAATCTTTCATTTTGGGTATTGCATATGAAAAGAATGTTTAATCAAAATTTCATTGTCAAAATAAATCATGATAGCGAAGCAATCTATCGTACACGAACATTTTCAGGATCTGCAAGTCAGGTCTATATTATTAATGACTTTTAGCTAGAACTATAATTTTATATGTCATAGAACCGACCCACCAAAACTTTCAGACAAACTCAAAAATGGCTCATTTTCATCCAAAGATTGGTGGAATACTTTAAAATCTTTCATTTCTAAATCACCGACAACGCTATTTATTTATTTATTTATTTATTTATTTGTTTATCATACCGGATTTATATAGCGCCCTTTTCATGACAAACACGTTCAAATGCGCTTTACATATAACAAACGCAGCCACACAGGGCGCGAAATTCATCCTCTACCAGTATAGACACAGAGCGATCTGACCAGAGGGACAGAGTGAGATAAAGTCCCCAGAACAGAATAGAGAGGAACCCTTTTTAGATACAGACTTGTCCGGCTAACTTAGCCTAGTTCAAGAAATTTGCGAATAGCACCGATACACGCGAAGACGTCTTTCCTGTGAAGAACCAGTACAGGCCTCTAAGTTAGATGGGAGACACTCAAGAGCATCTCAGAAATTTCTAGTGCCTGGACCGGGATTCGAACACTGGACCTCTGGATTGACATTCAACCGTGTTACCACTAGACCATCGGCTATTCCCCCACTTTACAATTCCAATAAGCATGTCACCACTTTCTCTGACTTTGATAAAGCTAACCTCCTCAACGAGTACTTTCAGAAGCAGACATATATTGATGATGGAAACCTGGACGTCCCAGAGCTCTATCCTTCGAACCAAGTCTTAATCTATCTTTATCCAACAGAAACAAAATATATTTTAAAGTCCTTAAACGTTAACAAGGGGCAGATTAGACATTCAAACGTCAGTAAGAGCCAAATGATCTGGTTTGCAGTAGAGACAGTGTTTGTTGATGTTTTAAACCTGGTTTGTTCATGTTTTTAACTTAGTCTTCTATGTGCTTTAAACCTAGTCTTTTATGTGCTTTCTTTTATACTATTTAGAGGAAGGTGCTAAGGGCTACATCAACCTTAGTAAATTTGCTACTAGCATTCACCAAATCTTAAAATGCCTTTAAAATTTCTTTTGCCTTTTAATTGTCTTTATATATAGCTGCTGCCAAAATTAGCACCTTCTATGCAATAAACTCACTATGTAGTGTATTATATGTATGTCATTCCCCTTTTACTTATAAATGTACTTTTTTTACAGGTTTGTGCTTATATGTGCTATGTATGTAAGTTTCTTTTTTAATTATATAACCATGCCATTCTTAACCGCTGTCATTTAATTTATGTTTTAATATGCCTAACTTTCGCTTATCTTTCTTTTTAGCCGCTTTATTTTTGTTAATTTCTGTTTTCTTTGTTTGTCGGGAAATAGCTCATGAGCTAATGTTTTTTGTTACACTTTATCCGACGTAAAATAAAGATTCTTGTATCTTGTATCTTGTATCTAAGGCCTCAGGTCCTTACGGTATAAGCAAGAGAATTCTTCTTGAAGCTTCTCACGAACTATCTCTTCCTCTTTGTTATCTTTTTAATGCCTCATTACAACTCTCTGTGCTGTGGAAAGAAGCTCGTGTTAGCGCAATCTACAAGAAAGGTGGTGGCACTCTTCCTAGTAATTACCGCCCCATTTCCCTCTTAAAGACACATCTGACAGTTTCCTATATGTATATAGACTGTTAACAGTTTAATCATATTTTATTGTAAATATATAATAATAATAAATTTTCCTACGGACAGAATTTCTTTAAACTTTGTATACTGACTGAGAATCAAGTTTAAAACGGAAATACGTACATTTGTGTAAAAATCATAGGTACCGGTACTTGGTCTTGAATTATCCGCCCTTGAAAACAAGAAAATACTATAAAATCTAATTTTCAAGGACAGATAATTCAAGATTAAGGCAAGTAAACTGTGCATTTTAATTTATATTTCTGTTTTAGTCATCCCTTGCATTCAGTATACAAAGAAATTCGGTCCATTGGAAAGACCAGGACTTTGAGGTACCATTTTGTTATGGTCAAGTCAAGGACAATTGCCACAGTGTCTATATTGACATGGGGCAAAATTTCTTTTTTTTAAACTGTGTTTACTGACAGAGAATCAAATTAAAAACAGAAATATCATAGGTACCCAGCCTTGGTCATGAATTGTCTCGGAAAATACTGAAAAATCTATCTTCAAGGGCAGATAATTCAAGATCAAGCACCGGTTATGGCACGCCAATTGTCCAGTTATTACGTGAACCCTAGTTCACCGTCGAAAAACTAGGATTAACGTTCGATAAGACAGGTTTTTCGAACGTAAAACCAGGTTTTTCGAATAATAACCTATATTTTCGAGCGAAAACACAGAATAACGCCGTGAACCATAGTTCACGCTCGTAAATGTAGGTTCACGATTGTAAACCCAAGTTCACGGTCGTAAACGTAGGTTCACGTTGGTAAACTATGGTGTACGAGCGTGAACCGGGGTTTACGAGCGTAAACATAGGATAACGATTGTAAACATAGGATAACGACCGAAACTCATAGTTCAATCGAGAAACCTAGTTTATCAAACGTAAACCATGGTTTACGGTCGAAATATTAGGATTATAGAATCAACAATGAATTTCGGGCGTGAACATGGGTTTACGGCAATGAACCTATGTTTACGACCGTGAACCATAGTTTACGGACGTGAACCTATATTTTCGAACGTGAACCTATGTTTACGAACGTGAACTTGGGTATACGAGCGTGAACTTAGATTTACGTTCGATAGACCAGGTTTTTTGAACGTAAAACCAGGTTTTTCGAATACTAACTTATTTTTTCGAGCGAAAACATAGGATAACGTCGTAAACCATAGTTCACGCTCGTATAGGTTCATGTCCGTAAACTATGGTTTACGATCACGGCCGTAAACCTAGGTTCATGCTCGTAAACCTATGTTCACGCTCGTAAACATAGGTTCACGACCGTAAACATATGTTTACGGCCGAAATTGATAGTTGATCTGATAATCCTAGTTTATCAATCGTAAACCATGGTTTACGTTCGATAAACTAGGTTTCTCGATTGAACTATGAATTTTGGTCGTTATCCTATGTTTACGAAATTCATAGTTCAATCGAGAAACCTAATTTATCGAACGTAAACCATGGTTTACGATTGATTAGGATTATCAAATCAACTATCAATTTCGGCCGTAAACATATGTTAACGGTCGTGAACCTATGTTTACGAGCGTGAACACAGGTTTACGAGCATGAACCTAGGTTTACGGCCGTGATCGTAAACCATAGTTTACGGACATGAACCTATATTTACGTGCGTGAACGTAGGTTTACGGGCGTGAACCTATGTTTACGAGCGTGAAACTAGATTTCTCGAACAAAACTATGATTTTCGGTCGTAAACCTAGGTTCACGCTCGTGAACCCATGTTCACGCCCGTAAACCTAGATTCACGCTCGTAAACTTAGGATAACAACCGAAATTTATTGTTCAATCGAGAAACCTAGTTTATCGAACGTAAATATTGGTTCAAGAACGTAAACTATGGTTTACGACCGTTATCCTGTGTTTTCGCTCGTAAATATAGGATAATATTTGATAATCCTAGTTTTTCGACCAAGAACGTAATTATTGGATAATTGGCTTGCTGTGAACCATAGTTTACGGACCGGAACCTATGTTTACGAGCGAGAACCTATGTTTACGACCGTGAACTTTGGTTTACGAGCGTGAACCATAGTTTACGAACGTGAACCCAGGTTTACGTTCGATAAACTAGGTTTTTCCATTGAACTATGAATTTCGGTCGTTATCCTATGTTCACGAATTTTCCTATTGGAAAATGTTTGCCTATATATACATATAGGAAACTGTCAGATGTGTCTTTAAATACCATTGAAAAGGTTTTAGAACGTCTTATCTTCATGCATGTTTTCAATCACCTTCATGATTCTCGTTTTATTACTCCAGTGCAATCTGGTTTCATTCCAGTTACGTTATAGCTGAGCAACCAGATACAGCGGCAGGTCTGACATTCAAACAATATCCTCGTGGGCAGATAAATGGCTCGTCACATTTAATCCTTCTAAATCTGAAACTCTTTTGATATCAAGAAAACGAAATACCCGAAATAACTGAACACAAACATCTGAGTGTATTCTTGTCAAGTGATTGCTCCTGGCATCCTCAAATCAACTGCATTTTAGAAAAGGCATGGAAGAGGGTAAACATTATGCGCAAATTGAAATTCTCACTTGATCGCAGATCTCTTGAAATTGTTTATCTTTCTTTCATAAGACCTTTACTTGAATATGCTGATGTGGTGTGGAGCAATTGCACTAAATATAAACTGGGCCAACTGGATAAAATTCAAAATGAATGTGCGACTAACCTTACCTCATTAGAAAATCTACAAAGAGAAATAAAGCGTTGTTCTTGCGGGTATACCGTGGCTGTCGTCTGAATTTCTTAAATTGTAGCGTGTGTCACCTGAGTCAGGAACAAGAAAAGACAGATATGTTGTGGTCAAATTTTACTTCATTTTGAAGAACAAGATGAGTCTATGTTTATAGCGTCTTTCTGAGAGAGTTTCCCAATGTATTTTAATTCATTTTTGCCTTCAACTATACGTGATTGGAACCTACTAATCTCTGATATTCGCAACTCTCAAACACTGTTTTCATTTAAACGAAATTTAGCGACGTACACCAATGTATTATTGCGTTGGGTACAGGAAATATCAGGTTCTCCATACACGTCTCCGTACTAAATGCAGTGCACTGAATTATCACTTGTTCCTTAGAAATATTTCTCCTACACCATTATGCCAATGTGGAAAAATTGAAACTACTAATCACTTTTTCTTTGAATGCACACTCTACAATGACTGTTGGAACGATTTTCGATATTGACTTTGGTACTGTTCTTTTTGGTAACCCAATTCTTCTGATCAGGATAACATGACTATAATTTATTCTTCTGCGTACAGTCATTCGTATCGGACAGCACCAGATTCTTATAAGTCAAATGACCTCTTCCTTTGAGACAAACTTCAACACTTCTACCTTTTTGTAAATACTATCACGCAATAAATATCATTACCTAATAATTACTTCACCCTTCAACACTTCTAACTTCTTGTATTAACCCTTTTATGTCTTGTCTTTATTTTTCTTTAGCAATAAGTACTGATTGACAATCTGTGCACATTTGGTTTCAGATAACATTTTTTTCTAGTCCCATTTTAGCTATAAACTAATAATATGTCTACAAGTTAATTGTCCACGAAGGAGAAGATGACCTACTTGACTTTCTTAACAATTTGGTAGATGTGAAAATTAATCCCAAGGGGGATGCATGGTAGCCACTACTGGGACACGGAGTATAAAACATGTCTTCCATTCTTATCCTTTCCTGAGTCTTCTTCTTCTTGGCGTTCACCGCCTACATTGTCACCCCTGATCCAGCAACGAAGGATGTCGTCTTCTTCAGGTCCTCCATCTTGCCCTGCACTTTGGTTTTCATTGGGGTGCTGTTTGGCCACAAACTTTTTCTTTGGTTTTCCAGACGTGGGCATCTCTGCAGAATGTTCTCAGCAGTTTGCTGTTCCAGACCACAGGGGCACATCGGAGAGGGAGACAATTTAAGCTTTGTGCACATTTGGGCATTTAACCTGTTATGTCCTGTGCGAAGCCTAAAGATGATGACTTGTTCCCGTCTTTCTAGTAGGTGGTAGTCATCCTTATTTGGCCTTGGCTTTGTAAGTGCTTTGATCATTGTCACCTTCTCCTCGTGAGTAGTGGCATTTTATGGCTGGTTATCTGTATCTCCAAGCTTGGCTAATCTGTCTGCATTCTCATTTCCAGGTACACCACAGTGTGCAGGTATCCGTTGCAAGAACACAACTCTTGTTTTGCATAGACTGAACAGTGCCCTGGAGATGGATGTTTGTGTGGAATTTTCCAGTGCTTGGAGTACTGAAGATAACCACGTTGGGGCAGCTCTCTGGAGACTCCTCAATGAGTTTAATAGCTTGTTTGATGGCCTCAACCCCTGCTCTATAGTTGGTACAGTGCCTTCCGGTTGGGATACTATTTGTCTCTGACCTTCCCGAGGTATACAGTATGAAGATGCCACTTCTTCCGTCTTTTATTGCAGCTGAGGCTGAGCCGTCTGTGTACACATGTGTCCATGTCTCTGGCGGATATGTGTCTTGGATCATAGCCTTTGTAAAGGATAGCTTGGTCATTTCATCTGAAGTACCTGGGGGAAGACCAAGAACATTGGTACGTATAGTCAGGTTGGATTGGTCATGTTTCCGTGGCTTTGGTAGATCTTGAACAGTGAAGGGAGTAGTGGGTTGTCCAAGATGCTCTGCAGAGGTTTTGTTGAGCTTCTTGGCTTCATGTGCAAAGCTGCCTCTTTTTAAACGATTTTTGGTAAGCCCTTATAATTTGGTATTCATGGGATGATCTGGCAGGTATTGGTATTTGCTGGTTTGTACCAGAGTTTTGGACTCTCTTCTCTTGGCAAGTGGAGGGATGGCGGTAGCGTCTTCCATGGCTTGAATTGATGTTGATTTCAGTGCTCCGGTGATGATCCTGAGAGCCTGATTTTGCACTTTGTCTAACCTCTGCTGATTTTGTCTTGGCCGCTGTTATCCAAGCTGAGGAGCCATACTCTAGGATGCGTCTGATCGTCCCAAGGTATACTGTCTTGTGTATGTTTTCGTGTGCTCCCCAGTTTGTACCAGCAAGTTTCCGTAGAATGGGAAGCTTTTTTCTTGCCTTGCTTTCTGCATTGGTTAGATGTGCCTTCCATGTAAGGCGCCTGTCGAACGTTACTCCCAGATATGTTGCCTCCTCCACTTCTGCAAGTGGGGTGGCACAAATCCTAATATAGCCAGCATCTGTCTGCTTTGGTAACAGTGAGAACAGGGTTGTGCAGGACTTCTCGGTGTTGACCTGAACACACCATTCTTCTGCCCAACCTGAAAGCCTGTCTGTGGCTTCTTGCATCCTGTAGTTAGCAGTTGTTGCATATTCCTCTGAGCACCAAAGCACCAAATCATCCGCGTAGAGATCAGCTTTGACTCCTCTTGGAAGTTCAGCCACCAGATCATTGATGAAGAGAAGAAAGAGAGTAGGAGAGAGTATTCCTCCTTGGGGAACTCCATTCCTCTGCAGAAACTTATGACTTGAGGTTCCATCGAGGTTCACTCTAGCCCTTCGGTTGAAGAGATAGGACTTTATCCATCTGTACATGGTGCCTCCAACACCATTCCTCTGTAGTGTTACCAGAAGACCATCCACCCATACCTTGTCAAATGCTCTCTGAAGGTCTACCCATGTCAGAGTAACCATTTTTGCCTGAAAGGCATTTTCGATTTCTTGTGCAAGGTATGTTGTTTGATCCTCTGTTGATCGGAATGACCTGAAACCAGCCTTTTGTTGGGCCAAGATATTGTTACTTTCCAAGTACCACCTCATGCGTTGGTTTATGATGCTTTCCAAGGTATTTCCCACTGTGCTGGTGAGACTAATAGGGCGATAGCTGGCTACTTTCTTTTTGTCCTTTCCACGTTTTAGGATAGGTGCCATGATCGCCTCCCTCCAGACCTGTGGAAGTTTCCCCCTCCTTCCAGCTCAGATTGAAGACATCTAGAAGTGTTTTCGTAGCAAAACTTCCCATATGGGTCAGCATCATATTGGTGATGTGGTCTGGTCCTGGTGATTTCTTGGCCTTGAGCTTCTTCAGTGCTGTAAGTAGCTCATTTAGTGTGAGGCTTGTTTCCATCACTTCTTCCTTGGACTTTTTGGATCTTCTCTCTCTTTCCTCCCTTCTAACTTCTCTTTGCCGTCCTCTGTTGACTGTGATGTTGCTTACTTTTTCGTAGTTTTCAGCAAACTTATTTGCAGTCTGTTTTCCAGTCAACAGAGAACCATTTTCTTCTACAGATGTAGTGCCTCTTTCGCTTCCGCCTTCATCATCCAATTGCCGTGTAAGTTTCCAAAGCTTTGTACTGTCTCTTTCTAAATTGAGTGAGGCAGTTTTTTCTTTCCAGCTCTCTCTTCTGGCCTGGATCTTTGCTCTCAGAAACTTGGCCTTTACCTTTTGGAGTTTTATGTTGTTGGTTTGAGACGGTTGTGTTTCAGCCTCTCGCCTGGCTTCTGACAACTCCTCCTGAAGGCCCTCTAGATCCTTGTTCCAGTATGGCTTGTAATCTCTCCTGGAACCTCTAGGAATACATTTTTTGGCTGCCTGGAGTAGGGCTGCATTGAAGTCCTTTGTGACTTTGTTGATGTCCCTGCCTTCAGTGCGAATCTGTTTGCAGGTTTCATCTGTAAGCTCTCTGTATTTTTTCTAATCAGCCTTTTTGTAGTTCCAACGAGGTAAGCTTAGTTCCTGTATGGTCCTGTATTGCAAGGTGAGGTAAACAGGACGGCGATCGCTACCGCCTAGTTGCTGTCCTATTCTCTTGCAATACTCGTGGATGTCTTCAGTGCAGAAACCAAGATCAGGAGTGGAAGTGGTATGCCAAAGTCTGGAATAGAAAGTGTCCTTGTCGTCGGGGTTGTTGATCAGCAACAAGTTGTGATCATCTTGCCAGGACTCTACCTCTTCTCCCCGCCTGTCTATGTGGTCATATCCCCAGCTCTGTGAGTGGCTGTTGAAGTTGCCAATGACTAGGACGTTTGAGTTCTGCACTGGGATCGTGTCAAGGGATAGAGGTTTGTCATTTGGGGAGTAGAGGTTGACAACATTTAACTCCACAGCTCTAAGTTTTAGGCGTAACACCTGATACTCGGAGTCATCCATGTGCACGATGATCTGCGTTGCTGCTATGTTGTTTCTCACCAGTGTTAGGATTACTCCTTTGCTTCTACCCAACCTGTCACAACGGAAGCATTGGTAGCCTCTAACCCTGAAGGATTTTTTTCCTCGCTAAGGTGAGTCTCTTGGATGCAGAAGACCTGAATGTCCTTATCAAACAAGAAGTTTTTTTACTGAGGAGTCCTTCTGCATTCCAATGCATAACCTTGAAAGGTTGCACTGGCTTTTTTTTTTGTTCCCGTGTGGTCAGTAGATTTCCTCCCTCGTCTCCTAGTTCTAAGGCGATGGGAGTTACCTCCAGTAGTACGAGGGGGGCTCTGTCGAGGTTCAGAGCCCGGCACTGATTCTGCCTGGAAGGATCTCAAAGAACCAGTGCCATCGCAACTAAATCTAGGTGATTGTGTAGTCATGGTGTAGTAAACGCATTGTACCATGGTTTGTTAGAGAGCGCCAACTGGCCTGGTACATATGTCTTCAGCTCTCTAGGTTTTGTGTCGGGGTTACCTCTCCCTTAGATTCTGGCCAAAAACCTACCATGGAATCACAGGGGATCTGTTCATGGGCAGCAGGACATATCCACGCACCGGTGGGCCTTGCATGCCGCATGTCTGGGGGCAGACCTCCTCCGAGTCCTATACAGTTCTGCCTGAGGCTGCAGGGTGCTCAGTATCCGTGTGTCGCCACGAGAAGGCACTGCATAGGGTATGTCTACAGAGAGGCTATGTACTGGCAGGGAAGACTTACGCACTCGGCTCCCTTTTTGCCCAAAGGGCTAGCCAGTGGCAGAGGCTGAAAGCGGAAGGTGACAAGCACACAACACACAGCACACCACACTAGACACATCAGTAGACCGTTTGACACACCTTTCCTGAGTTATTATATTCAATGTATGACTATGTATCAATGTATATGTTTATTTCTTGGGAATAAATATGTAACCGACCCACCATGTAAATAGTGTTAGAAGTTATTATTCCGAGAATACTATAAATAAACAAGTTCTTACTTTTTCATTTCAAATCTTGAAACCTTATTCTGTTTTCTAATGTGTTTATATTCTGCATTAGAAACATTAAAACACTGGAACTGAAAGAAGTTTCCTTTTTTGATTATTCGTCAATCACGTTGACTACAATGTATCTTCATGCACGGGAATCTCGAGTATTCCGCCTACCATGCTGTGTAAACTGTATTTATGAACAGTACGGTGTATTGGGCAGGCAATTAAAGCCCTGCTCCGCGGCTATTCAAATTCTATTGTGTGAATGCAACCCATGATCACAATAGGTAACAGTTAACGGTCACACGCTACACTTCAGCACGCAAAACCACAGGTATTTCATATAGAATTTTACATAAAATAGACTCTATTTTGTCATAGTCACGATTTTACTTTTGGCTATTCCGCCTTAAAATGGATTCAAGATTAGAATCCCATCCTAGTGCAATATTAAAAATAAAACAAACTGTGCTTCCGCAATCGTTCTACTTCCGATCAATGCCTGAATGTTGTTCAGGGACGTTGAAACAAATTGCGATATACATGTATTCTATTTTTATTCTAAAACGTGTACTCTTGTAATGTGAAATTATAAACGTTTTCATTGTGGTTTTGTACATAATTTAGCGGTCAAATCACGAGTATCACACAACACATATGTTCAAACTTAATCAAAATATAAAACTCTATTCAACCTCTATTCAACCTGACCAAAGGAATGTTTTGGTAAGTGTTTATGTGACATATATATGATATCAAATCGCCACGTATTGCAAACTACGGAAATCTTATAGGTCATTTCTCCTTGTGCTTAAATTGCAATACTGGAAGAAACTAATATGCTAAATATAAATAATAAAAGTATTTATTTCTAATTTGTTTGTTTGAAATTTATTCATAGTTTTCACATGTAAAGTAGGAAGTCTATTCATGTAGTACGGACTTTTCCTGGCCATTACTTAGTTTATACATACTTTATTTTAGGTCGATTGTGAAGCAAGTTCTACAACTTTTACTTATAATTCATTTCTGATGGAATCCATCGCCATGAGGGTATGAGAGAAGAGAAGCCAGTTTTCCTCTAAATGCTGAGCGTCAAACAAGGGAGCTACTGATACCATTTTTCACGTTTTTGGTATGACACTCGGCAATCAAGGCGGTCTTACTTGGTATACCGTCTTTGGAAATTGACAATTTACATAATTTAGAGGTTATAAAGATCTACCACTGGTTAAGGTGCGACCTAATTTTGAATATCTGGCTCGGGGAGGTTAACTGTTGAAGCGTTTACGAGGATGTGCTGAATTACCACCTAAACAGTTACCCGAGAGCCGGATATTTACATTCGCACCTAAAACCAATAATAGGTTCTTTTTCTTGTTAAACATATCCTACAACTTTAGAAGAAATAATATAAAACAAATGCTTTTCATTTGAATAAGATTTTATTATAGTAGTTTAAACATTTACGCATTCATTCATACAGAAATTTAAGCAAGAGAGTCACCTAAGGCATCAATGTGTAAGTCGAGTTTTTTTCTAGCACCGGTGAAAACAAGGGAAAATCCTGTCACACTGCTTCTGCTATTGACCTGTCTTTAGTTCAAAACAGGTTTGCTGTGCCCTTAAGTCAAAAACTTATCCAATCAAAGCACTGAAAGGACTGATAGCTAGTTCTTATTGAGTGATATTTCAGGGTTAGGTTTAGCTTTTATTTTGCTAGAATATGGCGCCACTTTATGCTGTTAACTAATAAAAACGCCGTCTCTCCATGCTGTTAACCAATCAAAGCGCACGGAATTTATTTATGCGTGTTGCATTACGAGTAGAATTTTAGGTATGTGCGAGAGTGGGTTCATGTAGAAAATTTTATACAAAAGACGGAGAGAGCGGAGTGATTCCGAATATTTCGAATGAGATATAATGTTCATAATCTTTCTAGAATCCGTTGCTGCTTGTTTTTGTTCTTTAAAACAGTAGTCCTCAGTTGCTCACACATTCAAACAATACCAAGATTATAAAAATATGGTAGTTGATTTAGAGCTATAGCCAGTAGCTAAAGCACTGTCTAGAAAGCTTTGGAATTTATTTCTAATATCATGTAATAAAATAGTTATTGAATGGCTTGCCAGCCAGCAAAAACTACCTGCACTCGGTCCTTGAGACCTCAGAAAATAGCTTTGCCCATTGACCGGCAAGCCATTCAAGGTTACACAATACCAGTTCTTTATTTCATATAAACAATGAAATGTTGAGACCTATTTTCAGTACTTTTGAGCATTTCAATGATATGGCAACCATACATAGTCATTTAGTATAACATGTCTTCTTACCATAGATAAAAAATATTGAGATGTTCTGTTAAAATAATCTGTTCTGAAAAACATCACACTCTGAAAATGTTCCCATGAAAAATGCCGTTTAGCAATTTTTCTCAATGAATAAAACTAAAACATGAAAAATCACAATAAAAATGGTCTAGATCTTTTCCGAATACAATAAGCAATAAAATTAAGCTAAAATATAACTGCTACATCCTTATGCACTGTCACTTTAAACGTTTAAACCAATCTAAATTTGGGATATCTGAGTTATTATACTAGGTCATGAGTATATAAAATATATAGGAATGTTTTCATCAAATAAGCTATATATCGAATATGGTTCTACGATGTAATGGTTAGCACTCTGGACTTTGAATCCAGTGATCCAAGTTCAAATCTCGGTAGAACCATTCTTTAATTAAACATATTTTTCTATTAAATGAACGGGCTATCACAGACTAAACGCTCCGTTCAGAAACAAAAATGTATTCCCTTCAGCAGTGAAGGGTTCACATAATTTCCGTCCCGTATATTTCATTCCTGCCTCTTGTTTTCTGCGAAATATGATAAATACAATTGAAGCTCGTTGGAAGAATCGATGTGAAGCAAAATGGCTTAATAAACCAAAGGCTTATGGGTTTAAATACTTACTTACCAATACTAGTGAAATTCACTCTTATGTCTCATAATTTATAGCTCATTCTTTTCCATTTGGCTGAATTCGATACAATTAGCTGGACATTAATTGCATGCTATGGATATAATTTATACTTATGGCACTGTTTCATAGTCAATGATTAATCTTTTCGCAAATAATGTATTTATTTTTATAAAAATATCAGGTTCCACCGAGACTTGAACTCGGATCACAGGATTCAGAGTCCTGAGTGCTAACCATGACACCATGGAACCTGTAGCACTCTGTCACTTTAAAAGTTAAAACCAATCTAAATATGGAATGTCTGATTAACGGAATGTATATGACCTTGTCACCAGTATGCCATAT
Source organism: Mercenaria mercenaria (assembly GCF_021730395.1). NCBI lineage: Eukaryota > Metazoa > Mollusca > Bivalvia > Venerida > Veneridae > Mercenaria > Mercenaria mercenaria. The sequence goes on along the minus strand of NC_069376.1, from coordinate 69,531,014 downwards.
AAGCTAACTGCCGTAGGTGGTTCTATCTGTTGACTTTGAATCCAGCTATCCGAATTTAAATCTTGGCAGAATCTTTATTTAATAGAACATTGTTCCATGTATATATTAAATAAGCAAACGAGCCATCATAGAAAACAATGTAACATGTAGTACTCTTTCACTTTAAAAGTTAAATTAATCTAAATATAGGATATCTGATAACGGAAAGAATATACTAGTATTAGTGTACCATGTCACGAGTATGCCAAATCTTTTGATGTTTATTCATCTAATAAGTTAACTGTCGAAGGTGGTTCTATGGTATAATGGACTTTGAATCCAGCGATCCAACTTCAAATCACTGTAGAACCTATATTGAATTTTCCTGTATGCATAAAATGAACGAGCCATCACAGAAAACAAAGCTCCGCCCCAAAAAAACAAGATATCTTGTCACTGTTAACGTGGTCGCAAAACATATCTCATTTATATTCCAAACTCTTGAGATCGCTTAATTCAAAATGTCCTTAATGAAACGGTAGCACATAGGCAGAATCGACATTTGGAAAGAACGCTTATATGAACTAAAGGTCAAAAATAAAATACCGCCACTTTTTCTTATAGAACATGCATTTTTGTAATACACCTCTGAGCAAGCAAGTGCCAATTTCCTTACTTTTTCTTGTGGTAATTTGACAGTCATTTCAACAGAATCATTATCATTTCCTAAGTAAGTTGTTTTTGTGTTGGCACTAAAACAGATTTTTATCATGTTTGATAAACCTTAATTCTTCAAACAATTTCATCTGCATTTTTCTTAAAGCTCTGAAATTGTTGCGCAGCCAAGATTGAATCATCATTATATTCACTATTTTATTACCTTGCTTCCTCAAAGTTGCGTACACCAGATTCAACAATTTTGTAAATAGTAAGGCACAGCAAATACCAATTCGGAGGCAGACATACGCAAAAAGATTTCCTTTCCAACAGAATTTAAGTAATTTTTGCTGTCCTTCAGCTATTGGTACTGAATAATAGGCGTGCCTGATGTCCAAAGATGCCATGTAACAATTCTTTTGTCACTAGTGTCAATGACGATTCAAAACAATCCATTTTACATTATGGCATGTTATATATTTGTTCAGATTTTTCAAATTTAAAATCATACGCTTCTCTCCGTCTTTTCTTCGGCCGTATAAAAATGGCAGAAATAAATTCTCCCTCTTCATGATCTACTTTTTTATCACTTTTGATTCTAACAATTTTTCAATTTTAGGTCAATAATTTTACTTTCTGCTGATAAAGATTAAATCTATACTTGTAGTACAGCTGGTCCATAGTCAGTGATTTATCTTTTGACAAGGCACGTTTTTTTATTCATAAAAAAAACCTTAAGTTCCACGGAGATTTGAATTCGGATCGCAGGATTCAGAGTCCTGAGTACTAACCATTACACCATGGAACCTGAAAGTTAAAACCAACCTAAATATGGAATGTCTGATAACGGAATATATATCACCGTTTCACGGGTATGTAAAACATTTGGCTGTTTACCCATCAGATAATTTAACTGTCGTATATGGTTCTATGGTGTAATGGTTAGCACTCTGTACTTTGAATCCAGCAATCCGTGTTCAAATCTCGATAGAGCCTTTCCGTTGAATGGACGGGTTATCAAAAAATAAAATTAAAAAATGTATTCCCTTCACGCAATATTTCTGTCCTTTATGCTTCTTTTCCATATATTGAAAATGTCTTCTGCCAAATGAGATAAATAAAATTGAAGCTCGTATGAGGAATCGACATATAGTAAAATGGCTACATATTCCGAAGGATTATGGGTTCCAATAATTACCTTCAAATACAAATAAAATTCACACTCTTATGTCATAATATTACTGATACATGTACTCATTTATTCTCCATTTTGCGGGAAACTGGAAATATATCTAAATTAAATACATGTAATGGTATAATGTATATTTATAATACATGCACATAGTGATTAATTTTTCATAAATGATGTATTTATTTTCATAAAAATATAAGGTTCCACCGAGACTTGAACTCGGATCGCAGGATTCAGAGTCCTGAGTGCTAACCATTACACCATGGAACATGTTGTACTCTTAAAATTTTTAATGTTAAAACTAATCTAAATATGGGATATCTGATAACGGACCATGTCGCGAGTATGTAAAGTATTTGAATGTTTATTCATCTGATAAGTTAACTGTCGTAGTTGGTTCTATGGTGTAATGGTTAGCACTCTGGACTTTGAATCCAGCGATCCGAGTTCAAATCTCGGTAGACACTTTATTTAATAAAACATTTTTCCTGTATGTATTAACTTAATAGTCATCACAGAAAACAAAGCTCTGCCCAAAACAATATAACGTGATCGCAAAACGTATTTCCTTTTAAGCAATCTTTTGGATCGCTCTATCGGCAGAATCGGAATCTTGAAACAACAGCTAGAAAAACTGTTAAAGCTTTATTTATTCCATCACTTAAATACACACTGTAGTTCAGTCCTCACCTTTTCCTTAACTTTTCACCAGTCACTTTGTGGCCGGATTCGATTCATTGTGCTAGAAATATACTAATGGCATGATAATGAATATATTTATTGACGGTCGTATGCCGTACCGAGATATGTTTGACTGACCATCGTGACAGTGGTCAGTCAAGTGTATACACAAAGTTTTCGTGCATTATGAATTTATAAAATGTTTTTCATTCGACGGTCTGAACAGGTAGATGTCGCACATAAACTTTTTAAATAAACAAAAAGTTTAAAATGATAATATAATTTTTGATCGAGTATATTTCATATGTTATGTATATATTTCTACATGAATTTATCTGTTTCAGTTATGGTGATTTTCTGTTACCATGGAAATGGAAGTATGTTTGGGTACGAAAGACGGGAGACATGCAAAGTGTGGTTGTTGATTATATTCTACATAGTGAGCCTACGGTGGGAATAGTGGTTCAGGACTATTCATGTGATACCTTTAGATGATCACGTGCTATTTTTTTCTGACATGTTAAGAGACAGTGCAGCCATCGTTTCAATATGGCATTTTTTTGTTCTGTTGAACCATTATTCATGTGTGATAATTGAATGTGCGAAAATTTGAATAAATACATCTACCTGTTTGTACCAATCCTATACATTCTTTCTTGTTTATTTCTGGTATGAATTTAAGTGAGATAATAAATAATTTATGTTTGACCTAAATGAAATGAAGAGAAAACATAATTAAATCTATACTTGTAGTACAGCTGGTCCATAGTTAGTTATTTATCTTTTGACAAAGAACGTTTTTATATTAATAAAGAAAACCGTTAGGTTCCACCGAGATTTGAACTCGGATCGCAGGATTCAGAGTCCTGAGTGCTAACCATTACACCATGGAACCTGCAGTTCACTTTCACTTCAAAAGTTATAACTAATCTAATTAGGGAATACCTGACAGGGAAATGTATATTACCGTTTCACAGGTATGTAAAACATTGAATGTTTATTCATCTGATAATTTCTGTCGTATATGGTTCTATGGTGTAATGGTTAGCACTCTGGACTTTGAATCCAGCGATCCGAGTTCAAATCTCGGTAGAACCTTTCTTTTGTTGAATGAATGAGGGATCAAAATATAAAAGCTCCGTTCAAAAAAAAAACCATTCACGCAATATTTCTGACCCTTATATTTCTTTTCCATGTATTGAGAATGTCTTCTGCCAGATGAGATGCTCGTATGAAGAATCGACATAAAGCAAAATGGCTACATATTCCGAAGGCTTATGGGTTCCGATACTTACCTTCCAATACAACTAAAGTTCACACTCTATGTCATAATATTACTGATACCTCATTTTTTTCTCCATTTTGTGGGAAGCTGGAAATATACCTAAATTAAATACATGTTATGATATAATTTATATTTATAGTACATGCACGTAGTGATTAATCTTCTCACAAATAATGTATTTATTTTCATAAAAGTATAAGGTTCCACCGAGACTTGAACTCGGATCGCAGGATTCAGAGTCCTGAGTGCTAACCATTACACCATGGAACCTGTTATACGCTTACATTTTTAAAGTTAAAACTAATCTAAATATGGGATATTTGATAACGGACCATATCGCGAGTATGTAAAATATTTGAATGTTTATTCATCTGATAAGTTAACTGTCGTAGTTGGTTCTATGGTGTAATGGTTAGCACTCTGGACTTTGAATCCAGCGATCCGAGTTCAAATTTCGGTAGAACCTTTATTTAATAAAACATTTTTCTTATATGTATTAACTGTATAGTCATCACTGTGATCCCAGAAAACAAAGCTCTGCCCAAAAACAATATAACGTGGTCGCAAAACGTATATCCTTTATATTTTAACCCATCTTTGGGATCGCTTTATCAGCAGAATCGAATTCTTGAGAAATGGGCTAGATAAACTAATGCTTTATTCATTCCATCAATTAAATACACGATGTAGTTCAGTCCTCGCGTTTTCCTTAACTTTTCACCAGTCACGTTGTGGGATTCGATTCATTGTGCCGCCGAGACTTGAAGTCGGATCGCAGCATTCAGAGTCCTGAGTGCTAACCATTACACCATGGAACCTGTAGTCTGAGCAGGTAGATGTCGCACATAAACTTAAATCAATACAAAAAAAATTATATAATTTTGATCGAATATATTTCACATGTTATGTATATATTGCTACATGGATTTATCTGTTTCAGTTATGGTGATTTTCTGTTGCCATGGGTATTGAAGTATGTTTGGGTACGAAAGACGGGAGACATGCAAAGTGTGGTTGTGATTTATATTCTAAATAGTGAGTGGGAATAGTGGTTCAGGACTATTCACGTGATACCATTAATGTTCACGTGCTTTATTTCATTTCATATATGTTAAGAGACAGTGCAGCCATCGTTTCATTATGGCAATTTTTGTTGTTTTGTTGAACCATTATTCATGTGTGATTTTTGAATGTGCGATAATGGAATGAATACATCTACCTGTTTGTACCAATCCTATACATTCTTGCTTGTTAATTTCTGGTACGAATTTAAGTGAGATAATAAACGATTTATGCTTGGCCTAAATGAAATGAAAAGAAAACATAAATACATGTTATGATATAATTTATATTTATAGTACATGCACGTAGCGATTTATCTTCTCACAAATGATATATTTATTTTCATAAAAATATAAGGTTCCACCGAGACTTGAACTCGGATCGCAGGATTCAGAGTCCTGAGTGCTAACCATTACACCATGGAACATGTTATACGCTTACATTTTTAAAGTTCAAACTAATCTAAGTATGGGTTATTTGATAACGGACCATGTCGAGAGTATGTAAAATATTTGGATGTTTATTCATCTGATAAGTTAACTGTCGTAGTTGGTTCTATGGTGTAATGGTTAGCACTCTGGACTTTGAATCCAGCGATCCGAGTTCAAATCTCGGTAGAACCTTTATTTAATAAGACAGTTTTCCTGTATGTATTAACTGAATAGTCATCACAGAAAACATAGTTCTGCCCAAAACAATATAACGTGGTCGCAAAACGTATTTCCTTTTAAGCAAACTTTGGGATCGCTCTATCAGCAGATTCGAAACCTTGAAACAACGGCTAGATAAACTATTAAAGCTTTATTTATTCCATCACTTAAATACACACTGTAGTTCAGTTCTCACCTTTTCCTTAACTTTTCACGTTGTGGGATTCAATTCATTGTGCTAGAAATATACCAATGGCATGATAATGATTAAATCTATAATTGTAGTACAGCTGGTCCATAGTTATTTATCTTTTAATTAAGAACGTTTTATTAATAAAGAAAAACCTTAGGTTCCACCGAGATTTGAACTCGGATCGCAGGATTCAGAGTCCTGAGAGCTAACCATTACACCATGGAAGCTGTAGTACACTTTCACTTCAAAAGTTATAACTAATCTAATTATGGAATACCTGACAGAGGAATGTATATTACCATTTCATAGGTATGTAAAATATTGAATGTTTATTCGTCAGATAATTACTGTCATATATGGTTCTATGGTGTAATGGTTAGCACTCTGGACTTTGAATCCAGCGATCCGAGTTCAAATCTCGGTAGAACCTTTCTTTTGTTGAATGAATGAGGGGATAAAAAAATAAAAGCTCCGTTCAAAAAAATTATTCCATTCACGCAATATTTCTGACCCTTATATTTCTTTTCCATGTATTGAGAATGTCTTCTGCCAGATGACATGCTTGTATGAAGAATCAACATAAAGCAAAATGGCTACATGTTCCGAAGGTTTGTGGGTTCCAATACTTACCTTACCTTCCAATACAACTAAAGTTCACACTCTTATGTCATAATATTACTGATACCTCATTTTTTCTCCGTTTTGTGGGAAGCTGGAAATATATCTAAATTAAATACATGTTATGATATAATTTATATTTATAGTACATGCATGTAGTGATTAATCTTCACACAAATAATGTATTTATTTTCATAAAAATATAAGGTTCCACCGAGACTTGAACTCGGATCGCAGGATTCAGAGTCCTGAGTGCTAACCATTACACCATGGAACCTGTTATACGCTTACATTTTTAAAGTTAAAACTAATCTAGATATGTGATATTTGATAACGGACCATGTCGCGAGTATGTAAAATATTTGGATGTTTATTCATCTGATAAGTTAACTGTCGTAGTTGGTTCTATGGTGTAATGGTTAGCACTCTGGACTTTGAATCCAGCGATCCGAGTTCAAATCTCGGTAGAACCTTTATTTAATAAAACATTTTTCCTGTATGTATTAACTGAATAGTCATCACAGAAAACATAGCTCTGCCCAAAACAATATAACCTGGTCGCAAAACGTATTTCTTTTTAAGCAATCTTTGGTTCCATTTGGTTTGAAGCTGGAAATATATCTAAATTAAATATATTTATTGGCGGTCGTATGCCGTACCGAATATGTTAGACTGACCACCGTGATAGTGGTCAGTCAAGTGTATTCACGAAGTTTTCGTGCGTTATGGATTTATAAAATGTTTTTCATTCGACGGTCTGAACAGGTAGATGTCGCACATAAACTTAAATCAATAAAAAAAATTATATAATTTTGATCGAATATATTTCACATGTTATGTATATATTGCTACATGGATTGATCTGTTTCAGTTATGGTGATTTTCTGTTGCCATGGGAATTGAAGTATGTTCGGGTACGAAAGACGGAAGACATGCAAAGTGTGGTTGTGATTTATATTCTAAATAGTGAGTGGGCATAGTGGTTCAGGACTATTCACGTGATACCATTAATGTTCACGTGCTATTTTTTTCTTTTCTTATATGTTAAGAGACAGTGCAGCCATCGTTTCATTATGGCAATTTATTTTGTTTTGTTGAACCATTATTCATGTGTGATTTTTGAATGTGCGAAAATGGAATAAATACATCTACTTGTTTGTACCAATCCTATACATTCTTGCTTGTTTATTTCTGGTACGAATTTAAGTGAGAGAAATAAATAATTTGTGTTTGGCCTAAATGAAATGAAAAGAAAACAAAAATACATGTTATGATATAATTTATATTTATAGTACATGCACGTAGTGATTAATCTTCACACAAATAATGTATTTATTTTCATAAAAATATAAGGTTCCACCGAGACTTGAACTCGGATCGCAGGATTCAGAGTCCTGAGTGCTAACCATTACACCATGGAACCTGTTATACGCTTACATTTTTAAAGTTAAAACTAATCTAAATATGTGATATTTGATAACGGACCATGTCGAGAGTATGTAAAATATTTGGATGTTTATTCATCTGATAAGTTAACTGTCGTAGTTGGTTCTATTGTGTAATGGTTAGCACTCTGGACTTTGAATCCAGCGATCCGAGTTCAAATCTCGGTAGAACCTTTATTTAATAAAACATTTTTCCTGTATGTATTAACTGAATAGTCATCACAGAAAACATAGCTCTGCCCAAAACAATATAACCTGGTCGCAAAACGTATTTCTTTTTAAGCAATCTTTGGTTCCATTTGGTTTGAAGCTGGAAATATATCTAAATTAAATATATTTATTGGCGGTCGTATGCCGTACCGAATATGTTAGACTGACCACCGTGATAGTGGTCAGTCAAGTGTATTCACGAAGTTTTCGTGCGTTATGGATTTATAAAATGTTTTTCATTCGACGGTCTGAACAGGTAGATGTCGCACATAAACTTAAATCAATAAAAAAAATTATATAATTTTGATCGAATATATTTCACATGTTATGTATATATTGCTACATGGATTGATCTGTTTCAGTTATGGTGATTTTCTGTTGCCATGGGAATTGAAGTATGTTCGGGTACGAAAGACGGAAGACATGCAAAGTGTGGTTGTGATTTATATTCTAAATAGTGAGTGGGAATAGTGGTTCAGGACTATTCACGTGATACCATTAATGTTCACGTGCTATTTTTTTCTTTTCTTATATGTTAAGAGACAGTGCAGCCATCGTTTCATTATGGTAATTTATTTTGTTTTGTTGAACCATTATTCATGTGTGATTTTTGAATGTGCGAAAATGGAATAAATACATCTACTTGTTTGTACCAATCCTATACATTCTTGCTTGTTTATTTCTGGTACGAATTTAAGTGAGAGAAATAAATAATTTGTGTTTGGCCTAAATGAAATGAAAAGAAAACAAAAATATATGGTGGCTGATTTCTGCCATCTCGTTCTGGCGTGTTGGCGCGTTTGCAGGGCGCCAGAACGCCAGGACGCCAGGACGACAATTATACGCGCCAAGACGACAAACAAGGCATTTGTCGTTCTGGCGGGGGCGCCAACACGCTAAATTGGGAAGTTGTCGTCCTGGCGTTCTGGCGTCTTAGCGCGTTTGCAGGGCGCCAAGACGCCAACACGCCAGGACGACAATTATACGTGCCAAGACGACAAAATCCATATTTGTCGTTTTGGCGCGTTCATTTGTCGTCTTGGCGTGTTGGCGCGTTGGCGTTTGCAGGGCGCCAAGACGCCAACACGCCAGGACGACAATAATATGCGCCAAGACGACAAAATCCATATTTGTCGTTTTGGCGCGTTCATTTGTCGTCTTGGCGTGTTGGCGCGTTGGCGGGGGCGCCAAGACGCCAACACGCCAAGACGACAAATGAACGCGCCAAGACGACAAAATCCATATTTGTCGTTTTGGCGCGTTCATTTGTCGTCTTAGCGTGTTGGCGCGTTGGCGGGGGCGGGGGCGCCAACACGCCAACACGCCAAGACGACAAATGAACGCGCCAAAACGACAAATACGGATTTTGTCGTCTTGGCGCCTATAATTGTCGTCCTGGCGTGTTGGCGTCTTGGCGCTCTGCAAACGCGCCAACACGCCAGAACGAGATGGCAGAAATCAGCCACCATAAAAATACATGTTATGATATAATTTATATTTATAGTACATGCACGTAGTGATTAATCTTCACACAAATAATGTATTTATTTTCATAAAAATATAAGGTTCCACCGAGACTTGAACTCGGATCGCAGGATTCAGAGTCCTGAGTGCTAACCATTACACCATGGAACCTGTTATACGCTTACATTTTTAAAGTTAAAACTAATCTAAATATGTGATATTTGATAACGGACCATGTCGCGAGTATGTAAAATATTTGGATGTTTATTCATCTGATAAGTTAACTGTCGTAGTTGGTTCTATTGTGTAATGGTTAGCACTCTGGACTTTGAATCCAGCGATCCGAGTTCAAATCTCGGTAGACACTTTATTTAATAAAACATTTTTCCTGTATGTATTAACTGAATAGTCATCACAGAAAACATAGCTCTGCCCAAAACAATATAACCTGGTCGCAAAACGTATTTCCTTTTAAGCAATCTTTGGTTCCATTTGGTTGGAAGCTGGAAATATATCTAAATTAAGTATTTTTATTGGCGGTCGTATGCCGTACCGAGATATGTTAGACTGACCACCGTGATAGTGGTCAGTAAAGTGTATTCACGAAGTTTTCGTGCGTTATGGATTTATAAAATATTTTTCATTCGACGGTCTGAACAGGTAGATGTCGCACATAAATCAATAAAAAAAAATTATATAATTTTGATCGAATATATTTCACATGTTATGTATATATTGCTACATGGATTGATCTGTTTCAGTTATGGTGATTTTCTGTTGCCATGGGAATTGAAGTACTTTCGGGTACGAAAGACGGAAGACATGCAAACTGTAGTTGTGATTTATATTCTAAATAGTGAGTGGGAATAGTGGTTCAGGACTATTCACGTGATACCATTAATGTTCACGTGCTATTTTTTTTCTTTTCTTATATGTTAAGAGACAGTGCAGCCATCGTTTCATTATGGCATTTTTGTTTTGTTTTGTTGAACCATTATTCATGTGTGATTTTTGAATGTGCGAAAATGGAATGAATACATCTACTTGTTTGTACCAATCCTATACATTCTTGCTTGTTTATTTCTGGTACGAATTTAAGTGAGAGAAATAAATAATTTATGTTTGACCTATATGAAATGAAAAGAAAACAAAAATACATGTTATGATATAATTTATATTTATAGTACATGCACGTAGTGATTAATCTTCTCACAAATAATGTATTTATTTCCATAAAAATATAAGGTTCCACTGAGACTTGAACTCGGATCGCAGGATTCAGAGTCCTGAGTCCATTACACCATGGAACCTGTTATACTCTTAAAATTTTTAAATTAAAAAACAAACTAAATATGGGATACCTGATAACGGACCGTGTCATGAGTACAAATGTATATAAAATATTTGGATGTTTATTTATCAGATAATTAAAGGTTATTAGCTTTGTGAAATATGCACGAGTTCTTTAGCGGGAATATTGCGCGACTTTAGCAATATTCTTCCGCTGAAGAACGAGTGCATATTTCCCGATGCAAAGATAATAACCTTTTTATTACATATAGTAGACGCAACTTGACCCCGATGGTTGACCTTTGCATTATAATACATAACAAGGCAGTCTGAATGACAGCTAAATCCCCCGCCACTGCTATGGATAGTGAAAGGGTAAAACCTTTGATTTTAGCTGTGACCTTGACCTTGAACTGACATGGCTGACTCATGAATTCTGCACAATGTCTTGATGAGGTGATCATTTGACCAAAGTTTCATGAAAATCCTTCAAGGGGTTTAGGAGATACAGAGCTGAAACCTTTGACCTTCAGTTGTGACCTTGACCTTGAGTTGACATGGCTGACTCATGAGTTCTTGATGAGGTGATCATTTGACCCAAGTTTGATGAAAATCCTTCAAGGGGTTAAGGAGATACAGAGTGGACACCAAATGGAAGGCTCAAACCTTCGACCCTTAGTTGTGACCTTGACTTTGAGCTAGCATGGTTGACTCATAATTTCTGCACATCATTCTGATGAGGTAATCATTTGACCCAAGTTTTATAAAATTCCTTCAAGGGGTTTAGGAGATATAGAGCGGACACGAAATGGAAGGCTCAAACCTTTGACCTTCAGTTGTGACCTTGACCTTGAGCCGACATGGCTGACTCATGAGTTCTGCACATCGCCTTGATGAAGTGATCGTTTGACCCAAGTTTGATGAAAATCCTTCAAGGGGTTTAGGAGATATAGAGCGGACACAAAATGGAAGGCTTAAACTTTTGACCCTAAGTTGTGACCTTGACCTTGAGCCAGCATGACTGACTCATGGGTTCTGCACATCGTCTTGATGAGGTGATCATTTGACCCAAGTTTAATCAAATTCCTTCAAGGGGTTTAAGAGATATAGAGCGGACACAAAATGGAAGGCTCAAACCTTTGACCTTGAGTTGTGACCTTGACCTTGAGCCGGCATGGCTGACTCATGGGTTCTGCACATCATCTTGATGAGGTGATCATTTGACCTAAGTTTTATAAAATTCCTTCAAGGGGTTAAGGAGATATAGAGCGGACACAAAATGGCAGGCTCAAACCTTTGACCTTGAGTTGTGACCTTGACCTTGAACCGACAAGGCTGACTCATGGGTTCTGCACATCGCCTTGATGAGGTGATCATTTGACCCAAGTTTCATGAAAATCCTTCAAGGGGTTTAGGAGATATGGACCGGACACGATTTTGTTACGGACGGAAGGACGGAAAGATGGAAGGACGGACGGAAGGACGGACGGACGGAAGGACGGACGCAGACCATTCCTATAATCCCTCCGCCACGGCGGGGGATTAATGAGGCACAACCTATTATTGAAAAGGAGTGTACGTAAAACACGAGCTGCACGAGAAAAAGGAAATATAATTTTGTGTAAATATAAATTAGTGTATTGGAAAGTTTTAATTGATCAAATGTATACGCATCTACACGTATAAATATTATGTAAATATCATAAAATTTATATGTTCAATCGCCTGAATAGGATTGACAATACTGAACTTAATAGAAAAAAAATAGTGCAATTACACACACTCATGTATATATGTGATGTGATCAAAATGTATATTATCAATAATATGTGAATGGTTTTTAAGAGGGGAGATAATTCATACAAACATGTTTTGTTGAAACAGTGGCTTTTATCGCCCTTTGATCGCAAGGTTGGATTATCCTAACGTATTTGTCTTTTGCATATTCGTATGTGGTTAAAAGTAAACAACCTCACACAATGTCCCGCTTGTCATAACATAGAATTTAAACATATTGAGGAATATCTCTCAGTTTATACTTTTTCATACACTCGTGATCCTGTAAGATACACGTTTTGTATAATTTATAAAAATATGTCAAAGTTTTGACAAAATGGTGTTCGTAGCAATCATAAGCTTGTTTAATTGAGATAGATCAATTTTATTGCAGATTCACGATGAGAGGACAGTATTAATTTTTCTATTAAAGCTACTCATCCATAGATGACGTAAAATACTTCAGATGTAGCCATATACTATTTGAATGAAAAATCATTTAACGTGTGGCATATATACATTGATGCTAACTATACCATTAGTGCACACGAGAAAGTAACTCGATTCAGGCCATATTTTTGCTTATATATGCTACTTAAAGTGTTTTGTTTAGGGATATTATAACAAGACTTAGTGTAGAATACATTAACCATGGTGATAAATTCAAGTATTTGATAAATAATCACCCAAGAAAAAGCGCAAAGTTTGTTGTAAAAGCTTTCATGGTAAGAAAAACTGTGCTATATAAGTAGATTTTCTGTTACCTTGATTTTATACTTGAGATTTATTCTGTAATATTAGCACAGCGCACTTGTTTTGGTACTTTTCAGTTAACATAATTATGCATTGTTTATGTTACCTTGTTTATTATTCTGTATATCAAAATGAATAAAATATTCACGTAGTGTATTCAACGAGAGGCATGGTTAATTGTAAATAGCTAACTTAAAGTACATCATAAAGTAACCTTTTTAAACCCTTTAACTTCAGAATAATTAGAATATATTGTAATGCTCTTCACGAAACTTACAGAGCACGATATGGCAAAATATCCACGATGTTAAGATATCATTACATTACATTATGAATAACGAAATAATTTAACAATTATCCAAGCACATTCTTGATCACTATTGTATTCTTTTAGTGTGTGTATCCGTGAAATATTGTTAAATATTTATGAAAGGTGACATATGGGCACGTCACTATAATAAAAGATTATATTATCTTATCTTATATTTTTTTTAACTACTTGACGGATTTTAATAAGATAATAAGGGTCAAGGACAGTTAAGTGCGTTGTTTCCTCCGTTTGTCACACATTCTTGATACTTTCTTCAAACACTTCGCCCAAATTTCAGTGTGCATGTTACCTACACATTTGGTCCAAAAAAGTATTGAAAACGTCTTGCAGACGTGTTGTGTCCAGGAAAGCATTTGTTTGCGTTTTACATTAATAAATACGGTAAAGAAATTGTAATCAAAAAGGTAACCTGAATTGAGTGAATTCCCCTTGTGTACGAACATGCTATTTTCATTTCATGTCTTACCGATTTTGTGTCTCCATATCAGTAAAAAATATGTGTTATTTACAAATGGTAAATATCTAGATTTATTATATACCTATATAAATTCTGTAAAAAATCGGCTTGTATTTCACAACAAAATATGATCAAACAGACAAAAATTCCGTATTGTACCTTTTAAATTCCGTATTGTACCTTCCGTATTGTATGTTGCCGGACTATTTTCATTAATTAATATGCATGACCCGACACATTTCTATAAATAGCGCACATAAAAACTTCACTAAGTGCCATTAATATCGATAAACATTAAAGATTTCGTTCAAGAACAAAACAAGAATCAAAATGGTAAAGGTTTATAATAAAAGGGTCATTATAACAGTAGCTAGATCTGGGACTTTGTATTCGGCTCTCGTGGATTTTGCAAGGTCGGATCACACTCGGCGCTTGCGCGCCTCGTGATATCCCGGATCTGGCAAAATCCACTCGAGCCGAATACTGCATCCCAGATCAAGCTACTGTTATAATAACCCTATTATATTTTACTCTAATATTCGAATAACACATTTAGAGTTATGAAATTTAAACAGAGTGTATCCTTCATAAAAAGTCATGAAATTCATGTATGGGAACCGTGTCACAGAATGATTTCAAAAAACGTTGTAACGTAATTTTGATTGTACTTTATACGAAATCATCAACTGTTCTTATACTCATGTACATTCGGCCAAGTTTACGATAAAACGTTTTCTAAAATAAGAATTTTTAACAGAAAAGGTTGTATCAAAATATGCGAAAAAGTCGCTTTAAGACAAAAGAATGAAAACGGTATCTTCCCATGCAGCTGTGCCTATAATCTTACAGAAATCAAAAACATAGCCTTTAGAAAGTACTTTAGATGCATTAAAATAAAATTTGAAAATTGTAAAATATTTACCAATGTGCATATCATAAAAAATCTACCCGGGTTGTAAAAGGCGGCCAGTCATGGTTAATTGCTCACTTAAAATATTCTTCTGTATATTCTTTACAAAACCACATGCCAGGACATAAAATGTGCATGTTCTAGTCTCCTATAAATCTTTATAGATTGGTCATGTATAAGTTGTCTTAATGTTTTATTGTAACTGTCAATGTTGGTTTTATACATGAATTAGACTTTAAAAAACTAATAAACTAAACTAAACTTAATAGCTGATGGCTCTAAAAAGAATCCACTGTTTGGACGTCCGTCATGAAGTAAATACAACCAGTGCGGAAGACAGCGGTTGTGTTTTCACATTTTCATTTTCAGTCTGATTTTCTCTAATCAAAGTAAACTTGTCCATTCTTACATGCAGTGTTATGTAAATGAATTGACAAATTTAGGACAAACTCAGACAATAATTTTCACATTAGCTTAAGTTGCCGTTTTTTTTTTTCAACAGTAGATCTATGGTGGCATATTTCTGCATACGATAACCAGATAAGTTTCGCGAAAATGTATCGAGTTTTCACGAAAAACGGAAAAGTTTCCGCGAAAACATTAAAAGCTTTTCACGGAAAGAACTGCAAATATTAAGTGAAAATATTTGCGTAAGTGCCCACTTCTGCATAAGAAAACCAGATAAGTTTCGCGAAAATGGGCCAAACTTTCATGAAAAACGTTAAACTTTTCGTGAAAATAAAATGTTTTCGCGAAAATAACAGTTTTCACGAAAACAGTAAAATCTTTCAGATGGCTATAAACAGCATACTGCATTCGGTCTCAGTCTGGCATTTGGATAGGTGGTATGTGCAACGGACTAAGAGATGTGTACTATCGTTGTTCAAAGCGTTCCGAATGTTTCTATTTTTAGATAAGTAACAAATCTTAACAACTTTTCATGAAAAGATTAATTTTCAAGATCTTTTATCTTAACTGCAGAAGTGGGCACTATCGCGAAATTTTCCACTTAATATCTGTATTTATTTTCTCGAAAAGTTTTTATTTTTTCGCAAAATCTTTCCTGTTTTTCGCGAAAACTCGATATATTTTCGCGAAACTTTTCTGGTTATCGTATGCAGAAATATGCCACCATAAGATCTATTACAGTTACTGTAAAACACTTCGCGTGCTCTATATTTCGCGAATGTGTTCCAATACCCTATTCATTTATGTTTTCGCGAAAGATTGAATTCGCTTCATTGTGGAAAGTGAAATCGGAAATGCCGTGTATAGACTGATATGAATACATAAAATGTTCCCGAAAGCTTTGATATTCACGATATAAGCGAAAATAAGTTAACCCTTACCACGCTGGACACGATTGATTCTGCCTTTGCGACCAGTGTAGATCATGATCAGCCTGCACAAGTCTGATTATGATCTGTACTGTCCGCCATTCAGTCAGTATGGTTTTAGTAAGCACCCCTTTTAACAGTTAATGGTACTGTTCATATTGAAAGATGGACAAGTTTCATTATAGAAGTTAAGCAGGGTAAGGGTTAACTATTCTACAATTTGCTCCCGCGAATTGTTTACTTCACCATTGTTTCTGGCATACATATCCATTCTGACTTGCTCTCCGCAAATATCTGGCAATCCCGCGGTAGATAGTCGGGGAGATCATTCTCCTGACCCGGAGATCGAACTTGCGACCTCTTTTCTTAGTCTTGTGCTCCATCTACCGAGATACCTGGGAGGGACCACTGACATCAAGTTGGTTTTACTTTTCCTGTTCATTTCTGCTGGGCAACCGGTCTGCCTGCAGTTTTATATTATGGTTAAAGAAAGAAGACAACTCAAGTTTGCAACGCGTTTCGTATTAAGATATTTCTTCAGGCAAACATACAATGCAGTTTTATATGGAATATGTAAACGGGTAGGTACAGCGTTGGACTGCAGATTACGTCTATTTCAAGTTGTATGTCCCATCATATCTCGTTGATATGCCGTTTTGGCAGCGCCAGTAGGAAAGGCAGTAACGGCGTTGTACACTCGAAGCTAATTACAGTATGCTACTGTAGAGCAGTATGGCATTATAATTGTTTTATGCTTTTGGTACTGGCCCGGTTATCCGGACAATCAGATCGAACAATAGTTAAAAACCAGTATTTCTGTCGGTCATTTGTAAAACTGATGCGCACGAGTCTCGGAAGATCCGATATTTCAAATTGTCTTTTATATAGTGCAGATATAGCTACGGAGCTCCACCTTCTCCATCCACTCTGCTGATCTGATTTACCGAGAGTCAACTTATCAGCACTGCATTATGTGTGTGTCTTTTTAAAAGAGTGGTATTTTGTGGGGGCAAAATTAATGGCCATTTTCTTAACAAAGCGTTGATTTATGACTGCACATTACGTCATTGGTTGATGAAGAGATTCCATGTGACTGCACGCAGGAACTTAGATCCAGATGATTGCACTCCATTACCTGCTGCTCTATGCGTGTGTTGGTTTGTGTGAAATCCAGTGATAGTAGGTTAAAGAAGTTTAGAAAATATGCAATATACACGGGACAACAAATCTGAAAATTTACTTCAACTTTAGCCCGCAATTTGTTTATCATATCTAAATAATGTTCTTGCCCATCTACCATTATACAGCCTTGAATACCAGTGTTTAATTTGCTTTGGACACGAGTCTGCACTTGCATACGATTCCAGTCCTCGATTCCTCTTGATTTGCCTCGGATTACATAGAACACTATAGTCTAGCGTTATATCTGCAAGTTAACACACGTCTACAAATTACCACTGAACATCTTTGAGTGAGTTACCTTCAACATCTGTATGCAAGATATCTTTCTTTGAACGCCTGATTGCTAGTTACCTGTAAACATTAATCTGCCAGTTACCTCTTAATATTCATCTGAAAATTACACTTGTCTATAAGTTACATTTGACCAAATGTCTGCTAGTTACCTTTGAGCAAATGTTTGCAATTTACCTTTGAACATCTATGTACATGTTACGTTGGAACAACTGTCTGCAATTTAGTTTTAGAACGGATTTCTTATTTATCAAAATAATGATTTTATTCTTTTAAAAGATATAAAAAGTAAAGTGTAAAGTGTTTGTTTATCATAATGCCATCCCTACTGAAAGGGCCAGGAGTCATTTTGGCTTATGAGATACGTTAATACACTGAACAGCTCACGAACCGCTCTCTCTCTTCAGTAACAACGTCCGCCTCTGCAAGGACTCTACGACCTCTCAATTTCGGGGCAGTTACTGCTTATCTATTAGGCTACCGCAGCTCGGGTCGGAATAGTCGTAAGTTTATAAACAGGACACCGGAGACAAGGCCATATGTCGAGTATAACATGTTCCTACTGCAATTGTTGCGGAATTCAATATCATGTTAGCTTTTTATCCAAAATCAAGACGCTTTTCGCCCTCAATTTACTAACCATAAAATGGCCATCAATTCGGCAAATCAAAAACGAGATCTCGCGTGAGTTCGGACCGTTTCTTACAAATCAAAACCAGAATGTCGTAAAATTCTGCAAGAAGTGACTAACCAATTATGTTAAATATGCATTACAATGAACTTAAATGAGACCTCGTGTCTAAAAGTCTCTGTATTTATTTGTCTTTAATTAGTAAACTGATTCTTGATGTTTTTGTTTGAATAATTAATTTGTAAGTATTATGGCACGTTTACACTTTTCATTAGTGAAACATTAATGAACGCTTTCATCTTGTATTGATTTTCATTGACACTTGGTATTCAATCGTCCCGCTAACCATGATCTTTTATTTTTGGGATCGATTATTAGCCAGACGTCCACATTTTTCAAAAAGGCTGCTAATGAATAGTTTTAGCGATATAATACATGATAGTATAAATAAATACCACCAGAGAGTTCATTTACTTGAACAATGCCTGCAATTAATGTCTATGAAATAACGGATTTATTATCAGTACCCCACCCATTAGTAAAGCATAGTCTTAATGCATCGAATGGTCTTTCAGCATGACAGATCAGATATCATTCTGTTAATACTAGAAGCGGGATGTCTACTTATTTATTGTCAGAAAGTAAGAAATGGTATTGCTCCACTTTGTACGGACGTCAAAACGTTTGTTTAGAAAGAGGAAAAATCATTTTTCATCTAGTGGTGATTTTATTAAGTTGTCTTATTTATTTTTATTGTACATGGTTTTGATGAGATATTGAGAAATACTGATGAAATACAATGCATGTTTACTTTCTATTTATTTCTGACTGCAGTGAAACATATTTTCAATATTTCCGCTGGTTTTCCTAACTTTTTTATTATCATTGGGCAAAAAGCTTGAAAAACCAGTGAAAAAAACTTTGTTTTGCAAAATTCAAGATTGACCGCAACTCGCAAGTTGTTAACAAAAAAAAAATTGGCATGAAAAAAAAATCGCTATGTAGGGATCTTTTTTTTTTTTTTTTTTTTTCATTTTGATTTTAATAATTTGAACAGTGGCACAAGTCATGTATGTGTTTTTATCTGCCTGTCAATATAAACATATAATCTTCATACAGGCCAAAGGGAAAGGGTAGGCTCGACCGAATTACCTGAACCGCACACATATTTTGTCATACTACAGATAGACAACTGGCAAGTAATGTTGGACCAGGTCGTAAGTAATAAAATGCTTCTGAAACAACTAACAAATCAGTGTCTTTCTGTTTTCTATAAATAGAAGTAAGTAGGAGAAAGCTATCAGTCAAAATCTTACACAAAAAAGGAAACTATGTTTAATTGTATTTTGTATGAATTCGAGTATTTGCATTGCCACAAATAAAACCTTTAATACGTAGTCAATGTGAAAAGTATTTAAATTACAAACGACTTTCTCTCTTAATATGTCTCCTTACGGACAATTTCCACTTTTTTGTTGAAGTGTTTACATAAATGTAAATAAGCAAACATTTCATATGTAGTCTAAAATGATACATTTTAAAGCTTGTGTCAATGGCGTCCTAGTGGGAGAAGTCAATATAACTGAACTTAATTACCATGTGTCAATAAGAAATATATACAGAGAACAGAATTTTGACAGTTTTATCCTAGGGTCTAATTGTTTGTATATATCGGTCATATTTCAACGTGCATGACCCGTAAGAAATTACATTTGGTCTTCAGGGTTTTGCAAGAACGACAAATGAAGGAAACGGACTGAAGAACGAAGGGGTTATTTGCTTTCTAGATATATCTTCTCAGACATTTCTCATTTAAGATCCTATGTCTATATAGCTGGCAAGACATTCGATATTCGTAAAATACAAATATATCCCATGTCGAGCTGGCACTACACTCTGCATTCAATCAGACCTGATGTCAATCCAGCACCTGTCCTTTTGTTTAAAGGCTTACCTTTCAAAACCATGTGAACCGGAATACTCCATAGAAAGGGATTCTGTCCCAGAAGGTTTATTTCGAAGAAAATGTAACGTGCGGAAGAACAGTGGCCGATCAGTGGTCGCAAAAGCTTCTGGCAACCATTGCATGTTCAGGTAATCAAGTACCTACTGTGAATTTTCTTACATAAACCTCATATTATTAATTCGTACCGTTGCACATATGTTACTCCCAACTTGAAAAAAACATGTTAACCGCTGGTTGAGCGTCCGCTACGAGTGCGGGAGGTGGTGGGTTCGATTCCCAGTCCCGTAATACTAAAGACATAAAAATGGTACCAGTGGCTAACTTGCTCGGCACTCAGCATTAAAAGGAACATTGGCTTCTCTTCTCTCATATAGAGTGGACGCAGTGGTCCAGTGGTAACACTGTTTGACTACGAAACCAGGGGTCGTGAGTTCGATCCCCCGCTCCTCCAACAAGAAATTACTAACATTTGGATAAGAGTCCCGTGTATGGGTGTTTTACATCTGGCACGCCAAAGAACCAAGGAAGCTTCTGGAATTGGAGCGTCTTCTGTATCTTGCACTATCCAACTACTACCATTGCTAACAGTCCTCTGGAGGAGGCGCCCATATGGATTACCAGTGGCGGCTATAAATAAGCTTACAAACAAACAAACTTTCTTCTCCGACCTACCGGTGAGTGCACGTCTCGAGAAAGCACAGGGCATTGACGGAACTAGGTCATAATTATATTGGCCTTTTTCTGCCAGTATCCTGACTGAAGCCGGCTGGAATGGGTCTAAAGAGGGAAAGGAAGTACCTTCTTGGTTGACGGCCTGCGGATAGAGAAGACCCTGAGCTTCCCAATCTCTACGCTCAACGTGGGGTGCAGGAGGGGAGCGGCACATCAACTCCATGACGAGGAACCAGCGACAGCAGCCATTTGCGGCTCCAACTGCCCTTGTTAGGGCGACCTTGCTTGCATCCAGTATTTATGGTCATGCAACCACTTCTCTTCTCGGGTCACTGCCGTTCATGGTCTCATTGGCCGTGGCTGTAATTCACTTTTGGATTCAAAATAATTTGAATCTTTTGGCTAATAGCTATGGAAAGTAAGAAGAGGTAAATTCTCTTTACCATTTGGCTTCAAAAATTCTCGCTAACGGCATGCCTAGTGACATGCCGGGGGTCTATACTCTTACAGAGCGTAATGCTATACTGTGCCTGAAAGGGCGGATGGACCCTTGAACATTTAAATATAAACATGGACGAACAAACAAACTTCTCTCATACCCTCAAGGCGATGAATTATCAGGATTTAGGTGTAGAAGTTGATACCTAAAATAAATTAGTATGAACTACATATATGTTAAGTATTTTGGCTTTACAGTTTCATAGTGCATTGTGTTCAGTAGTAAGGGATAGCATAACGTCAATACCAAAACTCGCCCAATCAGATTATACCTTTATTACAGTTCATCAAAAAATATCACTTGAACTCGGATCGCCAGATTCAGAGTCCCGAGTGCTAACAATTACATCGTGGAACACTTGTGTGTGCTGTTAGGTAAACTGAATATATTGTATTAGAGTTGATATCGAGATAAAAATGTTTTCTTTATGAAACGGACGTACAAATGTATAAGGTATAATCCCCATGGTTTACGTTTGTTTCTGTGGTATCGGGCATTGTAAATTGACGAAAAAAAAGGAAATTACGCATAATCTCAATACACAGATATAAATCGTCCCCATAATGCAAAAAGGTACCAAGTGCCTTCTTTATTCATATGCTCAAGGTACCTTTTTGCATTAAGGGGACGAATTATGTACTTAGTACACACAACGGAAATGGATTTTCTTTTTATCTTGAAATACTTGTATAAGTCGGTTATGCAAAACAAGGAACCCTGTAGAAAATAAATACTTCGTTTCACATGTAGACATAGTATTAGAGATCAATCAACTACCCAAATTATAATCCTACCTTGCATTTACCTTTACACCTGTATGCCGAAAATTAAAAGGAAGAATGCAGTAACTGTGTACTGAAAAACTTAGTGATAGGTCATTTCATTTAAATGTCCATTTTCATGGTAAATATTGAAGAGTTTTTTCTTGTTTTTATATATAATGTGTGATATGGTATAAATAAAATTATATCTAAGTCTCAGCTTAAATAGTGGATCTGAATTTATTTTATCAGTCATAAAACATTTTGTGATATCACACAATATGCATTTATTTTACAATTATTTTGCATTGACATAAGTTCTTTATGCAATAATCCAGTTATAATTGGGGATTAAATATTTATCAATGGCTATTCAGGTAGGACAAACTACTAGAGCGAGTACATGGAAATTAAATAAGAAGTTTTAGAAAATCATCAATAACATGCTTGAAAATGATTAGCTCAAGACTTAATTATTATATTCGGTTTAGGATTATTTATATAAGTAATCAACGTTACTTTTTTATTGTTTTTCATAATTTGAAATTTTAGGTACTATCCCTATCACATGGCTCTCGATATAACTTGCACCAAGGTCCCATCAAGACTTGAAATAGGATCTATCATCTTGCTAACCATTACACCATGGGAATTTAACCACTTCCATGTAAACTTTACGAGAGTGTAAATAACATTAGAATTATGCAAAAATAAACAATAAAAAATATAAGGTTCCACCGAGATTTGAACTCGGATCGCAGGATTCAGAGTCCTGAGTGCTAACCATTACACCATGGAACCTGCGCTGTTTTCAACGTGCGTTATAACTGTAGTATACATTAATATGAGTTTGTTGGGTGATTCGGGTAGATAGACACAAATATTTGTAAAATACAGTGCATGTATGTACATATTTAAACTAGATATAAGTACTATACTGCACAGTTTTATGGATCGTTTGTTTTAGCAGTGCATAAAAAGTCAAACTGGACCATTAGTAAGTTGTTTTATCTGGTTTCTAATTCAATTATTTTGTACTTAATTTCGTAATTTCGAGAGGAAAACGGCAGACTCTTTAAATTATTTTGACTTGGCAATTCAAACTTATACCATACTGCACAGTCTTATAGCGATTTTATTTTAGCAGTGCGTAAAAATCAAACAGTACCATTTTTGTTTAAATTAAGGTAAAATATGAGATCAGACCAATAGTTGGCTTGTTGCTGAAGAGCATAACTGGAAGAAAATAAGTATTTTAGTGATCCTTGTTGGGGATCTTCCTTTTTTATATTTTTGCCTTTCAAGTCTTTCTAATTTGTTTTTATCTGGTTTCTAATTCAATTATGTTGTACTTAATTTCGAGGGAAACACGACAGAATCGTTTAATTATTTTGACTTTACAATTCAAACGGAAGTATAAGATTGCTATCAAGATTTTAAAAACTAATCTTTTGTGCTTTGAAAATGTCGAAAGAAAGCTTCAAAAATATGCCATGATAAATAAGACATAGGGGGCGTGTATATAAGCATACTACCGTAATTTTATTTTCTGGTAAAAATGACATCTTTTAACTTGTGAAAAAGTCGAAACTGAAACGATTTCAGTGTAATGTTGGGACCTGAAACTGAAATTATTTCAGTGCAGTACTTCTATCACATTCTATGAATCATATTTTTTAAGTAAAAAAGCATACATTAGGTTCTACCGAGATTTGAACTCGGATCGCTGGATTCAAAGTCCAGAGTGCTAACCATTACACCATAGAACCGATGTTCAGTAAGATTTTGTTTGTTAATATACAATGATACACAATTACGACAGTGACGTATGTCATTGTCAATAATATGTCACCGTCAAATATAATGTTAAGATAAGATATGAATACAATTATTTGTAGCTACTGTAAACCGAATTAGAAGCAATTGATACATACTTGCTTTTTTTAATACAGTGGTATTTAGAAATGTGTGCAGACAGCTTTGAAATTCAATCTTTACGTACATATTTAATAAGAAGAAACTTTTCAGTAAGATTATATATAAATATTTGTCATTTTGCTAGATGTGCAAATATGTGTTATTTTAAAACCTTCTGTAGGTATAATTTCTTTTTTATGGAGCGTCGAAATAATTATAATATATGTTCAGTTACATTTCTCACAAGTTTTGTATCAAAATGTGACTGATACGTTACGTAGCTGATTTGCTAGGTATCCGATACCGCAGTGCAATTCACAAATACAGTTATAATTTGAAAACAATGCCCGAAGAGATCTTTATATATTTAACTACCATCTATTATTTCAGTATTTTGTCTTTACCATACATGTATATAGCTAGGTGAAGATTCGTATTTACGTATCTGTATATATACATTAAATTTAATTTTATGTATTTTTACGAAATATGTGTATTTTATTGTCTTCGTGGGAAAAATAAACAAGGATAAATATCAGATAGAGAGGGTCACATTCCAAAAACGCAGCTTCCCCAAACGTTGACCCAGCATGCGGACGTGCACACGACCAACACACAGTCACACAACGCAAACACACTAGAACAAAACGAATAAATAAAGAAATATAGTGGGTCACCTCCCTGGAACGGTCAGCGGCAAAACCACCAGTGGGGAGCTTTAACCGGTTTATGGTGTACCTAATCTTACTCTTACGCTCACCATGTGCAAAAGTCACAGGAGAATGTAAATACTAGTAAAAGTTATCCCCTCCAAATGAAAGCCCTAGTCCTAGACCAGTTCAACCCCTCCATTCCCTTCAACCTAACTGCAATACAAGACATCATTACTATACAATACTGCGGGTAATAGTACCTCTACTCTATCAGTCAAAACAACTAATATATTACAAATTCAATACAAACAGAAATACAAAGCAATAATAAAAAATATTAGGTTCCACCGAGATTTGAACTCGGATCGCAGGATTCAGAGTCCTGAGTGCTAACCATTACACCATGGAACCTGCGGTAGATGCATTTTGCGCTTCAAATGAAGTATACATTAATATGAGTGTTCGTTATATAGTACGTAACATAGATACATATATAAACTGGGTAAAAGTACTATACTGTACATTGTGTTGACGTTTTTATTTTTGGAATTCATTTTAACTCTGTTTATAAGTCATTATCATATTTTCAGTAAAAAAAAATGCAATTAGGTTCTACTGAGATTTGAACTCGGATCGCTGGATTCAAAGAGTGCTAACCATTACACCATAGAACCGATGGACAGTACGTCAGTGTTTATTAATATACAATGATATACAATTTTGACAATGACGTATGTCTTTGTCAATAATGTAAGATATGAATAAAATTATTTGTAACAACAGAAAACTGAATTAGAAACAATTAAAAATACTTGTTATTTTGGTATTTAGAAGTGTGCAGACAGTTTTGAAATTCTGACAGCTGATAATGATGTACAAATGTTTGTTTTTAAAACACTTATGTAGGTAAAATATATCTGTTTTATCAGTAATCTGAGTATATTTTCAGTTACATTTCTCACAAGTTTTGTATCAAAATGTGACTGATACATTACGTAGCTGATTTGCTAGGTGTCCGATACGCTGTGCAATTCATAAATACATTATAATTTGAAAACAATGCCCGAAGATTTTTTTGTATATTTACATTTTGTTCATTTTTCAGTATTTTACAATATACAGCTAGTAAGCAAATATTTGTATTTGCATATGAAGACATAAACTAAATGTAATCTTGAAATGAAATGCATGGTTCTAACTAAAGACCTGTAAATTCCCGTTCAACCATCACCCCCCCCCCCCCCCCCACACACACATCCTCATTTTTCTCCCCATGCCACCAATCTAATTACATTACAAGATATCAATATCATAAATACAGCGGAACATCAGTCAAAACAACAAATATGTTATTCTAATACAAAAGACCTGTAAATTCCTGTTCAACCCGCCCCCCCCCCCCCCCCCCCCCCGCCCACACACACACACATCCTCATTTTTCTCCCCATGCCACCAATCTAATTACATTACAAGATATCAATATCATAAATACAGCGGAACATCAGTCAAAACAACAAATATGTTATTCTAATACAAACAGAAAAACAGAAATGCAAAGCAATGATAAAAATATAAGGTTCCACCGAGATTTGAACTCGGATCGCAGGATTCAGAGTCCTGAGTGCTAACCATTACACCATGGAACCTGCGCTGCGATTAGTACAATGTGCGTTAGAAATGTAGTATACATAAATATGAGTGTTCGTTACATTGTACATCTATATAGATACATGTATTAACTAAGTAAAAGTACTATAATGCACAGTTTTATGGCGTTTTTATTTTTAGCAGTAACTATAAAATTGAACAGTAACATTTTAGTTTAAATAATATACATGTATAATATGATAAAAAATAACTCAATAATTCGCTTGTTGGTGCAGAGGATAATTGGAAGAAAATAAGTATTATAGTGACTTGTGTTGGGGCCATAATCTTCCTTGTCTTACATTTTTATCTGGTTTCTAATTCATCATTCTGTATTTATTTTCGGGGCAACAATCCAGCGTTATTTTCAGTGAAATAAGATTCCACTAGAACTTATCTTAACTTCGTTCTTAACAGAAACTTTCACATTTTTAATAAAATGATATACTTAAGGTCCTACCGAGATTTGAACTCGGATCGCTGGATTCAAAGTCCAAAGTGCTAACCATTTACACCATAGAACCGATTTACAGTAAAACTGTGTTTGTTAATATACAATGATACACAATTACGACAGTGACGTATGTCTGTAAATACTATGTGTACCTAACCTCACTCTTACCCTCACAATGTGCCAAAGTCACAGGAGAATGTAAATAAAAGTTATCCCCTCCAAATGAAAGTCCTAGTCCTAGATCAGTTCAACCCCTCCATTCCCTCAACCTAACTGCAATACAAGACATCATTATGTATACATTACAGCGGGTAATAGTACCTGTCAATCTGACTTAAGTACTTGATCTTCTAAACGAAGATCTGAGAACGACCCATTCACATACGTCTTCTGTATATTTTTGATTTCCAGTATTGCTATTTTTATTTTAACCAATCAGACGACTTGATCAAATGTCAAGAGTAAGAAAAATGTGCAGTCATTCCAGGGCTCGAACCTGGGACCCTCGCTTACAAAGCAAATGGCCTACCAACTGAGCTAACCTGCTATCAGACACATTACGACATAAGAATTGTAAATATCAAAAGTCAAGGCTACAGGTAGATTTGCAAAATGTTGTAAGTTAAGCTCTGATTGGCTAGCGAAAGGGTTGTCAGAACGAGACTATGAATAGGTCGTTCTCAGATCCTATGCGTAGCGTAATAGGAGATGTACTTTAGTCAGATTGTAGTACCTGTACTCTATCAGTCAAAACAACTAATATATTACAAAGTCAATACAAACAGAAATACAAAGCAATAATAAAAAAGATTAGGTTCCACCGAGATTTGAACTAGGATCGCAGGATTCAGAGTCCTGAGTGCTAACCATTACACCATGGAACCTGAGGTAGAAGCATTTTGCGCTACAAATGAAGTATACATTAATATGAGTGTTCGTTATATAGTACGTAACATAGATACATATATAAACTGGGTAAAAGTACTATACTGTACATTGTGTTGGCGTTTTTATTTTTGGAATTCATTTTAACTCTGTTTATAACAGTCATTATCATTTTCAGTAAAAAAAGCAATTAGGTTCTACCGAGATTTGAACTCGGATCGCTGGATTCAAAGTCCAGAGTGCTAACCATTACACCATAGAACCGATGTACAGTATGTCAGTGTTTATTAATATACAATGATATACAATTTTGACAGTGACGTATGTCTTTGTCAATAATGTTTTGATAAGTAGATAAGATATGAATAAAATTACTTGTAACAACAGAAAACTGAATTAGAAACAATTAAAAATACTTGTTATTTTGGAATAGTATGGTATTTAGAAGTGTGCAGACAGTTTTGAAATTCTGACAGCTGATAATGATGTACAAATATTTGATTTTAAAACACTTATGTAGGTATAAAATATATCTGTTTTATCAGTGATTTGAGTATATTTTCAGTTACATTTCTCACAAGTTTTATATCAAAATGTTACTGATACGTTACGTAGCTGATTTGCTGGATATGCATTACGTTCTGATTATACGTTGCAATTCACATAGACATTATAATTTGAAAACAATGCCCGAAGATATTTTTGTATATTTACATTTTGTTCATTTTTTCAGTAATTTGCAATATATAGCTATGTAAGATTGATAAATTTGTGTATATAGTATATTGATGTTAAAATAAGTAGCCTTTCATACGTTTCGTTTCGGTAAGATCGGTCGCTTAGCCACAGTTAGTGTTTTTTGTGTGTGCATATGTATGTTACGCAACTGCATAACTGTCAATTTTCACTAAGAAATGCAGAATTTATAGATGTATAATTCCTTAAATCTTATCAGAATGAATGTGTCTACTATATCAATATTTTATATACAAGTGTAGTTGATACATTAAAAGAAATATTGTATTAACATAATCTAAATCATTTATGTTATATGAAAAGGTTGCAAAAATATTTGTCAGACCTTCTCCACATTGAAGTGTATGTAATTATATATACGTTTTCACTGTTCGTCATATCTGTATGTATGCTTGGTATGCCATGATGGACTAATAGCCTTATGGAATAGATAAAATAAAACTGAATAAAACTGCTAAGAAACTATTCGTATTTGCACATCAAGAAACTAAATGTAATCTTATGTATTTCGCATATTTTAGATACATAATATATAAATAACTAGGTAAAAGTACCAAACTGCTCAGTTTTATGGCGTTTTTTTTTATTTTAGCAGTAAGTAAAAAATCGAACATTAGCATTTTAGTTTAAATAAAATATAATATGAAAAAATAACTCAATAATTCGCTTGTTGGTGCAGAGGATAATTGGAAGAAAATAAGTATTATAGTGACTTGTGTTGGGGCCATAATCTTCCTTGCCTTACAATTTTATCTGGTTTCTAATTCAGTACTTGTACTTATTTTCGGGGCAACAATCCAGTGTTATTTTCAGTGAAATAAGTTATCTTAACTATTTTCTTAACATATATTTTCACATTTGTAGTAAAAATATATACTTAAGGTTCTACTGAGATTTGAACTCGGATCGCTGGATTCAAAGTCCAGAGTGCTAACCATTACACCATAGAACCGATGTACAGTATATCAATGTTTATTAATATAAAGTGATATACAACTATGACAGTGACGTCTGTCATTGTGTTAGTGATGTTATGATAAATGGATAAGATATGAATAAAATTACTTGAAAGAACAGTAAACCAGATTCATACTTCTTAAAATACCATGGTATTGAGAATATTGTATACGACATTGTTGAAATACAATTTTTAAACAATTGGGGGATTCGCATATTTGTTATTATTCACCAGTAATCTGGGCATAAATATTTAAAATGTAGGAACGTGTCATTATAACAGCTTATATCAATATTTTGTCATTTTGCTGGATATGCATAAATTTATTCTTCAAAACACTTTAGAAAGTAAAGTATCTGTTTTATGGAGAGTCGACATAATCAGCATATCTAGTTTATTTTCAATTATTGTTCTCAAAAGTTTTATATCAAAACGTGACTGATACGTTACGTAGCTGATTTGCTGTATATGCGTTACGTTCTGATAATGCGGTGCAATTCACAAATACATCATAATTTGAAAACACTGCCCGAAGAGATCTTCCTATATCTTAATCCCGCCAACATTTGATGCGTTTACAATAAACAGCTAGGTGAAGATTTATATATTAATCAAATTCAATTCTATGTATTTTTAAAAAATATATGTATTTTGTTGTCTTTGTGAAGCCCTGGAAATACCCAATTCAACCCCTCATCTTCATCCCTCTCTCATCCACTAACCTAATTACATGGTAAAATACCGTTTTTATTACAGTCCTTTATGATTCTGCACGTACAAAATCATGTGCGCAATGTTCCTAACCATGTAATTATGCATATTCCCTATTTCGACAACTGCTTTATCTATTTATAACATAAATCTAAAAGCCACATGGAAATGTAGAAGTAAAAAATACAGTTGTTTTCGCCAATTAATACAATTTTTTCTACCAAAAATGGATACCTTTTAGCGTTTGGCAATCTTGAAATCTCACCTATCATTAACTATAACTGGTATTTAGTTTCTATTTCTTTCTTTTTTTTCAGTAGTCTTGTTTTTAACCTTTACCCTGCTAAATTTCTAAAATGGATTGGTCCATCATCCAATTTGGGCAGTACCACGGATGTGCATTCTGATGCCACAAAGGCAGAAACACTTGCCGGTTAAATTTCACAGATTAGTTACCAATGTGATGAGTCACTTTATGATAACACGAACATTTATGTTGTATGTTACGTTTTTGATATATTCGTGATTTCAATTCCGAACATTTACCAGTTAAGAAGTTTAGAGCATGTCATGTGACTGTTTTCCGGACTAGTTAAAGGTTCCAAAGACTTGAGACGTTGAAAATAGTATTTATGCTATAACAATATGTAGTGTCTTCATAGATCAAAGGTCGTACTGACCAGAGGCTACATGTTTATTGACATTTTTATTTTATTGTCACCTTTAATATATCCAATTAATTACATGTACATAAAGCTGTACATGTCAATGACATAATATCACATGACCGAGCGTTTGCAGTAGGTGTGTCGTGTAATGTCGGACTATTTTGTCACTTGAGATGGTCAAAGACATTTTGCTAATATTTCATTGTGAAGTTATTTTGCTTTTAGTGTAGAAAAAAAAATGAGAGAGAAAATTGAATTTGTTGAAGAAAGACTCAATATCAGATCATACCATTGAAATTTTTATATAACTCTATAGTGGCAATATGTGACAGGAAATGACTCTCTAGTTTTTTTAGTTGTTATATGTCAGTTTATGTCAGTTTTAAGTGAGAAAAGGAATTGTATTCTGAAATGGAACTAGCTGTATGTGAAAGATCTGTGAACATTTTACATTTTATATACGTAATTAGTGAATAGTATTGAAAGTATTTGAACCTCTTACTGAATGTAGTGGTGCCATAAAAATACACGTTGTGAGAAGTAATAGGCTGTAAGGAACCTGGCAGTTCCAGAAATTTTCAGTCCATACATGCCGTTTAAATAACTACTTGCTTGTATAATGAAGGATGGGTTGAAATGATCATCTATTACCATGTAATCATAGCTTCTTTACTTATTCGTACCATTCGGGTCATTTATACGTTGATTTGACTTACTACAAAATTTCTTATGCTGTTCTTTGTTGTTCTTATTCTTGTTGTTACGTAATTGGTTAAATTCTGAAAGTTTAATTAGTTATCAGATCTACTATTGTCAGAACAGAACAGAACAGAACATAACTTTATTGAAGAAGCACAGATTACAAATTAACATTTTGCAATAACATGTGCGCAAAACATATATACAAGAAATTCACAAGCGGGTATTGGTATTGGTGATATATACATTTTATGTTTGTGGGGACAGTGGTTAATCTTTTTCTTTTGTTTTGTCTAAATTTAATATATTGCAGAAATACATAAAACGGACGACAAGAGTGCTTGTAGTTTGTATATACGGGCAGGTGCAGTAATCGCCGATTGTCACAGCCATTTAATATGTTTGTTTATTTTTCTTAATAAAAACAACATTAACAACTACAAAAACATATAACAATGGATATATACATTTGATAGATACTGTAACTATAAATTTAAACTTATGAACGGACATAGAAGAGTATATACTGTTACATTACTTTTAAAATGGACTTAGGTGAATACTGTAACTTTAAATTTTAAAATTGTGAACGGACATTGATGAATACTGTAACTATAAAACGGCCATAGATGAATACTAAAACTAAAAAATTGAAGTTGTGAAAAGGCGTAGATGAATAGTCTGTAAATATAGAATTAAACTTGTAAACGGGCATACTTGAATACTGGAGCTATAAATTAAAACACGTGAACGGACATAGATGAGTACTGTATCTATAAACCGAACAAAGATGAATTCTGAAATTAAAAACATTAAAGTAGTACTGTAACTCTAAATCTAAAATTGTGAACGGACATAGATTAATACTATAACTGTAAATTTATACTTGTGAACGGACCTAGATGAATACTGTAAGTAATAATAGTACTGTCATATTAATAGCTAAATATAGAGCGTAGAAAAAACACGTGAGAAAATGAAAAGCAAAATGGATATGACTAAATTTCTTTCAAATTTCCAATTTGACCACTGTAACGGCAAAAGTTCATATTTACATTGCTTCTTTTTCAGTTTTTGTCAAGAATGCCAATCGCAATTTCTCGACCCTTTCAGTACAGTCTAGCCTGGCTCCCCGGCTGCACGGTTATTTTTATATAAATACTGCAAACATTTTATCAGAAAATTTGAAGCCTCTAAAATAGCACAATTTTATCTGATGGCTGAACCATATGTTTGGAGCCAGGGGCAATAAAAATGTCAATGTAGAAACAACCTGCTGGAGTTACTTTCTTTAATTATGTAAATAACTTTCCGTCAATTCCATCATCGTCGAGTTGTACCAATTGAACAGTGCTCACACAACTCCATGGCACTTTCCGCCAATTCCATCATCGTCGAGTTGTACCAATTGAACAGTGCTCACACAACTCCACGGCATTTGGCGTCAGTTCCATCATCGTCAAAAAGTACCGATTGAACAGTGCTCACACAACTCCACGGCATTTGGCGTCAGTTCCATCATCGTCAAAAAGTACCAATTGAACATCATCGTCACCGATTGAACAGTGCTCACACAACTCCATGGCACTTTCCACAAATTCTTCATCGTCGAGAAGTACCGATTGAACAGTGCTCACACAACTCCACGGCACTTTCCGCAAATTCATCATCGTCGAGACGTACCGATTGAACAGTGCGTACACAACTCCACGGCACTTTCCGCCAGTTCATCATCGTCGAGAAGTACCGATTGAACAGTGCGTACACAACTCCATGACACTTTTCGCCAATTCCACTATCGTCGAGAAATACCGATTGAACAGTGCGTACACAACTCCACGGCACTTTCCGCCAATTCCATTACCGTCGAGAAGTACCGATTGAACAGATTGAACAGTGCGTACACAACTTCTCTGTACTTTCCGCAAATTCATCATCGCCGAAAAGTACCGATTGAACAGTGCTCACACAACTCCTCGGCACTTTCCGCCATTCCCACCATCGTTAGGAACGTACTGATTGAACAGTGCGTACACGACTTATTGGTCCATCAACGCATTGCTGGTGAAAATATGCAGTTGTAACTTTATGTATAAAAACTGTCGAAATAATATGACCTATTTGTTTCATCTTTACATTCGCGTGCCAGACTGGTATACTGATATTACAAAAACATCAAGCACTGTCTTATAAATTCATTAAATCCAGTCTGGAGGAATTGTTTATTTTCCTTATGAATACACTTAGTGCAGATGAAATACAATACTTTGGTTTCTCCCATTATGTTATATTCCCATACAATAATGGTTGCACGTTTATGATAAAACCATCTTACCTTATTGTAGGTATTGCAAATGAAAATAAAGAACACCACCTTCACTTTGTATGACCTATATCATTATTATGATATTAACAATACTAGTTTGTCAATTAAACCGAACTTTCGAGTTTGCAAAATACGTAAGTAAATGTAATTATTCCCATGATATTTGTCTGTTTTGGTTGTTAGAAGTAGTTTAGTTACTTTCTCAAGTTTTAGAAAATTCTATCCATACGCATTATATACAAAGTTAACGTTTAGAAAGGGATAACATACTAGTTTTCATATTTAAAACGATCGTATTGGAAAAATCATAATTTGAAACAATATACAATTGAACTTCAATTAGGAACACCTCTGAATAGTGGATGTCTCAACGAAGTCAGATAGATTCGTTACAACTAGGTCAGTTGCTCCTGAGCACAACGGTAGCTGCCGTTTTCATAACGGTCTTGCTCTAAATCTGTTCCAATGTAAAGAATGAGAAATCACTATTGACTGTATGTACGAAAAACGTCCGCTAAGGAGGGTGAGATTGAAACATGTGTACGAGTACGCAAAGTACATCCCTGTACATAATAAGTCGCGAGTGCTGACTATGCTGCTGTTCTGACAGAATTGTGTGGTTTTTCGTGTATACTAATAAAAGTGAGTTTAAATATACAGAAATGGAACAATTTATCTAGAAACTTCGCATAGAAAAAGAGGATACTCTATCAAAAAAGTCATACTCTAAAACAATATACAATTGAACTTCAATTACGAACACCTCTAAATAACGAATGCCTTTCCATTAAGACAGACGAATTCTTTACAATTAGGTGACTTGCTCCTGAGCACAACGTAAATGTCGTTTTCATAACGGTCTTGCTCTAAATGTATTCCATTGTAAAGAATGAGAAATCGCTCTTAATGTACTTTCTTCTTTATGTGCGAAAAACCTCATCTAAGAAGGATGAAATTCAAACGTATGAACGCTTACGTGAAGTAGGTCCCTGTACGCGAGTGCGAACATTTATTAGGTGGTTGGCAATACATCTTTTGACGCAAAATTTGATTTTACAACTTAAAAAACAAATGTGGTTTGACTAGCATTATAATGTTCTAAAATTTGTCAGGTATTCTCCTTTTGAAATACATTTTATACTATTTATAAAGTTCTGCATGTATGTGTACCCTTACACGAGTGTCATATACACTTGACAACTGCTGCTGTTCTGACAGCGTGTATGGTTTTACATGTATACTATAATAAAAGTCAGTTTATATATACAGAAGCGGGATAACCTATCTGGAAATTGTAGAAATTGGATAATTCGCTTAGTTTTCCCATTAACTACAACAAGGAAATTCATTGATGCAAGCATCAAAGACGCCGCCAAGTGTTGTGTCTGAAGTACATTTATTGCAATATGAGAAATCACCTAATTATTAGTTTGGTTATCTGACTGGTTACAAATTATCAACATTAGCACATAATACAATATATGTTATAAACTGTTAAAAGCTTGAAGAATAAGCATGTTAGAAAAGCATTACCATGCAATATAAATCCTCTACCTGCAATGACACTGACATTGCGAGAAGGGGGTCCCTTTACATACAAAATTAGAGTAAATATTTCACCAACTAAGGTCAGCACCTGTGAAAAGTTCTTATATGCAGGAGCATGTATATGAAGTTTCACAGAAATGCAGTTTGTTTGGAAATGAGGAAATGATGAAAGATAATTATTTCAAAATTGTGGTTCACAGAAACCATTATCTTTATTATCATATAATGTAATGAGTGATTTCTATTCACTGATAAAGTTTCATGGACCTTAGTCACCTACATTATAGATTTCAGAATGCAGATTATACAGTTTCCGTTGCCAAAACAACCAAACATTTTGTCCAAGAAAAGAATGATATAACATGAATAAACTCTAAATTGCCCCTATTCACAAAGCAAATGTCATGAATTTTTTTTTTTTTTTTTGGACGAAAGGTAAACTTGAAGTCCTCTTTGAACCGTAAGGTTACTAGGAATATGTCAGTGTGTAGATTCAAATCTAATATTACAAGAAATTTAGCAAGCATAATAACCCACTGGCAAAGTGTAGAAAATGTTCTAATGAAAATCATTTTTTTTTAAGTTAGACACGAATGAACTGATACAAAAACAAACTATCTATAAAAGTAAAAAGAAAAAGAAAAAAAAGAAACAAGTAACAAGATATAATACAACCAGAGCAACTGACTAGTCATATAAAATTAATGAAAATATAAATTCAACAGGGAAAAATCTATTTGAAAGTCACTGATGCTTTGATTACTAACCATAACGGTTATGGTCCCATGGCTTTTGATATTTTGATCTAACCATATTTTAAAGAAGTATTAAACTGTCACTGACAAATTCAGCCAAACGATGGCCCTTTATTGCACACCTTAGTTGACAGTGAATATCTGTAAACAATAAGTATTTGACACATAAGCAAAAAAAAGTCAAAGGTTAGAATCAAGATGAGTTTATAAAATATTTAGAAATATTCTGACCAGTTGTACATGTGGTCACAAATGGGAAACTCTATGCTTCAAAGTTAAGGTAACCATAACAGTTATATAAATATACAACTGCAAAATGAATCTGCAAAAATGTGCACATTCTGAAATTACATCACTGTACCTATACATGAACGCTCCCTTCTCCGCAATAGACCTCACGCGTTGCAGTATGGTATATCTGCGGTGTGTTCTATTTATAGAAAATTAGATAGGTAAGTAGGTCATGCTAAAGGTTAGAAATAGAAAACTTGACTTACAAAGTAACCTCCCTTATCAATAAATCGGATCAACATTTTGACGAAATAATAAATTAAAAAAATATTTTCTGCTCTACAAATAAAGAAAGAAAAGACAGATAACATTGTTTGATATCACATAATAAATTGCAGTACATACATTTCTTATGTTTTTTACCATTTCTTTTGTTTATTCACTAAAATCTATTGTGAAGTATCGTGGGTTCTTTTACAAACTATTCACTGTGTTCAGTTTATCATTCCGAAACTATTCATTACTGTCTTAACAGGGTCCAAAATAAAAGTGTATCCCATATACTCGACACCGCCTTCTGGCGGCGTTGAACAATAGGTTACACCGAGATTTGAACTCGGATCACGGGATTCAGAGTCCTGAGTGCTAACCATTACACCATGGAACCGTTGACACAGTACCCTAACACAGTACAGAGTGACCCGAATACAGAGACCAAATTGTTTTAAAGTTCCCCGTAAGATACTGAAATCGGCTTAAACAAGAAAAAATCCGCAATAAAAGGTTCTTGCACTTGTGCTATGCAGTTGTAAGTAAGAAGTAATAATTCTAAAGCATTGGCTTTCACAAATTTGGTCGAACTTGTACTGTTTTTTTTTTTACAAAAAAAATCGTTGGAAAAATGGACTTGAGCAGGATTTGAACTATTTATCTCTGTATAAAGCGTTCAATACCTTTTTACGACGCCAGGTACAGACTGGAATATGAGATCGAAGCATGTGTACGTGTACGTGTACGCGTAGTTACTTTCCGTGTACATCATCAGTCGCGAAAGCGGACATTTATTGAGTGGTTGATAATATACATAAACGCACACGCAAAATTTGCTTCAAATGTGTCAAGTGTTCTCCTTTACAATTACATTGTACACTATTAATTAAGTTCTGCAGGTATATGTGTACTCTTACATGTGTGTCACCATAGCAGTCCATATACACTTGACACTAGACTTAACTTAACACCTGCTTCTGTTCTGACAACTTGTATAGTTTTACATGTATACTAATAAAAGTCACTTTACATAATTATACAGAAATGGAATAATCTATCTAGAAATTACATTGTATATAGATACAGTGGGACTGCTTCTATCAATCTCCACAGCTGGTGTGTATACATGTTCTTTCTGAAACTTGCTGCTTGCAGTTAAATAATAGTTAAACTTGAAATACAGAACCTGCTTCTGTGTGTAAAAAAGCTGCAATGGTGTTGTTAACACCCACAAATATTTAACAGAAATACTGTTGCAATTCATTGTGCAGAAGAACACAAGATAAATGTCAAATCTTAGGAATTTTACTATATAAATCCATCCTTGGTTATCCTTGCTCTGGGAAAATAACAAATACTTTTTTTTGTACTTTCAGATTGTGAGAGAGGTTTCAGCAGTTGAATGTGTAAAGAGCACCCACCATTCACCAGTGAGCATGAAAGTGCTTAATGCCTTACTCAGGGACAAAAATTGAATGACTTTAATTTCAGTGGTGCAGTAAAGGAATGGTACAGTGCCAAAGACAGACACTTATATGGAAAAAAATGCCTATGTGTTGTTAGTGTTAGTACAAAAGAAGTGGGAGGACATATGTGTTGTTCGAAAATACTTATAAAAGAAGTGGACATCTGTGTAGTGTATATGATATATTGATGGTTATATGATTATGTGAAAATGTAGAAGTAATGAAATACATGTTGTTGTGTTGTTTTGTTTTTTTTTTGCATATGGTATACTTAATTAAAAAAGCACCATTTGGGTTCGACCCGCCCCTTACCCCGCCACGCAAACTTTACCCCAGCATCTT
The DNA here is from genome assembly GCF_021730395.1 of Mercenaria mercenaria. Classification (NCBI taxonomy): domain Eukaryota; kingdom Metazoa; phylum Mollusca; class Bivalvia; order Venerida; family Veneridae; genus Mercenaria; species Mercenaria mercenaria. The sequence continues at coordinate 69,492,436 of NC_069376.1, read as the reverse complement.
AAAACAATTCTGGGGAAGGGCCTGAATTATTGGAAACTCAAAGTTTTCCTATTAACTAACACCGAGATTTGAACTCGGATCGCAGGATTCAGAGTCCTGAGTGCTAACCATTACACCATGGAACCGTTGATCTTAAAATCAGTAGTTACTGGTACTGACCACTCATATTTAAAACAATCGTATTGGAAAAAATCATACTCTGAAACAATATACAATTGAACTTCAATTTGGAATACCTCTAAATAACGAATACCGTTCTATAAAGACAGATAAATTCCGCTTTACAACTAGGTCAGTTGCTCCTGAGCACAACGTATCTGTGGTTTTGATAACGGTCTAAATGTGTTCAAGTGTAAATAATGAGAAATCACAGTTGATGTATTTTTTTCTTTATGTACGAAATACGTCCGTTAAGGGGGATGAGACTGACACATGTGTACGTGTACGCGTAGCACGACCCTGTACATTATAAGTTGTGAGTGCGACATTTATTGTATGGCTGACTATACATAAATGTACATTGTATTTTACATGTTCCAAAAATGGTGATTTGACATAACATTATGATGTTCTTAAGGTATTAGATCCCTAATAGTAATGTTTACAAAATGGTATTTGCTTAGTATATTCTTAAAGGTGACCGAATTTCGCACTGTTTTTGCATTTTTTAAACAACTTTTACCGTGCTGTTTTTATAAATTTTGTATAACTTATGGTATCTCCTCAAGCTCAAGTAGAGAAAATTTCAAAGTGATGGCCACTATCCAAAACGTTTGCAGAGAACTCATTTTACCATTAATTTTAATAAAAGAAACGTCAAACTATTGGTAAACAATTATAAAACATAAAATAAAAATGTCAATATCATTTTTTCTAGGGTGCCTCAAGTAAACAGATTTAATGAGACAGAATTCTTACTTCAACATTGAAAATATAAGGTTGAATCCTGTGTTTCTGTTTTGAATTTTGCTTACTTCATTTAAAAATAACCTTGGGGCAGACGTAAAACCTACCTAAATTTCTTCCACAATATATAATCTAAAGAGTGAAAGCAAAATAGAGAACTTTTACCGCATGTAACTCAATATTTTTAAAGATGTGTAACTCTACCCCTTCTGTTTAAGTAGTAAATTCACTTTGAACAGCAAGAAATCGCTTATCAAATTAATTGTTTTTCAATTTTTGTACAATAAATCAATTATAAGTCTTGAAAGAAGTAAAAACTAACTAGAAAAAAAATAAAATAAGGAAAAAATATTTGGTCCCAGTAGGGCTTGAACCTACGCCCCCCTGAGAATTGCAGTAAAAGTAGGTAGGAATTGAACACTTCAAAAAGGAGGTACTCTGTTACGCTTCTAATACTTTAAGTTTGTCAGGTATTCTCTTTTTGAAATTTGTAAAGTTCTGCAGGTATGTGTACCCTTACACGAATGTCATATGCACTTACACCTGCTGCTGTTCTGACAGATTGTGTGGTTTTACAGTATACTAATAAAAGTCAGTTATTATATATAGAAATGGAACAATTTATCTAGAAACTTCAAAAAGAAAAAGTGGACACTTAATCTTGGAAGTTTACATAGTTTTCCCATTAACTAAAATGATAGGTTCCACCGAGATTTGAACTCGGATCGCAGGATTCAGAGTCCTGAGTGCTAACCATTACACCATGGAACCGCTGATGTTAATATTAATCAATAGTTACTGATACTGAGTACACAATCTTATTGGGAAAAGTCATACTCTGAAACAATATACAATTGAACTTCAATTAGGAACACCATTAAATAACGAATGCCTTTCTATTAAGACAGATAAATTCTTTACAACTAGGTCAGTTGCTTCTGAGCACATTTTCATAACGGTCTTGCCCTTAATGTGTTCAAGTGTAAAGAATGAGAAATCACTGTCGATGCATTTTTTTCTTTATGTACGGAAAACGTCCGCTAAGGAGGATCTATAGAAGCCCTGGAGGGACAATTTATTTCAGTACTTCCCACTTCTGACTGCTAACTTTTGCACTTCTCACTTACAACCTCTGGCCTTCCTACTTCCTACTTCTAACTTCCACACTTCTTACTTCAGACTTCCAAAGTTGGAAGTCAGAAGTGCGGAAGTTTGAAGTCGAAAGTCAGAAAGTTAGAAGTCGGAAGTAAGAAGTGTGGACGTTGGAAATCAGAAGTCGAAAGTCAGGAAAGTTAGTAGTCAGAAGTGCGGAAGTTAGAAGTCAGAAGTGTGGAAGTTAGAAGAGGGAAGTAAGAAGTCTACAAGTCGGAAGTAAGAAATGTGAAAGTTGGAAATCAGAAGTCGAAAGTCAGGAAGTTGGAAGTCAGAAGTGTGGAAGTTAGAAGTCAGAAGAGCGGAAGTTAGAAGTAGGAAGTCAAGAAGTTGGAAGTGAGAAGTGCAAAAGTTAGAAGTCAGAAGTGGGAAGTACGGAAATCAATTGTCCCTCCAGGGCTTCCATAAGGATCAGGAGTAGGACGTAAATGGTGTCCTTCGGTGGTTAAGTTAGAAAATTGTGTCAATCTTACTTACGACTGCATAGCAGAAGTGCAAGAACCTTTTATTGCCGATTTTTTCTTGTTTAAACCGATTTCAGTCTCTAACGGGGACCTTTAAAACAATTTGGTCTCTATTAGGGTCACTCTGGTATGATCATTCCAATGTACAAGTAAAGTGAACATTTATTGTGTGGCTGACTATACATAAATGAACACGCAAAATTTGATTTATGTGTTTTCACTAACATTATAATGTTCTAAAATTTGACAGGTGTTCTTCTTTTGAATTACATTGTACACTATTGATAAAGTTCTGCAGGTATGTGTACCCTTACATGTGTGTCACCTTAGCAGTCCATATACACTTGACACTCGACTTAACTCGACACCTGCTGATGTTCTGACAACTTGTATAGTTTTACATGTATACTAACAAAAGTCACTTTATATATACAGAAATGGGATAATCTATCTAGAAATTATAGAAATTGGATACTCGATCTTGGAAGTTCGCATAGTTTTTCAATTAACAAAAAATGATAGGTTCCACCGAGATTTGAACTCGGATCGCAGGATTCAGAGTCCTGAGTGCTAACCATTACACCATGGAACCGTTGGTGTTAATATTAATCAACAGTCAGTTACTGATACTGAGCACTCATATTTAAAACAATCTTATTGGAAAAAGTCATACTCTGAAACAATATACAGTTGAACTTCAATTAGGAACACCTCTAAATAACGAATGCCTTTCTATTAAGATAGATAAATTCTTCACAGCTAGGTCAGTTACTCATGAGCGCAACGTAACACTGTCGTTTTCAAAACGGTCTTGCTCTAAATGTATTCCATCGTAAAGAATGAGAAATCGCTCTTAATGTACTTTCTTCTTTATGTGCGAAAAAACTCACCGAAGAAGGATGAAATTCAAACGTATGAACGCGAACGTGAAGTAGGTCCCTGTACGCGAGTGCAAACATTTAATGGGTGGTTGGCACACTGGCGCCAGACCAGAAAGGAAATACCGCTGTACATGTTATATACCCTACCTAGGGTATAACATATACAGAGGCATTTTCTTTCTGGTCTGGCGCCAGTGGGTTGGCAATACATCTTTTGACGCAAAATTTGATTCTACAAGTTAAAAACAAATGTGGTTTGATTAGCATTACAATGTTCTAAAATTTGTTAGGTATTCTCCTTTTGAAATACATTTTATACTATTTATAAAGTTCTGCAGGTATGTGTACCCTTACACGAGTGTCATATACACTTTACACCTGCTGCTGTTCTGACAGATTGTGTGGTTTTACATGTATACTAATAAAAGTGAATTTATTTATAGATAAATGGAAAAATTCATCTAGAAACTTCGCATAGAAAAAATGGATACTCAATCGAGGAAGTTTGCATAGTTTTCCCCTTAACTAAAATGATAGGTTCCACCGAGATTTGAACTCGGATCGCAGGATTCAGAGTCCTGAGTGCTAACCATTACACCATGGAACCTTCGATCTTCATATTGATTGATAGTGGCCTGTACTGAGCACACTGTTATGTACTTCAGTAAAATATCGAAGATTATGTTATATAATACTGTTTCCAATTCAAATTAATTTAATTGTTGAAAGACTGTAAAGTTTTCAATCTGTTTTATTCCATTAACGTTCCGGCCTTATTGCCTTTATCTAAATGACAAATTTCTAGTAATTCTCTACATCATGATGTTCTTTCAATGCAGCTTGCTCAACAATTGAAATACAAAGCCGGAACTGACGTAACGTTGTTAAACGTCAATTTAATTGTTGTTGTGTTGGGGTTTTTTTTCAAATCATTTCCACGTCAGCAAGAACCATTCCCACACTCCTCCTCAATCCACCTTAGCATATATAGATATGTTCTTGTTTTCTTTCTTCGTTTCATCTATGTTTTACCCATGGAAGGATATATCAGAAGAAAAAAGAACGAAAGAAAAAATAACCCTAATCAACTGATATTCTCCCATTCATACAGCTCTCTTTAGCAAAAAAAGTTCTATCGAGACTTGAACTCGGATCGCTGGATTCAAAGTCCAGAGTGATAACCATTACATCATAGAACCAAATAGGTTATACAGGGGATGATAAAAGTTTATATGTTAGAAAAGTATCATATGACAGACAGACAGATATTTTATTGAAGACTTGTACATTGTACATTGTCTATAACACATAAGTCACATAAATAATATCAACGTGAAACTACACAGATTTCGTAAATAGTATCAACGTGCAATTATAAACAGTTTGGATAAGACATTATACAAATATAAATGGAAAATGAATAAGTAATTGTATAAACCTTTATAAACATTGTATATGGATATTCGATGGAGATGAACAAATTTAAATTTCAACATTTAGAACATTAGAACGTGCACACAATGCTTCTTTCACAAATAAAGCCAAATTAATAAGTTCGGTTCTGTTGGTACTAGTTAACAATTGGATATATTTAAAAACTGATGGTCTAACATGATATAGTCTATTGACATATTTTCGTCTTAAATCAGAATAGTATGGGCATATACATATAAAATGATACTCGCCTTCTAAATCATTTGTATTACAAACTAAACAATGTCGTTCGTGTCTGGGTATACTATTACCACTATATCTACCAGTTTGTATTCGTAATGGATGCACAGACATACGTAGTCTACAAAAATAAAATCTGAGGCTTCTTGGTAAAATATCAAGATAACATTCATAACCAAATGAGGCTTTGAATTGCCTATACATATGAAGAGAAAGGGGCTCGACCCCAGTCTCGCTCGAGGCGTCGTTTTACAACAGTAGTTGCCACTTTTGTTATTCACATTGATCACCCAGTTCCCAATATAACATTATTATAATATAACAAAAGTAAATATGATCAAGACATTGTCTTGCTTGTTCACTGAGGACATTGTCTTTATTGCTGAATACTTTTTTTGTATTTTCTGTTTGTCATACAACTGCGCATTAGAAATTTAATAATACGTTTACATTAACACTGTATATTAATAAATGTACAGGAATGATGAAATGCTCTTAAATCTGATCGTGCCATTAAAAGTCCATCAAGAGATTTTATAATGTGATAAAAAGAGTTAACAAAGACTTTCTCTCAATGTAATAAGTATAATATTAAATTTTACGGTCTCGGATTAGCTTTAGAAAATCTGCCATATTGTTGTGCGATTATTTGTACGGATTTGATTTAATTCTTTAATTTTACAAAAGGTTTTGAAATCTTGTTTGGGTTATAGAATGTCTTTAGAAGATATTATGTCCGATAATGTAAGGCATATCGCGGTCAGACTTTTACTTTTACACCACATGAAAAGCAATAGTTTGACAATTGATATACATGTTATTTGATCAGACTTTTGTATTGATTAATACTTTGATAAAATACCCCAAGTTCCATAATTTAGTTGACCTATTATATCCGGTTACTGGTGCACTTTTCAGTTAAAGCATTATGGTTTGGTGTGCCTCAGCATTCCCTATATCATTTTAATTTCTTAGTTTCGAGCATTTCTCAACATCTTCTATCTTAGTTCAAGCCGACTTTAACCTCCCTGCCATGGAGGTCTCCCGATTTTACTGGTCTAAAAGTATTAATTCTAAAATGCTTGTTTCCGTTAAAACACGCTTACGTTAAAATGACGTCACGTTAACGTGCGAAGACGTCAAAGTTTTGTTTTGTTGCGACGAAGAAAGAACGCTACTATATTTTATCTACTGTTTTAGATTAAGAGCATAGTAGAATCGAAATAATGTTAACAAGATCGTGTTTTACCTAAATCAATATACTCAAAATCGCTTATAAGTTGCCAGAATAATTCACTCAGGCTGCGCCCACGTGAAATTATTACGCGTACGTATAACCTCTTTCCGTGTATTAATAACGTTAAAACACGGTTTTACTATACGTTTTAAACAAAATATGCATGCAAACTGAAAAAAAAGGAAACTACAAATGTAAAACAATTTTCTTGGACAACACAACTGACAAGCACGTTCTGACCTAAGTTGTCCAAAAATTCCTGTCCAGGTTTCGGAAATGACACTTAGAATGGTGGCCAGGAGAGATAATCTGTGCTCTGTGAAAAGCATCTGTAAGCAGTGGTCTCCCATTGCAATAAATACTGCAAAGGGAGGTTACCCTTCTCGGAAGTTTGGCTGAGATCAGTTAGTAGCCCGTGTCGTTTGCAGTACAAACAATTCATTTCTCCAGCTTACCCATATGGTAATAATTCAGTCTCACTTCCTTTCGGCAGTTAATTAATAGCGTCTTTTGATCAGATCAAACAACGAACTTATTTACCCGAACTCAGTATACCACTTATCATATAATCATATAGAGTGTATCCTGTCGGTTCTTGTCTCTACAAATGTATATCGAAACGTATTTTTTGTATGCCCGCTATTTAAAGGCCCATAATACCTTGGTTTAAAATGTGGCTGCCACATTGTCCGTAATGAACGTTAAATCCTATTTCTGATAGTTACTTTCTTAATCATTTGTCAAATGTTTGAATATTTGTGAATATTCTAGAATGTTTTATTGAATCTATTATAATTTTATTACCTCCCTTTATGACTCTCGCTATGAAAGTGCATGTGCAATATTGAAATTATTGCTTCTCTAGCCATGCAAGTAAGCATAACATCTATTTGGAACCTTCTTCATCTGTTTTTAAGATAAAAATGTAAAAATGTTTAGCATTGTGGACCTTTAAAAAAATTACGAACCCTTTCCATCACCTCACGATTGGCTGAGAAAAGTATAGGTAGGCACACAAATGTCTTATAGCAACAGAAAAATGCCACTGCAATCTCAGATAGATGTCTCTATCAACACGGAATTCTCGTGCAGCTTCTCGACATTGTTCCGTTGGCAACAATATTTATCACTTTTCAATATATGTGAAATAATGTCAAAACTAACAAGATATATAATTATTTCTCAGTGTTTTTCAAGCTACCTAGATTTTAAGGGAGCTATGTATTTTCATGATTGGTAATGGCGTTGTCATATTTTTTGTTTACCGTTAGCATATTTGTTATTTTGTAATCGCTGTGTGGTTCGTTTATTTCATTTCTAAGACAGGGTGTAAAAACAAAGTTTCTTCTGTCGTAACACTGATATAATTGCCAAAAATAAAAAAATCTACGAAAGAAAACAAAATGGAAATAAAACAGAAACATCACAGGACGGTGAACTTAGAAAACATGAAACAAAATGTATTATATTACAAATTGAAAATAAGTACTTTAAATGCTTTAAAATAAAAAATAAATATTTTAGATAAAATAAATTATTAAAGAGTGGCGAAAGTTTATTTTAGTTGCGTGTCGCTTTATTTTTTAAGATATTGTGTCAGAGTTGACATTGTAGTGGATTAGCAGGATGGTATCAACATTGTTCTTTAAGATTGTCTTAATGAAAACATTCAATCAGAGGTTATGCGTTAATTGTGTGTGTTTCAAATTAGTGACAGTCATTAAAAGTAATTTAGCCTAATCCTATGGAAATAGTCATTCATAAGATTCATCAACTCAATTTTGTTCTACGTCAGAAGTTCTCATGGTAACATTTTATATGCATTTACATTTCTCACAAACCGAGAACTAATCGTCTTTGAGTATTATTATGAAATTATCCCAGGGAATGGCAAGTAAAAAATGGTGCATCGTTTTAGTGTAATCTTTTTTCGTATATTTCTTGCAGACGACACTCACAAAATGTCTGGCACGCGCCACCATGACAACGTTTATTTTCTCAGCATCTGGAACTACTTTCAGGAACTGTTTTACTCTGGAAGCAGAATTTCTTTTCTACCATTTATCACAAGTAATTATGAAATTACCGCAAAACTTTTGTTATTATGACACCAAATCATCTTGATTTCATACGAAACAATGAAAGAACGGCTGGCTCCTCATGTACACACATTCGATACATTCCTGATACAGCAGTGCGGTTCTGGAAGGGTGTTTGAGGATTGACAAAAAAGTATACTATCCATGGAAACTTTTTGAGGATATTTGACCCCGGTACCGGGGATGTAGACATCTCGGCCTGTAGGAGGGAGGGTTGACGAAATAAAAACTATGCTAATATTAGTATTTTAAAATATTTAGCTTGTTTTTTTTTTTTTGTACAAAACATTTAATCATTCCATAATTATTATTGAAATGAATGTAACGCCATGTATTCATGTTAGGGGAATCATTGCACATTATGATAGGTCGAAATAGGTGTCCATAGTGTCATTTTATTCCAGATTGTGTGCTTTTTCTCTTGTAATCCAGTTTTACAATGGCTTTGTATCAATTCTGATCTTATGATCTTACCATTGTCACCTTTAGCCTGCTGACAGCAAGTGGTTTTGCGATTGCGACCACTGTAGACCAAGATCAGCCGGCAGTCCGTGCAGACTGATCATAGTCTGCACTGTTCGCTATTCTGTCAGTAAATTTTCAGTAAACACCCCTTTGAATAAGAAGCGTTACTGCCGAAATTGAATGATGGGCCATTTAGAAATTTAGCAGGGTATAGGTTTAAATGAAACAATAATAAACTGTGTGTTGAGTTGTAGCAAACCATTATACGTAAGAAGGTAGGCTGAAGGTTTTACACGTGCACGTGCACGGCACAATGTTTAAATTTGGCACCTCAGAAACTTGAAACCTTGAAGAATTGAATATCCCTCAACATTCCGGATATGTCAGAGATTGGAATGTCACGTGGTCAATTAATGATAACGTGCATACTTTCGCCGGACGTCTGCGTGTGTATGTTGACACCTCGTATATTTCAGCGGACAAGATAAGATCGCATGCTAATCATGTACAGGAGGAATATCCCGCGGTGAATATCATATTATAATTGACGAAAATATATCAGATTTGGTCCAGCATTAAAACCACATGTAGCCATTCGAGCCCTGGTCAAACACAGGTTTTATAACCGCCGCGAGGTACATTGACTGCCTGCTGATATTCTTTGACCTTTGGATTTGTCCCGTCATTTGGATTAAAAGAGATTATCAAATATAAAGCGGATTATTGTTTATGATGATGAATTACGTACAAATAAATAACAACCAGACTTCTGCATAAATTATGTATGAATTCCATACGAAATCCATACGACTGTATCTTTAACTGTTTAATACCATTAAATCCTCCGTCATATATGATTCTATCAAATTTAAGTAAGCTTTTTATAATAGGCTGACAAACTATTCATCCAGTACGTTCACGAAACATATCTCTCTTTAATATAGCAAATATAAAATTTCTTTAAATCATGAAGATTTTTTCTTTTATGCTGTTTTCTTTCCTTTTTCCTTTTTTATTATTTGTATTTGATATTATATTGTAACATAAACTACACCATAATATTTCGAAATAAATTGCCACACCATAATCAAAACTAGACATTTTTGACAGGTTTGAATGCCTTATAAAAAATTGAATATAATAAACACTTTCACACTCTCATAGAATATTTCTCGTTGTGAAGATATTGGTCTTAGAAAATGGTAGCAGCGTGCAATTAATTTCGAAATGCTGGGGTATATATCTAATAATAAGTTAATGCAGCTGTTATGCGGAAAACCCTATATCAAAATCTCGGTTGATCACCTCTTATAAAGAATGAAGTCGGTTATTTTACATGAAAAAATGTCCATGTGCCCGACAAACTTACTCAGCTCCATTCACTATAATATTTCATTGAGTTTTCAATTTGAATAAAATGGTATTTTTACTGAAAATCATTAAATTTTGTGTTGTAATTCATCATTATTGTAAATATTGGTGTCACTAGGCTTTTAAAAGCTTTTTTATTTATTTGGCGAGTGTATAATTAAACAAAGAAAACTCCGTTATGCGCACTATAGTGAATATACCCGTATCGGTAACTGGTACCTATCCGATTACACTACCTTTTTAACGTCAAACAAAGCCCCTCATGTACACAATTCTGCGGGGGATAATATACGTTTTATGAGGCGGAAAGCTACAGACAAAATGTTTTTGTAAACACATGATAAACAATTAATAGTAGTGTGTGTCGTATTTTATGTCCACCGTGAAATATGACAATTTTGAAAATGAAATATACATGTAAAATCAAAAAACCTTTACATGTGGTCTTCACGGCTTATAAAATCTAAACAATTTTGATTTCAATTACATTTAAAATAATTCTTGTCATGGAACAATATACTAGTAATTTATACAATTTCCCTTTCTTCCGGCGATAATAAAAATTCTTTGGTTATATTCGCTGAATTAATGTTGTATGATTTATGTTGTCCAGAAATAAGGCTGATTCAGCATTTAACAGAGATAAGCCTACTTTTTAACGTATAAACTTTGGGTTCCATGTGGATGAGTGATGAATGTCGTTTCTTTGTTCCATGTCGAATTGTCATCGGATCTTGCCGCATTTAGAGCTTATTGTACGAAGGCCACTCAGCAGGCTTGCAAAACGTTCGTGGATTTACATAAGGGCTTATTGAATACCAGGGCGGGCACCTATATAACATATTTTTACAAAATCTTATGCCGGTATCCGTGTCATCGTTTCCGCTAGAAGCAACTCTACCAAGATGACGGCGGACGTTACACAAGAAATTATGGCCTCACAGTCGGGAATATTTTAACTAAATCGATTCCCTCTTAACGATCGCGAAGTAAAATATAGTACTGCTGTCTCGTTTTAGAACCATTATCGTTACATGACTCAATATATAAATCGCCGGTCCATAGTTTGTGCTAATGACTGGTCAATGGTTCAACATTACATTTTGCTGGGCTAACGTTAAACCTTTTAGAAAAAATATGAACATTTATTGCTGACGACATGTAATACTTACTGGATGACTTGCAGGTCAATAGTCAGATCTATGAGGCCCTAGTGAAATAATGTTAACTATTGACTTGAAGGTTATTCAATAAGTGTATACACTACACAACTCAGACTTTACCAGCATTTTAATACTTAAAACATATCTCCTATATAATGCTACTGTCTTTTTTCAAATGTCTTCCTTTTCTGTATACTAGTATTCCTGAGCGTGCTCGTCCTCTTAAATAACTTGACAATAAATGCCCAAACACATAATAACATTAAATAAAAATAATGCATAAGACATTTTCTTGCCAGTTTTTTTTTCTTTCTTTCTTTCTTTCTTTTGTGAAGTACGTAAGACATTTATTGAAATTCAATGCTTTGAGATCATTCAATGTTTGGAACAGGTACGCACAAAAATAAACAAATAAAATAACGTCCCGCTATAAACTTAAATGCCATTGTATAAAGAAATAGCGTATTTATTTATTTACATGTGAGACACACTTGAAGAATAAAATACTAAACTCTATTGCAATGCAATGTTTTTGTTCATATTGAGTTTAACAATTTCTTTCAATGTCTGAATAAAGAAATATATTGAGCGTACCGTTTTGTCAAAAAATTCCGCACAAAGCAAACACGTATTTTTTGTCCCAGCCTGCAGACGAGAAGTTCGATTTTTTCTCACGGATACAAAGTATGAAATAAAAATAAACATAAGATATTGACCTATTATGTAAAATGTCAATATTACCAGCAAAGTAAATATTCACATTTTCCCTCCATTTTTACAGGTATTCATTGTCTTGGACAGGAGACCCCTATTCTAACCATTTTTTACTGCATACCCATCACGAACCTGGACATATTTTTGGCCCATTTTTACCATGATGTACGATTACAGAGTATCACGGCGAGAATTACTTCCCTTTGACCAGAACGCACCTAAGCAAATAATCGGAAACCTTTCTGCAACTACCACTGCTTCCATTACTACAACTAATAATAATAATAATAATAATAATAGCATTTGTATCTATTATTGACAAGACAAGTATAATATTACAAAATTATAATTCGGCAAAAGGAGTTGTGATCGGTTGTCCATGCGGACTAGCAGACGACAAGTATCATCATATCCCAGATAAGGGCGACTCTTCCCAAAGACCATTAATCAGTTGTATTTATTTATTTCATCAGTTTAGGTTTTTGGGGGGACATTGAAATATTCAGAGGGAATTAGGTTACCAGATGTAAAGCAGCTTGCACCGGTCACACCCAAAATACTGTTCTGAACTTAAGTTACGAGAAACGGGGGTCGAACTAAAGACCCACGAAGTCCCACGTCCTAACGAAACTGAAAACTGAAACTGATTAATTTGATTAAACGCCTATTTTTATACAATGACATATTCAATGGCGGTGTACATTTAATTTAACAAGCCTTAAGAATATAAATGATGAAATGTAAAAACTAACAAAAAATCAAAAACTCACCTATTGTTATCGCATTTAAAACAATTATCAAAAAATTAAAGCAATGCCATGAAGTCTCTAAGATACAGTATCTTAAGATTTTGTTTGAATGTGCTTTTGCATAATGCTAACGGCAGTTCATTCCATTGTTTTGGGACCTTCTATCATTGAATGTTTTGCACTTGTTGTATGGAACAACATAACGACATTCAGAATTTTCTGACGATATCAAACCTTGTCTACAAGGAACATACTCTGTCCCACCGCTGTACAATTGCGTTTACTCTATGGTTCAGACAGGGTTAAATTGATATTATATTGGCTTGCAATGTACGGATGTTACAATTATGTGTAAGTTTTTTCAGGGTATCTGTAGAAAATGATACACTTTAAATTCGAAGATGTATAATTTCAGCATTTTATCAGCTTACGTATTAGACTAGACACCTAATTTCTGTTATTATGTTATTTTTTTTTTCTTTTTAAAGACATGTTGTAAGTTGCCCTAAATATTTTACCAATTCATTAAATTTATCTCGAGATATTTAACTCCGTGCGGTTACATGGTTATATCCATATCTCTTAATGATCTTGTGCCATTTTAGACAAAAGATTCCTCTTTGTGTGCTATTCCGAGTATTGTCTTAGCTAATTAACTTTATTTATCTAGCAACTTGATCTTGTGAAACTAAAGACCCGCTCCGTTGTGTCTCTGCGGCTTAGTGGTCTCGAACAAAGGATCGTTCTTACGATACTATCGGTTTGGTCGAAGTCCATGTCCTTTTGTGTAATCGTAGAATGAATAACACAGATTCGCGCTATAAACTGTAATATATGTCTGGTCTTGTTTTTGTTTAACCAGATGGCCTAAAAACTGCGTTTTTCACAGTCAAAACTTTGTTTAATGTCCAAAATACTATTTATCACGACCATGATTTTATAAACATGTCTTATATTGAAGTATGTCCCACTAGACTGTCTAGTTGGCACATTAAATGACCATTTACATAACACTCTTGTGGTAACATTTTTTTCTACATTCTGTTTTCGCAGACCTGCTAATTTCAAAACTTTTTGGAACTTATCTCGTGCAATTTATCTACAACTTATTATTATGCGGGTTTTGGTCAGACATATAGTAACAATCATCGGGACTAGAAATTATAACTTGTGTACATTTTCTCTACAGTATAACACATACGGTGCGTAAGATTGTGTCTTCTTCATACATTACCAATCATATCATGTACCATATACGTTACTTGTTCGATAACGTTTTTACATTACTTAAACGTGGCTCAGGTCACATCAGGCGTATTTATTTCCCCTTAAGAATAACTAGTCTCTAAATTTAACATCAATTAATTACTCTGGCATTGATATTTCTCTCTCTCTCTCTCTCTCTCTCTCTCTCTCCCCCCCCCCCCCCCCCCCCCTCTCCCTCTCTCTCTCTTAATCCAATTTCTTTTTGTAGAAAGTATGTTCAAAACATTACCACGTGTTCGCAGCAATGTACTCACAGGTCAACGTTCATATGTGAAGCCTTTACGTCCTGCTATTAACTACACAGGTTTGTCGTGTCAAATTTATATAAAAACCAAGTATTCTTGTATAACATGGCGTCAATAAACGTGCCTCATATTTAAGTGCCACTATAATTTAGAAATAAAATGTCAAGTCAGTGTCTAATGTTTTACGTTACCTGCCCGCGTAGTGATTGTTGATCCTTTGAAAAACTTAAGGTTTAAGGACTATATAGTTCAATGGAAGCTGAATGTCACATGTTGGACAACGATTTCATAGGATAATGTGGTAAGAAAATAACACAACAACAACAACAACACACACAGCAAATCAAACGCTTTAGTATATTTCTTAAGAAAGATGGACAACAGAGTTTGGGACTAAATTTGGTTGTTTGGGTAGGGGACATGGGAAAGAAGACTTTTGCTTTCTTTTTAGTTGCACTGCAGCAGCTCCTCGTGATCTTCCAAATTACTTGAAGTTGACAACGTCGACGACATCACTGACGTCACAGCAGGAAGCTGTTTGACGTAACGGCAGTTAGTTGAAATACAATTCAGAGCAAAACACTCAACACTCAATAAAACTTCTTTTTTTCATAAAACAATTCACGCAATTTAATGTTAGTATATAACTCTTTTAAGTAAAAACACACCAAACTGGTTTTTGCATTCAAATTTAAAACAACTCACTCAGAAAACGCAAAAATATGTAACTCGCACTTCAATTCAGTACTTTACCTCTATGTATAAGTCTTACATTAGTCCTTATTTCAGAATTTAATTTCACTCATTTCAAGACCATAACAAAAATATCCAAAAACGTAATCATTCTTTTCTCTAAAATCATTTCTATATTCAGAAATTATGCTTTTAAAACGAAATTTTACTGAAAAACAAACATGGCGGCCATAGAGCCGCACCGCCGCACTATTTGAGGTATGCAAAGCGTTTGGTCTGTTTCAGATATTAATCTCTTCAGGTTTGTAACAAAGCATTTTGGCTAAGATTCCGTTGTCCTTACCAACAGCTTATAACAAACATGTTATAACAAAACGGTAAACAATATCAGACGTTATTGCCCATTGATATGCAAATACTCCCTGCTGTCGTAAAAGTAGTCCCCGTTAATTAATAACAGGTTTTGGATAGAATTCTATGTTCTAAGATATTACAATAGACCCTACTACACTTAATTACTGCAAGACTCTTTCATAACCATCTTTGTTTCGTCGATATTCTATCTGGTTTGAACGCCCAGACACGTTAATTCTTTTCTATACCAATGCACGAGTTGCATTTATCATGGGTTACACTGACCGTCCAACATTATACATTTAAATGTAAAGAGTATATACAGCTTTACGTTATTAGTGTAAATGGTCTGATATTTTTAATATCAGTAAGTGTTTTATGTATGTGGAAGAATTTGTTTATGTTAAAGCCCTTGAAGTATCCCATTCATTACCAATGTAACTAGTTTAATAGGGGTCGGAGAGTCATTCCATCTGTTAACCATACAGTATCATAAATGGCACATACACTAAAGAAAATTGGATCGTTATTTTATTTTACTTATAAAAATGTTCGCCACTGGCTCTAAACAGAAGGGTAAAGCAAACTGCATCGAATCCAAAGTTAAAATACTGTATTTAAGTTTAAATATTAGTTATTCTAATACAGGAGTTCAGAATACGTACAACGTCTTGTCAGACTTCTACATTCTGTTAAAAACTTTCTGTTTAATGAAATCCTGAATTAAATCGTTAAGCTAGTAATCTTCTTAGTTTTTGGCACAATCTTTTTGAAAAATCACAAACTTCTATCGCTAAATCGCTAAAATCACCTTTTCTTGAACTTTTCTTTTCTGTAATGATACATAAGCTTTTAATAATACGAAAGTCCCATAAGAGATTATGGTAATATATCAGAATAATAAGGCATTTGATATATATGTCACTGGCTCATTTTTTTGTCAAGGGATATATTATGTGATATTAGCTTTTTCCCCTATCAAAATCAAGTTTTTAAGTTGCGTTTATGAGAAGCTTTGTTAATTTGAAATAATTTGTACATCGTTAAACGTTAACAGTCAAATTTGCCGTTACATAGTGTTAAAACAAGTGTGGTATATGTGGGCGGGGCCACAACCTTTCAGGAGGCGGTGATAACGGTTTTTCACGTGGAGAGTGCGCGCTACCTCGCGTTTTGAGGGTAGGTAAAATGGGCGGAGCTTAGCTTAAACCCGATAATTCTTTTGTAGTGGAAAATGTATAGTTCCTTTATCAATAAACTTAAGCACAGTGAGGCTACCGTACTTCTGCTGGCAGGATATATAACACTCTAGTTCTGTTAAACACATTTACTTCAACTTAGTGAATAAATTCTGGAACTAAAAAATACGAAGAAAAAGCTGTTCATACGTTATAAATTAGATTTAGTAAAACGTTCAATACACAGAGTGAAACTATATCGTGTTAACGTGATATTGGGAAAATCTTAAAGTCTACACGAATGAAGTTTATATAGGAAGTTTAAAGAATTTTAAACGTTTTTCTGTATTTAATACTTTAGTTTTCTTTTAGTACGTGTGTATACTATCCTATCAGTTAACAATGGCAGCTCCATCTATCACTCAGAAAGACACGACGTTCACTAAAATATTTGTAGGAGGACTTCCATACCACACCACAGGTAAATACAACTTCTTTACTTACCGTAACTCATTCTTCTTTCTATTTTGATTGTATACGCAATCCGCCGTACTAATACATGTAGTTGTGGTGACGTATCACGGATATTCAGCTTCAGCTATACAATCTTACCCAGGTGCAGGTAATTTTATTTAATGTAAACAAGCAATTAAATGCGTTTTGGCGCATTAAGGGTACATTTACAACGAATTGCTCAGTTTTTTTTGTTATTTCCTTTGAAGTGAAAAGGAATGCAGCATTAAGGTTTCAAAACAATGGTACGATATAAATTCTACTGCAAGTCAGCATGCCCTTTGCATATTACAAAAATGCTATGGTGTAGGACTTACAGTGGGAGAAAATGTGTACGCTGCCCTGTGAGCAAGGGGTCCCGTGTTTGAGCCCCAAATTAACAGCATATATTTCTCACACTTTGACAATAGTTATTGCCAGTTCTACATTAGACAGTATATATCTTAGCAATTTATTGAAACAACACTGATAAAAGTGGAGAAGTGTTCTATTAAGTCTTAAGGAACAATATTTACTCACAAAAATAATTACATTTAAGTAGCACAATTAAGAGATATTTAATAAAATAAAGATATGGCAGCTGTTGGGCTCCTTCAGCATTAAGAATCTGCAAGTATGTATGGAATATTGAATAAATATACATGTGGTATAAATGTTCGAGAGAAAAAAATACTGTTCATCTTTCTTCTTCCATGATAGATACTGTTAAAGGTTTCCTCGAGTAATAAAAGCTACACCTTTTGTAATGACATATAAGGGTGTTAATGAACATTGCTAAGAAATTAATGTTAAATTGTTCTATGATAGTAAAGTATTTGGTCTCAGAATTACGAAACATAGATCTAGTCACTGATTTAATAGAAACATAAAATTGGTCACTAAATGAATGGAACCATAGAACTGGTCACTAAATAGGTCTGTAACCTGCACGGACAAGTCCTTGAATTAAAGCCTTTTCTTTCAAAGCTAATATAGTCTTCTCTTTAGGAGTTCAGACAAAGTCAAAATTGAAATGGCATCACTGTTAGTGTAACGTGCATTTAATTGTTTAAGAATAATATCACTTACCGTGTTTGTCCTTAAATTTCACTTACCGTGGTTGTCCTTTGATTTCACTTACCGTGTTTGTCCTTTGATTTCAGACAAATCATTACGAGAATTCTTTGACAAATTTGGAGACATAGAAGAAGCAGTTGTGATAACGGACAGACAGACAGGAAAGAGTCGAGGATATGGATTTGTAAGTGAATATTCATTAAGCTAATTTGCATATCATTTGCATAAGAGTGGAGAAAAGTCTGAATCTTCGAAAAAATGTGATTCCCCTCTCCTTTGGGGAAAAAGGTGTTTGAAATAGAAGGTTATTTGTGTTTTTGTTCTCTTAAAAAGTATGTGAGAGAAAAGTTAGTCTGAAAATGGCAGTAGAATATTCGTGGATATTAATTTGAAAAAATGTAAAAAAAAAAAAGTATGGATTACAATCCGTGCCATTACTGTAAGTAAGGCGTGTGTTTGCGGTGATTCCGTTTTTATACTTCGTGTTTACAGTAGTATATGAATTTTCTCGTAGATAATTAGATCCTTTTTTTTTTTGGTCACTGGTTTGCATGCATTTCACCTTGTTCTCCGAGAGTTTAATTTCTTTCTTTTGCAAATATACTCTCTGTCTTCCAGACTGACAAACATGTTGGTTTCTATATAACACTCTTGTTTTTATATCTTCGAGTGGAGTGAGTTTGTTTTCTTTTTGCATTTATATACCAGTGATGCTTCTGATTGTTTGGAAATAGACAGACTCTTTTGACTTTTAGAATATATTTTTGCATAGATGTGTTCGTATTAAAAAAACTGCAGCGGAAATGCCCAACATCACCACATATATTTTCGCTATAACAAATTATTATATGTGCAACTGCATTAACAATTCTACGGAAATCAAACATTTACTGTTGAATATATACACAAAGACTTTTACAGATACACACTAACTTATAGCTCCGCACCTGGCCCTGAAAAATTAAATGTGATAAATTAAAACATGTACACTGTTCAATTAAGCTTTAAGGCTGCAAAGGTCGAACATCGTTGAGTAATATAACAGACCCACATTTCATCAGTCAGTACATAAACACTAAGGGACCCTGCGGTATTTCAACAGAACTTGCTGTTTCTCATATACATATGGTTTCGTTCAGAGGAAATATGCCAGGGATGTACAGAGTACCACATATGCTCATTCCTGAAGTCTCTCTAGCCGAAAATGTGAAAACCACAAACACATGTCTTTTAACATAATTCTGATAATGGGTGTCGGGAGAACTATTTTTTCTCACTTTTTGAAGCTCCAATAATCTCAAAACCGTATCTATCTTTGAGCAAAAACGAACAAAGGATACTACATATACACTACATATTATATGACACATACTATGAGTGGTAAAGGTGGTCGAACTGACTTATTACCGACACGTCCAAGGAATTGTCTGTTTGTCAAGGCCGAAATGACATATTACACATAAACATGTGGTTCAAGATATGTACTCCAAACATCTTTGTTTGCAAATAACAGAGTCTGACATGGGAATGCTTCCAAAAACATTTACACACTGCATGTTTCTGCACAAAGTACTTAAAATACATTTTATACCTATGTAATATTGATAATTATCATGAATATGTTGGAATCATGCTGTGAAGGCAGTCAGTTTTCGCTGATAATCTAACATTACCATCTAACAAGAGAATATAAGTGTTAAAGCTATTAAAGCGCCGTGAGTGAAATTTTACGATATTTCTTTTAGTATACAGTTGTAAAATTCCAATCATACTGGCGGCAATATATTCTACTTTTGTATTTTTTTGGAATTTAGACTTATAAATTATGATAAAAGGTTGATATAAAATTGTTATTGTTATAAAAAAAAGATGTAGGATATTAGCATGATATTGGCGACTGCACGTGTTTATGAGATGCACGAATATCCTCGTTTTTCAAGATCCTGTTACTTACTTTCGTGTATGTTTTTGATACTGAAATATGACAATGATAATATGCATACTTGTTACTTAACAATTTGCAGATTAAACGGCCCCTGCCAACAAACTGACGAAAAAGATCGGAATTACCTCCCTTTTTGCTCAAGCGAACTTGTAAAATAATAATTAGAACGACTTTTCCATGTAAATGAATGTGTTGATGATGAGTTTTAAAACATTTTTATAATGAGTTCGGTTGATGTGACTAATTTACATTCATTGAGTTCTTTTTTGGACGTCTGTATTTCGTATTCTAAAAAACAAACTTTATTGTCTCAACCTCGAAACATTTTATTACAAAGTTATTGCACACAGAAAAGTGAAATTTATGTAGAACGGATATAGCAAGCTCATTTATATTATTTACTTTAAGAAACAAACTATAAATCTTAAACCACTGTTCAAACAAACATGACACATGCTTGTCGGTTAAGGGGAATTGTGTAATGTGTAACTACTTTTTACGTGAGTCAGGTTAAAATGTATATAATGGACTGACAAAGCTTTGTTTTTCCATCGAAGAAAAAACAGTTAAACTACACCACAAACATTTTTCAAAATACGTTTTAAAGCTTGTTTGCGTGTTAAACTTTGCAACTACGAAATTTAAAACTTTAAGCACAAAACGCCCGTTATGTTGAAATGATTTAGTAGAAAAAAAATAACACAGTGTTTAAACGTTTAAAGCAGACATCGATATTGGGTATTCAAAAGTTTTGTAAGGGGTTATTTGACAGGCGAAAAACCTTTTAACAAAACAAGAGAAAAGCTAAACAACACTTATTGTGTGACAAAATGGATGTATAATAAAAATCACCACCCGTTTGAAATGTTTTTAGAATGGGAAACATAATATAGTTTGAAAGTCGTAAATGGTCGAATATAGATTACATTTTAATCGTAACAAAGGGTATAGAAGGATTTTCTGTAAACAAACCATAAGAAAGAAGGGTCTTAAATGTTAAAGTAGACCTCCATATTTTAACATATAGACAAAGAAACAAGATAAGTTTTCATGATTTAACATCTAGATTTTGACAGCCATTGGTTGATTTTAATTCTTCAATTGTTGATGCTCCTATTGTTTTGATGGGGAACATAAATTTCGTCTACATATGCTTCCTTAATTAATACAAGTGTTCAATGCTTTTTACAAAGACGAAAAGCTAAACACTCCAGAAAATGCTTTTGCCAGAAAACAATAGCTTCAATGACGGTTTGTAATTAAAGATAAAGTAGTTATAATACCGTAAGCATTAATTGATTAAATAAGTTTTATTTCCAGACATAATGTATATATAAGCATTTGATCGTTCCATCAAACTATGTCAATTTGCGGTCATAAATACCTAATAAAATAATATTTGTATATCATTTTACGACATTGCCCGGGGGACCATAGAACGAATTACGATACATTCTCATTCTCAAGTAAAAGAACAATAAAATGTCAATATTTTCATGTTTTTGTAAGCTATTCACTTTTCCTCCCATATAAAATACGATTAGTCACCGTATTGCATATTTAAATGTCGTAAAATGTTAATATGGAATTTTGGATTATAGGAAATATAGGGTAACAAAGATGATCAGATAGACAGAACATGTTGTTATTGTTACTAAATGGTTGTTGTTCCCGTCAAAATGTACAGTTTTGCTCTTTTGATAATTAATGATCTTCAAAAACCTTGTTCGTTGACCGAAAGATATTTGTTTTTCCTCTACCCTTTTCAAGTACTGATAAGTTTTTTTTTGTGTGTTTTATTGTTTCTTTTTTCAACTTCTGTCTTTGCTCTCATACTTTTTTTTACTATCTCCCCTTTCTACAGGTGGACCCACTACTTATCCGTTCCTTCCGTTGGACCATTCTGTTCTTTCTGTTTCACCCTTTTGCTACTTCCGTCTGACCCTTTCTCTCCTGATTCTTTTTGTCCTTCTGTCTAGACCTTCTTCTGTCTGGCCCTTCCGCATCTTCTGTCTGACCCTTCCGCTCATTCTGTCTGGATATTCCTCTCCTACTGCCTGACCCTTCCGTTCCTTCTGTCTAACCCTTCCGCTTCTTCTGTGTGACCCTTCTGCTTCTGTGTGTTCCTTCCACTCCATCTCTCTGATCCTTTTTCTCAAGCTTAATACTTGTTTTTCCATTATAAATAAACTAAAGCAATTAAACAAGGTCAAACACGTCATCCAGTTATATAATAACCTTTAAATCCAAGTTCGTCACCAGTGTCACTCGAACATTTCTAAACATGAACCAAATGAATCAGCATGGAACTTCAATAACATGTATGCTACAGACATTTATCCTATTACAAGGATAGGATTTTTGCCATTTTAACCTTTGGTAAAATGTTTACTTGCCTGGAAACCTCCTGCCAAATGATATAACTCATTACAGATTGTTTTCGTACCATATAGGCTAGTTTAGACACTTTTCATAAACAAAACAAGAAACGAGAGTGAAGTGAAGTGCAAGGCATTCTATTAGCCGTAAGAGTTTTGCTAATTCCTCTTAATTTTGGGGCAAGAAAAGTACTCGACAGATGGAATTTTGCTTTCTTATATTCCAGTGCTTGTTTATTTTCAGGTATTGAGAATATTTTAGTTTTCAGAACGAATTTTCCGTGAGATAGTTTCCATGATCAAATATAATGTTGTTAAAAGTTTTAATTATCATCACAAAACGAGTCAGTCATATTCATAACATATGTCTTCCAGAACTGAACTTAGGTTCTTATGACCTTTAAAGATGGGGCGGGTTGGGGCATAACGTCGAAACATATACCTTCCACATAATATTCTGGGTTTAATTCTGTAAAGACTAAAAAGCCCCCAAAAATTCATGCATAAGAACTTACCTGCGGTAGAGTTGTTAGGATATAATTATTTCATAGATAGTTAATTCAGTTAGGTCTAGTTACATCACGTTGCTGCACGGTTAGATTCGAGCTTTCAGCTTCCGTTTATTATTCCTGGTTCACCCGGATTCCTTAGATTCATAATACAAAATGAAATAGAATTAACTGGATTCGCCAGAAAATTAATGGTTAAGTGCCGATTTTGTTGTTAACGAGCCAATAAATAGGTTAAAATTGAATGAAATTTTGAGCGGATGCCATTCTGCATTGAATTGAAGTTTCTAAGAACTCATCCTCTTTCTTACACAGCTTAACTGACCCAAAAATAGCTAGAGAACTTCAAACATAAGTAAATAGCAAACCCAGATCTGCGAACCATTTACATTGTATTGTAGTTTTCTGATATACAATCCACCCACCAACAAATGCATTCCAACTCGTAAATTTTACCTGTTTTATCAAAGATTCTGATCTTAACACCATTTACAATCTATAACATAGTATTATGTGTACCTCCAAGTGAAAAAATGGCGTTTTCATGAAGATTTTATCAAGTCTGAAAATCTTAAATTTGTAGGTCAAATATTTAGTTGGAATAATCAAACAGCTGACTGATCCGAAAGTTCAAGCTGAGCGGCAGTGTATATCTGGGCCATGTTGCATACAGGCAAGGCCTTACCGCGCAGCACGAGATTCTTGCTATATCTTGATTAATCGAATATATTCTGTCTGTATGTAAACATTGTTCAGACTTAAATGCTAGGTGTATAAATACAATAGTTCATGGCTTTTCGTATTACATATTAAAATGTATTGTGTATCAGTCAGAATATATGGGCCAAATTCCAAAATTATTTGTAAATGTTCTTTGAATCTTATTTATGAAACTCTGAGGGGACGGTTTCACGTTTCAACAGAAGTAACCAAACCGCGTTGCCATTTTCAGTCAAGCCATACTGAGTTTTTCAGAAACGCCTTATTCCTGAAGAACCACATAACTCTGGAAGGAGAAGGGTGCAAATAAAGAAAAATAGCCTTTACTTCATCACGAAACCCAACACATGCATTTTCTAATTTAAATGAATGATAACGGCTAGAGAGATGTTGAAGTAATTAAAAATGCACCTCTAATAAAATACTCACTTTTTATACTTTCTTCTTGAAGATTTAAAAGATTACCTACAAATTTAATCTGTAGAATCTGACATAGTATCAACAAAACCTGGGCTACAGCGTGTAAAACATTTTGTTTACGTAATATCATCACATTTCGCGTAACCTGTAGATTTTAACACAAAAAAGACCACGATTTTCATAGGTTGCTATCAAAGAAAACAGCCAACGCCATGCCATCTTCGACAATATGGGTCCCCGATTGAATTTCAAAATTTAAATGTGCTTATGAAAATAACACTATCTCGACAATCACAAAGATAAGAAACCGTTTTCAAAATGATGTAAGCCCATTGATGTATCTTAGATACCAAGGAATTCTTCTTAAATATGTTTATTTCATTGAAATATTGATGGGTAGATTTGAGGACGTTCTTTTTCATCGTCTATGACTCATAAATTTAACCCTGTGAGCGCTTATATATCATATCATGAACATGGCTGTTATATCATGTGAACTGCAATTTTAAAAGCACTGAGATATGGTGTCAATTTGACCGTCAGTTTTCTTTAATGACATTTTACATATAATTTAGCTTAAAATGTAATTCAGACGAAAGCAAACTATTTGCTCTCAAGGTTGTCTCCTTCAAACTAGGTTTTCATTAAACATCAGTTTAAGTTTATCTAAGGAAGCGAATATCAAATTTCTTTTAAATGCACTTAAAACACCTGCGATCATAAAAAAACGTAAAGTTCACTAATGATACCTAAATAAACAGACGGTGCATCAGTGAGAATTAAATCTCCGTGAAAATACCTGACCCGACATTGATAATGGATCGTAAAATTGACGTGACCTCCAGCCTCCTAAATATCCATCTGTTATATATGAGAAGCATCTAATACCCAGTTATCGGAACTGGTAGCCTGATATTTACGGTTCAGGGAGAATATTTATTCTGGCTTCTTTTTGCGATATTTCACTGTTTCCGATTGCATTTCTGAGAATCTGAGACTGTCTGTACGGTTCTTCGGAAAATGAAGCGGTTACACACTAAAAAGAGTTCTAGCGTTACCAAAAAATTATCTCTGTATTGAACAGATTAAGCACGGGCAGATAACTGTTGCATCCGTTCGGCATGTTTTATACGTTTTGTACAAATATTTAAATGGTTAAGTGACCTGCTGATTCTGTACTTTTTATTGAAAAGCGTTTCTATCTTTAACGTAGAAGGCGTTAAATATTGCATGAGCTTCCGTTTCATTTCTGCAATATGATGATTCAAAATTATAACATAAAACATGTTGAAACACATAAACTTTTACATTGCCATGAAATTTACGCACAATAATGTATATCACTTGATTGAAAAACAAATTAACAAATACATGTCGTCACATGATGGAGACAGACGAAACTGCCATTGAAAAGTCATCTTGTTTATCGCTCTTCAACAAAAGACTCAATTCAACAGAATTATAACTTTACGATGTGTCATTGAAGTGGCATACATACAGTTATTGATGCATTGAATTACATCGCATTGTCCCCATTAATCATGTTATAAATATGAATAATAGAAACTTATGTTCAACTTTGAAATTAAATGTCTTTGTGCGAAATAGACAATCTTTAGTATTTTCCGCAAAGTAGTACAATTGAATTGTTCTGTTATACCATTTACTGAGGGGTAAAAGTACGTACTTCGCTAAATCGATTATATGAAGCTGAAGTGGTATTGTAGTTATCAAATTGTAAAAACATACTTCAGCGGTGAATAAAATACATATATCTCTTCGTATATCATGATATGAAATTGTAGTCATGCTATTTCAATCAGAATCTTTCGATACAATCTATTTCTGAGCTTTAACATTATAAATTCATTATCAAGTTATGTTTTCGTAATAATTGTCAGCACGTCCGGAAGGTCATTGCCTTGTATCACCGTAGATTTTTTACTTGGAAACATTTTCCCATGGATATATGATAGTCACCAGGCGATCATTCGAACACACTTTCCACATTTGTATATAGATTGTAATTTTTTTCTGATAATTTTTCAAAATTGAATTGATCGAGTAAAGAAACAAGGATGTAAGTCGTTTCATGTGTTTCACGTGAGTCAGTCGCTCGTAAGTGTAAGTCAGTCACTGTTATCAGTCACCAATATCTTGCCCTAGTCAATCTCCAGTGAGTCTTAAGTCACCGCTTGGTATTTCAGCCGGTAACAAGGGTGCTTTATGTTTCATTTTGGGAAAGAGGACAAAGCTCAGGATCGAATTCAGAAGCACAAGGTCATCTGTGAATCCCGCCTGTATCCATCCTTTCAAACATTCCCCTGTGGCTGTGCTAATTTTAACGCCATACATACAGACTGTATTTTACCAGCTATTTAAAGTTTTCAAGTGCACAAACGTCTTGAAATTTTCAAGTGGAATGTATCATTAAAACAAAATTCGTAAATTATTAACACCGTCTTATAAGATTAAAGTAAATAACGCAAAAGTGGTAAAATATAAAGTAATTGCGTCAAAAATGGTGCCACAAATAAAAGGTTTGAAGTTAGGAAATCTGTTATTAGAAAACACTGTTTTAAGTATTTAAATAGAACATTGGAGATAGCACAAAGACTAATCTATAGGGAGACTGCATATTTAATAAGAAACTATATTGCTTGACATTAAGCGTGCAAATTAGTTAAATTGAAGTACGTCGCTTCTTTAATATGAAATTTGTCTAATGAGTTTTCTCTATTACCAGCACTGAGACACTGCACAAAACTACATATAAAAGATTGCGTGACATTGAAATAAGACAATTATGTGAAAGACTAGCAAATACTTATTTCACGAACAAAATGAAACATCATTATTTCTCTTTACACGAAAATTTCGCCAATCCATTTTATACTTCGAAAAAAGCAATTCAAGTATACTATACTTGTCAAATAGCTGATACCATGGATACGAAGCAATTACATTCGGTGCGTATGCGATTTCGGCACCCTTCGGCCACAACTGAACATTATTTTTCATATTAAACAACCGGAGAATGCCGAAAATGCATACGGAGAATACGTAAAAACACGGAAATTGGCGATTCTCATTGCGGACCCATTAAGGGAAGAAACATAATTTGCTAAGTTTGCGTGATATGCCTGAAATTAATGATTTTTGAAAAGTAACTTTTATAATTGGAGCTGTCTTGTTTGTAAGTTTTTAAGGACAAGCGGGTTTGTGTTATCTGGTCCCTTAGCAACAACAGCATATCTTTGCCTACCGATATTTGAAGACCTGCACAACTCTGAGTTCCCTCTCAGAAGAAAATGCTAGCGTTATCAACGTTGTCGAGTATAGATATTAACGTTGTAATATTGCAGTCTAATCTGATCTCATCTTGAATTAATTTATGTTTAACATCACAATAACACCGTACGGACACTTTGACGACGCCAGAAATAGTCTATAAGTCACTTCCCTAATAGATGTTTCGAATATTTTCATTGCTCTTTTCAAGCAGAGAGCTGAACATTAATTTGTCATAAAGCGTCTATTGATCGAGTTTGGTTAATGACGTTTCCTCTGTGTTATGTAGAAGATCAAAACGCATGTTTTTTTTTTACTCTATTGGTCTTATGACATCAACGTAAAAAATAAGAAAATCATTTGGCAAAAAAGTCATAAAGTGGAGCAACAACACTGTAGGACAGGCGGTGCTTTTATTAACGACATCTTTGGACGTTTGCTTATCAAAGTTGTTTGCCCCTGATTTTTTTAAATTTTTTATAAATATACTGATAATAAATACAGTGTTAATTTTATTGCTTATTGCTGTGAGAGGCTTTGAAACAGTTTACATCCCCTTTACGTCATTCAAAGAGATGATGATTCGTTAAACATTTTGAGAATTTACGCAATAAAAATGGTACGCTCAATTTTCAAATGAACTAAATACCCGGTCACATTACATACATACATACATGCACCAATGTATAAATTTGCATACATTCATTCATAGGCCTTAATGGCTGTTTAATGGAATAATACTTTTGTGTAAATGGAGAACCGAACTGATTAAATTTGCCCAAAAAACTTTAAAGCAATTATAGGTAAAATTTCAATAATTGCGAGACGCGATTAACCTTCTGGTATTTAAGAGGCTTTTTAAAGGTCAATAAAAATCGTGTTCAAATAATGTAAAGAGAGGTTTTGAAATAAATTACCGTCTACTCAAAATGTGCTGAAGCAATGTAGGAATCCATGCACAATATGCAGCGTTAGGTAAGAAGAGGATGGTCTTTATTTCTACCCGGAATGACCGACGGCAACAACAGCATTTATTCAATCCAGAATGGCTTCTTGCAGTGGCATTTCTTCTTTATCTGAAAGACAAAGCATGCGTTTACTTCAGCAGTAGAAAAAGTGTCAAAATAATGTATCAGCAAAACAGCCTTCGGAAATAATTTTACATGTATATCATAAAACGCAGTTTCATATCATTTCAGTAATATATTGGAACATAAGTTACTTTGCACCAGGGTTTTCCCTCATTTTGTCTATCAGTTCGGCAACTGTGATTTAAGATCGTATCTCTTCCTCCAATTAACGAACTACATGCAGTTAAAGAAAGTCATAAAATCGCAGGCGTTTTTCCCTCTGAGGTTATGAGGAATAGAAATATTGGCGAACTGAGAGTGAAATATGCGGAAAACGTTTATTCGACTCGCATCTTGCAATCATCCGGCAGACTAATAAAGCAGCATGTGTTAAATCAATGTTTTAAACATTTTTTTCCTAAAGAATATTTTGTGAAGTTTAAATGGACCTTTACAACTGTGTGAATCTAAACTTCAATGGTGACCAGCCACATGTCCAAAGGTCAAACCGTCTAACATGCACAACCGATCCTATATGAGTAGTTCGAATTCCTACTGGGCGTAAACAAATCGCGGCGATATAGGGTCGGAGGTGTTGGAGCAGGTTAGTCCTTTCTTCATTCCAGTTTAGGGTTTGGAGAAGTTTATATTTCTATCGGGGTTTTCGGTAGATAGACTTTCGGACTATCGGATTACTGACCATCAACGAAATTATTCAGTTATGTGGTACTTTTAATGAATGATTCATCAATTCTGTTTTTTCCCCTGCATTGATAATCTACTACGTGCACCTAATTGACGCGGAACATGCGATAAACATACAAGATGAAACCTGCGGCAAAACTCTCATTTTTTATCAAAACAATGGACATACGCATTGAATCTTTCAACAGGCGCCACTCTCTCCCACCTTCGAATATTTTTGCATTTCTCCAGATGTTCTCTCATATAAACTCGCCATGTCTCACACTATTTCTCCATAACAAATGCTTGACAGAAACAAAAATAGTGCAGTGTCAGACTTTGGTCAAATAGATCTAGTCCCACAACAGACTGGTATTCTTTTGTTCTTATTTACTATTTTGCATTGTATTTTA
Source organism: Mercenaria mercenaria (assembly GCF_021730395.1). Taxonomy (NCBI): domain Eukaryota; kingdom Metazoa; phylum Mollusca; class Bivalvia; order Venerida; family Veneridae; genus Mercenaria; species Mercenaria mercenaria. The sequence goes on along the minus strand of NC_069376.1, from coordinate 69,462,826 downwards.
TTCTTCAAAACTTCGACATCAGAATTCTAGTATTTCAAAAAGGCTGTTTTCATTTCTACAGCTGTAAGTGTAGATATGCAGAAAATATACCAACCGCCCAAAAAACAACAAGTCTTATCTTTGTGTCCACCCTTTTTAACTGTTCGCCAAAGTACCATTAGGACACAGGTCATTGGTTTTTGTATATAGGCCGATATATTGCCTAGCATTTCTGATTAAAAGGTGATGAACTACCTATAAAGTCTAAGATGGTAGGTATATACTTGTAATAATTGTTGATTTTATCCCCGCAAGTAAACTGAGTTTCTATCAAAATAATAGATTAATTTTTGTCAGATACTATCTGATTTTGTTTCTATATTATGCGGGCGTGTTTACATAATGTTTAAGAGTTTTTGCCATTATACATACTTAACACTTTGAACCACGCAACACTTGTAATAAGCTGTATATTTCAGCACTGTTTTCAGCAACTTACAGGTAAAATATCGCAATACATAGAGACCTCTGTGGCTGAGTGCTCCTTCCCGCAGTTGGTTCGAAACATCGCTTAGGGTTTAGAATACTTTCATGCTGGCTTACAGAAGGTCGGCGATTCAATCCGTTTGAAAAAAATGCCGGAGGGTGTATAGGGTCTACCCCAAATATAAAAAGGTACAGTCACGACATAACATGTAATTGTGTCATTGTGACGTTAGACCAAACACAAATAATAAAGAATTTGCATTGCGCATACTTCCGGTCACAAATACCGCCACACATCCGGTCATGTGTCCACTATGTATAAGTTCAGTCGAACGCCACGGTGTCTTATGTACTAAGGTAAGCTATTCCTAAAAATGCAGACCAGACCAAATTATCTCTATTCATCTCGACATTACGAGTACCAAAAACATGCGATTTAAGTTTTTTAAATGTTGACATTATAAATCCAAATGTTTCCCCAAATCTACTCCCAAAAGCTTTTTCGTTGAATGGTACAGTTTATCTTTTTTAATATTATCGGGCACTTTGTACAATTTTATCAAATATAAACTTTGCAATCTTGTTCGCCGGAGGTGGCCGAATGTTATAATAGACTCAGATGGTTATATCTAATATTTATCGTTATTGATTACTATATGATGATGATGATTGTTGAAATGAAAGATTCTTTAAACATGCGCAGTGGGAAATTACTATCCAGTAAAACTGAGACTTGGAAACATGTTTAAAAAAGGACATAATCTAAAACAGTCATGTGACTCATTGCCTCATTCATTAAAATCGCATGTATCACATCAAAACTATAAATTAACAAGCAACTACTCAACAACTGACCATAAAATTATGAACACAACACATTTTATCTTTCTAATCATTAACACGTCTATAGAGAACCCTGATCTTAAAAGCATGGAGGTCAAGATGTAGCTTTGTGTTTTACTTTGATATATGTTTTTCATTGAGGGTAATAACACTTAGAATATTACAGAGGTTAAACTTACAGCGTCTGATTCAATTATATGACTTAGCGCGGCATATGATCTTTTAGACATGGCTTCAATAAGTTCATTCTGTAGAGTAATTGTTTTTATGTAAGAATACAAGTGTTTTTTGAGAGGAAATTGATGTTCTGTTTAACACACACTTCTCATGACATATAGCAACAAATAACCCACTTAGTTCCAATGATAAAGTCGGGTTCATTGAATTGTTAATGAATAGTTTGCGATACAAAGTAAACAAGAGTTAATTTAGTTGTCTGAATATTATTTAGTCCAAAAAGCTACAATTGTTTAAGAGTAGTATTAAAGCAAATATCGTAAAAATGCAAACATAGCACTTATCAGTTAATGCACATAATGCGTTTATTGTATTGTTAACAACTTACTTCCAACGGAACCATCCGAAATTTTGCTCTATCCGAATTAGTGCTTCATTTGTGAGAGTGTAATATGAGTGAATACCGTAAAAATGCACTGACATGCTTTTGGCGTCATTTTGTTTTGTTTTTGTAAAATGGTAGTTTAGTTAAACACGTATTTCGACTTTATGTATAAAATTTGCGAAATAATGAAAAACAAAATATGAAATAGAGATTTTGTTGAAACTGAAAATAATAACTGAGTTGACGACATTTCGTGTATTCGGTCTACATTATATTTTGATATAAAGTAAAAGCGCTTATTCAAAAGGTAGTGTTTAAGTTTCTTACGAAAGATATATTAAAAAAAAAAGTTTAAAAAGTAAATTTTGCGATAGTTTTTAAGACATGTTAAGCAATTCTAACTCCTGATTATTTTACATAAGTTTTCCTTGTTTTTGCATAAGTAACAAAACGATCAAAACTAATAAACTTTGTGCGTGCTTGTTTTCTTTTAGTGTTTTTGACATGTTAAGTAATTCAACCGCTAGATTTTTCAGAACTTTTCTGTGTTTTTGCCTCTGAAATGTTTGAAACATCGAGTCTAGTTAGCGAAGCAATTTGTAAAGTTTGAGCACAAGCTAAGAAATAACGCTCTTTCGTTTGTTTTGATTATAGGTAAAACTGTCTGTTATATGCGCATGTTTCTTCTCAAACATCCTTTTCCTAGATTTGAGTGTTAAACTGTGTGTCAGTTCTTTGCGTTGCTTAAAAATCAACATTTTCTGTGAGGGAAAATATTTTAATGTAAGTGCGTAATTGTTGGCTTGACGTTATTCCGTTTCTATACCTCTTGAGGCAATTAGACTCAATAAACAAAGCCTTTTCGGCTCTTTACCGTCTACAAAATTGTAAGCAGTTAGATATACCGTTCATCTGTTTCTAATACATTTTTTTCGCGTTCAATCGTATCAAAGTTGTCAGCAGCGTTTTATCTATGTCCCATGTTTTTCAACAAGTTCTAGAGTCAAATATATAAACCAGCGGTGGCAGGCATTTAAAATAAACCCTTCGGTTATTAAACGAGAGTTCTAAAACCAGTTGGAAAACTTTTGTCAATTTCCTGCTTGTGGATCAGGTACTCGCGGTATAAGACCTGTCTCTGACCTCGGCTTTAAAGGTATAAAACTATATATACACAGTACAGTTAGATGTGTTAATAAACGCATTCCTGCTTTCAGAGAGGCGTGTCAGAAATCAGCGTGTTCTATCATAAAAGTTAGTGACTCTTGGGTAATATTTTTAAAGGATATGAAAATAATTTAATTTGTAGAACAAAAACTACAAGTTTATTTGGTGCATTTTTACATAACAACATGACCATGATTTTAAAAGCTAAACACTGCGTGTGTTTATACCTTTGAACCTCTTGAGGGGAAAAAAACTTCAGTCTATTACAGTGGTAAAGTTCTACAAATTTTCTTGTTAACAGGCTATATGAATATTATTAGAAAGGTACATTGCTAGAAATGAATGCAAAAGTAATGGAGCGAAAGATATAAGAGGCTATAATCATTGATAATCAGTATTCATTACCGAGTAATTACACTAACCATGCTTTCATCAGCCCATGACCTCCAGTAAACTATATGGTTAAAGCTATACTTATGTATACACGTCATTTTTATATTCTATTTGACTGCTTTATATAGTGAAGAACATAACATGAAAAATGACTTTTCTTCTTCTATTCTAAATCCAGGGCAAATTACCGAAAATATTCATTTTTTATGCTGGCGAAGGTTGGCGCTTGAAAGCTATCATTTCAGTATTAAATTGATTAAAGAATATTACATTTTATACACATACGTACCATGATTCAAACATGGGATTTTGTCTGCCTTTGTAAACGGTTGAATGAATGACTTTTTTCTATATGAAATTATTACTTCTTGGACTTCATGTATGTCTTATTTTCCTTGAAAAAAGCTCAAAGTAATTATTGTTATATATTACATATACTTCTGGAAGCATATTCAAGAAAATATCTAAGCTATTGTTTTATTCTAGTTTTAATCACGTGTGTTTTATTGTAATTGATAAAGCAAGATTGCAAAAATAATTTGATACGATCGAAGATGCTGCAGACGAAAATCTTCAGCGTAGTAGACGTTATCATGCCTTTTTAATAAGCAACACAGTGCATGACGCTTAAAACAAAGAAACAATATTCAAGGAATGAAGTGCAAGCCGTTTATAACAAAGAACAGATCAACTGCGCACGATCACTTCAAAACATGCACAAATAACAATTTGGAGTTATATATAAATACACTTTTCATACTTCTGTTCCATAAATATAGATAATCTACGATACTTTGTCATTTCAAGCACCATAAAAGCGTGTACCTGTACACTGTCGGAGATAAAAGCGACGTATAAAATGAACCAGAGTGTCTTCCGCTAGTGTTATTGCGATTTTCGGTTCCAGCTCTGACGTTACAGTTGTGCCTGTGGAGTATAATGTATATAGAAGCCAGAACTATTAGTTGATAAATTAATGAATTGCTCAATAAAATGCAAAAAATATTATATCTGGTACATTTTCTTCTGGCCCTCTGGAATCGTAGTGTTTATAGGCCAGGTGTAATAGCAGAGCTATATAAATTATTTGCCTGCAGAATGTATCAAACAAGGTAACACATAAAATTCAGAAATTGGTTCTTTCAACAATATAACCTGTTTTATACATTGTTTAATATTAACATGCTATTTTTTCTTCTGTATGACCTTTGTTTATTTTGTTGTGTCAACGTTATACACAGACACAAGACTTATTTGGTATGCTGTTCAGTAACGTCCTCCATGCGAAAATATATTCTGTTTGAAACAAGAACGCGCAGTTTATTAAAACTTATTTTGGCTCGTCATTCATTTCACAATCAATCGGTTGCAAAACAGAATAAAAAATGGAAGTCAAACGAAATGCTAGATTCCTGGTCTATAGTACGTTAGAGAAATTCCCAGGATACACACCCCCTTTTGTGATAATCTATGGCTCATGGAAGATATTTCAACATTTCTAATAATTTTCTACCTATTTCACAGATTCAAGATGTTACAAATGTTGGCAGGCCCTGCACGTATTACAGAAACAAATGCATCATAATTTTAAAAATTAACAAAAAATACAATCAGATTAGACAAGCTTTCTAGAACATTAGGAATGCAATTCTAAAAATTTGCATATACTAAATAACACGGTTCCATTTCATAAATCCATTACTTCTCCTTTAAACTTGTAAAATAGCTGAATTATCACATTCTGTGTTATGGTTTAAAAAATCTGCTTTTTGAGTAATTCACGAGTAGTTTCAAAAGTTATGAGGCAGAAAATTGACTGAGTTAATCTAGAAAACAATAAAACTATGAACATTAACCGGATAGTAATAAACTGCAAATTTAGTTAAGTTTGTGTGTACGAGGCGGAAAACCATTTTGTGGCACACAATCAACTCAGAACAGTTGAATAAATAGAAGCTATAAAGTGTATTTCAGTATTATAAGAACCTATATCAAGCTGATACTCTTCTGCAGCAACCCACCGTGTTTTATTGTGCAGCAACCCACCGTGTTTTATTGTGCAGCAATTCACTGTGTTTTATTGTCTTTTATAAGATCGGCATGGTCGTTCAAATGAGAGAAAGTAATTTTTAACCAACATTTTCTTCAATCACGAAGTAAATTAACCGTGATTGATAACGGATTCAATTTAAATAATTATAAATACTATCAAAATACATGTTATCGCTTAAGAGGCTTAACACGCTGCTAGTCCTGTACGGCCTCTTTATTCGGACCATCTTTTTGAACGTCATTGACAAGAGCATTAACTCTGGCATATATAAAAAGGGAAGTAAAAATGCAGAGGTACTGTAGGAGCCGCAGGTTCTGAGCGGTGTAACTCTGAGTTGTAGATACTAACCGATAGAAAGGCAAGAGTTGTGTTACCTTTTCAGATATGTCCATTCATACTGGAGATAGCCCTCGAACATTATAAAAGTGACGTCTAATCTTAGTATAATTTCTGAATACCTTTTTTTCAACATTAAATCTGGTTGAACTTATAGCGAAAAAAATAAAAACTACCGACAAAATCGTAAATACTTCGTGTAACCAGAAACAGCAGTGAAAAAGATAAGAAAAAAAATAACAGAAAAATCACCATGACCTTACAGTAAGAAAGAAAGAAAAATCTGAAACACAAGAAATTAAAATTGATCCACGAGATCATACTGTAATCCGCCACTCATTCTAACATATGTTCAATCGTGTTACTGTTTTTTTCTCCCACCTCTTTTCCCTGCATGCTGGGTTTAAGATATTGGCACCAGAACGAACGTAGTAGGTTTTGATGATATTTTATGGCAGCGTGCCGCAGATACACATCCATTATCCGACTAATAAGTCAACGGTAAATCGCTGTATGTATGATAAATAATAATATAAATGGGAGGAGAGATGTTATTTTTATATAAACATTTTCATTTATTACAATGTTTTTAAATGATTTCATTTTGTACAAAATGTATGTATCATAAATCTATGTTAACAAACATATATGTACTGTTGTATAACGTCCTTGCAAGATTTCGGTGATGAAAAAAGGAGAACTTGCCTAAAATAGCAATGCATTGTACACCTCCTCGTGCAAACCTCTGTCGTCAAATATTTTTCAGACTTCAGAATCAAATGAGAATGGACGGAAAAATATAAAGATTGAATTCGATATTTTTTTAATCAGATTCGGGAAAATGTTCAAATTATTGTAAAAAAAATAAATTGTCACGATCAATTCGAAATAGTATTAAATAACTGCAACATCAATTTTGTGTGTGTGTGCTTCTCTTTAGACTGCCAAGGGTGCACCAACAATCTGTCTTTTTGCGTGCAACGATAAAAAGTCATTGAAATATAGGAATAGTAGCGGTGAAAGAAATATACGTAAGCCGACATATAAACAATTTTAATGTTTCAGCTTCATCTGTTTCCCATTTACACCCTTTGTGTCACACTTAACACGATGGGCGTGTATCAAAACCATTTACATTTACAGAAAGTCTTAAGACCCTCGAAAACCCATTCATAACAAAATTATCTTCGCTTATTCCACTTTTATCCCAAATTTAAGTATTTCAATCCTAAACAAACGTTCGCTACTTAGGTAAACATTCAAACATTGTATGCATAGTCAAATGTTGCGGGTACACTGAATGTCGTCTGCGTTTTTAAACCGACATGACCCGGCGTTGAATAAAAGACTATATCATTCCTTTCACTGAACTTTTATTACGAGATTTAGCCATTCAAACACTGAATGTAACACTTTATCACCAGTTTCGGGCTTGAATAGCTGCCACTTATCAATAAGCCAACCGCCACTTGAAAATGTCAATAGATCTCATTAACTGTGGCGATTTTTGAGGTCATGTTTGTCTAGGGCCTGAAACAGTCACAACAGAACGTTGCTGAAACAAAAATAAATTGTTTTCAAATAAACCGTCCTGAGAAATGAATAAGGAAATAAATTGCTAAAAAATATATCTTATGCATATAAAAAGATACGTACTTCTACGACATAATTAACATAGTTTGAGTTAGATGATATCAACTTCCGGCATTCTAACCCCTACCGACATCAACACTAGACTGACTTAGCAAAGCTAAGGAGCTTAAAGTCTCAATTTACAATCATAAAATCTCGACCAGCTTTCAGCAGTTGAAAGTAGGGGAGAGTTTATAGACTGTAGATCTGGAATCAACGGATGTCGAAAGTTTTGAAAAGCAGACGACAGTATTCTGAAAGCGCATAAATCGCCCTGGAAATGTACACAAACTGCCAAACACAGAGCTTGGAATAATCTATAACAGGACAATGACATGTTTTACATAGCAATAAACTCAAGTACATTCATGATTCAATTCCAGTCTCATCATATGTTAATATTTATTCGTTTAAGGAGCATGCATACATTCAAAGAGAACTTTAAATATACTAAAACTTGGTCAGTGCTGAAAATTGAATATTTCAGTGGAATACTCGGTTTCTGCACACGGCGCAATGTTCATTTGATCATATAGAATGATTACTCAGAAGTAAGTGCATTGCAAGAGCGAAGTGAGCGTTCATCTTAATAAAAATCCAGCTTTACATGATGAATGTGAGCGAAATATCTCTACACTCTTTTCCTCTTCAAAAACTACAATCGTATCTTTTTTTACCTGACGGGCTTGCTATTGAAAAATCTCTCCTCTGCGGTGTTCTGTAACCTTATCAGACTATTATGTTTATATGATCCGTATAATTTTCTATTTTACATATATATTGCATTACTCATTGTAGCATATTTCTGCTTCACAGACTGCGTACAATACCTAACGGAAAATGACAACACTGAACTAGATTTCACCATTCCAGATTTCACTTGCAATGAATTAGCATCACATTTCCCTCATAATGGCAGCCATTTTGTTTAATCGACTAAATACATTTTACGGACCAATATACTTGATAATTCAAACGAAATATTATTCAATAGAGAACTGGATTATACAGAATAGAATGATAAATAATTAATCAAAATGTACTGACGCATTATTAATTTCCATTCAGAAAGAAATCGTCTTTTAAACCCATACATTTGTAACAGCATGCTTACATCATAACTGTCTTCACATAATACACATAAATCCAAAAAACGGATCACCAAAACAACTGATACAAGCACTCTGTCTTAAACTCAGCACATAGTCATTACAGGTTATTATGCACGTGCGAACGTGATTACTCTAAATATTTGAATGTATTATCTGCATGTTTTGTAATAGTTGTTTCAGAAATGCATTAATGTTAACAAACACTTCTATTATCTTTATCATTTTACGAATATTTTCTTGTGTGATTCCCATGTGTTTGTTTTTTCCAGTGATTTTTTGGTTCTCTGCTCTTTGTCATCTAATGTCTAGTTTCCAGAGAAGCATGCTTCGGCAAGGAGCTTTCATTTATATTTTCAGGAGGCCTTTTATATATACAGAACAGACGTATTATAAGTTGTTACTATTTATAGATCGTTAGGGAATTCTACATGTTTCTACTTATAGGTTACAATGGCAAACAGAGAGGCAGCAGAAAGGGCGTGTAAAGACCCCAATCCAATTATAGATGGAAGAAAAGCTAATGTAAATTTAGCCTATTTAGGGGCTAAACCTAGAGGTATATTAACAGGTGTGTTGACACCTTTTAAATTTCATTTTTACCTTTTTTTTAAATGCTTACTACTTATCATTTAAGAGATTCCCCGTAAGTCAGGTTTCTATAAATAGAATTATTTTAAGACATTGACATCATTACACACCTGTAAATGTAATTCTAATGCTCCTAAAGTATGTTGAAATAATCCCCCGCATTGATGCATGAGTATTATTAATTCGTTTGATGTCGTAAATATGAAACACTGGATGTGTAACCTTAGTCTGTATTTTACACCTTACGGGCAATAAAATATTCATTATTTTGCACTAACTTGGCAATGCGGCGAGAACAGACGAGAAACCGAGAACAAATTGAACAAGATAACGCTTCGATAAAAACAATGATGTGATTTATTCTTACATAATTCATTGCGTTCTGTATTAAAAAAAAAAGAGAACATTTTTTTTTTGTTACAACAAACCAGTCAACGAGAACTTAAAAACATGTCCGATTGCGTATGTGCGTTGTCGCATTTCCGGTTTACCGTTCAAGAGCTTTCGTGTTCTTTTAAAAACAGTACTTAAAACGCAGTAGACAGCGTTGCCTAAACCTTCTTGTGATGGATTGGTGGTCAATAAAACATTCAAGAGTAAATTAGAATCCATGTCCCAAGCCTACGTAGTCTGACTATTCATTGACATGTTTCTAGCCTATAAACAGACAACTTTACAATCAAATGTCTAGATGGGTCTATAATGTGAATTTGTTTTTGTTATGAATCCCCAGGGGCTATTAACGTAAATCATAACTTACTTACCGTGCTCTCGCGATATCTTGGCTTAAATATTCTCCAGATGAAGAGTACTCAAGGAAGGGAGATAATTGATGTTTCTCACTTTCAAATGAGAGAAATTTGTACTGATTTACTTTGCTGAGCTATAAATCTGACATATGAAATTTGACGTTCTAAGTAGCGAGATTAGCGGAGTAGCTTTGCTTCTGTCCGTCCAACAGATAAATGTTATTTGCTAACAAACACTTCTGGTGCAATTAAAATTTGCATTGTAAATCAAGACAGATGAAACTTTTGCACCCGGACAACGTCTGCTTTACTTCCGAATTCTTCATAAGTTTCATAAGAAATATTTCAGTTTGAAGATGTACGCACTTACCCATAATGCATCCTGCTAAAATATACAGACAGAATGAAGATTTACATGCCGTGACACATTTATAAAACTATTCATCTTGAGAAATGATTATTATCCAATTATTATCAAACTTTATTACAACATTTGACTATATGTAAGGAATATGAAAAGAACAGTAAATTTCAAAGGCTATGCACGGTCTTAAGTGTTGGGCGACAGAAATGTTACCAAAGTAATGACACATTCCTCTCGAAATATCCGTGCAACATCATATGCTGCTGTCTATACAACCATATTGTTATCAATCATTTCTCCCATACTATATAGCCATTTGTCTCGAAATATCTTTTTCATGATAACAATACAGGTATCAAAAGTTCAGGATTTCAAAATTCTTTCCCTGAAACAAACCACCAGGTTTGTCAAGCTCTTGCAAACACCATCTTAACTCCAGATCTTCAAAAACTGCTATATTTCATTTCATATAGCAAGCGTTCAAATACATTTTCCGTTAAATCATGTCAAATTAACGAAATGGAAGCGAGGTTTTCTAAGCCGACAGCTGAGTTTCTCTTCATATTGTCTTTATCTCGATTAAAGATTTCAGTAAAAATAATCATTTTATCTTTTTCCGACAACCTTCGAATTAAAACAAATGTTTTTCACCTGCTTCCAACGCTCTGTCGAGAGTTATTCCAAGATAATCTTGTTCAACTATTCTTCCCGTACTCGTGTCGAACTAAAAATGAAAACAAAAACAGATTCTGTTCTTCCAGTTTCTGTCCAATGTATTCCACGAGGTGATATTTATCAGTGTGCTAAACCATGAAATGATTGCAGTTGGCATTGTTTAAAATGCAAAGTATATAATGTATTTATACGTCTTAAAATGGAATGTTAAATATTCAACGATTTACCCACGAACTATCGGTCAGATACTTGTGTTTAAACTTGAGTTTTGAGGCTGGACTAGATGCTTGAAAGTTGAGGCATGACTTGAGGCTTGAATTTGAGCTGGACTTGAGGCTTGAGTCTTGAGTTTTGAGACTTGACTTCAGGCTTGAGTTTTGAGGCTGGACTTGAGGCCTGTGTTTTAAGGTTAGACTTGATCCTTAAGTTTTAGGGCTGGACTAAATACTTGAGTTTTAGGGCTGGACAAAAAACTGAGCAACGATACCTAGTACATTGCGCTTCTGTCATGAAATCGCTGTGTATTAACGAAGAGCTATTCATAATACCCTCCAAATGTTAAAGTGACAAAATCTGACTGTGTTTAAAATCTAATATGATCCGTACTGTCATTCCACAGCTATTCAACTACATAAATTGTTATGACCTTTTCAGAGGATTTGTGATAAATTAATTTCCATTAATACGCAAAGTAATGATATATCTTTTTCTACCCGGACGCTATCGTCAAGACTTTGTGCTGATCTGATAGTACGTAAAATCTTTCTACTTCGTTCTGTCCTGATAAAATCTTTAATGTTTTATGAAGACGAAAAATTGATGAATATGAGGTAATAGTTAGATATTCAAATCTTGTATGCTGCCCGGTGTCGCACCTTTTGTAATTTCTGAACAAGTCGTCGGGGGCCAATCTTTTGTCAATATTTACAAAAGAAAATGACATTTTACTATGTGCCCATAAAATATCGACATTGTCCGCTTTTCATTTGCGGCTTTTGCTGTGGGTCAATAAAAGCGACAAAGGTGTTTGAATTTCAAATGATTACCTTTTATAATATAAACATCAAGGAAAGATACGGAATAAGTAGCATATTGCTTTGGTACAGAAATTGTTATGTCCGTGTTTAAACTGTAGAAACCGGATCGATTTGTCAAAGTTAGTGCAAAACCTGAATATAAAACATGATAAATATGATGATGGTGACGATGATGATGGTGATGGTGGGGTTGGTGGTGATGATAATGATGATCCAGTGTTTTCCACTACTTAATGCTTTATAGGACCCATTGTCGAAATATTTTCTTGCAGCATATCGGTTCCGAAATATTTTCTTTGCAATTCCTTATACCTGACCAATCATTACTGACTTGTTAGTATTACACACCGCCCCTGGAAATGGGGAATAACTTATTCAGAAACTCCACTTATAACAGAAATAAAAACGTGTGTCCCTTCATTTAGAATTGAATTATTTATTTCATTACATATTCAACGGTGCCTGCAACGAAGAAAAAGTGAATTTAAAAAATACCCACAGTTTGCAAGAAAAAAAAAACGTTCAGGGGCACAACCTTTTGTTGTAAAATCTGAAACAATAAAGGGACAATAACACGTCATAACGGTATGACTAAAACAAAAGCGTGGCACATCTGGACAACATCCAACAAATACATTCAGATTCTGATTATCAGGCATCTCGTTTGTCTTATAAATCAGTCAAACTCGATGCATGCGGGGCAGATTATCTCTTATAAGATTATCAGTCAAAATTTCTTTTGATCGATTTCAAATAACTACAAAACATACTATCATTTTACTTGTTCTGCAAGGAATACCATCATTTGATATGCGTTATACGCTTATGTGGTAACGTAATATTTCAATTGATGGTGTTTTTTTTTCTTAGTTCTTTGTTAATTAAACAGTTTTATTAATTATTGAGTCCCAAAGTATAAGAGCAATAGAATGTCATACAATGGCTGTAAAAGTATTATAATGTTGAACCTTAACCCATTTCGGTCACTTTCACACACCATCTCCATTAATTAACATGTGTGCTTTTTAATAAATGTTAAATACCATGTAGAATTAATTGTAGATTGTAAGAACGTTTTTTCCTCTTTTAAAACTGGCGGCAACTACAAAGAACCGATAATAATGCATATAACGATTGAATTAAACATTTTTTGTGTGGGTTTTACACTCAATAAAACGAGGTTGCACATTAATCACTACATGGTTACGACTAAAGGAAAACGTGAAAGGATTATTTTTATATAATTAAAAGCAAGTAGATAGCATTTTTCTACATTGTAAATCGGTAATAGATGCATTACTGTTTGTAATGAAATGTAATACGTTAACATAACGTTTTCAATATATTTAGATTACTGTTGATAACTTGATTTACATTACATTTTGTAATGTACTTTACATTACAGCTTGAGTTTATCTACAGTTTGTAATGTGCTATACAATACAGTTTTAAGTATGCTTAGCATTACATTTTAATGAGTTTACATTACAGTTTGTTATGTGCATTTAGGTCGCCAGCAGCAATGTATTCACATATATACACCTTCATGTTTAGATTCACAACTAATTGGTTTAACGTTAATTAATTTCAGTTGTCTTAACGAATTATTTCACCGAGACATTTAACCCGTATCACCGCTTAATTAAAGTTAGGGGCTTAGATGTGATTTTTTACACCTCACTCCGCTAACCTCCCTACTCATCAACATAAACTATGCATGTCTTTAATTACAGCTCTACCACTTGCTATTAAAACAGGAATTCCCGGCGTACTTCCAGGACAGTTTGGGTAAGTTCGATTTTCAATACCCTTTCGTTTTTCGATTAACCAACTCGAGTTCCATTATTCATGCAAGGTCCAGATAAGTTTCAGAAATGGAAACCAGTACAAATGTAATGCTATTGTTGATTTAGTTAATATTTCTGTATTTCTAAATAAAGTCAGGGTTATCCAACATTATTTTAAGGGGGTTTGTGTTCAAACTTTGATTGCAGTCTATTTTTGGAGTTTTCTGGATCCATTTCTCCATCGCTTCTTAACATTTTTCAAAACGCTTTTATGTCAAATGCTCAATCTCCTCCGTAATAGGTTAGCATTTGAGAATCTCCGACATTTTTCTTGAGAATGCCTAACTCTAGAGCCCGTCATTCTTTAGAATGCCTAACTGTAGAGTCACAAGATTAGGCGTTTTATGACAAATACTGACGTTTTAACACGTAAATGTATGTTATGTTAACGCATGTCCATGATTATCATATGCATAAAAATACTTCTAATCAGAACATTGAGACGTTATCTGCCCGGAAGCGGAGGACATATTTCACAAAATTTGAATTGCTCATCTCATGTTCATTTCTATGTATGTGATGGCTGGTGTAGATCATTTTGTTTAGTTTTGACAAGGGTGGTTTTATGAGAATTGTATACAATTGATTATGGAAAAGTAACAGTTAGACATTTTCCCATCTTCTCCAAGTAGGAATGGGGGCGGGTAAATAATGCCATGTTTATGAATCACCAAATGAAAGTTAATGCAAATCTGTGTTTTTTGTTTCTTTACAGAAAATAGGGCATTCTTAAGTACTTAATACTAGCGCATAGAAAACCTTCACCGAATGTACATAAACAAAAAATTAAGGATTATAAATAATACAAACATATGTCAGCATTCAACTTCAACAAAAGGCAGGTGTGAAATGTCTGACTGGAACTATTTCGTGGGCTCATACATAGTCTGATGAAAGGAAATTGGCGGAAGCTATAATACCAATCCGCCGTTTATTTATAAACTATATTTCATCGAAAATAAACGATCTTCTTATGAGACATTTTACGAGGTTTCACCTTTTGTTTCAGTTCTCTATTGCAGTAAGATTATTTCAAATAAAATTAATTTAAGATAATCGGCAAATATTTAAGTAGGCTTAATCCCCAGTGATTTTAATTAAGCTTTATATACAATTTTAGCTATTATTTTATGTTCTAATGGTAGAATCCCAATATGGCCAGCTTGAATTGACGCAAGGTCACCAATGCCATGGCATGTCATAATGTCACGTGACTAGAAATCAACATGGCGGCCACATGTGAAAATTGGACACCATAACCAGAAATTTCCGGTAGCGTTCTAAAGAGATTTAGAACATGTTTGAGTTGATGTGATGTTGAATAGTTTGTTTTTCCATCATTTTTCTTCTCTCTATCTTGCTTGACCAGTGTGACCAACATGTGAACTGAACAAAATTGGCATTAGTCTTTGATGTTGGCTGTACAAAATAGGAAGATGCTGTGACAATTTAGTGACTTTTTATTTTCTTTTTGCATTTTTTTAATTTTTTAATTCCCGTTTTATAGTGTGGTCCATTGACGCGTGCTGTGAAAGCGTTGGCACTGAACATTTATTCCGTTCGATCAAATTTTGTGAAATTGTTCCTACTAAGCACCGAGTACTAACACAGTTGATTCAGATTTTGGTTTTTGTATTTTCTAGGTTTTATTCGGAGAGACTCGGTATTTTCCGTGAATGCTCGTGCAGTGTTCGGAAGGTCACGGAAAAGGCATAGTCTCTGAAGCTGAGCCATGTTTGAAATCCCTCTTTTAAATGTATTTCTAACACGAACCTGAATTATTCTTTAATCAGTTCCCATCAAATAATAAAACTACCTCAAATTCGTATTTGAACGACAACATAAACAAAAAAGACATATATTTAGAATGTAATTTTAGAGAAACTTGAGAAAATTCAAACATGGTATCGCTGATTAATTGATTGATACCTGACAAACGTGGGGTGCAATTGCTGTTTCCTCTGCATGTTCTTTTTTTTAATATTCGTTTTTAAAGCTTCATGGAAATCAAGTTTTTATTATTATAAAATAACTTGGTCAGGGACAATATCAAAACTGCAAACGAAAAACAAAACACACAAAAAAACAAACAAACAAAGAGCTGGCAGCAAGCGCACCCTGTGTAAAAATCAGTTCACATTGACTATTCTAGTAATCAGAAACCTTTAATAAAAGAATTTGAAGTCACAGTTTTGAAAAGAATGGTGTAATACAAAGTTGCTGTCCTGTCCTTACTTTTCAGTTTCCCCAAATTTAAGGTCAAAATTATATGTTTATTGTCGTTCCGACGGAAACGTTTTCGGACTTGCTCCATACCAGCACTTTTTATATATACATGTATTATCATTAAACGCTGAATCAAAAAGAACGAAATCTCACCTTTTTAGGGGAGCTTTTGAAATTTGGATAGTGTTTTAAAACGTGTGCGTTTCCTGGCGACAGAAACATATTTTTCTGTCTGTACTTAATTAAACCAATAAAACTCCGTAATTAAACCATATATGATAGTACACACCCTGACGTGATATTGTATACATCTAATTTTTCCTTCTTATAGTATCCAGCAAACATTAGTAAACTCTTTCTGCAAACATCATAATAATTGAGCCATGCCATGGGAAAACCAACATAGTGGGTTTGCGACCAGCATGGATCCAGACCAGCCTGCGCATCCGCGCAGTCTGGTCAGGCTCCATGCTGTTCGCTAACAGTTTCTCCAATTCCAATAGGCTTTAAAAGCGAACAGCATGGAGCCTGACCAGACTGCGCGGATGCGCAGGCTGGTCTGGATCCATGCTGGTCGCAAACCCACTATGTTGGTTTTCCCATGGCACGGCTCAATTATGTACTTTAGAAATTCACTTTATACTAGATTTGTCAAAAACAATTGAAGAAATTTTCGAATTAAACAGGCACGTTTTATTTGACCATAGTTGTGTCTTCAAGAAAAACTGTAGTTTGACTTAACAGAGGATCACGTGGTCTAATTTCGTCTGTATATGCAAACATAGTGGTAGATTGCTGCATGCTTCATGATTAGTTATAAAGGAAAACAATTATGTTTAAAAAAAAGATGTATTTTCTGTTGTCTCTTTAAGAATTTTGTCCGTCATATCAGCTGACTTTAAAATGCTAACTGACCATTTTTTTGGAACAAATATGTCAATTCTAATAGTAGTCCCGCAGACTCGAGCAAGTCGTTGTTCCAAAAACAGATTCCAAGGGACACAATTCGGCACTCCCCGAGGCAACGGCTCCTATCTGTCACTGTGTGCAAAGAAAGAAGAAAAAACAGATATGATCTTAATGTCTTTCAGGATTTTGCTTTCAGTCTCGCCGATAAATCACTTCATAATGAAAATTATGAATAAAATATTAAGCTATTGTCATTTGGAAGAAAATCATATAAAGGCAAAGCTTTATGTTCTATATAATTAATAACCCGTAAGAAATAATCATTAGCTATGAATAGTGGCTGCTTTTAAGAGAAACAAAAGGTAGACAAGCCTTTTATTTCAAGCCAGTGATTTGGATAATGAAACGTATTACTTTTTTCATTTTTAGATTTTTTAAATAGTAAATGAATGGAAGTAGAACGGAGGAAAGCGAAGACAATTCTTTCAAATATAATACTTAAGCATTTAGTTTCTGTCCCGGAATTCAATAACTGCCATTGTTAATGGGTTCGGAAAATCCATATTTTGTCAAATAGTTTTGAATAATTTATTTGATCGGATATGAAATGACGAAGTTGTCTTTTTGTCTCAAAGCCTCTCAAAATCCAGTGATAGAGCATGTAGGGGTTCTCTTAAAACGGATTATAAAGGCCAGGTTGGAGTCGGTTCATTTTCATTAGTTTATGGCGCACAATGAGTTATGTATCTTATGAAAATAACAGCTCTTACCATAATTTAATGTGACATGTAAGACTGGTTTTTGTTCATATATCTAGAGCAGTCGAATTTGAACACATCTTGCGTCAGTATTGTTGAGTACTGTACGCTACTGATGTATACAGTCAAGAGGTCGTTGGTACGATCCCCGGCGGCGGTGTCTGATCTTCTGGACCGCTTTGACAAAATTCATTAAGTCTAAAGTGATTCCCTATTTCAAAAACTGTAGGAGAAATTAAGCTACCGGCGTATAACAAATATGTATGGCATATCTATATGTTTAAAAGTCATAAACCTTTAAAAGTACAGTCAGGACCCCTGGAATGATTTTGACACCGAAAACTTCTTTAAGGTTTTATATCGAAACACATGTTTCAACAATGGTGAAACGAAATCACACGTGAAGTCAAGTTGTCGGGGCAAAGCTACCATCTGTGAACAATTATTGGTCGTTATCGATAGAAGATCAATAAAATAAAAATAAACTACCTGAAATGACATTTTTATGAAAATCATTGAAATATATCATTAATTAATGATATTTCATGAATGCTATGATTTGCCCCATACGACGGGCGTCCGGCGCTCATGAACGTTTTTATTGTTTGCACAATTGATTCATTTCATTCGCGCGACTTATCACGTGATCTTGCGTCATTGACGGTAACACCAGACAGACGAGCATAACTGCGGTCCTCAGAGACGCACATGAACATATGTTACTCATAATGCAGATAATCGCTCCTGATAAACTTAATCACTGCAAAATTTTGATAACTTTTCTGATCATTACAGATTGTATATCGCCTTTGAGACCGTAAGTTTATAATTATAAACTGCGATAAACATAAACTCCGGTTTATGTATTTAGGACGCATTCGATAACTAATGGCGTCAGATAGTTATTGATTCTTTCCAAATTTTATGAAATTGTGCCGATTCTCTCAGTCAGGTAACAAATTTAACTTTTCGTTGTCCCTTATCTGGACTGAGTTTAATGTAACATAGTCTTTCTTATAAAACTAAACAGTTTCGTTGTTAATTGTCTGGGAAAATTCCTGAAACACACACGGAAGATGTATTTAGACATTTTTGCCGGATAATACGTACAAAAATCGAAGAACAAAGGCACGAAATGCGCGAATTCTAGCTCCAATTAAAGTGAAATGAGATAGTTCGTTTGTATAAATTGGTTATTAAAGGTTTACTCCACCTACTGGATTCAAGTGTAATCATTCCAGGAGAAACTACATGATCTAAAGCCAGATTAACAAGCCGCATTAAACGGAAGCTATAGGCTCTCAATCTCCGCCTTTTTATTTGATAAAACGGTTACGGAGGGTAAATTTATCGCGGATTATAATACGTGAATCACAAAATTGGTATTTTGTTTAATGAATCTTGTAAATAATTTAGACAGATTAATGAGTGAAATATAGATTTATCACTACATACAAATCGGCTGAATTTGTTTACAACACCCCTAAAGAGCAAATGCCCCTCTCTAAAGGAAGGCATTTCCTGTCTAACTAGATAAACTTCTCCAGAGCAACACCTCAGTTTACCAAGCAGCATTGATGTCGTTCAACAGAGACAGTTATCTCCCATAGCTGAATCTTAGCTGTAAGGGGAGATCACTGCGTTGGAGTCCACTGTCATCTTGCGCTGAACTTTCTGCTCAAACACAAGCCTTCAAAGAGCAGACGGCAAAATTAATATAAACTTGCCAATTTTAGATCCAGAACGCTAATTCGGCTGAAGCGCATTCGTATTATCGAAATTAATTCAACATTTATTTAGCTCATTTATGATGACCCAGTAATCTGGAACAAATTTTCGGTTTGTTTTGAGAAATTTACTTCAAATGTTTATGGAGTTATTTGCGCAATCCTAATTCCTTGGATAAATAAACTTTCATGACCTTTTTGGCAGATCAGTAACGGTGAATCAAAGAAAGACATATTTTCGCAGCTTTTCTTTTATTGTGAATATGATTTTTGAAATAATATTTATTTACCACGTGACAGGAAGTAGAAGGCGCGCTTTCTACTTCCGGTAAAAACAGAAGTTATTCTTGATAGTGTTCTGTCTTATTTTCTACATTGCTCCGATTTATGATTCAGAATACTTTCAGATATTTTTATTAGATCGATAACAAGTCTATACAAATATGAAAGAAAGTATAACAACGTTATGAAAAAAACGAAAGCAAACTTAAATGTATTTTCTTTTAATATTTGATTGTGATTTTCCACTGTTGACACAGCTCAAAATAAATCTGGTTGAAATAAGCCGACATTATCCGTCTGTGTCAATAAAAGGGTTAAACTTATACACAGACGAACATCTTTTGAAATTAAACTATGCCTAACATCTGTCTTTCTAAAGGTCATTACTTGTTCAGAAATGCACCGCAAATGCTACCATACAAGAGAGCATTCTGGGATATATTTTTTGTTTCGAATTAGTGTCCTTTGCATTTGTCCTACATATTCAGTAAATACTAGTTCACATATAAACCAAGTAAAATAGGACACGTCATTTGAATAATTCGAAAAAGTGCTATTGTATGATATTACAATTTGATAAAAATGTAGTCGCCACATGGTCAAAAATACTTATCACGTGACCAGTTGTACTATGTTCCTTAGGCGCAGAGGGGTCCAGTGGCCTACAGTAGGTACACTCTTTTCTGTCTCCAAGATGTGTCTATGTCTGTACCTGAATTTTGTTATCACTTTTAAACTGAAAGTTTCTCATATTTGTCAACAGAGCTGTTAGACACATTTCATGATAACATTGTGATACTTTCGACAGATTTGCGCGCTAAACAAAAACTTTCAAATTGATTTAACATAGACGTTGACGGTTTATTTGGCAACACTGGTATTTTACCTACATGTTGTTACACTGATTGTAGACTTACTAACACTGTCGGACAAAATAAGACTTAGGGCCTACTAACTGTCGGACAACATTAGCCGCGCCTCTCTTCGCGTTAGAAAGTCAGCATTCTGACTTTGAATTTAATCCTTGGTATGGCACAGACTTTCGCTTAATAATATCACTACCTTCCTCACTTCACTTACATTGTTTTTTTTATAGTCTTTTTTGACAGAATTTTCCTTTTCTTTTCGGATTTCACTTTGGCATTGGAAACAAATAAAATTTTCACGCGGCCTGTATGCATCTGCAGTACCTGCTAAATTGTAATATTATGAATATCTTGAGTTGTATATGAAGTATATGTCTCTAACAGACATTCCGTATTTTCTTTCCATTTGTCATATCCTCGCATCATCTTGTTAAAACGTTTAAAATCGCTTTGCAAATATGTTCTAACTCACTGCATATTTCTGACTCGCTAACTATAAAATGGGAAACGCATCTATTAAGCAATTTGCACCTAATTTTTGTTCTTTAATAAACCGAGCGTCCCAAGGGAAGTAATTTACTTTTAAAAGTGTGAAACATCGAGATCTGCTATACATCAAAAGGGTTTTCACAACGTTTTCTGTCAAATTATGGATATTTCAAATAGCTTTCTACGCTGTTCAATTTCGTTTAATATTAGAATGATTTTCCTAGAGTCACGCATATCCGAAGACAAAATTTGGGACGGAGAAATAAGTTCGATTCCCAGTGGGATACGAAAACAATATTCAGTTGCCGCAATGACACATCGCTTTAAGTGGGGGAAATTATTGGCTATGGGAAAAAATGCACAGTCTATTGAAGTTAAGAGGTTTTTATTTCCAGTGGTGTACTTGTATAAAAAACTTTTTGTTCCACGAGGTGAAGCATGCCACTATTTTATAAAGAACTTTATTAATGACGTACTTGCGTTCACACAGAGCAGCTGTGTATCTCTCGAATAGACAAATGAAAATGTCATATACATGTGAAGTCATTTGGTGATAAGCCCGTACATTGTTTTCATCGTATTCGGCATCTTTGATGTCTTTTTAAGCTATCAACCCATTGTCTTTTCAATTACCATTTCTCTCAT
This sequence comes from Mercenaria mercenaria, assembly GCF_021730395.1. Classification (NCBI taxonomy): domain Eukaryota; kingdom Metazoa; phylum Mollusca; class Bivalvia; order Venerida; family Veneridae; genus Mercenaria; species Mercenaria mercenaria. Next base: position 69,441,101 of record NC_069376.1, on the reverse strand, counting down.
CATTGCGCACGGGTAACCTGTGTTCTCAGATTCCTTGTCAATCAGCCCTTTCTGAAACAACAGAATTTATTACAGATGCAAGAAAATTTGCACGTGCTAACCTGATCGCTGTTCACACCAATTCTATGGATAACATCTAATATATCGGACACTGGCGCTGCATCTTATCAGTGGACAGCCGATTCTTTTGAAACTTCGGCGGCGTATGTTTAGTCTGTATTTACAGTTGATAACATCTACAGGCTTACTGTTTTCATAATATTGATATGATTATAAAGTAATATAACCTGGTTAGCTACGTGTATAGTTCACGGCAAGAAGATGCGATTTTCTGATATCCAATGCGATACCATTAGGAACTGGTATTTCAATTTTGTTCACTGCTTGTGGATTTTATTAAGGCTTGGACGCATATCTCTTATCGTGTATATCGGTGTCTAAACCGATGAAAAACTTGTTGTAGAAAAGATGAAAAGATAATTTATCAAAGCGAAAGTTACAAGATCCCAAATGTTTTCAAGGGATGGGTAATTCAGAATATGTGGTTCATATTCGCTCATATTTGATAAGAGTTTAGACAAGATGTTGCATTTTGTCAAATCGTCCGTGGTAACATTCGCCTCGATTTGGAATCGAACTCGCGGCTATAACCGATAAGGGCTTAGTTATGCACTCATTTTTATTTGCCTCCTAACTAGATCATATTGATAAATTAAGTACAAGACAATGTGTTAAAGATACTAAACCCCAACGTATGATATGTGAGGTTACTGTCAAATTGGCAAGCGATTGGCTATTTTTATTTACACTTTTTCTAATAAAACATTGTTTACACTGGAGGTAAGGTATACGATACCTGGACTACTCGTATACAGAATATGTAAGGTTAATTAACTTGCCGGGAGTCTAGCCAGTGAACTGCGGTGTATGGCCAACGTCCAAAATGTTTTCTGAGTAAATGAAATTCATTTGTTGAGATGCTGTGTAATAATGAAAAGTCATTGTTCAGTAATTGAGTAATAGCATTCCATTCACTGTTAGACATTGGTAATGCTTATAAGTGAATGCTATGCCTTACCTACTCAAAACTGATACCAACAGATACGATTATTTTCGGACGGAGCTAGGAGTCTTGTTTAGAAGGACTATTGCCTAATAATTTGATAAAAGCGTTATAGTAATAGTAAAGCAAGTCATATTATATAAGGGGTGAACAAGTATGGACTTTTTTAACCTTCTTTTCATTGATGATACTTTTGTTTTTAACTTGAATACAATGGCTGTAATTACATATACATGCACCGTGTACTGCTAAAATTCGAATTATAACACTACGATTGTTCGCAAGTGTGTTCAATAACGGTGTTTTGTTTTTCATTTAAAATGGCCGCTATCTTGTATTAACTGGCAAATCTCAAATCGTCCGGTAAATTGGACTTTTGATTAGAAACAGCCGTTTATGAAGCAAGGAATGAGACAGGAGCGTGCCGTATAATTACTAAAGTACTTAAAGTATTTATTGTTAGAGATAACAGACTGAATTTCATTGAAGTTATTCTCAAACATAGCCGTGTTCAACAGGCCAGAAACCGAAGATATGGCTAAGTGGGGATTTTAGTTGTAGATAAAATTAAGTAAAAACGAGCCAATATATCGTTTTGTAATCTTTTACTTAATACAAACAGGAAGACTAGTTTCTCGTATTTCCATAAATCTCTGGGGGAAATGTCATTGCAAATAATCGAGTACCATTGAGGGAATTATTGTCTTAAATAAGCAAATATTTGTATAACTTTCGGTCTGTTTGCTACACTCTTGTCTAAAATTGCCGAATAGAAGATTGATACATTTGTATTCTTCAGTTTGTCCAAGGTCTTTCTAGGAATATTCTCATGTACTTGTCCATTTTTTTACCTGGCTTCTACGACATATTCCCAAATATTTCATTGCTACACCACTTAAATTTGATCTTGTTGTTTGTTAGGTAAACGTTCAAAAGCAAAAATATTGTCCGTTAAAGTATAAACATTGAAACATGAAGATGTGTATACGGCCATCAGGGAATGTGTCTGATCTAATACGAGGTATAAATGGAATCGTAACACCGTTTTTTTTTTGTTCAACGAAGGCACATGAAAAGTTACTAGCTTTCCTGTGCCCGAAGAAAATAAGTAACGAAACAAAAAAGCTCCGTATGAAACATTAATTAGTACATCAGTTATTTAATAAACGGTATACTGAAACAAATTAATGGGTACAAATTAAGTCGGCAGGGAGTTTTTCTGTCTCTGTGGGACGGGTTTTTAGTGCATTTTTTCTGGACTAGATGGAGTTATAATAGAATTATCTGTTCCCGTTGCAAATGCTGTGCTTCTTTTTCTTTTTCAGTTCAGAATTCGTTTCTCTTAAACTGCGCAGTCATGCGGGAAATGCTTTTAACTAAATGTTTGTCATAATTATCTCGTGCAATAACGCTATTACGCGGTGAACATATGATATCCAATTCCGAGGAATGCCAATTTATTTTTTCTTCTTAAAGCATTTGTATGAATTAAGAAGATTCTAGGAGGTCGTTTAACCCTTTGTGATTTAGTGAAATCCATTCATCCCGATTTGTTTTCCATCAGTATAAACTGTTATTCATTATCAAGAAAGAATTACTTCTATAAGCATACTTAAGATCTATAAAATCCGTTATTACATGTTATTAGCTTTATCTAGACATAAATTGTTATCCGACTACTTGTACACTTGTAATAAGAACTTAACTTTGCGGATTTAGGGAATTTCACGAAAGAGAGCATTCATTTAATGCAAAAGCCAAGGTCTCAGAGACATATTTCATTCAACGATGAAAGCATTTGTTTGCAGCTACCTCTGTTCAAGCAAATATTTCCATTCCAAAATTACCACTTTCTTAGTGAGTATATGCCTTCTGAGCAGCATTTGTTTCCACAACGAACGCATTTAAGTTTTTTCAAGCTTTGTTGTTGAACAGAGGTTGGCACTGTATTCACCACAGGGCAAACTTTCACGCGAAAGTCTTCACACTGTGTCCTTCATATACATTGGTTTGCATGTGAATCATTTCGTTGTATATTTCCGAGGAGTTGTTTTTTCGTGTTTTTTTTTTGGCAGTCATGATCATTTTAAAGGCTCTAAAGCATAAATCTTACTTTTTTTACTGGTTTTCTCGGTCTTAAATTCAACTGTTCGCACATGCAATGTTTTTGAGACATGATTTATACAGTTATAAAACTTTCAAACAGTTATTTCCGATACTTATCGACATTTTTGATAAATACATTGTATCACGTGCACTTTTTAAGCTTTTATGACACTTCAAGCCTTAGGCATTGGCAGTTTGCGGTAAAACATAGACATCGACGAGCACTAAATTATGCGGACCCCTGGCTTGATCAAACGACTCACAACTCTTTCTCTTTGGAAAAATGAAAAAAAAAGAAAGATTTTAAGATTTTTCTATTTACTTTTTACCCATATGTCTTCAACAATGACATAAATTGAAAGTATTTATCGAAAGGAGAAACATTATGTGGGACATTCATGCAGATAAGTAATAACTATATTGAACATAAGCAAACCATAGTTTATTTCAAGCCTTTTGATCCGTTCAAGTTACATATTACAAAATGTCCCCTCTCTTCGTATCGGATGTACGAAGACAGTGACTTTCCTTGTTATGCTAGTGTAACGTATAGGTATTTACTGCACTATATATATAAGATCGTCCCCTAGAATCAGGTTAAGAGCTATAAAGTATTTACTGCTAGGTTTCTGCAAAGAAAAACAGACATTGCTTAAGGAGAGATGTTTTACTTTTTGACTCTCTTCATACACCATACTTCATCATATCAAATTTCTTTTAATCGAAATTAACATTTATGATATGTGATGAAAGTTTTTTACAATCCATTTTCAGAATATGTACGTTTACAATTTCACTGTTATTGAAAAGGACATCAAAGCCGTAAACATTTTATTATTAACAAAACCGATTCAATAACTTGATAAGATGGGTAATTAATTTACAAAATAGGTAATTTTAACACTGTGTTTAGAGTGCTTAAAGAAGTTTAATTTATTTTATTAGTGATCAATGGCAGTTTCGGTCCTTGGGAATATAAAAGAGCTGTCAGGTACGTCAGAAATGCTTTGCAGTGCTATTACAGCTGACATGCCTTTATGAAAATTTCAACTTATTTGAGAATTATTGGGAAAAAAGCTTGTTGCGAAGGCATACGTTTAAGAAGTTAAATAAGTAGGACTGAAAATTGAAAGGTCTCTTTTTCTGCACTTTGGACTCTAATGTAACGTGTATCGTAATGCAATGTACTGGTTTCGAACATGCATGTTGCTGGAGTCTTATAAACCAACTGTAGATATTCGTCTAACCCAGTTACCCGGATTAAACATATTCACTGTGGGACGGTCAATTTTTAAAAATGGCTACCAGTTATTTACATATCAAATATATTATGCACCCGATGAAACACCTAACATTTTGTAAAGTGTTTGTATACTAGGGTCACATGAGAAAGAAAAACTTTAAAAAGTGTAAAAGTCCATTATGACTCATCCAACATGTACACATGCATTATGTTAACTCTTATGCATGGATTTAGATCTGACAGTTTGTAAAATTATGCAGTGTATCAGCGGAATTATCGGCGAGCTATTTTAATGTGTACATGCACAGAAATTGATTTGAAATGTTATCTGCGGTGATATCATGAATCACTACTCCATAAATTTTATAAATTAAAAATAACAAGGTATTATATGCCTATGCATTATACGGTCACATTCTTAGATATCCGTCCGATAAAGGATAAGATATGCATTCAGTTTTACTTTCAAAATGAAATTTGCAGCGTCATTTGATATATAATTTCAGTGAATTAATAGCAGTTTGTAATCTGCATAATTGAATTAGAAAGTTTATTGTGAATTTTTATATCTTTAGAAAGAAATAGGTCTTATACCAACTATTTCCGTTTCTTTATATATAAGTATTGTTTGGTATTTCTTGTCAGTAATGGAATATTATATGCATAATTATAAATATCAGTTATACAAGACTCAACATACCTCAACTAATTAAAACAACTTAAAAGAAATCACGTTTCAATCTCGTTTAAAAACGAGACATGGCAGATAAGAATCGCATAAAGATGCATTGAGCAACCTAGAGAAATTAATACGCCGTAATCCGAAAAGTTGATAATTCTTAAATATTGACATCAGAAAAGCCTACAGTTGTGATTATTGCAGTATAATCCGTATTTATTAATACTTAACTGTGATCAAGCCTGGCCTAAACTGGAACAGACGTGCTAAAGAATGGATAATCGTTTAATTCCCTAAAGAAGATTTGTCGGATTATCTGTTGCACTTGATTGGGGAGTCTTGAATACTCGGCATGTGACATACTGACCTAGTGACGTCATGTAGGTCAATAAAGAAAGAAGTTCGTGTTCGGTCAACAATTTCAAACTTACTTAATATTTGTTACCTTGATTTCCACGAAATATAAATTATGTATTCGTTTTAAAGGGAAAAGGTAACTCCGACATGACGAGTAACATCCCTTTATGGATATCATTCTGTATATGAAAGAGTAATTCCCTTCATTAGCAATTTTTCAATATTTCATTCAATTACTGATATCCAGACACAGTGGATAAAGCCAGATTACCTAAACATTCTGCATAGCCTTATCGTCAAGTTTTGGTCTATATTGTCACACGAAATGGGTGACGAAGAAAGGCATGTTAAAGTGTAAATAATTTACGAACAAATATTACCGCTATCGTTTCAATCATCTATGTTTACATTGTTTTTAAAATAAAGTGTCAATTTCAGCGGGTAGTCCATCTAATGAACTTCCTATCAGACAAACTGGCGAGTTTTCTGATCTCTCTAAATACATTCCACGAGAATTTGCCTATTAAAATACGATCAATTTCCCAAAAGAGGAATATATTTCGGATGTAAACGATATTTTGTATCGAACAATGTCAGGTCATGTCTAATTTGAGACTATTTCTCCCGTCGGCACCTGTCAATTCATACTGCTTTTGAAATATTAATATGTGATGATTAAGTTAATAAATTTGATTTGTTAGTTATGATTTATTATGTTTGTTCAGAAAGTAGGATATTTCTATGCATGACGTCAGAACAATGTTGTAAGTGAAGATAGTGAGCAATCAACTTTAACATGCTGTCCTTTTGATTTACATAACTTAATACACTTTCAATATAGGAATCAGTTTTTAAAATGAGATGGCAAAGTGTACATAGACTAATTTCGCCCTTGATATTGGTATGTCGAGAAATACGCAACGTCTTTGTGTTTACCACTATGTCTAAAAAGAAAGTCACTGCGATCTGTTTCACAACTATCTTTAATTTACAAGCTTTTACTTTAGTGCATTTAATAAACTGCACTGTCATTTCCAGTCATAGTGATTGTATCTTTCACGCACGTGGGATTACCTCATTTATGTGAAGACTTTACTTCAGCCCTTGATTTACTTTAGAAATCCCCTGAAATCATGTCGCTTTCAGAAATGCAAACATACTGTTTATTTTCGTCTTCTCTTGCATCTAAATTTATTTTCAATAAATCCCGTCAATTAGCGTTTCAAAGTCATGCTGAAACGGCATTTACGTTTACATCTGATAACTTCTTTTTTTCAGCAGAAAAGAAATTTGTAGATTATGATTTAAGTTTTATACATATGTGATTACATTTAATAATCAATGCGTTATAAAAATATCATTATGTTTATGTTAGGAAGGAAAGTACTTAGTTTTGTCTTTGAAATAATGTTTTGATTACACCTTTGGTTTTAAAATATCCTTGCACCATGCTCAAAACGAACTACTTTTTATTTCAGCATTCCACAATATGTGTATCCATCCCCGTATATGACCACAGCGACGGCTCCGAGTGTGTTAACCACAGCTGCCCTTCAGCAGTCGCCGCTCTCACCTACCCCTGGGCAATATCTCGACTACACCGCCGCCTACGGATCACAGCTGGCAACTGCCGCCGGACTTGAAGCCGCAACATATCCATACGTAAACGTGTCCACTACCGGACTCGTAGCCGCAACGAATCCATACACATATGCCGTTCCACAGCAGATCGCTGCTGCTTCAGGTGCGGCATTTTACCAGCCCCCACAACTTCAAGAGAGAATGCAATGACACCTATCAGGTGTTAGCGATTTAGATATAGTGCAGTCACTTTTGTATAAAGACAATTCAACGTTAAACTGAAAGTACATATTTGAGAATCTAAATAAAGTGGGTGGGGTAAAATCTGAAATTATTACTGTGGAATTCAGGCACAAAAAATGTGATAAAAATGAGATGCAAATACGCCCCCTATGCAATTTGCTTGTTAAAAGAATGTTAAAGGTGATTTAAGCACAGTTTTTTACAGATTTTATTGTACGAATCTTAAAGAAAATGTTGTAAAATTTTTGATAAGTTATTTATAATGACTGTAAATGAAGGATGGGATGTATATATGTTGCTCATCGTGTGATTGGATAATGTATGACTGTAAAATAATATTTTAAACATTTGCGAGGGGGGATGCGTCTCATTTTACTTCTACATGTACATTTCACTTTTTGTTTTATATATGTTATATACAGAGACGAAAACTGTATAATGGCGCATTTTAAATGATCATCATTTTCTTATCTCGTCATCAACTATATGATCCGTCCAAGAATTTACATATTATTACCTTGCCCAGTCATTTTAGAACATTTTGTCATTCTATGGATTATTTCATCCTATGCTACGATTTGTCTCAGAACCACTGCACGTGGCGTTTGAATTCGTCAGCACCACTGTACATGCGCTGTATGTCAATGAGTAGCATTGTGCTGTGGCAGCAAAAAGATAAACGGTTTTGCATACGCCTGCTGGACCTGTTGGTTTCTTGTTACCATGGTTACGATGATTGAATGAAAAATAAAGTAGTTGCTATGCCACGACGATATAATAGGATATGATCATAATGTTAAATGTGCTCTGTGTGGATGAATAGGGGTTATTCTCAAAGAAGGAGATATTTATAAAAAAAATTGTTTTGTAAATAATGTTATATAAATATGTAATTTATATGTAAGTTATTGCGTTGATAATTACTTCATGTATTTATATTATTTAATTCCCAACGAAATCATGACTTTAGTTATCATTTTGTTACGTTTGTTCGAAGTGCTACATAGCCGACACGTAGAGTTAACCTTCTATAGCTGATTTAACACAAATACTTCTTTAACGAAAATTACTAAAAGTTAAAAAACTTAAACCGTTTCAATCAGTATTCACCTTTCACTGGTCTATTTCAAAGGTCATATGGTGACCTTGAATCTAAAAATAGGTCAGTAAAGGGCATCGCCGGATAGTATTATTTAGGCATCTCACACCTTGTATTTTGTATAGCTTTAGATTTATTTATACATTTGTTTAGTTTTACTGCACCGTCATCGTATAATTGTCATTATTTAAGCATTAGTATTGTAGGCTAAAGACAGCCAAATATTCATACCGACAGGAAACTTGAAAAGAAAAGCCACCTTTTAAATGGAAATAGAATATGATTTTACTGAAACGAAACATAAGAACGCAAAATGGTTCAGCAGTACTGTAAATATCAATGTATACAATTACAGTATAAAATGATCTGAAGACCGTTTAAATCCGTTCTACTTCTTTTATCGTAAGCATGTAAAAGGTTGTTTTCGAAATTAGTAAAAAGAAATGAAAAATGTTAATTTGTCTTTAGCCTGTACACAAAGAATCTCATGTATTCGTAGTTGCTTTAGAGACACGTAGGTGTAAGGGTATGATAATACATTACTTCAAACAAGTTAGAGTTCACTTCATACATCAGTGGGTTTGTTTAACTCGTAAAACGAGTCCTTCATTTCGAATTCTTAGATATATCACGTGATCAGCGAAGTAGTATTGCTAGAACAGATATATGGTCATTCTCATTCTTTTATTTCATCCACCATTTTGTACCTTAAAAGGATTCATTTTTTATCAAAGAATGAAGATATTTTTCTCTATTATTAGCAGTATAAGGCGCTTAAGAACAATTTCTACATTTGAGTTAATGCAATTTTCTACATTTAAGTTTATGCAAACACTGTTTAGCGTAAAGTTCGCCTGTATGTTATATTTTGCTATTTTTGCTATTTTTGTACATGAGACATATATCCTTCACACTGTGAAAGCTTAAATAATTCAGAATTCACATGGAAATACCCTTTTACACTTAGTTAATCTTTCTTCAATGATAAAGACATTTTTCAATAGTGATCAATATATTTAGACATAATAACAATAAAATTCAAAGCTTCCGAAAGAAGCGTGCATATTCTGTCAGATTTTATACAAATTCACCCCTATACAGGTGTGTCACTCATTTTAAGAATCAATTTGGCTTCGTGAAAAGTAAACGTGAGACAACTTTCATAAAGTGGGGTTTTATTTGCAAGCGATTTTACAAAGTTTACATTTACTTTAGCAAAATTTCATAACACTTCCGGTGGTTTAAACTGTCTAAAAGCAATTTATTGCTATTTTTAAATATCATTTTGAGCATTTCCAGTTGTGCTTGTTAAACAAAAAAGCAATTTCAATTGAGATGATATAACAATAAACAGGCTGTGCGTCAAGGAAACGGAATTGTTGGACTCTGACTTTGACCGATGAAAGATCGATAATTGGCCAAAATGGACGAAAATTTCCAATTGATTCAAACTGCGTTGCTGCAGACAATCCCTTTGTTTGCATAAAATCAAAACTGTTTGCATAGAATCTGAGAACAGGTTTGCATAAAATCTGAACTTTATACGATCATATGCCATCAACTTTTGCTATTTTAGCCTAAATCTGGCTTATTGTCTAGACAGTGACAACATGCAAGCATAAAATTTTATTATCGAATTATTTCGCTTAGATCAAAGAGAAACGCCTTGTTTAAATAGAAAGTTTTAGTATCTAAAACAGCTTGATTTTTCCGCATTAACACTACCGTTTATCTCAAAAGCATAAATGTGTTCAAAAAGTCTTCGGGAAGGATTAACTTTAAATCGGAAAAATATATTTTAGATACATTCTCATAGAAGTTTAACTGTCATTGAAAATACGTGATCGAATACTGTACCCATTTAATGGTGATTTGGAATCGTTTAGATTCATGGTTTTGTTGGAACATTTAAATTGCTCAACTTGTGTCGTATACATTGTTGAAAGGCATTGTATGTGTGTCTTTTTATAAAACGATTTAAGCAAGGTACTGTATACCGTATTTATTTAAAAAAAGAACAAATGGTAAGCGCCTATATTTTTTTTATATAAGAGTGGCACAAGATTGCCCATTTTAGATACTGTTGGCAAACGAAATTATGGATACATTAGAGTAACTATGTTGTTAGCATGTAAATAAAATATCATTATCTCATTGTGTAGTTTACGTTATATGTATTATGTAGTTTATATGTACGTTACGTAAATGTTAATTAATGTTAATATGACAAAAAACTCAGATGTATATATTTAAGTATTAGTAATATTATCATTTTTATTATATATTGTTCCATGAAAATCAAAATGCCATGCTCATTGAAAAAGTTCTACATAAATAATTTAAGGACTCTGGGCTCGTATTCATCAACAAGTCTAAAAAATAAACTTTGTCAAATGCTAATTTTCTTTTTTCTCCTTTATTTTTAAAATTTATCGATTTTAAAAGAAACTTGGCATGGATGTCACTTCAAAAGTGACATTTAGCTTATCAAAGTGACATGCAGCTTATGTAAGTGACATACAGCTAAGATAAGTCGCAGCAGTTTAAATTTAGATTGCTGCTATCGCGATAGAATGGTTTCATTGTGAAATATGAAGTCAAAACTTTGATGAATACAGGCCCTGGTCTGTAAAACATGTACCTCTTTAGATCTTACTCGAATCCACTTTTTTTAAATGAAATCAGACTAGTCAAATTAAGGATGTTAGAGAAAAGTATATGTACGGTGATCATTTGTTAAGCTATTTATTATTTTCATATGAAATAGTATTTCTGTAAAGGAGAAATGGAAATAATTTGTGTATTCGAGCAAACAATCATTCATCCATACTTAGAAGAAAAAACTCGGAAAATATTCCATCATGTATTGACGACATCTTTCGAAATTGATATGTCTTAGTTATATAACTTCATAACACCATTTAGTGAAAGATACAAAAACATAGATATTTATCTTACGACTATGAGTGTCGTTTGTGTTCGTCACATTCCGTGTTTTTTCGTTCCATTCTTTTTTCTTATCTCACTACTGGAATTACAGTCGGGATTTTCCGATGGACATTGTTTCAATACGGATTATGTCGAGTGTTATCCCAGTCTAGATTTTGACTGGTAGAATTTCTTTTTCTCTACGACTGTTATAAAACCCTTAAATCATGCATCAAGTCTGTTCAACGGAACATGCCGAACATATACGATAATAGATTACGTCATCTGTAATTCACGAGATTCTCTGGAATCATATATTATGCATAATCAGCAGTTAAACGACATATTGTTTACCTATGTTAAATCATGAAGAAGAATAAATCTAAATCTAAAGTAGATATTGTTTGTTTTACATTTGTAGATAAATATTGAAATAGTTAAGAAAAGAAATGAGAAAACAGAAACGTTTTCAACGTTTATACGTGCATATGCGCACAAAGACGGAACCAGAAATTCTGACTGAGTGTCGTTCACATTGCACCCCTGTCCTCGTCTGACGTGAGCGAATCGGATAGACTTGTTGAACTGTTAGGTACGGAGCAAAGACGCTATCTGTCTTTGAAGTATGCCGTTTTCCATATTGCATTTATACAACTGCAGTGTATTAGCATTAACAAAAGATGTCACATTACAATTAGAATTTTATGTCCCAAACGACGTTTAATCTGAGCTGATCAGAGGCTACAAGAACAATTTACGTTATTATTAATATTATACCAGATTTATATAGCGCCCTTTTTCATGATAAACACGTTCAAGGGCGCTTTACATGGCACAAAGACAGCCACTCAGAGTGCCAAATTCATCCTCTTCTAGAAATCCTTTTAGATACAAGCCTGTCCGGCTAACTTAGCCTAGCTCTTTGCGAATAGACAGTCTGGTTCTTTAACGTGCCCGGTGTATAGCACAGATACACACGAAACCGTCTTCCTGGAAACAACCAGTACTGGCCTCTTCCGTTGTACAATTCCAGTACAGCTGAAAAATGTTAGCTCTCCTATAAAGTGAGTACATTGGTTCTAACGTGGAGGTTAACTTCGAGGTCAGACAATTGAAATCTGCGTACAATGCAACGCCAACTTCGAAGATCAGCTGTCGGCTGAATTATTTCCTAAAGACTTCCACTGTAAAATTCTGACATACATTGATTCACCATGAACTATCTTAGTTTCATGGGGGAAATGCCAAAGCTTTGTATTTACACTGACGATACGACGGAAGAATAATGAACATTGCCAAGGTTTAGTACACCTGTACCAAGGGTACGAAGTGGACTGTTATAATCGAGACCATTGTTCATCATCCACATCTTCTGGCCAGAATCACAATAAACATCGACTGTATCGTCCTGGCATGGACTTCTCTCAGATGGTTTTGATTAAATGCATTTAGGGGCCGCCAGAGCTAAAATAGTTAAACATGACAACACAACAGCTTCTTAAACCTCTCCTTTTGTTATGACTTGCTCTGTAGCATCTTTGGATAAGATTTTCTCAAGTATCTCCAAGCGATTCTGACTGGTCGTACTAAGACGTCCCCAGAGGTAAAGATATAAAATATCCCAAGTTTGTTAATGTTGTTCCGCTTGACTCCTCCTCTGTTAGCTCAAGGGACGTTAGAACCAAAAGCAACAACAATATCAGCAGCAAAAATTTAAACACTGTCTTCGGTTGAACCTCAAGTAGACGACCGCCAAACTTGATCAGAAAATTCCTTGCATAAAACATTCCTCGGGTGCTTTAAAATGGTCCCGGTTAAGTAACAAAGGGCCCTGTAGTTTAAATACAAATAAAACAACATCAAATGAATTCTTCTTCTTACGAAGCGCTTGATGGATGTTAACTTATTCGGTCAAAAGTTATGCAAAAATTAATGGTTATTGTCTTCCTCAGAGTTGACCTACCTCGAACCATTTAAGCTTTTAGAACTCATAAAAGCAAACAGTCTGTTGGAATATGGCCTTTAAAGTGTTAACAAGGCTTGTTTTCTATAATTTGATATAGTGACCTAATTCTTGAACCTAGATGAACAAGGTTCTTTTTTTCCATAAAGACAAACATTCTGAAAATGTGTCATATAGAACACGTTTCCTCTTGGAGAGTTAACAAACGTTTTCGACCGAACATCATATTTCAAAACAGACCTGATTTCATAACGACAAATGTTCTGATCCGGTTCAAATATATCAGGTTGAATAAAAATTGCCTCTTGAGTTTTAATATAAAAAAAACCTATGATTATCGTCTAGTGATCTATAATCCCAGATGACCCAGTTTTTAATATGACCTAGATTTCACAAAGGAAACATTCTGCTCAAATTTCAAATAGATCAGATAAAAAATATGACATCCAGCTTGTTTTTCTAATTAAACTAGTGACCTAGTTTTGGAATCCATATGGCCAAGTTTCTGATTTGGCCTAGATTTCTTAAAGACACCCTGACTTTGATTCATAAAGGTCATGTTAGAATGTCTTCATGTTTTTTCTATATTTTGACCCAGTGACATAGGTTTTGACCCAAGATAACCTATTTTCTAGCCTGACCTAGATTTTATGAAGACAAACATTCTGATCATGATTCGTAGAGACCAGACAGTAAATATGGCTACAATAGTGATAATAATGTTTTAGTTTATAATTTGACCTAGTGACCTAGTTTTCAAACTCATACAACGCAGTTTCAAACTCCTGAAAGACCTTACTGAAGCAAAAGTTCTGAGTAATTTTCATTAAGATTGGAATGAAATTGTGTCCTCTAGAGTGTTAAAAATAACAATGTTTACGACGGATGATGGCAGGAGTAGCACAATATTTCACCATGAGCTTTTGTTCCAGATGAGCTAAAACAACTGGCTCTTCAATGTTGGATTTGGACAGTGCTGGCTTTATAATGCTAAACAAATGTATAATTTAGACTCTTGCTCGTGTTGGCTGTACAACGCATGGACAGTTGATAATGCTTGCGTTACGCTGCTGATTCAGCTAAAAATGATTTCTATTGAATGTCAGTATACCAGCAAATGCTAGCTTTTTTACATTTACATTCAAAAAAATGTTTGCTTCATAATAACGTCGCTATAATGCGACAGTGCTTAACGAAATGACACGCCACATGAAATGCCACGCCGCATGTATCGGAAATCCGCTGCTATACAAAGCCGACTTGGCCGAAGATGCTTTCCAATGTAGTGAGAACCACAGAAAGTACCACTGGTTAAGCTTGCTACACGCAACACCACACTGTATCTTAAATATTTTAGTTCCTGTTGGCGGTAAATATTGACCTCGTGGTGCAGTATTTCCTATTCCGCTGAAGTCTGATGTAAAGCGGAGTTGATACAAAAAGACAAACATGTCTGTCGTGGATTTATTTATATTTAGTGCGGTTTCCTGTGACCTCTTTTTTGTGCGCGGAATAAAGTAAAATATGTCTACGATTGTTTGAGATTGTTCACTTCTTTGATTGCACCACGATTTTATCTGAACAAGTTTACCCATGCATTTTACACAGTAACGCAATGCATTTTTCTTTTCTAATCAATTATGTGAATGTGGCATTTCTCCAGATATAAAATTGACTAAATGTAGCTTAAAATAAAATACCTTTATTTGGAAGGAAACGGGGGTCATTAGGTCAAATCAAACGGAAACATACTAGCGATAAGTGAATAGAATACAGTCTGGGACATTCTTAAGGTCTTGATAACTTCCAAAACGCCACAAACTTGATTTATTATGCGTATAATTTACAAAAAATACATAGACTCCGGGAAAACTTGATAAGATTATTTCTGGTCTCCTTTGCTCTAAATAAGGGAAAGACACACGTGTTTTATTCTGTAAATCATTGTATGCCACTCTTATCAACGCATTCTTGATAAGCCAGTGATGATGTCGGCCATATTTACTTACTGCACTCGATTTTCATTCTATTACTTATCGGTTAAGTTCATTTCGTATAATCGAGTTTAACCAGGCAACGGTGAAATCTACAGTTTGTTTAAATTAAGTAGCAAGGCAAATAAACCAATCAAGGTTTCGTTTAAGTTTGCAAACATCTCTTATATGTTCAATCCTAACAATTCAGAATGATTTTAAACTGCATCTGTCAAATTCAAATCAATGTCTGATATAACAACAAAAGAAAATATCCCCTGAAAAGCGTGGTTGACTAGTTGTAAGCATATTAATACATTTTTTGCATGTTAATAATTTCTAAAACCGTGATAAAATTGGCCTGCTGTTGATTAAGGGTAAAGATTATTTATTTTATTGAACTAAATTTGAGTTTTCTCAATAACAATTGGACAAAAACGACAATCGAGGGGGTAACCTTTATTTTTCTCCAAAGAATGCAAACACATCTATTTATCTTAAATAGCAAACGTGTAAATTTTATTAAGCAGTAGTTACACATTGTTATAAGAAATTTGGTTCTTACTCTTAGTATGTAATACTGCGCAGTAAAGACTCAATATGCGACGACTGTCTGTTAAATCACAGTCATTCATAACCTTTTCCCCCAAAAAGAACGCAAACGCAAGGCACTATTTATTTTATACTTCATGTCTACCTATCATTTTTCAGTGTTCCATCATCAAAAGATCTCGCTTTCAGAATAAATTATTTCATTGCACATACTCAACATCTTATACTTGCCACCAAGTATCATGTTACAAGTCCATATTACCCCGTTCCCAATAATCTGTACTTCGTTGCTACTACAGGGTATCTCGTTATTATGACATACTTGTTTTATTCCCCGTTAAGTTACACTGGTACCGGAAACGTCAATATTTTTTCCATACACTGACGCCTGAATTTCATATCGGGTGCGTGACGTAATTCAGTGTGTGTTGTTGCACTATTTTTTCTATTTAGTTCAGTATCGTCAATCCTATTCAGGCTATTGAACATATTTATGATATTTACGTAATATTTATGCGTGTAGATGCGTATGTAATAAAAAGGTTATTATCTTTGCATCGGGAAATAAGCACTCGTTCTTCAGCAGAAGAATATTGCGCTCCTAAAGTCGCGCAATATTTCCACTGAAGAACTCGTGCATATTTCCCGATACAAAGCTAATAACCTATAATTATTCCAGTTTTTTGTCCGCTCTGTATCTCCTAGACCCCTTGAAGGACTTTCATGAAACTTGGGTCAAATGATCACCTAATGAAGACGATGTGCAGAACTTATGAGTCAGCCATGTTGGCTCAAGGTCAAGGTCACAACTCAAGGTCAAATGTTCCATCCAATACCATCAACTCTTTCACTATCCCTAACATTCAGACTGCCTTATCAGTAATGTGTTTTACGTAATACCACACCTTCTGAGTATTTTTCGTATGCATTCATTGGTCTTTATCCAATTAACGTAAAACTGGTCAGTATCCGAGACATCGGCCAAATATTTGTAGTCCACTGTCCACAACGTTTATAATCTAGAGTTTGTTTTTACTGCCTTGAAAAGGGAAAAAACTCTGCCACGCAGGCAGTATGTATACAGTTTCTTAATATTCAAATTTTTGATTTGAATGTATCAGCATTAGTTGCAGTCTTGAAAGTCGTCCATACATATATACAGAAAGATCAGTAGAGAACGCCGTCTTTGTAACAGAGGTATAATTGTGAGGAAAGCTTCAAGCTTGTTTTAACTACTCTCGAGTCAACTTCCTGAGAAAACCAGTACTGGTGTCATATAAGGTGTGGACGTGACCCTAGTGGGGTTCGAACCCACGTTCCTCTAAGTTTTGCAATTTTAACCAATGGACTACTGCTCCCTTCTCGTTTGCTCTTAGTGTCTATAAATGAGAAAATAGAGTTCTAGTTATATAATATAGGGACAAAACAATTTTGCTGCGAGGCCGCTTCATGGTTAAAAACGAAGGACGGTGGTGCCTACGCAATTCACAGCAGTTTTAATACATACATTGTGTTTATCTCTATTAAATGTTAACGATTTTAAATTCAAATTCTACTTTTCAAGGGTATACATCAAAATAGATATTGTGGTTGTAATGTAAACAAGACATTTACCAAAAAGGTAGTTCTGAAATAGTTGACGTCATTCATCCATGAGTACTGATAAAGAACCACCCAACCACTTTGTGTAACTTTGCATCCAATTTTATCGTAAGGATTCAGCTAGGGATGAATTGAAAATTCCAACCAAGTGCCTGTCCATGTCAAAAATAACACCTTAATGGGCATCTTGTTTGTCCATGGGAGACATAACGCCCCGATGGGCATCTTTTCTGTCCGTGGGATATATATCGCCCCGATGGGCATCTTGTCTGTCCATGGGAGACATAACGCCCCGATGGGCATCTTGTCTGTCCATGGGAGACATAACGCCCCGATGGGCTTGTCTGTCCGTGGGAGATATATCGCCTTGATGGGCATCTTGTCTGTCCATGGGAGACATAACGCCCCGATGGGTATCTTGTCTGTCCATGGGAGAAATATCGACCCGATGGGCATCTTGTCTGCCCATGGGAGACATAACGCCCCGATGGGCATCTTGTCTGTCCACGGGAGAAATATTGACCCGATGGGCATCTTGTCTGTCCATGGGAGAAATAACGCCCTGGTTGGCATCTTGTCTCTCAATGGGAGAAATATCGACCCGATGGACATCTTGTCTGTCCATGGAAGATATATCGCCGTAATGGGCATTTTGTCTGTCCATAGGAGAAATATCGACCCAATGGGCATCTTGTCTGTCCATGGGAGAATATCGACCCGATGGGCATCTTGTCTGTCCGTGGGAAAATATCGCCGTAATGGGCTTCTTGTCCGTAGAAATGATGCCCTGTTGGCCGTCTCGGCCGTCCATCTTACCTGCAGACATAACGCCCTTATTTGCATCTTCGCTGTCCATGTCAGAAATAATTACCTGGTGGACATCTTAGCTCTTTGTGTCAGTAATAACGCCCTGGCAGGCATTTTGCGTGTCAGAAATTTCGCCCTGACAAGCATTTTGCGTGTCAGAAGTATCGCCCTGACAAGCATTTTGCGTGTCAGAAGTATCGCCCTGACAGGCATTTTGCGTGTCAAAAGTATCGCCCTGACAGGCATTTTGCGTGTCAGAAGTATCGCCTTGACAGGCATTTTGCGGGTCAGAAGTATCGCCCTGACAAGAATTTTGCGTGTCAGAAGTATCGCTCTGACAGGCATTTTATTTGTCAAAAGTATCGCCTTAACAGGCATTTTGCGTGTCAGAAGTGTCGCCCTGACAGGCATTTTGCGTGTCAAAAGTATCGCCCTGACGGGCATTGTGCGTGTCAGAAGTATCGCCCTGACAAGAATTTTGCGTGTCAGAAGTATCGCCCTGTCCATGTCGGGAATAGCGTCCCGATCGGCATCCATGCTCTTCAACCATTAACTGTAGGTCAGCATGATCTAACTAACAGGGCTAATTAGTTGAAACTGCATATTGTATTCCAACGTCTTTACCATGTCATTGGAGTACTATGTGTTAGATGTATTTGAAAATTGTGTCATCTCATAAATAAAAATGTTAGTCCGTAAACAAAATGACTTGGAACACTGCATGTTTTGACAAATACATATTTTTTACTAATAGATAATTTTCATAAACTATTTACTGCTAAAACTGATAGTCAGCAGGTATATATTACTTGGTGTTTTATGATAGTTCTTTCATCCTGGGTAGACAGCATCAAAAGTTAGGAAAGGCCAATAACACAAGACATCATAATGTGGGCTTATGGAAATTCATCTGACCTAAAGTTGCAAAGCCATCACACAACATAACTGTATTGGAGAGACTTTAAAGCTATAACAAAACAAAAAAATATACAAAATATTAGGTTGGGGTGTGGGGGTTGGAGGGTAGGTGAACCCAGTTCGTGTGCATGTTTGTTTCAAAGTATATGAGCAACTCCAATGCCAATGGTAACAATTACTCATAATACATGATTAGATACATGTGAAGATAAAGAACACCTTGCACTAACATGATAGAACATAACTAAACTTGTTTGATTGTTAAAATGCAGCGTTTATCAGTATCTCGACAATTCACATTTAAATAATTTTACTTTTGAATAATACTCTTCAAGGGTATACATGAAAAATAAATATTGTGGCTTTAATGTAAACAAGATTTTATTTACCTTCTGCCATAGCCAAAAATGGTAGTTAACGTTCAGGTCATTAGCCCGAGTACTGATAAGGAACCACAAATCATTTAGTGTACACTTACATGTATTTAAATCTATTATGAGGTGGGTTTAACGTCGTACCGACACAGATGTAGATCATATAGCGACTTTCCGGCTTTAACGGTGGAAAAAGACACGTGTAATATTTTAACACGAGTGTGCACCCGGGTAGAACCACCGAGCTTCCGTAAGTCAGCTGGATGGATTTTATTGCGAAATACCAACGGCTGTACACAGGTGCTTGGTACGTACCTAAGATAACACCCAGGTGAACAACTTGGCTCTTCTTCCACCATTAAAGCTACAATGTATATAACATAAACTATGTTGTCCAGGCTTAAAAAGCTCATCCCAAACACAAAATAGACAAAATATCATGAGGTGAAAATGTTGTTTTGAATCAAATCTCTGATTTTGTCCACCATTGAGCTATCTCCCAAAAACAAAATTAAATTTGAAATACTGACCTATTTTGAAGTATCAGGAAAGAGTTATGAGCAGCTTAACTTGTTTGTATTTAATTTTTCAAAAACCTATGACCGAACTAATGGATTTTGAAATTTTGAGGAAAGCAGATAGCTCACTAAAAGAATAAGGTGACGATCGTTCAATTGTAATAATTTTTGAACTTGACGTATATTCAGTTGGAAGATACATAATAAATCTTTCGGTGCTTGAGATTAGTGTTCTGAATTTAAGACCATATGGTACCAACAAAGTCAAGTGAATAATCTGATATCCTACTGCTATAATTATAGACCTCCATGCGCACCATGATTTGTCACGTGACTACTCTATATTTAAAACTGTCCGAAAATATCCGCTAATTGGCTTGAAATAAAAGTCTCGAAATACGAGAGCAGCAAGCTATACATAAAACGCAATGCCTTTTCAGAGCGAAATCAATTTCAAAATAAGATATTTATTCATTTAACGGATTTTTGCTATACAACTAGATAGTTTGACAAATTGCTAAGCGCAGTTCTGTAATTCCACTTTGTAATGCACGTTGTTCTATGAGTAGTTTACACAAAAGTCTTGAAACAACATTTTTCTATCCCGCTTGATCGCGGTTTTCTTCATCTTGAATAAGGCCGCGTCATCTGTGAAAATAATTCAATGCAATTTTTCATCGAGTTCGTGAAATTATAAAAACCGTTTTCAAGCTGATTTTCAAGGCGGTTGCGCAATGCAGTTACCGACTTTATCTTGCTGGTGCATTATTTGAGCTCTCTGTCGACGATTGTGGCATATGTTGATCACCAGGGGAAATTTACAGGGATATATTGAACAGAATCATCGCATTACATATTTTGATAAGCAAACCAGTACGATCACTGGCTTAATGGAAGATTTACAAATATTCTTGCTGTTATTGTTTCTTACTTTTTTTCTCTATATCCCCAAAGACTAACTTGAGTGTGATTGCAAATTTGCCAAGAATGTGTCATTTTTCTGTCATGATTTTGCGGTACATGAATCAAAAAGTAGTGCCAATGCATTAACTTGTATTTCCATGCTTAAATACCCGTCTGTTTTGCTGTACGTTGTAACCGCAATTAAAGTTTAGGAGTATATCATCAAAACACATTTATAAACATTTGATAAACGAACATCTTTACCTACAATGTACCTGACCATTACATGTTCTGCCGTATAGTCCCGTACGATGAATACTTTAAATGTTCTTAAAACGTTGTCCCCCTTTTAAAATCAATGCCGTTTGTAAAGAAGTAAAGATAAACAATTTATAGAAACTACTTTCCACGTAATTATGTGAAATTTTAGCGATGGGAAATTATTGAAAATGCATCAAAATGAAGATATGTAACAGTTCTTGGAAAATGGTGAGTTTTTAAAAGCGCTGAACTGTCCGAAAGTGTGGCCCTTTTATGCAGTCCCTTTCTGGAATTTAATGCTGACAATTGTTTTATAGAGTAATATAAATGTTATATAATATTATGCTGTTCAATTTTCATGTAAAACAACCCTTTCTTTCTATGATTTGGTGTTGACTGATTTTTTCTCAAAATGTAGGCTAAGCGTTAAAGGCGACCTCAGAGTGTTTTCCCTCTCTCATTTGTCACGATTATTCCCTACTAATTATACAATTATACATTGTTTGTAGCACTGTATTCAATGGTGGCTGCTTTCAGCGCATGCACTATATGTACAGCCAAAGTCGTTGAGTATTCATATTTTCTATTTTTATAGAACCTAACCGTGCTAAGCAGTCGATGACTTAAGAGACAAATTGTATGGTAAATAAGCAAACATATAATCTGTTGCGCATAGCAACCGTAAAACGTTGCCAAAGTGTGACAGGAAAGGCCGTACCGGCGACAGTAACCATCAGAACAAATCAACACCCTTTACAATATTTACAAATTTATTTACAAAAGATGATTATTAACAATGAATAGATATAAAAAGAAAAAAAAAACTGATTATAAGAAAGAAAAAAAAAGAAAGTTCAGTATCTCTAGATACAAAAGTTCTTAAATTCCATTCTAATCTGTCGTGACACAGTTCTTTAATTCAATTGTGAACTTTAAGTAGCACAAACAAAACAGATTTCTAAATTCAGTCCCTTTAAACCGTGAATACGTTGATTCCGTGTTGGCTCCCTATGGTGGTAGGTGATTGCATCCCTGAGCTGACTTCAGAGGATAACAAAAATCATCGTCTTTGCGGTTTACGGCACAACCATGGGACGAAAGCTCTGCGCTGGGAATATCACATCCAGGCGAGTGAAGACAAGTGAACCTCGGGCATTGTACTTCCGGGTTATGACATCACCAGGTAAAATCGTCTGGCGGAAGAAGCTAAAATATATAACATATGGTAAGCACCATAGCAAAACAAATAAGTCAGGGCATAAAACTGCTCCTTTGGGTACACCATACCTCCGTAGGCTCCCATAAATAATACGTGCTACTTATACAAAACATATGTGCTACTAAGTTCATACGTCACATGATTAAAATACGTCACTTATTACTTCCATTATTACAAAGATTACTTACTTAAAGATTAAAGTTAAAGTATGAAAAAGATATGAAAAGTTTATGATGAAACATTATAGATACGGACATGATAAACTGCAGCTATTATTTACAACTACAAATTAACAAAGTTCAATATAAATCAAACGTTATATCATAGTTGGCATCCATATAATATCAAATGCCATACATTACAACGGACATTAATTAGATGTGCTATAGACTGGCACACAATTACAAATTACAATAATATATTACAAACATGGCACTAGACTTGCCATATAGATTTATACATAACAATACAATGCAGTAATGGCGTTCCATAATTAACAAAATGTTTGACATAAGTTTTTGAAACAAAGTACTTTAAATATCATGTTACAAATTTCAGTACAAATTTTACATCTTTTATAAATGAAACATTTTAGATTCCTCTTTCGAAATAATTTAAAAAAGTCTGAAAATTTAATAAATCATCCTGACATACCGAAACTAGCTAAAATCATATGCCGAAAAGTAAATGTTACAGAATTCTGTAGAATGAACAAAAATTTACCAAATAAAAATCGTAATGCAAAAATCATACAAAAATCTAACAAATAAATTTCTTACCTCGATCGAGCATAAATTTCTAGCAAGAAAATAATTCAGACATAGATTCGTCTATAAAGTCGTAAGGTGGTGTGCGCAAGGCATATCTAGTCCAGTCTATTTAAAGGATAATGTCCCGCCAAATACTAAATTTCATAGGATTCACGGCTAAGCCGTGGACTCTTACTATTTCTATTTTCACGGGATTCACGATATAGCCGGGGAATCTAACTACTTTGGCGCGAATTTAAATTGACAATTTGAGGCCCATTATAGTAGTTTTGGGGATAAAAACATAAATTACTGAAGTTTATAAAATATCAACTTTCTTATTACTGAACAGAATTTAATGAAATTTACATGGAAATTTAAGTTATGAAATACAGAAAAACATGAGAGGTATTTCATGCGTGAAATCTGACATTTACCTCAATAACTCAAAAATTTACAAAAAGATGATGCAATACCTGCATTTACACTACATATAAAATAAGGCCCGTATGTCAATTTGTGACACAAAGACTTGCATTCACTGTTAATATTAATACTTCTGGTCATTTAGGGATAAAAGGGTCCATTCAGCGCCAGTCTATATATAGTTCAGCTTAACCTCGTGTAAAGATTGAGGTGCGTGTTGATCATTTCATTACCCCTCATGAACAGACTGGATCAATCCGAGTGTGCTTTTATTCTACTTGTTTGGTATTATATGCGTAAAAAGCATCTTCTAATTAATTTATTTGATTAATATATGAAAACTATCTGGACATATCTTGTACAAAATGTTAACTGTTTAACAAATCGTTGTTGTCTAATGTATATACAAATACAGAACAAGTATACAAATATATCAGCTCAACTTACGAATTTACCAGTTGTTCATTACACTTATTTCGTGAAGCTGGGTACTCTTAATAGTACAGTAAAATGGTGTAAAAATACTTCAGAAAATGGGAAAAGCATGAAACTTGGTACATAACTACTTTAGGGCAAAATACTAAAAATGAGCATGAGACCCACTCCGAAAAATCCAATATGGCCGAAAAATCCAAGATGGCTGCCATATATGTATATATTTTCAAAAATACATAATATTATATATAAAATTTCTATTGACACTTACAGTCATCAGTATTATAAGCTAAAACCACCTGCCTGAATAAATCCAAACATATTATATTAACAAAAATACCGCTCTTCCAACAAAAATGAAAAAAGTTGTCTCCCTTGGATAAAATGTGCTATTAAGCAGAAGAAAAGTCATGATGCATTTATATGAATCAAAATTAATATATAATGGTAATTGGCATATCAAGAATGTTTAAAATTGCAACAGTCCTGTGCAGAACTTTACAACAATTGTAAATTAATTAATTATAATACATTCGAACTTCGTAACTGGAAACCATCAGGACTGACTAATTTTATTCGAATTATCGGTAGTATGAGTGATCGAAAAATATATTATAAAGGAATTTGTTTTGGGACCTGACGATAGATTAATTGAAGAATGGTGTTCGAATTATCAGAGTCTGAGCAAACGAAGTTTTAGTCTGTAATGTGTATTAGTGAATAAATGACATGTGTTTCACTTTGTCATTAGTTTTCGTGACTCAGAATTTGTAGGTGTTTGCTGTATTCATTTCAATTATTTACACTAAGAGAACTAATGACACTTAATAAAACTATATAATTCATTAATTATGTTAGTGTGATAGACCATGTGAACATCCCTGGTCTGTCAGATCATCATGATTTCTTTGGGAAAAGTCATTGCCGGTTGATCAGCGTAATCAAATTTACATTTGCATGTCCCTGTAATATTCTGTTTTTGTCAAATTGTAGCACATTGTGCCATAATAATGGTTTTATAGTTTAATGTCATAAGCATATAATGTACAGTCACTAATGCACTGATCACTCTCAGGCAAAGACCATGAAGGTCATACTGCTTCCTGAAAATTTTGACGCGGTGGGGACGGGGAACAAACTCGAAAAATGTGCAGTTCTAAAGTTCATACTGCGCGCTTTTAACATCCTTGCCAGGTTCTCACGGCATCTAACACGTTCACACTAATTTTCTTACCACGCGCTTCTTCACGTCCAGTGTGTTCTTACTACATTCTTAGTACGACCAGTCAGATTGCACCTCTCGCTTACCATGCTTTAACCATACGCTTATCACCTTCTCACTGCGTTCGTCGGCTAATTATAAATACTACGCCACGCGCCTCTTTTTTTTTCCATTCCTTCTGCAAATTATATTGACATAATTGTGTCCGCATCTACACTCAACAACCATAAATTACAATAAACGACGACCCCCCACCCCAACCCAACGCCCCAATGAAGAAAAAAGAGCAGTCTTATAGAGAGACTGCGGTGGAATAAGCAAAATCAGTGTGAAGGATATACGGAGGCCCAAAAGTCCACTACAAGCTGCCAGTGCTGCTGAGTCCATGATTATGTGGCAATTCCTGATGATGTTCGATACCCATTGCTGATTGAAAAGGAAGTGATTGGGAATCGGATCCAGTATTCATACTTAATTTTCAGAATCTGAACCAATTATGGCGAGAACCTGCTGCAAACGTGACATAGATGTGTTAAGAACCGAAAGAACGTATTAATACCCTTATGCGGTATACTACAATGTGGCATGCACGTAGCATGGTCATAGCACACAAGCGTAGATAAGTTGTAGTAAGGACTCCATTGACGTAGCAAGAACGCAATGATAACCCAATGACAGCGCAGTGAGCACGCCATGCAGCCTTTCCCGTCCGCACCACGCTTGTGCTATGTCCTACTAGGTTTTAGTTAATCATTACTACGTCCTTCCTGCTTCCTGATTAGACCGCGTTCTCACTACATTTGTTTTGAACATGTCCAAAATTCGACCGCGTTCTCTACACTCATATAGACCATAATTATTAATTATCATGTTCTTATCGGAGTCTACTGTATTTCTTCTACATTGTACAAGTTTTTACTGCGTCCTGCTAGTTTTTACGACGTAGTGGGAACGTGGCTGAGTGTAACGGGGTATAAATTAAGAGCAGAATCTATCATTTCTACAATAAAATGTGCTCTAATATCTATTTCTGGACATTTTACTGAAATTAAAATTAAATGTGAGTACTTGAGGATTTTTCTTATGAGCACAGATACATTCGAAACACAATTTTAATACAAATTTAAATTACTAGTTTTATTTTTGTTTTTTGTTTGGGTTTCACGCCGTTTTCAACAGTATTTCAGTCATGTAACGGCGGGCAGTTAACCTAACCAGTGTTCCTGGATTCTGTACCAGTACAAACCTGTTCTCCGCAAGTAACTGCCAACTTCCCCACATGAATCAGAGGTGGAGGACTAATGATTTCAGACACAATGTCGTTTATCAAATAGTCACGGAGAACATACGTCCTGCCCGAGGATCGAACTCACGACCCTGCGATCCGTAGACCAACGCTCTACCTACTAGTTTTAAGATGACAGATTTTATCTATTTACCATTTGTACTTCGTGTTAAATAGTCCAATGTAAGAATAACACTGTCTTGTCAAACAAAACTAACCAGTACAGCTCGTGCTTACCGGTGAATCAAGCTTTTAAATGCATTTTCTACATCTTCCTACAAGCAAACTGTTCGTATTATATTTCTGGGGTATAAATGGAGGCTTTCGATACTCTTCTTTACAGCAAAACATGTCAAGTAGCTTGATCAACCATCTGTTCACATATAGATTAGGGCTATAATGTGCATTCCTGCATCGTCTGCTACAACTCTTGAACATACTAAAAAGGGTTGCCCATTGGATCGGGCACATATGGGTGTTGGATGTTCTATCACTTTCCTAAAATTCCTAGTCAAGATAAATAAGGCTGACCAGAGAGATCTTTGATATATTGGAACCTTTCCAATAGTTTTTGTCTCAAGTACCCGAGTCTCGTACCAATAGCACCTCAAGTGCATTTGCAACCTCGATAAAGTCTGTCGAGAAGACGTAATTTGTCAAACGTGCTGAAATGCTCTGCACTGCCTTATGCAAGTTAACTAAAGTTGTCGACAATCTCGTGCTTGTGTGTACTGACAAGAGTATCTGACATGTACCTTATTTCAGATTTCAGCTCACTGTTCAGTGTAATGTATTTCACAGAATAGTTACTAAGTGTTGTCCATGAAAGCAACTTTTATATTTTCAGCCTTACTCTTCTGTGTTACACAGTTAGCAATTTATTACGCAGACATTGTGACTGCGGGTGCATAATAAGGAACATTGTTTCATTTGATCCTACTAGCCCGTCGCTATAATCTATTCTTGCATTTCGAAGTCCCAAACTGAAAGGGGTAGTTGTCGTACTTGGTGTCAAAGAAACTACAATTTTATATAGCAACTAAGTTAATTGACCTTCACATTCTCCATATTACTTACCATCTATAAACATGGTTTCATAAAGAAGTCTTTAGAATTTGCAATTTTGAAGTTATTGAAGAATCCGCCATTTGCAAATGATGGACCGACATACAGACGGATAAAATGATGTACAAGAGGAGAAAATAAGATAACAAGCATGTTTTCAATTTGTCCCTCTGTCTATGTAAAATTTCTCAAGAAACAATCTCTCGTTTTGAAGAAATGCAGGATGACACTTTGTGTCATATTCGTGCACTATTTGTTGCCATAGCAACAACATTTGTTGCCATATGAACAAATTTAAATGACATTGGCATTCTCTGCATTGCCATCTATCCATGTACCAAGTATCTTGAAAAATTCTGCTGTAGTTTCAAAGTTATTGTAGTATCCCACTCTGCATGGCTGACGTATTGACATGCATACAGGGGCAACCAATAAGCCCTATCTGGCTAAATACAGGTAAGGGAATAACAACAATGTTTCAATACGCTGTTGTGAAGGGAATTCAAGTGAAATATAAATTACATATATTAAAACAAAATATTCTTTAAAATATGAAAACTACACAATGATAATGTTAAACTAAGTTTTAAAGGTCAGATTTTTGCCGTTACCATGGAAACAGAAAGAAACTAACATCATTTGAATTGTTATTTTTGCATTTGATGCAAATTTAGGATTTATTTTATTATATACATTTATATTTAGTGCATTTTGGGGGTGAATGTAAATATAATGACCTTTCATTAGAATCTTCCAAGGTAAATATTGAGTTTTGGCGGCCATTTTGGTAAATGGCCGCCATATCGGCCATCTTGACAGATATCAAATGGGTCCCATGAAAAAAATGTTTTTAATACTTTAATAAATAGCTGTGCCAATGTTGGTGCTTTTCCCATTTTCTGAAGTATTTTGGCATTTTCTGTTACGAATTGATCGCACTATAACGGATAAGTAATGTTCCGCTATTATATAACAATAAAACTCCTAATTGGCAAAACTCTTTTTAAATAGAACGATGCAGCATCGTCCGGATAAATTCAAGTGTATGACAAATGTTTTTAGAATCTTAATCTGGAACTGATTAAAGAAATAGACAGATTGGCTTGACAATTTCAAACAAATGGTAACACCATACATAAATTCAGTAAAAAATCCTGAACTCCAAAACGGTTATCCTGTATCAAACACAGCTATTTTTATGTACATAGTCATTAGCTTTTAATGCATCATAGTTTGAGAGGAAGGATGGACTATTGTCATTGTAAGGGTTTTACGACATTTCCTCAGAACTGTGGCAGCATATTTCAGAGAACGTTTGCCATTCTAATAGTCGTCTTCTGCAAAAATAAAAATCGCGATTTAAATAGTTTTCACTAGGGAATGAAATACACAGGTCCGTTGAGGCTCAGACTAGCTCTTTAATTGACACATTTTCCTTTATTATCAAATGGTCTCCGTTCAAATTAAAACATACAAAACTTATCTTTTTACATCCTGTGATTATGACATTAAGTGCATATTAATATTGACATAAGAAATTAACGAGGAATATAATTCGAAATTACATACACATATTCACAGAACTTAGGACACTCAATTAGGCACATCAAATAGTAAAACTATCGTGGATCTGTTTGGACAGTTACCTATTATTTAGACAAAGCAAACATTAAAACAAAATGTTTTTGAGCCATTTTTTTTAAGCAGCGATTGAAACAATATTTCAAAAGGTATGTTCACCAAATAAAAAGTAAACTTAAACTGAATTAAAACGTATTATATTTGATATTACATGTCAGATGAAGTGATCACTTGGGTAATTTTGGCAAGGTGAGGAGAGGGAGTTCTGCAAAAGATGCATAATGTAAATATTCTTACGTTTACTTTCTTTACAATAGAGAAAGGCACATCATATTTATGTCACTAAAAAGTAAGGGAAAGTGGCTTTGCTTGTGGGATTGTGGGGTAAGTACTGTCTTGACCTTGGAGTACAGTGGCGACATGCCTTCTCATTATAAATTTACACTGGAACCCATTGAATGGCTGATACGTACAGTGTTTTGAACAGAAGGATGAGCTTACAGAAAATGCGCCGAGGTGCCGAGATAAGATTAGAGTCTCACTTTCCATGATACATATACAATACATTTTTAACATAGGACTCACCAAGGAAACCTTTCTTAAAACAGAAATACGAGAGACTATTATTAAATTTGTACATTTGTTTAAAACACTGTAAAACATATACCAAGCATTGCATATCAAAGCAGTAAAACATATACCAAGCATTGCATATCAAGATAGTAAAACATATTACATATTTACCTTCTCGTAGCTGAGGTAACAGAAACTGCTATTAATTACATTCCCTGTTTAAATCTTTGTAAAACCTAATGCACATCTTGCATTCTAAAATAGTAAAATGAGCCGTGCCATGAGAAAATCAACATAGTGGGTTTGCGACCAACATGGATCCAGACCAGCCTGCGCATCCGCGCAGTCTGGTCAGGATCCATACTGTTCACTTTTAAAACCTACTGCAATTAGAGAAACCGTTAGCGAACAGCATGGATCCTGACCAGACTGCGCGGATGCGCAGGCTGGTCTGGATCCATGCTGGTCGCAAACCCACTATGTTGATTTTCTCATGGCACGGCTCAAATGTATTAGTAACTAGAGCTGCTTTTGAGAAAAGCGCATGTCTCCCACAACTGCCTAATCATCTAAATAGTAAGTCAGTCTTTATATACTGAATATGTAAGGAAAAGTTAATTCACTGAAAACAGAAAATACTTCATCAGTAAACAACTGCCATGCATTGAATAATGCCACATTATTCTCTGAGGTGTTACCACGACGGGTGACAAACTGTGTTACCCTTAAACACGGTGGAGGGGTTAGTAGGTAAAAGCAAATGCCTTTTCTGGAGGGAATAAATATGATTCATTAACTCTCAAGTATATTTAAAAGGGACAAACTACGAGTCTATCTGTATCATGATATACCCTTTTGAATCGTGAATAAAATCAGAGCGAGAGGAAACATATTTTATTACATAGCTCCTTATATAAATTACTGTTCCGTAGTTTATTCTTGCCTACAGTCAAATTGACGAATAATACATTGAAACTCATTCTGATATCATGCAATAACACTCATTGAATGAATTGCTTTGAATGGAGGTCCTTTGGACTCTTAGTAGATAGTATTGACCAGCAAACCATTCAATAAATGTATATCATAGCACAGACTATTGTTATGTCTTTATCAGTCTGTCACATCTAACTGTCTTCCACTTGTATGTTAGAAACACAGAAAGTACAAAATGTGAACAAGAAACTTACGGAAATCGTAAAAATAGCTTTTATATCATTTTATAAAATTCTACAAAACTGTTTATGTGTTTTTTGCTGTGTATTTTTGTTTGTTCGTTTGCTTGCTTTGTTGGTTTTGTTTAATTGCACATACACAATTGTCTTCAACTCGAACGGTAGAGGTAGACGCAATATTCCTATTCAGGCATAATGACCGCTCTATGATTAAAACTTCGAATTCCCCATTCCGAAAAAAGCCAAGAAGGAAGTTGGGGACAAAGATGTCATGAAAAAGCACAACTTGGACTGTTTTTTAAATATTTAACGTGTAGGGTTCATCCGTATTTAGACAATTCACACCTAAATTTAAAAAGGAATACAAGTTGTGTACATAAAAAATAAATATTGTAGGTTTAAATTACAAGAGTTGTTTACCAATCACCTTCTGTTATTGGCAAAACAATTCGAGGGCTTGGCGCAAAACTATTGTATCTTGTTCTTTATTTATATACACTTACAATAGTTTTGCACCAAGCCCTCGAATTGTTTTGAGATTAATTTAGGTCACACAAGCCTAAACAATCTCATTAGAAAACCATGCATATCTAGATACACTTTTTCATTTTACTTGGTTTCTGTTTTTTTTTTTTTTTTTTTTTTTTTGCATTTAGTTAAAATACGTTTTGCAGCAACACTGTTACAGGGATCTAGTTTGCTTGAAAGAAAAAGGTTCTGTGTAGTTATGCTTCCGTGTCTGAAACATTCCTCTGATGGACACATTGGCTCTTCTTCCACAACTCAAGCTGCAATATTGCAATATTGCAAAATATGCCTTGAACTGTGTTGGTGTGACCAGAAATAGACGAAGATGTTTATTAGGCACATGATTCTCTGCATTTTTCACAACTTTAAGACTCTGGAAAAATTCACATGAAAGTGAGTTTTAGCACCATTATCACGTCATAATCATTGTCTATATGATTGTATTCTTTTTACAAAATTTAATACGGAGTGACGTTTATTTTTATGCAAACCAAATTAGCTCAGTTCTAACAGCTATGCATTTTTTTAAAGAAACCGCCCAGTCACAGAGGCTGAATTAGGTAACATGAGGACTGGATGGACGCTAATTAAGTATCACTTTGAGGACTGGATGAACGCTAATCAAGTATCACCGTGAGGACAGTAGATATCTCGGTTCCGTATATTTTGAACCGTTTGAACAAAGTTCTTCCTCGTGTTGCATCATTCAAGAATAGTGCAACTCGTTGCAAATGAAACAGAAAAGCATATACAAATACAATTCTCTTTGGAGATGCCGTTAATTGCGGTTACAAGGCATTGTAAAGCATGCGGGTATTCAAACTGGATGCCTTAGCAGCATGTCATGCAAAATCATGACAAAAAAGTGACACATTCTTGGCAAGCTTGCAATAACACTTAAATTAATCTTCAGAGATTTTCGATAAACGTGTGGAAAAACAGCAAGAATAAGTGCAGATCTACTGATTTTGTAATGAAATTATGCTAGTGATCGTACTGTTTTGCTTATCAAATGTAACGCGATAATCCTTTTCAATCGCAACATCTTTCCGTGTAAAAATTCCCCTGGTGATCAACATATGCTACAGTCGTCGACAGAGAGCTCAAATAATGCACCAGAAAGGTATGTTCTGTAATTACGATGCGAAATCGTCTCGAAAACAGTTTCAAAACGGTTTTGTAATTGCACAAACTTGATGAAAAAAATAAACTGAATGATTTTCACAGATGATGCGGCTTTATTTAAGAAGAAGGAAAAGTCTATCAAGCGGTGAAGAAACATGCTGTGTTCATGGTTTGTGTTTCTCAAGTTATTATAGAACAGTGTGTATTACAAAGTGGAATCACAGAACTGCGTAATAGAAATTGTCAATATATCTGGAAGTATTACAGATTTTTACCTTTGCTACACAAATAAGCACTGTGGTAAATGATCTTTATTCCAAGCGAGCTAAAACCTATATCGTCTTAATTTTACCCGGTTGTTTTACGCATTGTTTGTATTTATTGAAAATACGATAAACTAGCGAATGTTTACAAGAAACATTGAGTTCCATTTGCTTTTCAGTTGTTTTGCATGAAGAAGCAAGTTTGTAGAGCATGCTTTACTTGTTATTACACTGATTTTCTCGGGAATGTACACATAATTTGGAATGTAATCCATTTAATAGCATGTAGCCTATTCACAGGTTCTGATACTGTATCTCTTTCAGAGACTAGTACAACTGGCACATGTTATAAGTTCAAGGAATAGCGCAGAACAGCATTCCTTAACGGTAGGACAGTTCTACATCAAAAGCTGCTACGAATCAAATCATGGCTATCTAAGAAAGACGCTTCATGCTTCCAACCAAATATGAGTGTCCAAAATAGGACTAGAAATGTGATAAAAATGGAGTTGTATTTTGCTCAATTGCAAAATTTGTACTGAAATTCGAAATACATATCCCCACCGTCAAAAGAAATAACAAGGAAACAGACTATTTAACCAGATAAACAATTCGAGGTCTGTTAAAATGAAGCAGCAATTCATAAAAAATAAAAATGTTCAAAAGTAACAAACTGGTGATATCTTTATAAATATGCGTGCTTTGTAGTCACACCGAAACAGTTTATGACATGTAGCGACTTTGCAGTTTTAATGGGCAGGGCACAGAGAACATTTTTTTTTATATTTCAGGTTCGAATGGGCACCAGGACAGAACCTCTGACCTTCCAGTAGTATCGTTACAAGAATCCAGTTTGCATACTGTAAGTCAGCGACCGCCGTTGTCTAAAATATTGCTCTGACGGATAACTTACTGTCCAGACGAAATTACAGAAAACGCACTTAGGTGCACAAAGTCATTTAAAGAAAATTCAATGAAAATTGATAAACAACGGCCATTCATTGAATAAAGCCACATTATTCACTGAGGTGGTGTAACTACGAAGGCTAACGTTAAACACGATAAAAAGGGTTAGTAGGTAAAAGCAAAGACCCTTTCTGGATGGAATAAATATGATTCATTGGCTTTCAAGTATATGTACAAAGGGAGAAACTAGTCTAACTGTATTATGATATACCCAAACTCAAAGCGGGAGGAAACATATTTTATTACATAGCTCCTTATATAAATTACCGTTCCATAGTTTATTTTTGCCTACAGTCGAATTGACAAAAATACATTGAAACTCACTCTGATATCATGCAAAAACACTTATCGAATGAATGGCTTTGAATGGAAGGTCCTTGGGACTTAGGGTAGATAGTTTTGACCGTTGACCAGCAAACTATTCAATAAGTATATATTATGGCACTGAATAGTGTTATGTCTTCATCAGTCCGTCACATCTAACTGTCTTCATCTTGAATGCTCGAAACACAGAAAGTACAAAATGCGAAAAAGAAACTTATGAAAACGTAAATAATAGCTTTTATATCATTTTACAAAATTCTACAAAACTGTTTGTTTATGTGTTTTTGCTGTGAATTTTTGTTTGTTCGTTTGCTTGCTTTGTTGTTTTTTTTAATTGCACATGCACAATTTACTTCAGCTCAAATGGCGGAGGAAGACCCAATATTCCTATTCAGGCATAATTACCGCTCTATGAATAAGACTCCGAATTCCTCATTCCGTAAAAAATGTCAAGAAGGAAGTTGGGGACAAAAATGTCATGAAAAAGCACAGATTGGACTGATTTTGATTATTTAACGTTTAGGCTTTATCTGTATTTAAACAATTCACACCTAAATAGTTTTTAAAAGGAATACAAGTTGTGTATATGAAAAATACATATTGTAGATTTCATGTAAATAAGAGTTGTTTACCAATCACCTTCTGTTATAGGCAAAACAATTGTTTTGAGTACAAGCTGAAAAAGTCACATTAGAAAACTATGCATAACTAAATGCACTTTTTCATTTAACTGCAGTTTTTGCTTTTGGTTAAAATACGTTCTGCAGCAATACAGCTATAGTGATCTTGTTTGCTTGAAAACCCGTTCTGTCCAGATATCCTTCCGTGTCTGAAATATTGCTCTAGTGGACACATTGGCTCTTCTTCCACAACTTAAGCTGCAATATTGCAAAATGTGTCTTGAACTGTGTTGGTGCCGCCAGAAGTAGACGAAACTGTTTATTAGAAACACGGTTCTCTGCATTTTTCTCACAACTTTAAGACTCTGGAAAACTTCACATGAAAGTGAGTTTTAGCACCATCATCAAGTCATAATCATTGTCTATAATTATGTATTCTTTTTACAAAATTTCATACGGAGGGACGTTTATTTTTATACAGACCAAATTAGCTCAGGTCTAACAATATCAATTCTTGTAAAGAAACAACCCAGTCACAGAGGCTGTATTAGGTAACATGACGACTGGATGGACGCTAATCAAGTATCGCTTTGAGGACTGGATGAACGCTAATCAAGTATCACCGTGAGGACAGTAAATATCTCGGTTCTGTACATTTTAAACCGTTTGAATAAAGTTCTTCCTCGTGTTGCATCATTCAAGAATTGTGCAACTCGTTGCAAATGAAACAGAAAAGCATAAAGTTCTCTTTGGAGATGCCGTTAATTGCGGTTACCAGGCATTGCAAAGCACGCGGGTATTCAAACTGGATGCCTTAGAAGCATGTCATGCAAAATCATGACAAAGAAGTGACAAATTCTTGGCAAGCTTGCAATAACACTCAGATTAATTTTTAGAGATTTTCGATAAACGTGTAGAAAAAGAGCAAGAATAAGTGCAGATCTACTGATTAAGTAATGAAATTATGCAATTGGTCGTACTGTTTTGCTTATCAAATGTAACGTGATAATCCTTTTGAATCGCAACATCTTTCCGTGTAAAAATTCCTCTGGTAATCAACATATGCTACAGTCGTCGACAGAAAACTCAAATAATGCACCAGCAAGGTATGTTTTGTAATTACACTGCAAAATCGTCTCGAAAATTGTTTCAAAACGGTTTTATAATTGCACAAACTTGATGAAAAAAATAAACTGAATGATTTTCACAGATGATGCGGCTTTATTTAAGAAGAAGAAGAAGTCTATCAAGCGGTGAAGAAACATGCTGTGTTCATGGTTTGTGTTTCTCAAGTTATTATAGAACAGTGTGTATTACAAAGTGGAATCACAGAACTGCGCAATACAAATTGTCAATATATCTGGAAGTATTGCCACCTATGTTACACAAATAAGCATTATGGAGAATGGTCTTTAGTTTGAGCGATCTAAAATCATCTGATATATTGTGAATACGACAAACTAGCGAATGTTTACAAGAAACATTGAGTTCCATTTGCTTTTCAATTGTTTAGCATAAAAAAGAAAGTTCGTAGAGCTTCCTAACTTATTATTACAATGGTTTTCTCGGGAAATGTACATACAACTTGGAATGTAATCCATTTAGTAGTATGCAGCCTTTTCACACGTTCTTATACGTATATTCTGTTTTACATTCTCATCCATAAGAGATTCGTAAAATCCACGAGACGAACCAGGGAACCATGATAGACCTCTGGTATGCGAGAATGTTCCTTTAGGAACCAGCACATCTGGCACATGTTCTAAGTCTAGGGCATAACGTAGAACAAAATTCCATAACGACAGGACTGTTCTATATAAAAAATCCTTGCAACTCAACGAATCAAATTATGGCTATCTAAGAAAGACGCTTCATACTTCCAACGCATTATGGGTGTCCCAAATAAGACCAAGAGTTCGATAAAAATAGAGTGAGTTTTATTTTACTTCATTGATCCCGCTTGTACTGAAATTCCGAATTCTGCTCCCGACCGTCAAAAGAAATAACCAGTGAACGGAACTATTGAAATGAAGCAACAATCTTTGTCCCAAAGATTGTTTAAATTTTCGATTTACCTCAAAGTACTTGTGGAGTATTTAAGTTCAAAGTAACAAAGTAGTGATTTTTGTATAAGTATGCATGCTTTGTTATCAAACTGAAACATTTTATGACATACCATACGTCGACTTTGCAAATTTAATGGTTCGGGTACAGACGAGATGTTCAAGAGGACATTTTTATTTTCATTTTAGGTTCGAACGGGCACCAAGAAAGCAGGTTTAAATCTAATAATACAGTAAACTGCATGGTACGCTTACACTAAGAAATAAGATAAGTTTCCATATGAATTACCTGAACTTAGTTCAAACTACCTTTTTTATCCATAAAGAATGTAATCGATAAACATCGTTTTACATTACAACCAAAAGTTTTATGTTTCATGTACACACCTCAACAGTAGTTTTCTAAAATTCATATCGCTTAATTGCGAACTGCCCTAACAGAGATATACACAAAACTTAAATGATCAAACAGATTTTAGATTATGCATATCATGTAAATGTAATGTCAATGACCTTCGTCTGATGTATTTTATATACATAATTATGGAATAAATTTTGTTTCGGGCAAGTTGGGTTTCCAGGTTTAGTTTGCTGAGCGGGGTATCTGGAATCCAGAATCGAACTTATGAAGAGTAGTTCTAAACATGCTTTTTTAATTTAAACTCTGATTCCACATTTAACCATACAGAATAATTCATTAAGCTGCGCCTCCGAGGGACTTACATCCTCCCCGTTGAGTGTAAAATTATAACACGCTCCTGGTATGTTTTATTTCTTTAAATGACGTGCATGTCTTATTTTGCACATCATTTATTACACGCACAAGAATGAGACAGCAGTTTGAACTGAATGAGGACACAATTAAGACTTTTAGCTGCCATGGTGATAAAATGAAAGTAGTAAATAAAAAACTGTTAATTGAATCGTCATTAAAACTACTTCAACTAAAAACTTTTAATATTTCAAACCACCCAATATTGTACATTGAAAATTGAAACTTAATTGTACTACCGGTATTACCTGCCATATCACTGAAATAAAATGCATTCATTATAAAGCTTAGGTGCATTATTTAGCATTCTCATTGCACGTCAAAAAGATCGTATTTCATTTCTATATCATATCGTCTAAATATATTACGAAGTACCTAGATATGTTTTCTTTGCAATTTATCTTTTCTTTAATACCAACTCGTTCTGCATATATATAGCACTATATGTTATGGTGTAAGATCGGAAATTGATATTGTATAGGTTCTGTTCTAATGATATAATATCATTTATCAGTTTTATTTATAATATGCGTGCATGATTACAAACATAATGAATATGTATATTATGCACAAATCCGTTCGATGATCAGGTCTCGGGCATGTGTAAATATACTAAGAAATTTAAATTTCTTAAAAGTACAACGAAGGCACCAAAAGGGAACAGCAAATTTCTGGCTAAAATGCAAGTAGGACATTTGGTATTAATTAGGTTATTTGCTGGTCAGCCTCACAGTTTATTGTTAGTTCTATAACTAGACAAAGCATGTCATAGGCATGTTGGTTACATAATTAGATGCACTCTCCATTGATAGCTTCAATGTTTTATCACTGTTGTAATAATCAGGTGTTACATACATGAATTACGTACACATAAATTGTATTAATTTCTCAATTATGTCCCACAACAGTAAAGTATATTACACTTCTTTTCATCCATATTAATGTTTGTTTACCTTACGCTTATTTATACAGTGTTGTACAATTTCAATCTATTAAGGTTTCCTTTTGAAAATGAAGTTACCCTCATTTATGCAGTTCATTCACATTTACCAAATCATTATCAAACAAATTATTCTGTCATCATTACATGGACTATGGTACGACGGTTATTCAATAAATTCCTACATTAGTCTTTGTATGCCTAAATTCTCAATCAAATGAAAACGATTTCCATTTCATCCCCTCAAAGTATTCTCCTGCTATCCGTGACCTAAATGTTGCAAAGTAGTCTCCCCTTGGTATACTGCTGAGACAGTATTTTTCAGAACCAGTACCACCTCTCGTGACATAGAATTTACCTGCAAGCAAATGAAATAGTACAAAGTCACAAGGACTTAGATCAGAAGATTAAGATAGGTGCTTAGCCCTTAACTGTTCTATAAGCAAGAGTAAAATTCGACTGCTAGTATTGTGTAGTGACGTTTTGTCTTGAATAAGCTTTCAAACCTTCACTAGGATGTTTACTTTGATAGAAGTCTTTGATTGTTTAAGGGCTTTATTTTTTGTTGAATTTGCCTATGATGGTTTTACCTTACTTGTCAGGAAACGGGTCCACTAGAATGAAAGAACATGGCATATAAAGCCGTCTTGGCATTTTGCAACGACCGGCCTTGAATGGCTTTTACTCAGCCATGTTTTATTATCTGTGCGTCTCACAGGGTCAAAAGAATCAACCAAGGATCCATCCCAATGTGCAACTCAGAAAGTTTCTTGGGATTACAATTTAAATATTTTTCTCAAAAGATTTAGTTTCGGAATCTAAATGCTTACATTGTTTGTATGGTGCCAATAAATGGGGGACTCGTTTTACACAAACCATCTTTCAGTCAGAATATGATCGACGGTTCTATCTGAAGTGTCTGTAGTGTGAGCTATTCGGGAAATAGTATATCGACTACCTTCTACGATACACTTAACGGCAGCAATGTTTTTCTTTGTTGCAGCAACAACAGACCTGCCTGGACACTAACTATCTTGAAGACTAAATTATGACATACTTTAAGATTTAGACCAACACAGAAACGTTCTTTATGTTACTAAAGAACTATCATGGATAATGCACAATCGTTCGGGACAATTTCTCTCAGGGCCTTAACTTTGTGAATCTATTCAAAGAAGTCTATTTAATTATCAGAAAATACTAGTAAAAAAGCAAAGAGTGCAGTGTATAGAAATTATAACTATTGCGCTTAGGTTTAAGTTTATACTCTTAACATGTTGAAGACAATTTATTTAAACTGAATACAATGTACGAAAAAGTGAAGAATACAAGAGCCATAACTCTATCTTGCTTACTTTTCCTATTATTTCTCTTCATTCAATTAACATTTAGAACATCTGTCCGAGAAAATACTCAAACACTTTCGATGAGATTTTGTAAAACGTTCAAGGAATGAAAAAGTATCGACAAAAAGTGCATTGTATAAGAACCATGTCACTACCTTGCTCCTTTTAAGAATTGTCTCCCTGTTAACTAAGGTTGTCCGGGTCTTAACTCTGAAATAGCTAAATGGAATTCATTCAATTTTATCTGCAAAAATGATAAAAGAAATTGAGGGGAAGTTCAGGGTATAAAACACATAACTCTACATTGCTTACTTTTATACTGTCACACTTTATACATTTAAATCATATCACTTTTGTCCGGAGATTAACGCCAAACATATTGAATTTTTCATATATTGACAAAAGATACGGAGAGAATAAAATGTTTACGACATATAACGTGAACAACATTTATTTTGCACGCGACCGCATGGTTCCCAAGATCCAATCAAATAATCCGTTTCAAAAATTTAGAACCGCCCACTACATTTTACCCCATATATAAACAGCCCACGCTTCAGGAGCGGTCTTTTTTCCTGCAAATTCCAAGAACGAGAGGTAGACAGTTAAATTTTTAAAAGTATACATTTAGAAAATAAAATGTACATGTTTAAAACTTGTATCAAGATCGACTGTTATTTTATTGTTAATTTCGGAAGATGTTCATTGTAGTATCTATCCAAAAAATAAATTTATTGAACGCTCTAGATCTAGCTCATTTAAACTAAGTCTTGCTTTACAGTATATATTTGAATACGCGTCATCAAGGTGACGTCATATAAATGAGCCGCGCCGTGAGAAGGCCGGCGGGGTTCTTTTGCGACCGGATCGGGTCCGGGCCGGCCTTCGCGTCCGGGCGGTCTGGTCTGGCTCTATGCTGTTCAATTTCAAAGCCTGTAACAATTAGAGAAACCGTCAGCGAAAGAATGGGTCCTGGGCGGGCTGGTCTGGGTCGTTGCGGGTCGCGGGGCCACTGTGTTGTTTTTTTTTTCTTGGCGCGGCTCAAATAATAACTATAATAAAAACAAAAACATCAACAGAAAACATGGTAGCTTTACGATCTGAATTCCTCTAAACTGAATATTATTTTTTTGTTTTGCTTTTTTCCATAACCTAAACAAACTGAGCATGCCTCCACGAAAACGGGCCCGGACATCACAAAGAGCTCCACATACATCATCATCGGATGGAAACAAGGATCCATCGGATCAAGCAACACCGAAATCTGGCCAGCCAAAAAGTCAACAAACACCACCGTCACCGCCGAATAGGAAACGTCAGCAGACACAGCCGGCACCGCCGAATAGGAGCGAAGGTCACGTGGACAGCCCGGGACAATCAGGTGAACATATCCCATTATATACTTGTTCTAACGGCATATTAGATGCTCACGTCAGTAATACTGTCAAGGAAAAAATCTGGGTAGGCCAGTATGTTGACTTACAAACTCTCCTTCATAGCCAGAACAATCAGACCTCTCAAAAACAAACATTTCAATTATTAGACGGAGAATTAGTATTAGCTAAGAAAGAGCAATCTGCTAAAATTTTGGAAAAAATCGAAATCTGGTCAGATGCCTTTCTAGTATATATGTATATTTACGGCTTAAAGCACCCCGGGGAAACCCTACAAATGCTCCAATATTTTTATAACATCCGTTTAGCTGCAAGTAAATACACAGGTTGGTGGGTGTACGACAAACAGTTCCGGCTCAAAAAGTCGCTAGCTCTGTCAACCAAGTGGGAGACGATTGACCCTGAACTTTGGATGCTTTTCATGCAACCATTACATGCAAATCAGTTAAATAGCATGTCCGTTAGCTCAGAGAAGAAATGTTTTGCCTACAACAGATTAGGTTTTTGCAACGAAAGGTATTGTCCTTATCTGCATTCCTGTATAAGGTGTCATGGTAACCATCCTTCCATGAACTGTCACACTAACCAGACCTTTGGGAATGGTCAGCACCAAATCAGATTCAGGCATAACATAATGAGACCGTCGTTTAACACTCGTTTCAGGGCACCAGCCCCAAGGCCGTTTATGGGACAAGGACCTCATGGTGCAAACAAACGGGCTATGGGACCTCGGTATCACTCCAATTAATCTTACAACTTTAGAAAAGCGATTATCGACATATCCAAATAAGAAAGAAGCAGATTTTCTATTGGCTGGTTTCAAACATGGTTTTAGCTTAAATTATCCCGGGCCGAGAATTCCTCTACATTCAAATAATCTTATATCAGCACGCAAACAATCGAAAATGTTAGACGAGAAACTTTATGCTGAAAAATTAGCTGGCAGAATTATAGGACCTTTCTCGACACCCCCAATCTCAAATCTGCGCATTAATCCGGTAGGTTTAATCCCGAAGAAAACAGGAGGCTGGCGCCTAATAACTAACCTGTCCTTTCCACCTAACATCAGTGTTAATGATTTTATACATCAGGACTATAGCCATGTTGAATATTCCTGTTTTGATAATGCTGTCAAAATGGTGCAGAAAATAGGCTCGTCTGTATACATGGCAAAAGCAGATATAAAATCAGCATTCAACCTATGTCCCGTACGGCCAGCCGACTTCGATCTGCTAGGAATACGGACTGACGACGGATACTGGATTCAAAAAATGTTACCGATGGGTGCATCTTGTTCATGTTTTATTTTTGAAAAATTCGCAACTTTTCTTCAATGGTGCGTACAAAAATATTCAGGTTCTAACAATTTTGACCATTTATTAGACGATTTCTTCATGGCTGACGATTCTTATGAAAGTTGTTCAAGTTTAATGTCAAATTTTCAAAACACTTGTGAAGATTTAAGCGTGCCTTTAGCTGAAGATAAATGGACGGGACCTATCAAAATAATTACTTATTTAGGTTTAGAAATAGACGCGGAAAATAATACAATTCGGATACCTTCCGACAAAATTAAGAAAGCAGAACAGCAGCTTCTGTCTTTAATAAATTCCAAGAAAGTTCGCCTCCATAATTTGCAGTCCACAGTAGGACTCTTGAACTTCATGTGTAAGGCCATACCGGCAGGTAGAGCTTTTCTTCGCAGATTTTATGACGTCATGTGTCAAGCACGTAAACCCTTTCATTGGATCAGAGTAACACATTCAATAAGAGAAGACGCAAATATTTGGTTACAATTTATCAAAAACTTCAACGGGTCATGCACTTTTATTAATTTCGATTGGGTTGATGCGACTAGTATTGATTTCTTCACAGACGCATCAGGAAACAGCCATTTAGGCTGTGGGTGTTATTTTCAGGGCGAGTGGTCGTTCATAAAGTGGCCCGATTCATGGGAATCAGAAATTTTCAAAGATATAACATATTTAGAACTTGTACCAATTATTTTAGCATTTCATATATGGGGCAAAAAGGTAAAAAATACAAGAATAATTTTACATTCGGACAGCGAGGCATTAGTCAGCATTATAAATAAAAAGACATCAAAAAACGGTAGAGTAATGCATTTAATTAGACATCTTACGCTCCTTCTGATGGAAAATAACACTGTTTTAAAATGCAAACACATATCTGGAAAATTAAACAGTATTGCTGATTCTATCAGTCGATTTCAGTGGACAAGACTCAATCATCTACTGCCCCTCTCCGCGGACCGGGAGCCTTGTCAAGTTCCGGAGTCCTTCCTCCAGCTGTTGAGGGCGAAATAGACAGGCTTATCAGCGCTTCCCTTTCACAAAATACACAGAAAAGATATCGTTCAGCAATCGAGTCTTTTACAAATTTCTGCATTAATAGTTATGTCGAATTAAACTGGCCACCAACCGTCGAGCAAATAACGGAATACATCGCATTCATGTCTTTGAGGCTATACTCGCACTCATCTGTAAATTGCCACATTTCTGCGATCAGTTACGTGAATAAATTGAATGGCCTACTGGATAATACCAAACAGTTTATCGTTAGAAGTATGTTAGAAGGGCTAAAGCGCCTGAAAACAAACACCGATACCAGACAACCAATAACGCAGTCAGTTCTGTTGAAGC
Source organism: Mercenaria mercenaria (assembly GCF_021730395.1). NCBI lineage: Eukaryota > Metazoa > Mollusca > Bivalvia > Venerida > Veneridae > Mercenaria > Mercenaria mercenaria. The sequence continues at coordinate 69,397,197 of NC_069376.1, read as the reverse complement.
TGTTAGATTCCCTAACACACGTTTGCAGATCACAATTTGAAGCCATGTTGTTTACGGCGGCTTTCTCGTTAGCTTACATTGGCTTATTACGTATTAGCGAATTTACTTCTAGCAATAAAACAACAACTTCAGGCGGTCTCAAGTTTCAGGATGTAATCATTGGGTCAAACAAAATACGAATTTACTTACAGAAATCAAAAACTGATCAGACGGGCACCGGAACATCAGTTGACATCGAAATAAGCGATAAGAACAAATTCTGTTGTGAAAACATTGCTAACTATATTGCCTTCAGACCAAATACATATGGTCCATTCTTTGTTCATTTTGACGAAAGCCCGCTAACTTCTTTCCAGTTTAACGCAGTTCTGAGAAAAGCAATAAAATTTGCAGGTTTAGACGCCAATTTGTATAAATCACACTCTTTTAGAATTGGTGGCGCAACTTCAATGTTTCGAGACGGGACTTCAATAAATAATATAAAGTCCCAAGGAAGATGGAAATCTGATAGTTACAAATCTTACATTCGTTAAAATTGTGACTGATCTCTGACTGAGTGCTAATTTTGGCGGTAATAAGCCTTAAAATGTATAAATTGAAAATGAGTGTGCCTTTGTAAAAAATCATATCTTGAAAGTTACATTCGCTGTCACAGTATCATTATTGCTATACCTGTTGGTATTACCTGCTTGTTAAAGCCATTGGTATATGGCGCACATAATTCAAGCATAATTAAATTAAAATAATATTTATATATATATATAAAAAAAAAAAAAAAAAAAAAAAAGAAGTTTTGTGTAAAGGACGTGCCAAATGCCATTAAAGCCATTGGTATATGGCAGGCTGTGCAGTCCGCTTTTCGGCAGTTATAATTATTTTCAAATACATTGATCAAGCTACAGCACCGCATCGGGCTGATAGCAATTATACAACAACATACGGAAAACTGTTGTAAGAACAGATGACATTTTGAATGAAGAATACTAATTTTAAGCCAGTTTTCTTTTTTTATTCCAGTTACATATCTGTAAATATGTTTAAAAATGGTTGTGTGTTACCGTTTGTTATTGATAATTCATGTTACTGTTTGATATTAATAAGAGAAAGTGCATTTTATTCAGTACAATCTAACCTGTATCCTTACGCCAAGAACTAAAATTACGATACCAATCTTAAGAAAATGGAAATAGAAAAACTCTTATTTCAAAATATTGCAGTTAAGCTGACCAATGTTTGGATAATAGGGTCCTCCCTAATAAAAGGAGCGTACCATAGACTAGCCTTTAGACCGGATGGCAACAGTTTAGGTTTGCAGTGTACAAACATCGGAAGGTTTCAATGAACTCAATATAATAAATAATGTTGCCGGGACAATAAATTAAAATCGTGAAATGAATTTATTCAAAATACATACACAAATGGAGATTACTGAGGAAAAATGCAATGACCAGTAGCCATAAATCTGTCTTGCTGATATTTTCAATTAACTTCCTTTCAAATCTACTCATGAGACTTTCCCAGAGAATAACTCCAAAGTAGCAGATGGGTTTTGTTGAACTTTCAAAGTGCCAGAGGGCACTGGAAAAAAGAAAAAAAGGCGATTTATAAAAATCACAATCCTGTCTTGTTTACGTTTTCAGTTGTGCCCCTTTATTAAATTTGGTTGCCCAGGACATTCGGAAAGTGCTGAAGGAAATTTATTTAAACTTGCATAAAATGATAGAGTAAAGGAGAACAGGCATACCTTTACTTTGTCTCATTTTTTCTTTAACCCCATATACTTATTATTAAGGTTTTCAACACTAGCTCAAGAGGTTTGTTTCATATGTTTATTTAGCAACAGACTACATTTAGAAGTGCATAGTCCAGAAACCATAACTCTACATTACAACGTATACGAATTATGTATATGAGCCATGCCACGGGAAAACCAACATAGTGGGTTTGCGACCAGCATGGATCCAGACCAGCCTGCGCATCCGCGCAGTCTGGTCAGGCTCCATGCTGTTCGCTTTTAAAGCCTATTGGAATTGGAGAAACTGTTAGCGAACAGCATGGATCCTGACCAGACTGCGCGGATGCGCAGGCTGGTCTGGATCCATGCTGGTCGCACACCCACTATGTTGGTTTTCCCATGGCACGGCTCATATATATTTTTTTATTTAGTTTGCCTGTCCTGAACATACCAAAAGACACCAAACAACAGATTGAAATGTTAGCAAAACAGTAACTGTTGGTTTTAAACCGGTTTTGGGATGACCACAAACCAATAAGCCAAAATCTATAAAATGATAAAGTATGTCGTTGGTAGTCTGGATCTATTATAAGATTCATGAAAAAAGTTACACTGTTATGTTTTAATAATGCGTTGTAAAGTGTGTAAATCCAGAAGTTACACGAGGTTTCTTTGATCACACAAAGAAATAATAAGCGTATCTTTTCAAAGAATAAAAACATACAATTTTAATGTATTTGCAATGTAAATGTTCCTTACTTGAATTACCAGTTTCTAGAAACGAATTTACTTCCGCATTAAACGGATTTAAAACATATCAAATTTATTAAGTAACAATTTGCTGAAGACTTGCTTTAAGCATTAATTAAAAATCTTTGAAAATATAATTCCTTGCTATCATACGTATTCCATATTCTTTACATGTTTTGTATTTTATTTGGTCGACAATTTATATGAGATGAATATTCTATTTTCAATACGCACACCACTGGGTTTAATGGATGCGAGATAATAATTAAAGAATCAGTTTCATCAGATGTGTTTCATTGTTTTCCTCAATATCTGTATCTGTATATCAAGACATAAATACTTTTGTTTTTTGATCGCCGTTAAATGCCTTGTGGTCAGATAATGACTGAGATCGCCAAGCTTTCCAACAGCTGTTATAGTGGACCAGGGAGTTCATTTGACCATTCCATACGAAATGATTAACATTGTGTTGTTAGGGTATGGAGTTTCTAGCTCATTTTGCTTTTTGTTGAATCAAAATACCCCAAGACTGCATCCCTCTTATAAGACTATGAAAGTTCAAGTTCAGTGTGCATTACACAATGGAATCACAGAACAGCGCAATACAAATTGTCAGTATATCTGGAAGTATTGCGAAATTACACTAATGCTACACAAATAAGCATTATGGAGAATGATCTTTAATTTGAGCGATCTAAAACCTAATTGTCTTAATTGTCATAATTGTACCCGGCTATTTTACGCATTGATTTCTTTTGTACTTATTGAAAAAACAAAAACGATAAACTAGCGCATGCTTAGAAGAAATATTGAGTTCCATTTGCCTTTCAGTTGTTTTGCATAAAGAATCGAATTCGTGGAGCCAGCTATACTTGCTATGACAATGATATTCTCGAGAAATGTACATATAACTTGGAATGTGATCCATTTGATAGCATGTAGCCTATTCACAGGTTCTGATACGTGTATTTCTTTCAGGGACCAGCACAACTGGCACATGTTTTAAGTTCGGGGAATAGCGCAGAACAGCATGCAATAACGGTAGGATAGTTCTACATAAAAAGCCTGCCACTATGGCTTTCTAAGAAAGACGCTTCATGCTTCCCACCAAAATAGGACTAGAAATGTGATAAAAATGGAGTTGTATTTTGCTCAATTGCAAAACTTTTACTGAGATTCGAAATACATTTCCCCAACCGTCTAAAAAATAACCAGGGAACAGACTGTTTAACCAGATAAACAATCCAAGATCTGTTAGAATAAAGCAGTAATCTATGTCCCAAAGATTTTTAAAAAGTTCGATTTACCTTTAAGTACCTGTGAAGTATCTAAGTTCAAAAGTAACAAACTGGTGGTTTCTTTATAAGAATGCCTACTTTGTAGTCACACCGAAACAGTTTATGAATCTGGCGACTTTGCAGTTTTAAGGGTTAGGGCACAGACGAGATGTTCAAGAGGACATATTTATATTTTACCCATTCTGTCCAGTTGTCCTTCCGTGTCTAAAATATTGCTCTGGTGGACACATTGGCTCTTTTTCCGCGACTAAAGCTTTCATACTGTAATAAAATTGTGTTGGTGTCACCAGAAATAGACGAAACTGTTGATTTGAAACACGATTCTCTGCATTTTTTCACAACTTCAAGACTCTGGAAAACTTCACATGAAAGTGAGTTTTAGCACTATCAACACGTCATAACCCTTGTCTATATGTATTCTTTCTACAAAATTATACACGGAGGGACGTTTATTTTTATGCAAACCAAATTAGCTCAGTTCTAACAGCTATGAATTCCTGTAAAGAAACCATCCAGTCACAGAGGCTGTATTAGGTAACACGAGGACTGGATGGACACTGATCAAGTATCGCTTTGAGAACTGGATGAACGCTAATCAAATATCAAATATCTCGGTTCTGTACATTTTTTGAACCGTTTGAATGAAGTTATTGCTCGTGTTGCATCATTCAAGAAGTACTGTAATTCGTTTCAAATGAAACAGTAAAACATACATTTCTCTTTGGAGATGGCGTTAATTGCGGTTACAAGGCATTGTAAAGCACGCGGGTATTCAAACTGGATGCCTTAGCAGCATTTCATGCAAAATCATGACAAAAAAGTGACACATTATTGGCAAGCTTGCAATAACACTCAAATTAATCTTTAGAGATTTTCGATAAACGTGTGGAAAACAGCAAGAATAAGTGCAGATCTACTGATTAAGTAATGAAATTATGCTAGTGATTGTACTGTTTTGCTTATCAAATGTAACGCGATAATCCTTTTCAATCACAACATCTTTCCGTGTAAAAATTCCCCTGGTGATCAACATATGCTACAGTCGTCGACAGAGAGCTCAAATAATGCACCAGCAAGATATGTTCTGTAATTACACTGCGAAATCGGCTCGAAAATTGTTTCAAAACGGTTTTATAATTGCACAAACTTGATGAAAGAAATCAACTGAATGATTTTCACAGATGATGCGGCTTTATTTAAGACGAAGAAAAAGTCTATCAAGCGGTGAAGAAGCATGCTGTGTTCATGGTTTGTGTTTCTCAAGTTATTATAGAACAGTGTGTATCACAAAGTGGAATCACAGAACTGCGTAATAGAAATTGTCAATATATCTGGAAGTATTACAAAATTTCACCAATGCTACACAAATAAGCATTATGGAGAATGATCTTTAATTTGAGCGATCTAAAACCTGTATCGTCTTAATCGTACCCGGGTAATTTACGGATTGGTTTATTTTGTATTTATGGAAAATACGATAAACTAGCAAATGTTTACAAGAAACTTTGAGTTCCATTTGCTTCTCAGTTGTTTTGCAAAAAGAATGAAGTTCGTAGAGTTTGCTATACTTATTATTACAATGATTTTTTTCGGGAAATGTACTCATAACTTGGAATGCAATCCATTTAATCGCATGCAGTCCTTTCAAACGTTCTGGTACGTGTATTTCTTATACATTCTCATACATAAGAGGTTCGTAAAATCCACGAGACGAACCAGGGAACCATGATAGACCTCTGGTATGCGAGAATGTTCCTTTAGGATCCAGAACAACTGGCACATGTTCTAAGTCTAGGGCATAACGTAGAACAAAATTCCCTAACGACAGGACAGTTCTATATATATAAAAAACGTGCAACTCAACAAATCAAAGACCAGGAGTTCGATAAAAATAGAGTGAGTTTGTTTTTTTATTTTGCTTCACTGAAATTCGGAATACTGTTTCCGACCGTCAACAGAAATAACCAGTTAACAGGTTGTTTGACCAGATAAACAGAACTATTGAAATGAAGGAACAATCTTTGTCCAAAAGATTGTTTAAAATTTTGATTTACCTCAAAGTACTTGTGGAGATTTAAGTTCAAAAGTAACAAACTGGCGATTTCTTTCTATAAGTATGCATGCTTTGTTATCACACCGAAACAATTTATGACATACGGCGATTTTGCAAACTTAATGGTTCGGGTACAGACGAGATGTTCAAGAAGGCACCCGGATAGAACCTTTGACCTTCACCAAGAAAGCAGGTTTAATTCTAACAATACAGTAAACTGCATGGTACGCTTACACTAAGAAATAAGATAGTTTCCATATGAATTACCTGAACTTAGTTCAAAACTACTTTTTTATCCATAAAGAATGTAATCGATAAACATCGTTTCACATTACAACCAAATTTTTTATGTTTCATGTACAGACCTGAGGAGTAGTTTTCTAAAATTTATATCGCTTAATTGCGAACTGCCCTAACAGAGATATACACAACATTTAAATGATCAAACAGATTTTAGATTATGCATATCATGTAAATGTAATGTCAATGACCTTCGTCTGATGTAATTTAAGATATGTATTTTATATTCATAATTATGGAATAAATTTTGTTTTGGGTAAGTTGGGTTTCCAGGTTTAGTTTGCTGAGCGAGGTATCTGGAATCACCCAAGGGACCAGAAAATATAATGATACTGAACTGAATGTAAATATAAGACATACCAAAATCGAACTTATGAAGAGCAGTTCTAAACGTGCTTTATTTAATTTAAACTCTGATTCCGAATTTAGCCATACGGAATAATTCATTAAGCTGCGCCTCCGAGGGACTTGCATCCTCTCCGTTGAGTGTAAAATTAAAACACACTCCTGTTTTGTTTTATATCTTTAAATGACGTGCATGTCTTATTTCGATTACACGCACAAGTATGAGACAACAATCTGAACTAAAGCGCCGGACATAACTCATCATTATAACTGCTTCAACTAAAACCTTTTAATATTCAAACCACCTAATGTTCTACATTGAAAATTGAAACTTAACTGTACTACTAGATACCATGCCATTGAAATGTATTCCTGACAAAGCTCAATTGGATCATTTAGCATTCTCATCGCACGACAAAAAAGATCGTGTTGCATTTCTATATCATGTCTATATATATCACGAAGTACCTGGTGCCTTGTTTTCTCTGCTATTAATCTTTTCTTTACTTTGTAAAGCATCAGGTGTTATGGTGTAAGATTTAACGGTCACAAACTGATATTTGTTCTGTTCTTAGAATGATATAATATCATTTATCATGTATAATATGCATGCATGATTACAAACACATTGAATATGTATATGCATAAAATCCGTTTGAAGATCAGGTCCCGGGCATGTGTAGATATACTTTTCAAATCTGAATAAAGAAAGAAAATGACCCCAAAAAGGAATAGCAAATTTTTTGCCAAAAGGTAAGTAGGGCATTTGGTATTAATCAGGTTATTTGCTGGTCAGCCTCGCAATGTATTGTCAGTTCTTTAACTAGACAAAGCATGTCATCGGCCTGTTAGTTACATAATTAGATGCCACTCTCTATAGATAGCTTCAATATGTTATCACTGTGGTTATAATCAGGTGTTATATACATGAATGACATACACATAAATTGTATTAATTTCTGAATTATGTCTCACAACAGTAAAGTATATCACCCTCTTTTCCTTCAAATTAATTTTGTTTACCTGACGCTTTTTATACAGTGTTGTACAATTTCAGTCTATTATCAAAGCAATGGTTCCTTTTGAAAATGAAGTAAACCTTGTTTATGCAGTTCATTCACATTTACCGAATCATTATCAAAATAGAGAAAAGTGGAAACTTCACAGGTCGCTCAACACGACAAAAACGAAAATGTTGCAGGCTCGGTTTGATTGAGCCTGTTCATGGACGGTGGTGGAATTGCATGCTACCGTCCACGCCCTCTAGCCCCGCGTTGAGCAGAACTCAACATTTACACATGCTAAAAGTACAAAAGTACAAAAAGCAATTTAGAGGCATCCGCAGATGTATTCAAACGGCGGTGAACATGGAACCTTCAGTGATACACGTGTTGAGGCGCGTAATTCCATGAAGAGCGGCGTTTGGTCCCCAGATAAAATAATGGGTTTGCCCCAAACGAGAAAACAATGGGCAGAACTTAACAAACTGGAATTTAGGAAGGGGATCTGAGGTTATGGAGCCTGCGTATGACAGGAACTGTCAAAATCAAAATTAAAAAGCAGGCACCATATCCAAGGGGTGATTATACAATACCCACGGCTATGAAAGTGGGAGTATTGGAACCACCCAGGTCGAAATGGGTTGATTGAGCCTCAAACCTATTATTCTGTCTCCATTACATGGACTATGGTACGAGGGTGATTTAATAAATTCTTTCATTATTATTAGTATGCCTAAATTCTCGATCAAATGAAAACAATTTCCCCTTCGTCCTTAGGTAGCAGGGTACACTTAGATGCGTAAAGTTTGGGCACGGACGGTCTTACATGTAGCGAGTCGCAATATTGCACTTCCCTTATGAGCAGAATCAGGGTGGCCATTTTATAAATTGCGTGCATGTTTTGTGCTTTTAATTAATGGCAAGATCAGGATTCTCATACAAGAATAAAGAAAGTTATCAAAACGAAAGGTTTACACCATCCATGAAAAATAGCATGCTAAAATCATCAATGTTGCACTTTTTGAACAGCCTGCAATGATCCCGCTGCAAGAACAATGCCCAGCTTTATTGCATTTCTCAGTTTAATAGTTCTTACTGAACGTGAGGATATAAACGGAATGGGGACCCATCCAGCTCGTTTTTTCACAAAATAGCGAAAATGTTCCGGAGTATCAATCAACAAGCACAGAACCCTTCCGTGATTTGAATTTTTCCGCAAAAAGGTGTCTCATTGATCGTACAAAGCTACCAGCAGTTAGTTTTCCAACTGACATTAGAATTTTACATGTATCAGCTGTATAAATTTTCTAAAGAATTAATAATCATTATCTCTCACCTTAATTTACAGACATCCAAAATCACGCAGTTCTATTTTTATAACAAATATAGACGGGGGCCAAAATTCGAAGTGTACCCTGCTACCTTAAGTCTTGCTATCCGTGATCTAAATGTTGTTAAGTAGCCTCCCTTTGGTATACTGTTGAGGCAGTAAAAAACAATTGGCAAAACCAGCAGCACTTCTAGTGATATAGATTTTACCTGCGAGCATTTTCTTTAGCAATGAAAATAGTGCATAGTCACAAGGACTAAGATAAGAAGAATAAGGTAGGTGCTTAACCTGAATAACCTTTTACTGTTCTAAGCAAGTGTGTAAAATTTGACCTTTGTGCGCTGACGTTTTGTCTTGAATAAGCTGTATGTCTTCCAAACCTTCACTAAGATGTTTATTTTGAAAGAATGTTTTGTTTCGGGACACTTGCTCTCCTGCAGGGCCTTAACTTTGTGAAACTATTCAAGGAATTGTATTAAATCCTCATACAATACTTTTGAAAAGAAACAACAAAGAGCTCAGTATATAGAAATTATAACTATTGCGCTTAGGTTTAATTTTATACTCTTAACACTTTGAAGAGAGTTTATTAAAACTGTATACAATGTACGAAAAGTAAGAATACAAGAGCCATCACTCTATATTGCTTACTTTTTCCATTATTCTCTTCATTCAATTAACACTAAGCACATCTCTCCGAGAAAATACTCTTAAACTTTCGATGACATTGTGTAAAACATTCAAGGAATGACAAAGTGTATCGATAAAAAGTGCATTGTACAAGAACCATGACACTACCTTGCTCCCTTTTAGAATTGCCTGTTGTCCGGGTCTTAACTCTGAAATTGCTGAATGGAATTTATTCAATTTAATCTGCAAAAATGATAGAAGAAATTGAGAGGAAGTTCAGTGTATAAAAACCATAACTCTATATTGTTTACTTTTATATCGCCACACTTTATTCATTTAACTAATACATTCCAACGTGTATGAATTATGTACATATTCTTTATTTCAGTTTGTCTGTCCTGAACATACCAAAGACACCAAACAACAGGTTGAAATGTTAGCAATACAGTTGGTTTTAAACCGGTTTTGGGATGGCCACAGACAATAAGCCAAACTCAATAAAAAGATAAAGTATGTCATTGGCAGTCTGGATCTATAATAAAATGCATGAAACTGTTTTATGTTTTAATAATGCGTTGTAAAGTGTGAAGAAGCGTATCTTTTCAAAGAATAAACACATACAAGTTTGAAGTATTTATATTGTAAATGTTCCTAACTTAAATTACCAGTTTCTACAAACGAATTTACATGCGCATTAAACGGATTTAAAACATATAAAATTGATTAAGAAACAATTTCCTAAGACATGCTTTAAGCATTAATTAAAAATCTTTGAAAATATAATTCCTTGCTATCATGCCTATTCCCTATTCCTTACATGTTTTGTATTTTTGGAGGATAATTTATTTGAGATTAATATTCTATTTTCAATACGAACACCATTGGGTTTAATGGATGCGAGATAATAATCAATGAATCACTTTCATCAGATGTGTTTCACAATTTCCGTAAATATCAGTTACTGAATATCAAGATATAAAGCCTTTTGTTGTTTTTTTTTTTTTTTTGTTGTTTTTTTTTTTTTTTTTTTTTTTTGATCGCCGTTAAATGCTTTGCGTTCAGATCGCCAAGCTTTCCAACAGTTGTTATAGTGGACTTCTTATTTTAGATCATGGAAATCATTTGACCGTTCTATATGAAATGATTAACATTGTGTTGTTAAGGTATGGAGTTCCAAGTTCATTTTGCTTTTGGTTGAATCAAAATACCCCAAGACTGCATTCCCTCTAATAAGACTCTGAAAGTTCAAGTACCGTGTCTGTTTTATTTTGTTTTTGTTGGTTAACCGTGACACCGACGACAGAGTTGTAGTATGGCGATATCCAAGATTTGCAAGGTTGAGAAAGACCCTAGGTGCCCCTCCGGACATTTACCACGAGCTGGTACTAGGTAGACACCGACCTTCCGTCACCCAGCTGGATGGCTTCCTCCCATGAATAATTTTACATCCAAGTGAGGGACGAACCCACATCGGTAGGGGGCAGGTGATTTCAAGTCAGCGACCTTAACCATTCGGCCACGGACACCCCTATGATCAGTTTCATGCCTCCGCTAGAGGAGTAACTGGACCACCCGTCTCTGCAACGCCGTCAACTCTATCTCTATCTACTGATAATAATTTACATTATTCCGTAAGTGTGGCTTTCAAGGTTGTCTTACAAGCTACAAAAGTTATGCCATGTCTACCTATCACAAATTTTATATCTACCTATTGTAGTTACCTGTCAAAATTTTTATAATTTATGTTGCAATACACTGAAAATTAATCGTTATCCTGTACTAGCTGCCATTAGTTTATCCGACTGTTGATATCGGCAGCGTAACAGATGTCTTTCTTGCAGTGTCTCTTTGGTTTTGTCGGATGAAGGTGGCATTCAAGAGTCCTACGCTGTAAATACGGTCTTACTTTTCACGATGTTTTCCAAGGCATTATGTTCTACGTTCTATGTATTTTTCAATTTTAAAAGAAAAGTGACATTTATTCAAATGAAGTTTTTAAATCGTACAATATTCTTGTTTACTAAGAAGATTAAAATCAAATTGTGTGTTCAGTGCCTGTCGCAGTTTCACTTTAACGTTAAGCTTTCATACTTATCATACGTATATGTAACACTTGCAAATTCAGCGTCTGCTCCTTAATATTTTTAATTCATACCAGATTTTTAGCTTTTTCACATTGGTTTTGTTTAAATGAACGATTTTATATTGCAATATTTAACAGTGATGTGTAAGATAATAATATTATTATTAAACTGTTATTATAATAACCATTACTTATTTCTTACTTGTAAACTTAAATTACTTCTTTGGAATATATTGACCTTGATGCAAGTTTACATTGCAAAGAGCTTGGTATCACTTTGCAGTTCATTCCTCATTACTTGGGAAATTTTCTCAAGCAATGTTTCTCCGTATAATTCAAACAAATCCCAAAGTGTATAGAGGAGATGGTACTTAGGTGGTTAAGGTATTAGGTGCCTACTCAAAGTCGCGCAAAAATGAAAGCCTTGATCCGCGGTTTACACTTAGAATACGGTACCTGATCTCATGTCTGCAATGATTGAGGACATCGTGCAAAATAAACAGACATGTTTTTGTTTGAACAAAACTTAGAGACGGCACGTTTGATAATATCTCCCGTCATTTTCACCTTTGCACATTTTGAAAAATTTACATTCATTCCTTTCCGTTCAAAGTGTCTCCTAAGTAAACGAGAAATCATGTAAATGAAAATGAAATTATCGGAAACTCTTCTGAAATGCACGTTCATGAGGCAGATTATGTAATTAACTGCACGTAAATATGTCAAAAATTCTTTAATCTTCTTCTAAATGTACACATACGTATACCTGTAGAGCACAAAATGGGTTTGTCGACAGGTGTATATTCATTATTTAGTATTGTATGAAAAATTGACAGTCTTCTTTTACACAGAGTTAAAAAGGGATATCTGGCATTGAGAAATAACAGATAAAGGGAAAACTGGTATTGAAATACCTAGCATGCAACTCCTTACAAATTGAATGTTGTTTGCACGTATCGAGGACACTTAGTGCTTTGTAAAACCGTATATTTATCATTAAATTAGTTTACACCAACGTGAAATATCAGAAAAAGTTATAACAAATTTCAGAGGACTTCAATGTTATGAAGAGAGTGCAAATCACTTTAAAGAAACAACTCAATGTGGTAAGTCCTTATGACACAACACGTTTCATTTCAACAACGTATAAATATCATCTTAGAAATACAGGACTTTAACACGAGCCTAAAGTCCCAAATAAATCCCCATCTTTGTTCATTATGATTGTAGGCTTGCAAAACATTTTTCATTGCAAAGGCAGGTTGAGGGTTAAAGAAGAAACCTTTCGAACTTTGAAGATATTTGAAATCGTCTAAATTCCATGGGCAAATTTGTTTTTGATACGAAAATCCAAAACATTTCATAATAATAATAATAATAATAATAATAATAATAATAATAAAATAATTACAATAACTTCATGTAAAGAAGATGACATATTTGGCCACTGTCATTCTGACATAGGCTCCTCTTACATAATAATCCTTAGTATGTAACATAGATAGTGAAGTGAAAGACAAATGTAATGAAAATTGGAGAAAAAAATTACATACGCTTTAAATAAACCCATATAATTTTCTGTACTCAGGACATCCTTGTGGTATTTAAGCCTCCACTTACAGATGGACTCGAAGTTGAAATATCCAAAATATACTGTGAGAAATTAAAAATAACAAAAACATATCAACGATGCACCGAGTATATGAAGTGCGTGTGTTTGAAGGGGATGTGGAGGGGTGGTAAACTACGGCGGCGTAGATTACGAACTTTGTCCAGCGTACGAAATATTGTATGTGCATAACATGGGATGGGCGTACGGCAGCCTTGAATGCGATTGGAGTTCGACTGGCGCACTGCTATAAAACATATAAAGCAAGTGTTTTAGTGTGGTACATAAACAAATGTGTACTATATACACGATACAATATATACACATTCGTTGTTGTTTGTAAAAAAAAAGAATGTACATTACAGCACGCTGCAGTGTGGATGTACGTGCAAACTTGAACAGAAATGTCTATCAGAAAAATGAACTTTAAAGAGAACCAAATATTCTAGCCAATGTACAATTTCACCCGCTTATAGCATCAAATAACACAATAACAGGATGCGCACCAGTTATTTTACGACTGTGGTTGCTACACGCATTGGTTATGCACACCTCTTAAAATTTGCGACATTTCATGACGTCGTATATTTACGTCTGCTTTCTTCATCCGGTAAAAAGCACCCCAGGTATAAAATTAACCCCGTATCTAGACATTCGCAGATATTTAATACCAGTTTTCAAATTTGACCTTTGTAAATTAAGATATTAAAGACTCCCACTCCCAGATTAAAATATTCTGACGCAAGAAATTGTGTGCAATGCCACTTGTCCCGACTTCATAATCTATAACAATTATGTAGTTATTACTTCATACATTGTCTCGTATAGATTTCTATGAATAATTAATGCATTAAGTTTGTTTCCTGTGTGAATGAATAATGAAAGACTTGAGTATAATTTTGAAAGACCTAAATGTTTTGGAAAATCATTTTTTAATTGTTTTCTATATACCACTCCTTGCAAAGAACACAGTGTTAAGAATGTATTTTCACACCGGGTATAAATATATGTTTGTTTTTTTCTTTTGTCTTTAAATTCAGAAATGAAAGCAGTCGCCTGATTTAGAACAAGAAGACTGACATGTAGCACCTCCTACTCTGTACGAAATGAAATGTTGGCCGAGTTTTTAAATGTAGCCAGGATCATTTTGTAATTTACTTAAACTCACCTATAAAGATGTCATTCAAGCAATAATGTGGAGCTTCTTATACAGAAATATAGATAATAGACAGGGTCATATATATTTTGAAAGTGAGAAATATTACTAGTGCGGGTATGCGTGCACCGTTGTGGATTGCAGTTTTTGTGGAGGCTGTATTCTTGGAACGTAACTTTTCCTCTTGTTTTATATATATGGTTTGACGGAGTGAAACATGATTATTTCACAGGCGTGAAGTCAACAACGCTATAGAACTTGTACGCTATAATCCTTTTCATACAGAAATTTCAAGTCACATGGTGTGCAGTAACGTACAGCGTATTTGTGTATGTTGAGCTACATTGATTATTAAATGTCATGCTGTAACTGTCAATTGTTTAAATAACTTCCAGATTTTTAGTGCTAGTACACATTTATTCTGTGTTCAGTCAACATGTATACAGCATGTACTATTTAAACCTAATGCGTAGTACTGTTAATACTCATTAACTTGTTTATTGTATGTTAACGTAAACACTATGAGCCGTGCCATGAGAAAAGCAACATAGTGGCTTTGCGACCAGCATGGATCTAGACCAGCCTGCGTATCCGCGCAGTCTGGTCAGGATCCATGCTGTTCGCTAACAGTTTCTCTAATTGCAATAGGCTTTGAAAGCGAACAGCATGGATCCTGACCAGACTGCGCGGATGCGCAGGCTGGTCTGAATCCATGCTGGTCGCAAACCCACTATGTTGGTTTTCTCATGGCGCGGCTCAATTGTAGTATTTGTTCATATTTTCAAATATGAAATTTGGGTCTAGAATACCTTAACAATTAAACAACTTTATTTTAGCTATGCACTGCTCCGTTTTCAGTAATTTCCTTTTAATGTGGTTTTTGAAATTATCGCCTTGGGTGCAAAACAATTACATGCGTGCTGGTGCTGAACATGACTATGCAATTCTTCAATTGTAGTTTTAATTATGTTGCAAACGATATAAAAACGAAGAAACACACAACTGGATTAACAAGACTATCGGATTAATTTGCTTATTTAAACATTTTGTTTGAAGATGACACACTCTAAAATTTTAGCTGCCAACGTGTGGTAGCATGAACGAAGTTAATTAAACCACTATTAATCAGATTATAATAGAATGTAAGGATTGCAGTAATCAAAATCCTTTAATATTTTCAAATCATTTAATATTGAATATTGAAAATATACTCTTATTATTTATATACTGCGCAATTGAAATCGAATACAATTTCTGACAAGACCCAGCTGCATAATTTAGCGTTCTCACTGCAGGGATAAAAGGTCGTATTTCGTTTCTATATTAATTCTAAATATATCTTGGAGTAGTTCATTACGTGCGCACACATTCATGTTTTTTATGCAAACCCGCTCACCACCACCACCACCGGGTTCATATATCATCTGGTGTCATGGTGTTAGATTGATCAAGGTAGATTAATATCACGTGTTTCCGGCTTCAGTAGATGCCAAATACGAATTCAGTTTCTTATACATGTCATATAACTTTCTTTTAATTATTTTCTTCATATATGCATTCGAGACTGGCATTACCCCTCCGATGTCAATAATAGCTAAATAAAAGAATTAGTACTCCTACGCAAAACTTATATGGTTCAATGTGCAACGCCGTATGAACACATCTGCGGGATGTCTCTAAATTGTTTTTGTACTTGTAGTATGTGTAAATGTTGAGTTCTGCTCAACCCGGGCCTAGAGGGCGTGGATGGTAGCATCCATTTCCACTACCGTCCATGGACATGCTCGGCAAATCGAGTCTTCAGCATTTTCGTTTTTGTTGTGTTAGCGACCTGTGAAGTTTCCACTTTTTCTATTTCCGTTTAATTGTTCATATATCTTTTTTGTTACCCGTATACGTATATCTGATTATAGGCATAGTGTATAAGTGCATGCATGCACGGAAAAATGTATACTTTTATTAGGAAAGAATATCAAGAGTTTGCATTTCTTTAAGCATTCATTAAATTCATTGAAAATGTAATCCCATGTTATTTTATTATGTTTATTTCATATTCCTTTGTATGTCATTGTGTCTCAATTGTACGGCAATTTAAAAGCGATTAATAATCTGTATTCAACTGGAAAAACTACGAAAATCATTAGGCATAATAAACATTGATTTTTAAGAGAGATAAACATATTTTCCTATTTTTTCTGTGTACAAAATCAATGTCGAAAGATAATGATATTGTCTTGGTATATAAGCCTCGTTCTTCTTTTTTTGTAATGTCTCTATCCACAAGAAGTTTGCAAAGCTGTAAGCAGTAGCACAAGGTCTTTAAGCTTCAGTACCTTCATTACCATCAAGCGTTCTCTGATTCCGACGCCAACATGCCTGCTATCTGTACCTTTTTCTTGTATACTGTTACAGCTTTACTGTAAATGTTACTTAACATGAATAAAACATATACTCTCTCTATCTCAAAATGTGAGGCTTCTTTCACATTCAAGCCATACCGCAGCATTTAGTTAACCTTTATATAAAATGTTACAGTTTACAAATCTTTGTATATTTATGTAGCACTTACAGAATTTCCTCGTCTGCCTCTTGGATTATTTTAATGTATATCACCTTTCCTTTCTTCGCATTAATTTTGTTTATATAAATCTTTTATATTGTACAAATTCAATCTATTATCAAAACAAAGGGTCCTTTTTAAAAATCAAGTTACGCTTATTTATGTAGTTCATTCACATTTATCAAATCATTTTCTCGCTACTAGTTGTCGTCCTCTTTACGTGAACTGTAGTAATGGTTGAACGTTTCTTTTGGATTTCCTAGAGAACAGACCAGTTACCTCACACGTTTCCAGTCCCTAAGCCGGGTTGCAGACACATAATTTGTTTTTACATTTATCCATTTGATTATTGATTTATTTATTTATGTCTCGCAATGAACTACAGTAAAGTAAAATAAAAAGTATTGAAAAAGGTGAATCGTCATTTTAACAGAAACCATCTGGTTGGTTTAATTTGCCTGATATATCCCATTTGTTTACACCTAATCGACTTTTTATCATTTATGACAAATGAAACCAACTTGAGCGTTCAGTCTTACTTTTAAGTGCACGACACGACGCCATTCCACAGAATATAGAAAGTAATAACACACATAAAAGCTAAAATCCTATGTAAAGGAAAAAAATGTTATTAGTTTTTATGGAAATCAAAGGTGGACACAGGATGAGGCGCTAAACTCTCAACAAACCTTCTACAACAATACATGTTTTAAAGCATAAATTTAAAATATCGGTCACTTCAGAAAAAAATCTTTCTACTCGCTTCGCTCGCAAAACACTATCTTAGAAATATTTAAATTTGTCGAAGTGGCGGGACGGGATGACTGTCAAACCTAAAACCTCAAACTGCTTGTTCTAGAAATTTACAAATTTAAATGATGTATTTGTGTTAACTATTTATGCTCTAATATAATATTAGGTCACTTCTACATCACATTGCACCATTTATGGTATACTTGTAAAACATATTCCAAGGTTCTTGCCCTCGGACCAAGAATTTATAAATGCCCCGGAGCCATCCCTAAAAATGAAATGTTACTTATCTCAGTGCCCATTTACGCGGAATATAAGTTATATAAATTATCGTAAAACTTGAAAGGAATGCACGCACAATTTCTTGACATGCATCTAGCTATAAATTTCGCTCGATATGATACTTACTGGAGTCTGAAACTGAAATACCGGAAGAAGAGGTTGTTTCTGTATAATATTTATGAAGCTGTCACAATTTTATACGGCCATACCTTGTCAGAGATATCAGCTAATCTATTTAATTCATGACCCACAGATATGAAGCCATGACAGAAGGTTTGCATTGATATATTTCTTTTACTCTTAATAAGATATTATTGAATATCTTTTAGAGAATCAAAATGCAAAGGAGTCGCAGTTTCAGTATTGAAAAGTATCCAAAATGGCTGAAGTGTACAGTCGAAAATATGCAACATAGTTTTAAAGATAAATTAGTTCAATGACCACAATCCTAACTTTTCAAGTCAAAATCTGAATCGTTTTAACTGAATATGTCCATTTTATACAAATATCCAGTAAAAGGTCAAATTTTCTTCTATGTTCTTGCATTCTTACCATGTTTTCTAGTGATTCTTATAATAAATCTTTTATTATGGGTCTTTTTTTCTCTTTCATCATAAAAGTTTCATACAGCACAATCTTAGTACAAACACTTTTATGTGATACTTTTTGTTTGTTTCCATCTAATAGCGATTAAGCTTTCACAAAACGGACACAGGATGTAGCTAGATAAAACCAGAATATTTACTCCCACCCAACTGCCATTAAACTGCGTTGGAAAATTAAACCGTTACTTCGAAATGGAAATACCTCTAAGACATTTTAATACGAAGAGGTGAATTTATGATGCCTAGAAGCGGCAAATTGATGTTATGTCCTTTGGGTCTGTAGAATACTAATTATAATGATTGTATAGACTATGAAGACAGAAGCTCAGCTGTCCATAGTAATCTTTAGGATCATTTTCGTCAAACGTTTAAGACCGCCAAGTATATAATTTGTTATGTTTTTAAAGCATGCTCGTGTTGGTGAAAGTTTGTTTATTTGATTCATTTAGACATTAACCTGATTTAATTAGAGATAAATATGATATCAAGCCATACTGCAAGTTTTACCTTTTATAACCACAAAGTGATATATTTGTGTTGAAAACAGGTGTTAACTTTATGAACTGAAATTGTCACATTCAATCATTTTTGGAATAATGCTTCGACTAAAGTTATTACGAAAACGACATACTTGTAGAAAATGAAAGGGAGAGCCTACCTCTCTTTCTCTCAGTGTCTCTCTCTCTCTATCTCTCTGCACTTTTCATTGTTACAACGTATAACCAGTATTAAAGCATGACAGTACAAATGAGTACCTTGGCATCAATTATTTGATTCATATAACATGAAATCATGACGTAAAATTAACACATTCTTGGCAAACTTGCAGTAACACTCAAATTGATATTTTACGAGTTCTGAAAAAAGTTATGGAAAGAAACAAGAATATATGTTAGATCCACAGATGAAATTATCTAATTTATCTACTGATCGTATTGTTTTGCTTATCAATATTTTATTTTTTTGAATCAGCACATATTTCCTGATCAAAGTTCCCAGGTTCTGCATATATACTACAGTCGTAGACAAAGCACTCCAATTATGCCACAGCTATGTAGCTATGACTATGCTACGGCCGCTGGTGAAGCGTTCAAATTATATATTAGCAGGGATATGAGGATGCTACAGTCGCAGGCGGAGCACTCAAAATATGCACTGGGAAGACAGCCTGCGAAGCTATCAGATTATGCACTGGGAAGACAGCAATGCTACAGTTGTCGGCGAAACTATCAGATTATGCATTAGCAAGACAGCTATGCTACACTTGTCGGCGAAACTATCAGATTATGCACTAGCAAGACAACTATGTTACAGTTGTCGGCGTAACTATCAGATTATGCACTAGCAAGACAGCTATGCTACAGTTGTCGGCGAAACTATCAGATTATGCACTAGCAAGGCAGCTATGCTACAGTTGTCGGCGTAACTATCAGATTTTATGCACTAGCAAGACAGCTATGCTACAGTTGTCGGCGTAACTATCAGATTTTATGCACTAGCAAGACAACTATGCTACAGTTGTCGGCGTAATTATCAGATTATGCACTAGCAAGACAGCTATGTCACAGTTGTCGGCTTAACTATCAGATTATGCACTAGCAAGACAGCTATGTTACACTTGTCGACGTAACTCTCAGATTCTGCATTAGCAAGACAGCTGCTGGCGAAACTATCAGATTATGCACTAGCAAGACAGCTATGCTACAGAGCGCACAGAATACGCTGAATCATTTTCTCTGAAAACGCATGTTTATTTCAGATACAGAGGAGCTAAGTGATGAGTTACAGGGAATCAATCAGATGCATTTAATAATTTGTCAAACTATCTATAAGTATGTAACTTTTTTATTACATAAAAACATGAAATAAATTTACATTCGCAACACTTAAAGTATTATTGAGTTCAATTTTATTTTATTTTATTTTCAAACAAAAACAAATTCTTACTCAGTATTGCAATGCGTATACGGAGCTTCGAATTCAACTCATTTAGTAGCATGTAAACCTCAAGTATATTTCTTTGAGGACACGTAATCCTACACAAACATTTCTCAGTTAGAACAGTGTGACATTTCATATAGCAATGGTGTTCTTAGGAATTTTTAAAATGCAAAGTCTAGCAACTATTTAGATCGAATTGCCCAGAATCAAAATAAGCAAAGGTGTTTCTGGCAACACTTAGAAAAACAGGATACATAGACAAAAGATTGTTCTGAACATTAATAATAAAAACGAAATATTGTTCTGAATATTAAAGGGGAAAATTGTCACAGCCCAACGAAAATTGCAAACCTTTCTAATAACATTTTTACTACAGTTACAAAAACATAATTGAAAAGATGTTATTTTCTGCACTACGTTTGATCTTAACTCATATGCTTTATTTACCTTTTGCAAAGAAAACAATCCAGCAATTTCATTTAAGACATATGTTTGAATCCTTTGTGTGTAAAGAATGGCCTGTAAAAATACTGGACCAGATGAAGTTCAAATCAGATTTTAAAGGATTAATCATCTTTCTTAAAGATACGTATTACCTATAAAAACAAAATATAGTGATTCTTTCAGGGAATGTTGTACCATGCAGATAATATTAAAGTTGAAAGAGTTAAGCCATTGTAAAAGAAACATTGGAAAGGACATCGGACATTATGCTATGGATTTTGCCCAAATTTCAATGCCATTTTATGACCTCAATAGCTGATAATTTTATATAACGGCTTCAAATACACATAGATTAGTTATATATCAATCAAACTGTCACAAAAATAATTTTATTTCATATTCGCTGTCTTTGAATTTGAGCCGTTTTTGACTGAGGGTTATATTTTTTGAAAAATGTAAATGTGTATCTTCAGTGAAATAAGCATATGCATTTAAGATATGTCTATTTTAAAGTTTTTTAAAACAAAAAATAAATTTTTACTATTCAAATTATCTGTTTTATTAACATTTTAAAAAATAACTGAAAAGCAAAAAATAAAAATGGAACAACACTTTTGGCCACACATCTGTACGTCAGTTCTTTCCACCCGAGTGCCCATGATAACTGATGCATTGATCATAGCCTATTGTTTGTTTTCTATACATCTATTCCTATACTGTATTGACACATGCAGTACTATGCCCCAACGATAACTTGATATTTACAAACATGACTATAAATAGATTAAAATGGAACATAGGGAATTCAACATTTTTCAAACATGTTACAATCTAAACATTTCTAGATTTTGTACCAGTTACGAATTAGCTCAGTGGTAAAGCATACTGTCCATGTTCAACAGATCTTTTGCCGTGTGGGTTCGAAACTCAGCATGGACATTTCATTTTTATTTCACTCTTGCATAAAAAATAAGATTCCTTCATGAGCTCTGTGACAACATGACCGAAAGGTATCTAAAGGCGATATGGCGGATCAGAATAGTTTATTAAATATCTAAGATTATCGGTATTTTGATTAAATGCATGCACTTAAGCCATGCAAATAATGAACATATTATTGTGTTATATAAAGACATAAAATTATATACAAATACAAACCATCTAAGAAAGAAACAAAAATACGGAAGCAAAAAGGTAAACGAATAGGAAAAACAAAACAAAAATCTGAAAAAAAATCCTCATGAGGATTCGAACCCACAAAACGATTTCCTTATATCCGACTGATGTCTGCATTTTACCTAACTGAGCTATGCTGCCATATACTTAATAGATATTCAAAATGAAAGAAATACTAATATTTGCTTGTCAAGTAATGTGCAAGCATTATGAATAGTTATTTCATCAGTTATCATGAATTAGACTCGTCCTCGCGTTTCGGCGGGAATCACGTTATCATTGGGGATTAGTACACATGTACAATACTGACCGGGCATTATAGGCAGGGTTATATATTGCATACATGAAGTGTTTTACATACATTGGCGTAGCTGGCCTTTTTCAGTTATAGCGGAGGGGTGTGGGAGACTGCCTAGGCCACTGTGAATTCAGGTGTGCCTGGGTTTGAGCATTTATGACACATTTGGACACATTCTAGATGCATCGTTTGCTTTTCTCAATGCATTTTAGTGTGTTTGGTTTTTCAGTTTCAAAAATTATCTGTAGGCACAGTCCGGTTGTGCTTAATAATGGCGGTTACACCACAGAGTCATGCACATTAAGCTTATATTTTTAATGCCTAGCAAACATTTAAATGTGCTTTCTGTTACTCTAATGCAAAAAAATACAAAACAACATAATAATACAATGTAGTAAAAAAAGTACTGCCTGATCCAATATATCAATGGAAAAGAACTTCACTAGCTAGTATCAACATTAGGGTCGATATTCCTTTGGGGTCGTTACTAATATTTCGGTCGGCTTCGGAATAAATTTCAGTTAAGACGTGTGGGTAAATAACTGTTAATTCTAGGGGTGTCAGTGTTAGTTCTTGAGGCGTCATTGTTAGTTCTTGTGGCGTCAGTGTTAGTTCTTGGGGCGTCAGTGTTAGTTCTGGGATGTCAGTGTTAGTTCTGAGGGCGTCAGTGTTAGTTCTGGGAGCGCCAGTGTTAGTTATGAAGGCATCCGGGTCAGTTCAGGAGTCGGTGTCTAGTGTAGTTCTGTTAGAGCTGAGGATGCTGTATACAGTGCTTCTTTGGTTCGAATTAAAGCGAAGGTTGTTCTTAAAATACATTCTAGGTGTTTCATAATTGTATACTACAAAGGGTAAAAAGGCATTTGCACCACAGTGGCACTGTTTCCATAGAAGTTCGTGTATATCTCTTTGTCATAGGTTGAAGACACATACATCTAGTTATATATGTCTAAGAAACTTGCTTGGTTCATGACTTGCGACAGGTGCAGTTGCCTCAATCCTCATGACAATCAATCGACGGACTTCGACTGTCAAGAGGCAGCAGACCTGATTGAAAAATTCATAAAATGTATATACCAGGATCAGTCTGCTTTCAACCTTAACGTTCTATGTCCCCTTTTTATTTATTATTGTGTTTTATATGCTTGAAATATTCTCAAAAACGAATAAGGCTGTAGATATGTAAGATTTAGGAAACACATGCAATAAGTGTCAAAATATTTTATATAAAATTCATTTGCTGACACCCTGTATGCATTTTTTTTTCTCAGTTTTTAACATTTTCCCCCCTGTGACCAAGTACAATTTTTGCAACTTACGTATATGCTTATCATTTACAAAAGCATGTGAAATAGTTTGTTGCGTCACTGGGGGAAAGATGTTCAAAACATAAAAATGATTAATGTTCATATTTCAATAGAAATGAAATGAGAAATGTCTATAAAATCATCTTTCTTGGTAACAAACTTGTAAAATTCATTCGAATATATCAAGAAATGGTCTTTAACTATCTTTATTATGCTATTTCAGAAGTCTAGCCCTAGGTCAGTTTTTACTTAATTTGATAGGCAATCTGAATAGGAAAATGTCCCTTGGTGTTAGCAATTAAGACATGTCAGAATTTTTATGGGCTTTAAAAGTCTGTACACGCACATCTTTGGGAATTAACCACTGCATGGTCGCACTTGTGGAGTCTTTAAAGGTAGTAACCTGGGCCTTATACTATTTTATGATATGTAAATGATATAATTAGTCTGTAAATTACTTTTATATACTGGTTATAGTGCTTTTTTGCAGGTGTCTACAAAAAAAACTCGGAACTGTTCATGAACAATGTTCGGCGCCCTTTGTCTTACATCTGGATAAAGCTGAATGTTTGATATGTTTTAACAATCGCAAAGTACAGCAGGCTGATGATTTAAAAATTGTTTGCAATGGACATACAGTTCTACCTTCAAATGCATTAAACTGCGGCAGTCTCAGGATTAATGATTGCTTTATATAGACAAACTAATTTTCTATCTTTTAAAACTATGATATATTTGTGCAATGTCCAGGTAAAGTATCATTTTATTACACACGTTCTTCATTGTTCCCTAGCTTGACTGTTAGAATGATTAACTACAAATATGTCAAAACACACATTTTCGATATATGAGCCGTGCATGGAAAGGGTGTACAGAGGATCAAGCTGCGTATTCACTATGCAGTCGACTTGTTGTTTGGGATTGACCTGGCTGTATTTGTGAAATTTTTTAGAATATAGAAAGAATAGGCAAATGCGGCTAATCTGTTTTAATTTTCAAATTTTCAAATAAGAATAAAGTCAATCTTATATGAAGAATAATTCTAAACTGGCTAAGGCTGTTCATTCATATGATACAAGGGGAAAACAGTACAGTTTTAAAGATCAAAAAAAAAAAAAGATTCGCTAAAGAGAATAAATCAATTTACACTGCAATCAAAGATTGGAAATCTTTTAAATTACAAGATAGTATTGACGAAATAGATAAAATTCATCTCTTCATATCAATTGTTAAGAACTATGTGCCTGATATCACTAAATTACGTCGGCACTCTGTCGACTAGATATCAGCTTGGAATCAAAACACTTTTAACAGTACTGTGTATTGTCTAAGATATAATATGTAAACACAATTAACAGAAACTGCCAATTTGTCTTACGGTAATTGCTCTTGCAACTTAATTATATTTGTTCGAAATTTCATATTACCAGCAGTAAGCATGATATTCCCGGAACTCATTGGAAATAAGCTTTTGAATTTTCGTTGAGATAAAGATAATACAGACAACCTTTCAAAATAGTCATTCTACTTAGACCTTCAGTCCTGTACTGTTTGAAAGGCTTGAAATAATGTTAAAGTTCGTTTCCATGGTGTATAAGAACTATATTATGTTACTGATGTAGTGTGTATTACTAGGCCTTATCCTCTTAACCAAAAACTAATTATTTTCTTTTATTTGTGATCACCTTTAAAGTGTTACATATAATGAACCAGTACTGTGTACATGTATTAGATTTTTTGCAATATCCATATTTTATTAAGTGTAATACATATTAATGCTTTCTCATGATATTTAAATGTGTTTTAACCTGAAAAACTTCGGTCATATGACAGATCATGGCGGCAAAACAAAGACACGACGTGGTCCTGCCTGCTACGGATACCCACAAACTGATTAAGAATAAAATTAAAATGCAGGCGTACTTTACCCCATTGGCACCTTTTGTTCTTGAATTCGGAACATTATTGGACTACTTAGTAAACCAAGTGTCGTCTAATCAACTAAACTATAGGTTCCAATGTTATAAAAATTGAAACATCAATTTATGTCTGAATTAAAATTACGAAATCTCATTACTTCGAAGTTCCTATAGAGAAGTTAGACCGGCGTAGGATTCGTTGTACATGTATGTATTGTATCCAAACATCTAGTGGTTTTTATTTAGGAGGTCGCCCAACCTGGGGCTCGAGGGTTCGAGTCCCATAGGGGTCACGACCACGAATTCGCATATCATACCAGTAATTGATATTCCATGAAGCGGACTCGAGAGTGGTCCAACAAGCTTGAAGTATTCATCATAATACAGCTAAAATAAATGTGTATAAACGAAAGGATCTTTTCTTAGACTTGTTTAATTCACGCCAACACTATTTATGTCACCTGATGGCTTAAGTGGTACAGGAATATACGTGATTTCCAGACACGTGCAGCTACCCCTTGTAATACAGTTAGAACAAATGCACACCAAGTGGAGATGGGTTGTTTCCTTATCAGTAAATAAGGTTAATTACGAGAACGAAGTTCAAAACTACTTTCTGTGCCTAACCGTTTTGGCTGTTTTTGTAATAGGTACACAGCTTGTTTACATTAAAAACCACAATATTTATTTTTCGTCTTTGCTAAAAGATGTTTTCAAGATTTAAATGTTTAAAATGTGAAATGTCTAAATGCATACAAACAAAGCACTTTAACAATCAAATAGCATATATATTTTGCCTTATCATGTTGTGTAAACGAAATAGCATTAACATTAATATATACGAAGAATATAGTGTACGATTTTTACTTATTTATTTAAACTTATGTCTGTATTATTAGTTTGAGGGGGCCCCTTTAGCTGAGCGGTTAAGGTCATCATGTCTGGGAGAAAATCTCATGCCTTCCTGTAGATACATGTATGAACAGCAGATGGAAAGCATGATTTATTTCTCTCCATGATCAAAATTTAGTTGATTTTAACAATATCCTCAAAATAAAGTAAAAAATTACTTTAATCCCTAGAGACCTTCAGAATGACGTATAATTTATATTTGATTCTTGAAAACAGCAAAATCCAATTCTGTTACAGGCGACCGTTACGTAATCAACATTAAAGATCTGTTTAGGTTAGCGTCCTATTAATAGATGAGTTTTATCATTCTTCACAGCTTCCTTATATAATCTTGAAATAATATAGTTTTCTTCATAAGACCTTACCTTTGATTTGATGTTTGTTTAAACTGTATTATGAGAAAGAGGCATTTGAATATACACTTATCTAACGTAAATAGCGCGAAGACGAAATACTTGTACGGTAGTGCAGTATGGATTTTTATTTTTGCAATTTCTTGAATACTTGTATCTACAGGATAACTTTTTATCAAAGTTTATATAGATGAGGACTTTAATAATTTTAACCCAAACCCCTTAAGAACATAGTACCTGACGGTAAACTCAATTAATGCAAAACATGATTATGTCCAGGAACAAGATTAAAGTACATTTTGACATCTTCATGTGTGGTGAAAAGCATGATTCATTAGACGAACACGCATTTCTGAAGGGTTTCGACAATCTCATTTTCGTTTACATGATTTGTCGTTTTCTCAAGTGGATTGTTGTACAAAAGGAACGGATGTAAATATAGATATATAGCAAAGGTTAATATGACGGACGCGTCGTCTTTAGGACTATCTGAAGAAGGTACTTGTCTGTATATTTTGTGCGCTGTCCTCAGTTCTGACTGACAGCCAAACTATAAAGACATGTACGACAATACTAGTTATAAGTACTAGATAAATGTACAGCCAACTTGGTACAGTTTTAATAAAGGAAAATATATATATATATATATATATATATATATATATATATATATATATATATATATATATATATATCCAGTGCGTAATAGTATTCGTAACTTTTTGATGCAAAAGAATACATCTTTAATATTTAATCATATCAAAATACTTTGCAGGTGAACATTTTCTTGAATTGCTTCAAAAGTTTGCTTTAGACTTATTTAGTCAACATTGTTAAGTAATAGTTCATGTATGTACGTAAAGCTTATGACAGCGACTTATGTAAATGGTTACAATTATAATAATTGAATTGACAATAACCTTCCTTCATCATTCAGTCATATTTAATACTTTGATATACAAATGTATTTAGCTTTTATGTGAGTTGTAGTCTAATGGTGTGGTGTGTAACGAACGCCTAACCTGATATATTTTATCAAAAATTATATAGAATTTAAGGGGAAAAACGATTTTGCATATAAAGCCAACCAGATGGTTTCTGTTTATCATGACTTCTCAGCTATTTTCATTCAATTTGTTACTTAACTGTTGTTCATCGACCAGACATAAATAAAGAAACAAATAAATACAATGCAAGCTATGTGTTTGCAACCCGACAAAGGGACGGCAAATGTGTGAGGTCGCTCAAACTCCAAGGAAGCGTTGAAGTATTGCCGCAGTACATGTAAAGAAATTGGCTTGATAATGATTTGATGAATTTGTATAAACAAGCGTAACTTTATTTTTGAAAGTAACCTTTATTTTGATAATAGATTAAATCAGTGAAATTAGAAAGAATGATATAAACAATAATGCATGGAAAGAAAGGGTGATGTATATTAAAGTAGGTTAAGGAACTGACGATAATGTTTTGTATTTGTTACAGAAATATGCTAGAAATGTTAGATTTTTACAGTTTATTAAGATAATTTAGTGCTTCAGTAAACAAAGACTGTGGAAGGGGCAGTCATTTTAATTCTAAACCATCTAGTGAAAGGACTAATCACTATTTGATGTAATAACATTTCAGAAAGTGTTTTTATTTTAATTTGAAGGGCCGACAGCTACTACTAAAAAACTTTTGTAATTTTGAACATATGTTTTCTGTGCACTGTATCTACATGTATATAGCAAACTAAAATAAGTTGTAATAATCTGCTCAAGTTTTTTTTCTGTGTATGTGCAGTCTGAAAGTCATCTTCATCCGACAACACAAAAGGCAGCACTGTGACAAAGCCGTCTGTAACTGGCAGTACTCATAACAAGACTACCGAACTGCGGCCGTGACGGTCTTATACCGAACTGCGGCCGTGACGGTCTTATACCGAACTGCGGCCGTGACGGTCTTATGGTAGGTAATTCAGGCTGATTTATTGTTAAGGTAAAAAGTGATATCAGTGTGAATTTTGCAAAAGTGATATCAGTGTGAATTTTGCAAAAGTGATATCAGTGTGAATTTTGCAAAGAATGTTATAAGATCTGCTACCAGCTTATAGCGTGAAATTCAGATAATGTGATATTAGTAGTTTTACAACAATTTACGGGAAAAGTGTCATAGTCTACGACAAAAAGTGCAATTTATAAACAGTAAATATAGAAAGAGGTGATGTAACAGATATGTTGGAACAAACGTTTGGTTAATCTACAATCCTGCATACGCTAGAAACTGATGAAGATGGTTTTGGTGCAGTTTCCTTGGAAATCCTAATATAAAAGCATTACGGGTGGCACTTGGTGTTGATCCAACATCATCTGAATAGCATCACATCCACACAATATAATGGTAAACAAACGGCTAAAGGTAAATTCCATGTATTATCGCCTGTATCATTTTGAACTTTTATTTGTTGAAAAATGAAACATGAACAATTATCAAATTGCTGTTTATGCATTAATAAGTGAATAGTGAAATTTATACACCAAAAAAGATCAATTTCATTATTCAATGTAGGCTATGAATCGGTTTTAAATTGTCGAGTAAATAAGATACAAAGACATGTAACAGAAATGATATAAGTATGCTAACATTGGATTACATTTTCAAAGAGTTTAATGAATAAAACAATATATTTGGCAAAGCGTTCTCTAACAAATGTTATATGTTTTAAATCCGTTTGATATGCAGTTACAAAATCTTATGAGAAACAGTAATTGCACGTAGGAAGAACACAATATCAATAATTCAATACCGTATTTGTTTTATTCAACCATCACATAAGCTTTTCACTTCTTTGTGTTTTTCAGGGTAACCTCATGCAAATAAACATGGCATTTAAACATTTGAAACAAATTATTTTAACTTTTTTGAAGCACCTGACGATAATACAACGTTGTTTTCGTTTTTCGTTTAGTTATAGAAGGGGATATCTCGCATTTTATATGAAACCAGAACAATGTAGAACTTATTTAAGTACGTATGAACTATGCAGGTTCTATTCTTACACATAATGAAGTTCAAATATAACACTTGTATGAACAAGACGTGATAACATTGATTTCTTTCAACTCTTTCTTGGGAATAGATCCGTTTGTATACGAATACGTCCTGTATCTATACATTGTAGTTTCTTTGCTTGACGGTTAATCTAACAAGTGTTTCTGCAGCAGTACCAACCTATTTTCCGCAAGTAACCCGTGTTGGAGGACGAATTACATCAGATACAATGTATTTTATCAGTCGTCATGGACTAGGAGGCCATGAACTCACAGATTTGCGCATCTACTATTGTACTTATCCTGCGGTTCCGTACCAGCAGAACCAAGCTATACATAAAGTGTGAGGTGGGCAAGCCAGAAACTCTTTTAAATCAGAGGCATGTTTCAACTAGTTGAAGCGTTTTGCTTGGAACGTGTCCCTGCCTTTGTGGTATCAGTATATATCCCCACTTGCAAGCCTTTCCCCCGGACACTAGTTTACCCTCGTTCAACAGTATTTACAATGGTGCCCTAGACAGGGCCTCGACACGGTTTTTATGCATGTACTATATTATAACAAACAATGTTTCTAGCAGACCATAAATTCCTACGTAAATAATAAATTTCTTCATGTTATATA
The DNA here is from genome assembly GCF_021730395.1 of Mercenaria mercenaria. Lineage (NCBI taxonomy): Eukaryota > Metazoa > Mollusca > Bivalvia > Venerida > Veneridae > Mercenaria > Mercenaria mercenaria. The sequence goes on along the minus strand of NC_069376.1, from coordinate 69,366,706 downwards.
GCGGATATTAATTTGTTTTACCTCTTGAGAGTGTTATGTGAATACTGTCTCACTGATGTGAGTTCACGAAAAGCAAACATTTTCTGTGCAATTTGATGAAAATAAACAACACTATATCATTCAAGGTATGAGTGATATAGATTTTATATCAGTGATATTACGCAGCATGTCAGTCATCAGTTTGCATTAAACTGATGTTTAGACATGGTATCTAGATACGTAGTATGACTTCTTTTGCAATTTGATGTATTATATTAGGCAGCTGTGCTTTGTCAAGAATAAATATTTCATATCTATTTTCATTTTGCACATGACATCAAAGAGAACAAAGATTTTATTATAATCTGCAAAGCATGATTTTGACATACTTAAAGGTTATAATTACAGCTGTCGTTATAAGCCAAAGAAACCAACTTCTTTCATAGTACCATACGCTGACGACTAGAATGTAAAAAAGAAATTTTGCTTCTTGTGTAAACACCATATGATTAATTTTCTCTTAACCTGCCTTACTTTTGTGACATTTTATTCGCCACATAATTCAACCTGCAATTAAAATTAACAATTTAAATAGTACTTTTCAGCCCCATTTCGCATTCAAAAAGAGTTTACAAGCGATCTTCTCAACCATTTGTGGCATTGTAGAAATTATTGTTTACATCTTCATTATATACGAGGGTAGGTACAAACTGAATGTATTAATTCAGAATTGAAATCCATACAGCATAATGTATAACGTAATAATTGCATAATTATTTGTAATTGCTCTCTATCACACGTTGGTACGAATATTTCAAAATTTCATAAACCGGTGAAAATTCGAGTATTTTAGTTAACATAGATTGTGATGTGAAAGTTGATATTAAGTTTTTGTTCATTGCTTCTTTCAAAAGTCTCGCACAACCTGTAAGCATTGTTTTAAAGCTACGATCTAGGTATGCCTAGGTAGATAAACATTTTAATTACTGTAATTGAAGAGTTTGAAAAAGAATACACACGATGACTCAGCACATTCTTCATTGTCTTCACTCGGTTTCATCAACCTTTCATTTTCAAACTGATGTTTGCTTCGAATTTTCTGTAACAAGATTATGGTGAATTTCTTAAAAAATCTGCGAAAATATAAATACTGAATATCTTTCCAAAGAACCCATAGATGATGATGGGTTTTTTGTTGATCATGTATTTATTGCTTTGAATTTACTTTCAAATTAGACACTGTATCCATAAATATAATTATTGATTTGGGTTTTACAGCACAGTGTACAGTCAATACCGGTACGATTTCAAACGGGTTTAAATTTTCGGTTCCATATTTCAGTTACACCGGTGGGAAAAAAGAAGATATTTTGCGAAACACAGTTACGGAATCAATGAATCAAACAGCAAATATTTTATCAACAAGCATTTTGTAATCATAGAATGTATGCTCAATATGATAGTTCTACTTCAAATGACACCCACATGAAATTTTATATACAGTCAAAACTGTTTATAAAGACCACCCTTGGGAGAGCCAAAACGTGGTCTTTATTGGGAGGTGGTCTTTATTCACAGGTTAAAATACACTGTAAATGTTCAAATGGGAAACAAAACATGTGGTCTTTAGAGCCAGGTGGTCTCTGTTCAGAGTTGGTCTTTAACACAGGTTTGACTGTATCATCATTAATTTCTCATTTTGTGAAGTTAGTCCAATACATTTAAATCTTTCGAAATGAATGCTCCGGACAAGCATTATTTTGTTTAACAAAGGGATGTAATTCAAAAACTAGAAACGATAGAGTCGTTGTTCTTTGACACTACACTTTGTCTTAATGGGTTCTATGACTACCTGAAGTTTCAATCAAATGCCATTTATACTCAGAACAAAAATTGTCACGGATAGAAGGACGGACGGATGTGAATACTTATTGCAACAATACATCAAATGGTACTCAGATTCAACAAAATGACTAGAGCATATTTTACAGATACGATCTTGTCTGTCAATGCCAGTATACCGGCCTACTTCGATTTCTAAGCTATATGATGCATGTTACGTATATATGTAAGTATTGTATCCAAAGATCTAGTTGTTTTGGTGTAGGTCGCTCAACCCGGGGTCGTGGATTCGAGCCCCACTTGGGTTACGACCACGCGTTCTCATATGACACTAGTACTGGATTTTAGTCTTTACTAAAAGTAGTTTTCAAGATTCAGATGTTTTAAATGTGAAATGTCTAAATGCACATAAACAAAGCACTTAAACAATCAAATTACATATATATTTTGCCTTATCATCATGTGTAAATGAAATATCATTAACATTGATAAGTATAAAGAATGAATTTTACTTATTTTATTTAAATTTGTTTCTGTATTTAGAGTTTGAGAGGGATCATATGCCACGGTCCGGACTTTGTCACGTAAGGTGTCAGGCAGCCGGTTAGCTTCAGTCGGTAGAGCACTCGCCCTGTAAGCGAGGGGTCCCAGGTACGAGCCCCGGACTGACTGCACATTTTTCTTACCCTTTTTTCATTCGACGATATTTTGATGTTTCAGCAAAATACTTGTTGAAACGAGTCGTCTGATTGGTTCAAATAGAAATAGATTTGCGAAAATAAAAATAGCAATATCAGAAATCCAAATACAGTCAACCCTGTCTATAGAGACCTCCCTTGGGAAATCCAAAATGTGGTCTTTATTGGGAGGTAGTCTTCATTCACAGGTTGAAATACACTGTAAATGTTAAAATTGGAAACAAAACATGTGGTCTTTAGAGCCAGGTGGTCTCTGTTCAGAGGTGGTCTGAAACACAGGTTTGACTATATACAGAAAGATGAATGTGAATGGGTCATCCTCAGATCAAGTACTTTAGTCAGATTGATCTAACAACAAAGGTAATTATATGCCGGTGAAAGTAAATAGGGCAAAGACGAATCAACTATTTTCAACAATTGTAATATGGATTCTGATTGTTGCAATTTCTTGAATACTTATATGTACATGATAACTGTTTATCAAAGTTTATGTATATGCGGACTTTAACCTCTTAAAAACATAGTATCTAACTAGCATCTGACGGTAAACTCAATTTGTGCAAAACATGCTCATGTCTTGAAACCAGATTAAAGTAGATTTGAAATCTTTATGTGCGGCGAAATGCATGATTTATTAGACGAAGGGGTTTTGACAATATCATTTTCATTTACATGATTTCCCGTTTACTCAAGAGGATTGTTGTACAGAAGGAACGAATGTAAATATATAAAAAATGCAAAAGTTCAAATGGCGGACGCGCCGTCTTTAAGATTATATGAAAAAGGCACTTGTCTGTATATTGTGTGCGCTGTCCTCAATTCTGACAGTCATTGCAAACATGAAACTATAGAGACATGCACGACGATACTAGTTATAAGTACTAGATAAATGTACAGCCGACTTGGTACAATTTAATAAAGGAAAAGATATATATCCATGCATAATATTTAGTATTCGTCACTGTTTCGATGCAAAAGAATACATTAATATCTAGGTAGCAGGGTACACTTAGATGCGAAAATTTTAGGCACGGACGGTCTTACATTTAGCGAATCGCAATATTGCACTTCCCTTATGAGCAGAATCAGGGTGGCCATTTTATAAATTGCGTGCATGTTTTGTGCTTTTAATTAATGGCAAGATCAGGATTCTCATACGAGAATAAAGAAAGTTATCAAAACGAAAGGTTTACACCATCCATGAAAAATAGCATGCCAAAATCATCAATTTTGCACTTTTTGAACAGCCTGCAATGATCCCGCTGTAAGAACAATGCCCAATTTTATTGCATTTCTTAATTTAATAGTCCTTACTAAACGTCAGGATATAAACGGGATGGGGACCCATCCAGCTCGTTTTTTCACAAAATAGCGAAAATGATTCTGAGTATCAATCAACAAGCACAGAACCCTTCCGTGATTTGAATTTTTCCGCGAAAACGTGTCTCATTGATCATACAAAGCTACCAGCAGTTAGTTTTCCAACTGACATCAGAATTTTACATGTATCGGCTGTATAAATTTTCTAAAGAATTAATAATCATTACCTCTCACCTTAATTTACAGACATCCAAAATCACGAAGTTCTATTTATAACAAATATTGACTGGGGTCAAAATTCGAAGTGCACTGTACCCTGCTACCTTAATCAGAACAAAATGTCTTGCAGTTGAACATTTTCTTGCATGGCTTCAAAGGTTTGCTTTAGTCTTATTCTATTAAAATCAACATCATAGGGCATGTGTAGATAGTAGGTGCATAATATGAGTAATCTGCAGCCCCTTCATACACAACAATAACATTGTTAAGTAATAATTCATGTATATACGTAAAGTTTATGACAACAACTTATGTAAATTATCAAATTATAACAATAGAATTGACATTAATCTTCCTGCATCTTGCAGTAATATTTGTTACTTCAATATACAAAATTTATTTGTTTTTATGTGAGTTGCAGATCTGCTACCAGCTTATAGCGTGGAATTCAGATAATGTGATTTCAGAAGTTTTATAACAATTTACGTGAAAAGTGTCATAATCTACGACAAAAAGTGTAACTTTTAAACAGTAAATATAGAAAGAGGTGGTGTAACAGATATGTTGGAACAATCGTTTGCTTCTTCTACAATCCTACATACGCTTGAAACTGATGAAGATGCTTTTGGTGTGGTTTCCTTGGAAACCCTAATATAAAAGCATTACGGGTGGCACTTGGTGTTGATCCAGCTTCATCTTAATAGCATCATATCCACAAAATATAATCAAATTATAAAGAACAGATAAAGGTTATTCCATGTATTATCGCCTGTACCATTTTGTACTTTTATTTGTTGAAAAATGAAACATGAACAATTATTATCAAATTGCTGTTTATGCATTTATAAGTGAACAGTGAAATTTATACACACAATAATGATCAATTTCGTTATTCAATGTAGGCTATGAATCGGTTTTAAATTGCCGGGCAAATAACATACAAAGAGATGTAATAGAAACGAAGTAAGCATGCTAACATTGGATTACATTTTCAAAGAGTTTAATGAATAAAACAATATATTTGGCAAAGCGTTCTCTAACAAATGTTATGTTTTAAATCCGTTTGATATGCAGTTACAAAATCTTATGAGAAACAGTAATTGTACGTAGCAAGAACACAATATCAATAATTCAATATCGTGTTTGTTTTATTCAACCATCACATAAGCTTTTCACTTGTTTGTGTTTTTCAGGGTAACTTCATGCAAATAAACATGTCATTTAAACATTTGAAACAAATTATTTTAACTTTTTTGAAGCACTTGGCGATAATACAACGTTGTTTTCGTTTTTCGTTTAGTTGTAGAAGGGGATATCTCGAATATTATTATGAAACCAGAACAATGTAGAACTTATTTAGTTGATACTAATTTGTTTCAGCTCGTTCTAGCTTATTGGAACCACTCTCGAGTCTGCTTCCTGGAAAAACCAGTACTGGTGTCATATGAGAAGTCATGGTCGTGACCTTGGTAGGGCTCGAACCCACGAGCCCTGAATTGAGCGCCCGACACCTTATTTACTAGACCACCTCTTTCTTTAGTACGTAATACTATGAACTATGCAGGTTCTATTCTTTTACATAATGAAGTTCAAATAGAAAATAGAAAAAGTGGAAACTTCACTGGTCGCTCAACACGACAAAAACGAAAATGTTGCAGGCTCGGTTTGATTGAGCCTGTTCATGGACGGTAGTGGAAATGCATGTTACCGTCCACGCCCTCTAGCCCCGGGTTGAGCAGAACTCAACATTTACACTTGTATGAACAAGACGTGATAATGCTGCTTCCTTCAAACATATATCCCAGTTGGTATTCGAAGACTTACATATAACCAAACTGAGGATGACGCCCTGTATCTATAGTGTCTTTGCTTGACGGTTAACCTTACAGGCGTTTCTGGACTCTGCAGCAGTACCAACCTATTCTCCGCAAGTAACCGCTATTTTTTCCACATGAATCAGTGGTGGGGGACGAATGTCGTCAGACACAATGCATTTTATCAATCGTCATGGTGAACATAAACTCACGTCCCGCGATCCGTAGGTCTGCGATACTACTATTGTGCGTATCCTACGTTTTCGTACCTACAGAACAAATCTATCAAGTGTGAGGTGGGCAAGCCGGAAACTCTTTTAAATCAGACGCATATTTCAACCTGCAATTTGCTTAAAACGTGTCCCTGAGTTTGTGGTAATGTATTAGTTAAGTAGTGGCTGGATATATATATATATATATATATATATATATATATATATATATATATATATATATATATATATATATATATCTTCTCTCATCTCTCTCTCCTCTCTCATCTTCTCTCTCTCTCTCTCTCTCTCTCATGGTCGTGAACAGACTTAATCAAACCAAACCGTTATATATATGCCTCTCATGACAGACTCAATCAGACCGAGTCTACTATTATTCTTCTTGGATGCATTCTTTGCTTCTAGGATCTTTTTACAGATTTTATTAACTATCACAACAGCAATCTTTAAGCTGTAAAAAGTTTCCCCGTACTTGGATTCAGTGTTGTTATATTTTCTAGTCGTTTGGGATCATGGATTCCATTCAACATATGTGTAATATAGTTCCGCTGGGGTGTGAGAGGTGTTGCACAATTCCATTACCTCTCATGAACAGACTTAATCAAACCGAGTCTGCTATTATTCTTCCTGGTTGCATTCTTTGTTTCTAAAGGATCTTTTTACAGATTTTATTGACTATCACAGCTGAGCAATCTTTAAGTGCCGTGTGGTGGCTGTAAAAAGTGTTCCCGCACTTTGATTCAGTGTTTTTATATTTTCTGGTCCTTTGGGATCATGGAGTACATTCAACATATTTGTAATAGAGTTCCGCTTAAGCCGGTGCTAGGGGGCGTGAGAGGTGTTGCACAATTCCATTACCTCTCATGAACAGACTCAACCAAACCGAGTCTGCTATCATTCTGCTTGATTACATTCTCGACACGGTTTTTATGCATGTACTATATTATAGAAAACAATGCAAATCCCTACGTAAATAATACATTTCTTCATTTTATATAGAGGATATTAATTTGTTTTACATTGCGAGAGTGAAATGGAGTACCCGTTCACTTCGATGCGAGTTCACGGAACTGTGCAATTTGAGGGAAATAATCACCACAATATCATTCACAGTATGAGCGATATAGATTTTATTTCAATGATATAACACAACATTTCATCAGTTTGCATTAAACTGATGTTTAGACATGGTATCTAGATACGTAATATGACTTCTTTTGCAATTTGATGTATTATATTAGGCAGCTGTGCTTTGTCAAGAATAAATATTTCATATCTATTTTAAATTTTTATGCACATGGCATCAAAGAGAACAAAGATTTTATTATAATCTGCAATAAAGCTTGATTTTGACATACTTAAAGGTTATAATTACAGCTGTCGTTATAATCCAAAGAAACCAACTTCTTTCATACTATCATACGCTGACGACTTGAATGTAAAAAGGAACTTCTGCTGCTTGTGTAAACACCATGTGAATAAATTTCTCTTTTCCTGCCTTACTTGTGTGACAGTTTATTCGCCACATGATTCAACCTGCTATTAAAATTAACAATTTAAATAGTATTTGTTAGCACCATTTAGCATGTAATTATTTCGCTTTCAAAAAGAATTTACAAGCGATCTTCTCAACCTTTCGTGGCATTGTAAAAACTATTATTTACATCTTCATTATCATTTCATATATACGAGCGTAGGTACAAACTGAATGTATTAATTCGGAACTGAAATATATATAGCAAAATGAATAACGTAATCGTTTCATAATGATTGATAATTGCTCTCCATCACACTTTGGTACTAATATTTCAAAATTTCATAAACAGGTAAAGCCACTAGATTTTAGTGAAAATTGGAATATTTTAGTTAACATAGATTGTGTTGTGAAAGCTGGTATTAAGTTTTTGTTCATTACGTCTTTCAAAGCCTCGCACAATCTGTAAGCATTGTTTTAAAGCTGCGAGGGAAAAAAACTCTAGGTATGCTTAGGTAGATAAACATTTTAATTACTGTAATTGAAGAATTTGAAAAAGAATACACCAAAAAACACGATTACGATTCCTCAGCACATTCTTCATTGTCTCCGCACAGTTTGATCAACCCTTCCTTTTAAACTGATGTTTACTGCGAATTTTCTTTAAAAAGATTATCGTGAATTTCTTAAAAAATCTGCGAAAATATGAATACTGAACAGCATTCTACAGAACTCACAGATGTTGATGGATTTTCATTGTTACAATGTATTTATTGTTTTGAATTCACTATTAAATAAGAACGTTTGGATGAAATATTTCCGCTGCATCTATATTGTTGATTTGGGTTTTACGGCACAAATTAAAGGCAATATGATGTCAAACCGGTTCTATATTTCAGTTACACCGGTAGGGAAAGAGAAGATATTTTTTTGCGAAACACTGTTACGCAATCGATGAATCAAACAACAAGTATTTTATCAACAAGCATTTTGTAATCATAGAATGTGGGCTCAATATGTTAGCAGCATATTGCATTTCAAAAGACACCCACGTGAAATTTTATATATCATTTAAAAGATGTGGTTATCAGAACTTCCCACATTGGTTGTCGTTTAAAGCGAATTGTGCTATATAAGAACCCCAGAAATGATTATAGCTCTATTTTGTAAAAATGACCTTTCGTATAAAATCATTGCGAATATCCGTGTTATTTATAGAAATAGTTTTTGAAAGAAGTAAGACGTTTTCAAACGATAGAGAAATCAACATGCAAAATATGTTGGTTGTAAAAAGTATGTAATATCAGTTTTAATCATTTTAATTCCTGGTCAGAAAGTCATTTTTTACGGAAGAGCATTAGTGCCAGGTGTAAGTTATTTATTTACCCGAAATTTCGAGTTACGTATCTCGCAATTTCGAGTTAATAAGTCAAAATTTCGAGTTAATAACACGAAATTTTGACTTCGTATCTTGACCTTCTATCCGCAAAATTTGAATGTCTGCCCGTCTGTCAAAGGCTAAAAATGTAATGGCTTCGAAATGGAATCAATTATCTACGCATCCATATACTGTACCCAACATGTAGCGACTTGAATATATACTACTATACATAAATGCATGACCTACCCCATATCCTGTAGAGCTACTCCAGGTTTTAACCTGTATCCAGGATGTATACCTTCATTTACATATATAGTATGTTTAGGTGGTAGGGACTCGAACTAGGTCGAAAATCTTCCGATATGGTCAAAATAATGAAATATTCTAAGTTTGAATACTTCCCGGTAACCTTCCAGGCACCCAATCTTGGTCAGACTCATTATTACACGTTCATGTCGAGTATGTCTATATTTCCTTGCCATATGGGCTCAAACTAGGTCGAAAACCTTCCAGACTTAAACATGGTTTAAATAGTGATATTTTTTATGAGCAAACGCTGCCCGGTCATCTTAATCAAATGACTCTGTAGGGCTACCCGATGGATACACCATGTATGTAATCTTGACCAGGACATATACATCAACGTAAACTATTGTAGTTAGAAACTCGAAATTTTGAGTTACTAAATCGAAAATTCGAGATACTTAACTTTGAGAAAGTAACTCGAAATTTTGAGTTAATAAATAACATACACCTGCACATTTATTAATAATATCTGTCATGTGTTTACGAACCGGATAGAAATATCCGTCCCGAGGGCACCTGCGCATTGGGCGGTAATGAGGCTTGCCGAATTACCGCCCATGCGCAGGTGGCCGAAGGAATCGAGAAATATACCACATGGAACGGAGAGAAACTATCAAGATACCTGCTTTTTTCGTATTTTTACATAAACAATATATTATAAGTGCATGAACCATTAGTTGTCATTAACAGCACGAGAGTCATCTGGCATGGGGGTGGGGGGCCAGATGGGTTTTGTCGGCATGGGTAAAATCACCGGAAACGCCAGTCCGGTATGCAAGAAAAAACAGTCTTATGCAAAAGATTATTTACATATTAATTATTAAATCATATCTAGATCCTTTTAAAATTAAAAATCTTTAACATTCATATCGGAGAGATGCCTCAATTATTTCACGTTCTAAATATTGTCTATTTCCGTCTTCAGAAATGATTCAAAGGCTGAATCTTTGTTACAATCAATATAATAGTATACGCGGATGCTAATTCATATTTAATACTCCTTTTTTGAAACGGAAGTACGATGAAATGATGAGGCGTGGAAAATCCCATGCCAATTCAACAAAGCTAGGACATAGGCACGGCTTACTAAATATTCAGATCTATATCTATTGTAATAGTTCAAATAATAGGAAGAAGAAAGGTATGTGAACAAATACCTTGTATACATACACTGGACCAGGTTTCTAAAAGGTTTTATCCCTATATTGATGCACTCTGTTGTTACAAAGCATATGTGGTCAAGCAAAAAAAAAGCTATGTTACTAGTCTTCTCTAAACATTTACTAGATATGAAACGAAAGCATTTCAAGTTTTAGTTACTGTCGATATCTGTTTATAACTATGACAACAGATCGGATGCTATAATTTCATAAAGAGTGAGTTTGCAGAAAGAAAGAGATCAATAGCAGATCATACATTTCAACGTACATAATAAATTACTACATGATATATATTCAGACACGATATAAACAAGTAATACGAGCTTTTACTCGTGCATTATGAACGTTAAATAACGCAGCTGGGTATTGTCAAGGACAAGTATTGCTTTCCATTTCAGTCGCGGGGTGTCTAATGGAACACCGATCAAGTTTCGTTAAAGGTTATAACACACTAAATAGCCACCACTATATATTCTATATAAAATGACAAGTTTTCACAATGCTGCAATACACACCTAAACCCATTTTAAATTTCTTTAACTTACATTTTCTTGTAGAGCAACATTTATACTGTAAAAATATCCAAAGAAAAGTAGGGGTCATGTTTGATGCAAGAAAAATATTTCTTGTCAAATGGACACACCGTAATTTTTACACTGAAATGACAATCACAATTTAGGATAGGGATGTATGAATAAATTTCACATGTTAAATCAGTTTGGAGTCTTTTTTCAACATGCAAATGCTACCAGTATGTCAAGTATAGGCATACAATATGATTTCAACCAGTATATAGCAATGATTTCAAGGAAAAATCCTTCTTACAGCAAAAAAAAACTGAGAACTATTTGAATCCGCCATTATGCGACTACCATTTTTTCATAGGTGCTCAGGCTATTTAGTGTCTGTATGCCTATAAATTAATAAGGTCAGTAATTCGGTCGAAAATGTGCTTCCGTGGTGTAGTCGAAAGAAGTCCATAATAAATAGACCCTAATTTTCCCATTTTTTGCGCAAATTCGTGTAGAACGAGTGCTTTAATCACCATTTTTCACTACTAGAATACATTCTGCATGAAATGAGATGGTTTTCATGTTCATACACCCCACATGGCAAGTTTTGCAGATCGAAACCGGAAGTAGGTGTTTATTGCGCGGACGAGAGCAAATATGCGCCATTTTTAGGGTAGCAGACCACAACTGACTGGCATTTCACTAGGAACTACATAACCCCCTATTTTCTTTTCATTTTTTCGTTAATTTGTGATAGAACTTCCATAAAAAAATAGGTGTAGGAAAAAGTGATGTTCTCTAAAGATACGTAAAGACGACCTGAAGTTGTCGTTTTTTTATATGAAACAAAGAAGGATTTGAATTACTGACCTTTAACCTAAACAGAATTCAATTTTATAAAAGACGTTACGGTTTTAATCATAGCAATCGTAAAAGTCCATTTAAAATCAGATTAACAGAGGTTAAGATAACCATACAGTGACATTTGTTCAAGTGTTGTCACACAATACTTGTATTTTGTAATTTCCGCTTTATCTCTTAATAAAGTGTATGTTTTGTTCTCTTCTAAATACGTATGTAGAGCATTTGCAGTCAGTACTGCCCATATTTCCTAACCATATGAAAATGGTTGATGTCTTTATCTGGAGACAACTCCCAAAGAAATTAAAAATGTCTTATATTTGAAATTGGTCAATATAATGTATAACGATTTTTAAGACATTATGATATTATATGCTATACCCGCTTTGAAAAGTTATTCCTGATACTGTGTACCCAACAGGGAGTAACAAAATTTCATGATTAAGAAAAAACTAAACTATTAATGGACTATGGTTCTTCATTATAGATTCACATTAGGGGAGAATTTGAATGTATTAATTATTAATTGAAGCACTGCACAGTGTATTACATAATAATTTCATAATTGCTACAAATTGTTAAGACTAGGTAATTGCCTTTGCTTAAGATTTCAAAGGTAATGAGAGCTACTTTTTACAATCTAATTATATGATATTGTTGCCTCTAATATTTGTGCTCTGCTGAAAAAGCGTGTCTGGAGCGATATTTTGTTAGATCTGTTCATATATACATGTACAGTTAACGTTCGTTCATTGAGAGGTAACTGAAGTTATGAACATAAATTTATACGTTACTCTTTCGTACATTTTACGCTGAATGAAAAATCACTGACATTCAGCGTGACTTCGTAATTTATTTTACTATAATACATTTTAGCTCTTTTAGAACTTGCCGAAAATGATGGTTTAGTCTGCGGTTTGACGAACCAATTTTTTACAAAACATTGAATCTGTACTTGACGTCTTTGTGACATCAACAATGAACTGTATGGGTCTACCTAAATTTGTCCGCTTTTTCCTGGGCAGTGTTACAATGCTGCAGTGCACTCACACTATTGACTCTTGACCGGGTTTTCGGAAGGATTTCATGAGTGAATTAGTACATGCATGCTTGTTATTGTAAATGCATATAATATTATGATTAACAAAAAAATCATCATGCGAGTCTTATAAGAAGATAACTGATAACTAATTGATAACTACCATTACTATCAGAGAGGAAATATCCAATTGAATACCATAAAACCCGATGCAATATGAGAGTTAATTTGCAGAAAGGAAAGCATTGTATGCATATAATACATTTCTACGTACATAATAGATTAAAACATCACATACATTTGAAAAACGATATAAGCATGTAATACAATATCTTATTCGTGTAATTAGAGGGCTAATCCATGCAGCTTGTCTTCGTCAATGATATATATTGCCTTGCATTTTTCAATTGCATTTTATCAAAGAGAATTTTCAATATGCAGTACATTTCATGATTTAATAGACTTGCACGTTTAAATAACAGCAGCTTTATAATCTGTCTTTCATACTACCATACACTTAAAATATGTCTTCTGTCTGTAATTGTTTCTTCTTGTTTAAGCGCCAAGTAAATTAGTCAGTTAATTTTGTCGATGAATTATGTCTTTATTGTGGAACTTTATTAAATAATTTGCCACATATTAAAACTACGGTTAAAGTGAAAAGGTCTGCATTGTCATGTTCGGTCCTCCCATTTAGCATTTAATAGTGTTTTATTCAAAGAGTATTGAAAAAATAATTTTCATAACCATTCGTGGCTTTATATAAATACATCTTTTATCATATATGATTGATTTGGACAAATTGGCTATATTAATTATTAATTGAAATCCATACTGCACAATGTAGTACGTAGTAAATACATAATGATTGTAGACTGTGCGAGACGCCCCCACACGCTCATACATAAGAATATTTCAAAATGTTTAAAGCTACTCACCTTGGTGAAAATTTCAATATTTTAATTTGTATAGACTGAGCTGTGAAAACTGGTGTTAAATATTGTATGAAAGATCGATCTTGTTTTTTATTTTTGGAAAAACATAATGTTCGTATTTCAAAACTATTCTCAGAAGTTGTAACTATATAAAACAAGTCTTTCGAAATATGATTGCCCAACAATTCTTGATACGCCTATACAGATATATATCACATCGTTGTCATGATTGTGCATAATTATATACCCAAAAAATCAAACGAAAATTGTGTGATTCCTTAGTAAATTGTCGTTTTTATTCCTTTTTCTTTTGGTGGTTTTGTGGGACGAAGGCGTGGGGGAGGAGTGGGGGGAGGGCAGTTTGAGGGGGGCAATATTGGTTTATAAAGTTTTACAAAGTATCATTGTCTAGGACAAAAATAGTGTTTTGAACGTTTGAAAGGAGTAAAAAGGTTGAAAGGATAAAAATCAACGTTCTATATACTTTTTGCAAATATTCATTACTTATATATTTTGTTATTTCGAGATAATAAAACCAAATGCATTTTTAAGTAAATGAAGATTTTCGGAATTAGTTTTCCGCTTAAGCCGGTGCTAGGGGGCGTGAGAGGTGTTGCACACTTCATTACCTTTTATGAACAGACTCAATCAAACCGTATCTGCTATTATTCTTCTTGGTTGCATAATTTGCTTCCAAAGGATCTTTTTACAGATTTTATTAACTATCACAATAGCAATCTTTAAATGCCGTGTGGCGACTGTAAAAGTCTCCCCGTACTTGGATTCAGTGTTGTTATATTTTCTGGTCCTTTGGGATCACGGAGTCCATTCAACATATGTGTAATAGAGTTCCACTTAAGCCGGTGCTAGAGAGGCGTGAGAGGTGTTATACATTTCATTACCTCTCAGGAACGGACTCATTCAAACCAAACATTATTCTTCTTGGTTGCTTTCTTTGCTTCCAAAGGATCTTTTTACCGATTTTATTTCTTAAAAACTTTGACCGAGTGGCTGTATAACAACGGAAATATACCTGTAACAAACTCAGTTTGCTAATTAGTGTTACTTGTGTATGTGCAAAGTTTCAAATCTGATTAAACGAAATTTGACATCTTTATGTGCAAGATGAACATGCATTTCTGAAGAGTTTTCGGTAATTTTTGTTAATTTTATTTTCATTTGTTTACGTTACAGAAAAGGAACGCATGCAAATATCTAAAACTGTGCAAAGGTGAAACTGACGGGAGAATCTTTACGATTTGTTCAATCCCAAAATAAATGTGCGACATTCATTCAATTCGTTGCTCTACTGTTGTTCAATGATGAGATATAAACAAAGGCACATAAATAAGGAATGCAAATGATATGTCTGCAACTCGACTTAGGGACGGCAAAAGTGCTAGGCCACTGATCACCAAGGAATCGATTGAGTTTTGCAACAGTTAATTAATAATTAAAGACAGGAATAATTGTATTGACAATGATTTGTAAAATGAAAATGAACTGCATGAACAAGAGAAATTTGAGAAAGGAACGTTTATTTTGATAATTGATTTAATTTGTGCTATATTGAAGAATTTATGCAAAGAAAGAGCGATATACATTTAGTCAAGTGAATGAAGTATTGCCATTATCTCAACTTCAGTATAACCGCATTTTTGGACCAACTGAAACAGTGCTATTAAACAGGTGGTGACTGGTTAAGCTGAGATCCCGTTCGGCTCAAAACATTAAAATAATATGGACTCGGGAACATAATAGTATCTGCAAATGTATTTTAGTAAAGCAACATCGTCTTTTATTCATACGAATGAAACAGAATCAAATACAGATCGTCTCAACTTTTATTATCTTAAAGATTTCTCAGTTTATGATCGTATTTACAAGCAGCATACAAAAGTTTCACATTTGATTTCCCAGTGTCTATTACGTCAGATAAAAAGCGTGTAAATATTAATATGCAATGTTAAATATCGCTTTATACGATTTCATGCAACTGCTTAGCACGTAAACAAACTGAGTAGTAAAGCACTTTTTTGTTAAAACGTGTCTTTGAAATGTATGTATGTATTTTAAAGAAACTCTATGGACCAGTAAAAGAGTACCGCAAACCTATTCTAGATAAGTCTTTTCCGCAAATTTTTTATCAGATCAGTTTTTGTTTAAATTTCTATGGTCGCTGACCATAATGTGATATTGTTCGGATTCGAAAAGAAGATTTCATAAGAGCAATAAAATATCACTTAATTCTCTCAATATTCAAATAAAAATACATCAACACGAATGTCTTCATCAGCATACGAATTAGATAAAGGGCATAACATTTATAACCGTGTACACCGGCGTGGATTGAAATAATTACCATAGAAACCAAGACGTCATGTAACACAAGAAATGGAGTAAACTCGCGTTTGTCAGACGTCATTTCCGTATAAAATTGCCAGCCGATTCCTTTGAGAGTTTCAAATCATATACAGATACATTAGTGCTCTCATTTTAAATAGAAAACCAATAGGCTAGCATCATTTTGGGAACTATTCGAGTTACACCTTCTTGACCTTAGTATAAAAAGAATATTCATTTTGGTGTAACTATAACAAATGACGTAGGAAAGATGTGTCCTTCAAAACTTGATATTGATGTTTCTTCTTGAAAAGTTGATATAATAACCTTGTACGTTCTTGAACGTACGGCAACCGTGTAATATACATTATATCCACACAACAGAATGGCTGTAATCAAAAAACAAATACATAAACGAACAAATTGATTCAATGATTATCTATACTCCTAATCACTGTTTATTATACCAGATGCTTTTTTTGCAGATTGTTTCTTCGAACTGAAATTAGAATATGAAAAGATATTTTTACCTTTTAATTGTTTTTTAATTGTCGGGCTAATAAGGTACAAAGAGATGAAAAATCAATATGACATAAGTGTGTTAGCATGAGATTATATTTTCAAAGACGTAAAGGAATACTAAAATCAGGGCAAACACTCCATATCTTTATCAAAATAGTTTCTAAACAAATATTATATGCTTCATATCAGTATAATGGGCAGTTAAAATTTCTTTCAGAGATATGTAACTGAGTCAGGAACATCTACGAGATCAGCATTCGTTGTTGCATTAATTTAGACCTTCTAATTTCTTTGTTTTATCAACGGAAACATTACACAAGGTAAATTATCCCAACGATGATATATCCACAAAGTGACAATTGTGTTTACCTATTTACAGAAGGTAGCACAAACAACTTTAATGCAATTTTAGACCAGAACTGTTGATGACATCCTATATCTATGAATGAGCGAGCCAGTAACCAATGTTCTTACTTACCTTGTTTGGTGTCTTTTATGGTGTCAGTTATGTAGTGCCTGGGTATATCTTATCTTACTAGCGCCTCAGTCACAATCAAATGCATTTTTTTGTTTCACTTGAGGTCAAAAATAAAAGTTTGTAAAACTCTTTTATTTTGAAATGTTAATTTACCATATACCTTGGTTCTACAAAAACAATGGTAGTTGTCGCTGTCTGATAGTTTGACAATATTTTTTTCCGATATAAAGATGAATCTTCAGGGAAAAAATAAAACAGACATGACCATTTTTAAAGGACTGTTTTATTCAAGTAACTCTTTGAGACCCAACAAAATTGTTACCACATGATAAGGTACATAAAAGTAATGTAGAAAACCCAAAAAACTAATAAATTACACAAAGATTTGTAGTTATTATCTTCTTTTGAAGTTCAAAATTCTAGAAATTTTTGTTTTCTACTTGCTTTCAGTTTTTGCATACCTTTTGAAATGCATTTATTCAACTCAAATATGTTATTTTCTAAAAATTCAGTCATTTCTCTTTAAATAATGGTCTCATTTTTGTGATTACGACTATGTTTGGCAGAGATATCGCAATTTTAAAATGAAAGTCGAAATTTATCCAAAAAGTCTACGGACAAGACATCATCGCAAAGTGCTTTCTACATAGGTTTTAGAAGAAAGTCTTTTAGTTCTGTTGAACTTTTTATGTTTAAAATGATCAAGAACAAGTAAATAACAAACAAATTTAAGAAAAGAAGTATAATTGACGGTCTTCGGAATGTGTCTTCGAATAATTGAAGGATTTGAACAACTGTAACTAAATCAAAATGTCATTATGTGACAAGTTCTGTGCTACTGCTTACATAAATTAGGACTAATTGTTTTCATATTTCACTATATACTAAAAATAATGATACTTGGAAGGATCCTCACTGAAATAGGCTGTTAAGAATCTCCTTCAGCTTGGTGTCTACGGACAAGACATTTGACCATAATTTCTGTCTAAAAGACAGATAGAGTAATAATGTTTCTGATCAATGCTCATGCATTTAATGGGCTTAAGAACTGACCTTGCAGTCTGTTATGTACACCATTTAGACTATGTTTATTTATCTGTAATAACTTTTAAACTCAATCTTCCTGAAATTGGATGGTGGAAGAAACCACCTGACTAGACTTTGTTGAGGCAAATTATTTACATGCTGTTATCAACCATATCAATCAAGAAATGGTAAAAAAGTATAAACATAAAGTTTAACATGAAGAACTCTATGAGTTCATCTAAACATGTTCATTAAAGTAGAAACATTAAAAAAGTAGGAAGAACTTGTTAAACTTATAGCTGAGAACAACATCTTAAAAAGATTACAACTGTGTCTTAAATGGAAAACTAATGAAACAAACTCCCTTGCTGACTGCTTAAATAGCTGTATGTTGTAAAATACTCATATGACATTTATTCTGTGAGATCCATAACTCATACTAATATTTTAAGTAGTCCTGCAAAATAAAATTCCTGTGAATTTTAACCTGTTTACAGAATAATTAAATGTTCACTGTGATAAGATTTTATCACTTAGTTTTGAGTCAGCTAATGACTTACATATTATGCTTTTTTCTTAAAATTCCCAAGATACATTCTCTTTTTCTAGCCAGTAATATTTTTTATTAATATTGACCTTTTTCCATTATATAAGATAGTATGACTGGAGACAAAGTTTTTTAACTATCTTTTTATCACATTTACTTCTTTTTTTCATGTTATCACCTATATTAATATTATTTTCTTGGAAAAATACTGGAACAAATGTTAGTAACTCCAATCGTAAATCAAACTATGATTTCAAAATTCTAGACCTCTGCCTCTGATGCATGTGGGGAAGTTGGCAGTTACTTGCAGAGAACATGTTTGTACAGTACAGAATCAATTAACAATTGTTAAGTTACATAACTGAAATTCTGTTGAAAAAGGGCATTAAACCCCCCAAAAACAAACAAATCTAAATAGCTCTTATTTTTGAAAGGGAGAAAGCTGCAAGGAGACTAAGGTAATCACATAGTAAATTGCTTGTAATTTCTTTTTTAAGATGATTTAAACTGCTTCAATTTTATGTGATTTCAGTCAGTTAGAGAATAAAAGTTGATAGGCAAATGAATAGAATGAAATCTTGAAAACCAATCACCATTATATCTTGGCCCTGAAGAGCACAGAAATATGCCATCTTGAGTGGATTATAACAAAATGTTTAAGGTTTCGATGGAGGCCTTGAGAAACAAAGATCAAACAACACCAAATCATGGAAAGAAAGAGTTGTTTGACATGAAAATTGAACAGCATGTAAAACATGTATATTACTTTACGAAACAAGTGTCAGTATACTGATATAAACATTGAATTCCGGAAAAGGGCTGCCTAAAGGGGCTCCACTTCCGGACAGTTAAACGCCTTTAAAAACTCACCATTTTCAAAGAACAGTTACACATGTTCGTTTTGATGCATTTGCAATAGCGTGCGAGTGGTGAAATTTCGCATAACAAGGTGGAACACAGTTTTCAGCAATTGTTTATCTTTATTTCTTTACAAATGGCATTCATTTTCAAAGGGAGACAACTGTTCCCGATTATTTTAAGTACAAATGCCATTCATTTTCAAAGGGAAACAACTTTTTCTGATTATTTTAAGTAATCTTTGAGAAAAAGTTGTCTCCCTTTGAAAATGAATGCCATTTGTAAAGAAAAAAGATAAACAATTGCTGAAAACTATGTTCCACCTTGTTATGCGAAATTTCACCACTCGCACGCTATTGCAAATGCATCAAAACAAACATGTGTAACAGTTCTTTGAAAATGGTGAGTTTTTAAAGGCGTTTAACTGTCCGGAAGTGGAGCCCCTTTAGGCAGCCCTTTTCCGGAATTCAATGTTTATATCAGTATACTGACACTTGTTTCGTAAAGTAATATACATGTTTTACATGCTGTTCAATTTTCACGTCAAACAACTCTTTCTTTCTATGATTTGGTGTTGTTTGATTTTTGTTTCTCAAGGCCTCCATCGAAACCTTAAGTTGAAAGTGGACAGCCCACACCATGTCTAACAATAGATCCATACTCAACTAGAATATGACCAAATGTCAAATGATTTTGCTTCTATCTTCTCATTCTTTCTGTTTTACTACTAACTTGTAAAAGATTGTTGTTTTTTTTGCATTTCAGAGTCTCTTGATTTATTTCAAAGAACTCTTGATATATTTCTAAGGTCCAGTACTGGCTTTTATTGAAAACAGAAAATATATTGAATAGTATTTGCATAATGTCTTGTCCGTAGACACCCTCATTACATGCCTTGTTTTTGCCATAACAAAGGGAGGGTTAGAAAGAAATGTATTATTCCTTTTTTGATAGCTTTTAACATTTATATAAGTCATGTATAAGATTAAAACATATTCTATATCCATTGTACTTCTCAGATTCAGATTGTACACACAAGAATAAATGGGTAACATTTTGCATTTGGAAGAAGTAAGTTTCATTAGAAATATATTTATTCTATATTTTGTATAAACATTAAGTGTGGTGTATCATTGAAACTTGATAAATAGCTCCAGTATGATTTTATAAATAATATTTGTCAAAAAACCTTCGTTTCTTTAGTGTCTACGGACAAGACATGTGTCTACGGACAAGACATTTTGCAATTCAACAACTATTTATATCTATATAACCCAGTTTAATTCCGTCTAATGTTTATCAACTTAGACACTATCCTAGCAGCTTTCATACCAACAGTGATTAATCTCTAATATTGTACCCTTCACAAAGAAAATAGGTGTCTACGGACAGGACAAAAAAATGGCGCATTTATCATTGTCTGTTCAGAGTCAAATTTGAGGAGATAAGAAACTTCCATCTGAAAGAATGCTATTATTTTCAGAAGAAGGTAGACTGAAGTTCACACAGAGACAAATAAGACAGTAAAAAAAGAATTATTTCATAATGAAATCACATATCTGATATGAGGAAGAGCAAAAAGGCAAAATATATAACAAAACGGTCATGTCAGTCTTCAGTACATAACTTCTGTTGTGGGTGACATAGACAGTTGAAATAACTTGCGGCTGAAAGAAGACGAATTTTCCTGTAAACCAAACAGCACAAAAAGGTCTTGCTGGTTCAGGTTTTAATCAAAATGAAAAGACAAAAAGCACATTTTTTAAGGTGAAACAATATAACGCTGAATTTTGGCCTTTTTTCTGTTATTGGACAGCATGGCGTTCGTTTTATATGTACATCAGCTACCTGATAGTAGTTTTACCTGCAACTGGGTAGTGATATGTAACTCCTGAAGTGCTGGAGACAGAATATATAAACATGCACTTATAAATTTGGGTATATAACATGGAGCACCTAAAAAGTATGCATTTGATTGTGACTGAGGCGTATATTGCCCGTGTTAAAATAGGTTTACACGGGTGGCCTTGGGAAGGTGTCCAATTGGTTAAATGCATATATAAACCGAAATTATGAAAGAGGACAAGATTAATTGTACATTCATTTCTATGAACGTAATAAATGACTTCATAATATTAATTTAGATGCAATATAAACAGGTAATACAATGTTTGTTTCGTGAATGTTAAATAATGCAGCAGGATCTGTAGTGCATTCCATTTCAGTTGCATTGTTTCTGAGAGAACAAACAAGGTTTCAGTTTTCAGTACACAATATTGTGTAAACGACTTCCAGTTTTAATTATAACAATTGTTATTATGCACGAAAAAGCAAATTCACACTAATTTCATTAACTTCATTCATACTTTAACAAGCTAATGGAAACATATCTAAAAAATATGTCATATGTAAGACAAAAAAAAGAGAGACATATGTAAAGAAATTATTACTTCTTGTTGAACCATGACCAAGTACACTAATCCGCCAGTCTCGTCTACGTATAATATATTTTTCTCCGCTTTGTTATTAGTTTGTTACCCTTGTGACATTTTTAGCCGTATTATAAAAAAAAACTATTGTGTACAATTTCAGCAGCCATTCCCAGAACTAGCTAGCAGTAGCATTTAAATGTTTGCAGTCAGAAACATTGTTTCAAATGCTTTTCAAAGGTTTGAAAAATAGAAAACTTTACTTTTATTCAGAATACTGTATAAACGGAATCAATGTATTTCTTAATAATTTGATTTGTCTGCATTTTTACACTACAGAACCATTCCATATAGTTACTACCGCCGTAAATCCAATATTTCGTACAATTTAAACAGTAATGTAAGCGAATTACAGTACCACGAAATGGGTTTGATTTCAAAATGTCCACTTTGTAAAGAACATAAAAGGACCTACAGTTACCTTACTAACAAAAGTCATTCGTGTCCGTATTTCTAAACCAGAATGCCAATGTTTTATGACAGTGTCTTGAGACAAGTTTTAGTCAAAAAGAGTTGTTCATTTAAAATTAAAAACATTTAAACTTCAGAGGTGGAGGATACACATCGTCACGGCGAACAAACATCTTGCCCTGGTGTCCGGTGTCCGGTTCATAACTCTGCCGTTCATCAAGGGATTTTGAAACTATTTGGCATAAATGTTCCCCATAATCAGACAACGTGTCATGCGCAAGAGCCAGACCACTAGCTCTAAGGTCAATGTCACACTTAAATGTTAAATGTTAACATGGTCTGTTTCTTGTCCGGTCCATAACTCTGCCATCATTGAAGGGGTTTTGATATTACTTGGCGTAAATGTTCCCTATAATGGGATGATATGTCATGCGCAAGATCCAGAGCTCTAGCTCCAATGTCAAGTTCACACTTTGAAGCAAAGGTTAAGGTGGTCTTTTTCTTGTCTGGTCCACAACTCTGTCATTTATCAAGGGATTTGAAAATAATTTGACACAAATATTAACTATACTGAGAAGGTTTGTCATGCTAAAGACCCGGGTCACTCACGTCAAGGTCAATATCACAAAATGATTCATACCTAAACTATTCTGGCATATTTTGTGCAGACAACTAGCATTCTTGGGCATGCTTCGGGGGCATTTGTCACCAAGAGTGACAGCTCTTGTTATTAGTATTTTAAACTTTTAAAACATGGCTTTGAATAGGGCTATGGATATTTAGTGATAGGTCTAGTAAAATGTTCCACCGATGTGCTGGATCTTGTTATAGAACAAAACTGCAGCTGACATCCTGTATCTATTTATAAAACTGCAGATAAAATCAAGTATCTATTTACAAAACTGCAGATGACATCCAGTATCTATTTGACATCTAGTATCTATTTAAAAAAAACAACTGCAGATGACATTCAGTATCTATTTATAAAACTGGGCTATGTTGGCTATATAGTCTGTGGTTGGCCAGTCAAAACCCGATTTAAAACCAAAGTTTCCTTCTAACCTTTTAAATTTATGTTATGTCTGTGACGTATTAACTATATAGTACTATTTGGATACATCTAGACTTACTTGACTTTTCCTCGAAGTTCTATATTAACTTCTTAATGCCTGTGCTACCCTGTTCAGGACCAGATGTCAATTTACGCATGTACCGATACATAAATATTTGTATGTATTTCCATATATATATAATAAGCAAAAATAAAAGCTAGCTGATCATTTATATGAAATGCATGCGAGAACTGAATCCATTTATAACTGCAGTTAATGTAGGAAAAGCAAAGTTGATGTAACACCATTGGCACCTGCGTCTGTATGGCTTGAGTTTACGAAGGATGAGTTTGCAAAACAGTAAAAGGTTTGAAGTACGATCATAGATTTTAACGAACGTTATAAATTACTTCATCGTTTATATTTAGATACAATACAGACATGTAATACAAGCTTCTATCCGTGCAATGAGAATGTTTAATAAATCCAGCTAAGCTTTATCAATTAGATAGATTGCATTCCATTTCAATTGCATGGTATCAAAGGAACAAACAAAAGTTTCAATTTTCGTTATGCAGTATAGAAATCTTAAGGAATCATCATAATGTATGAAACGGCATATAGGCAATTGTTTAATTTACTTCTTTCATGTTGCAACACTATGACGACTACAAATTTATAGTACAAATCTCGAGTGTGTGTTCGTAAAGAAGTTATTTCTTCTTGGTTGTACACCATCATGATCATAAATATTAATCCGTTAGTGTCGTTAATGCATGTCTTTTTCTGTCTTCAAATTTGTATAACCTGGTACTAGTTACTAGTAGTAATTGGTATTAAAGTGACCTTTGGTAACTATAGTTTTGTAAAGTTTCCATGTTATAGTGATTAACTGCAAATTATGTCTTTACGTTTAATAAAATCTATCCACTGGAAGCACAGAATATGATACATGTAGCTAACGCGGTTTGATGTAGTCTGTTCAAGAGAGGCAATGAAGCCGGCTAGAGCGTAGTTCAGTTATAGTAAAATCTAATGAACTCCATGATTTCAAAGAACCAGAAAATTTAACAACTCTGAATCCAAGAACGGAGAAACTTTTCCCGACCGCAATACGGCACTTTGAAGATTGCTGTTGTAATCGTTAATAAAATCTACAAAGCAAGCAGAAAGGTTATGAAATGTGCAAACCCACAAGCGCCCTCAAGCACCGGTTTCCCTTCTTTTATTTTCTCTCAAAGCCTAGTGCTAGCATTCATTTTATACAACATTTCCATCCCAACTTTGAGCTAGTAGCTTTAAATAAAGTAAATAAACTTTTCACTAAAAACATCTGTACACTACCTGTGTATGTGTGTTAATTTTGAAACAAGATTAAAGGAAATCCGACATCTTCATGTGCGGTTAATTTCATGATTTGCTAGATGAACGTGCAAGTCTCAAGAGTTTTTGTCAATTTCATTTTCTTTTACATGATTTGTCGTTTACTTAGGAGATATTTTGAACAGAAAAGAACGAGTGTAAATACTCAAAATCTGAACATGCCGTCTTTAAGTTTTGTACAAACAAAAACATTTAAAGTTTATTTCGTGTGATGTCATAGATTGCGACTGTCCTCAATTCCCGTACTCTGAGACTGAAGTTATTGCTTTACGATGAGTTGCGATGCCTTGCCAATATGTTTATTGATATATCAGCGGGGTATGGTGGTATCCAATCGCCCTTACTAATAATTTTAAACTTATAATTTGCTCTTCTTTTAGTTTCTGAAACGCATCGTTCAACATACTTTTATATTGGGCAG
This sequence comes from Mercenaria mercenaria, assembly GCF_021730395.1. Lineage (NCBI taxonomy): Eukaryota > Metazoa > Mollusca > Bivalvia > Venerida > Veneridae > Mercenaria > Mercenaria mercenaria. The sequence goes on along the minus strand of NC_069376.1, from coordinate 69,341,403 downwards.
ATTTTTTTATCGTACTACACATTTATTTCAAACCTAGTCGTTTCAGAGAAGACAGACACGTAAAAAGAAGAAATGAAATAAAGACAGACAAACAGAAATAGATGGAAATATAGGAAAACATAGACACGGGCAGGTGGATGGAAAGATGGAAAGACGGAAAGGAGAGAAAAAGGGGTTAGGTGACGATTTGTAGGTAGGATATAGGGTAGACACAGAGACAATGTATTATGTTCTTGGATTTAATGCATCTTGGTTGTTTATTCTCTCATGTCCCAGTGGTAGTCCTTGTCACGCCATATATATATGGTAACAAAGTACACTGTTTCTAAACAGGATTTTGAGTTGAGAGAATGTGTTATAACTGAACATGAAATTCATGAAATTGCACATGCATTCCTTTGAGGTTTACGATTGTTTCTTTACTTTATTTTCTACAATAATGTTATCTTTAAAAAATTAAACGTTTAATTCTTTATACAGCAGTAAGACTTCATTTACATATACAAAAGTAACATCCCAATCGCATCAAATATTTATCATAATACAGGTCAGTACAATATTCATAGCAGTCGCATGTTTAAATTAATATTTTTACCAATATTTTCATATAACCTTAATTAGGAAACTAAGTACATGATTTATAACTATTATTGAATTTTGATTTGCAGTTCGCTTCAGCTAACATTATTCTGTCAATAGTCATTGTTTATTTAAGGTGACATGTATGTCAACTGGGGTGGGTGCTCGATGATATATTGGTCCGTTGGGATACATAGGTCCGCCGGGGCGGGCGCTCTGTGATATATTGGTCCGTTGGGATACATAGGTCCGCCGGGGCGGGCGCTCGATGATATATTGGTCCGTTGGGATACATAGGTCCGCCGGGGCGGGCGCTCTGTGATATATTGTTCCGCTGGGATACATAGGTCCGCCGGGGCGGGCGCTCTGTGATATGTAAGTCTGATGATAGGCGGGTGTTCAACACTTATTTAAGGTGACACATATGTCCACTTGACCATGTCACGGTTTTAGTGTGTAATGTTTTCTTTGTTTTGTGTTTGCACCAGCCACTGTAATGAAACACCTTATACTATTGTACTTTATACGTTCAAGATTTGCACTTTTCAAATTGTTGCCTTTTCTTTTATTACCATGGCGATACAGCGTTTAGCCTTGATAATAGTTTAGAAAGCGCCATGAATTCAAACAATGAAACTGTGCATGTAATTCTATTTAGTTTAAGATCGTTTATGATAGCACGATTCATACCCGACAACGCAACTCAACTTTTATGTAAACATCCCCTTTTTCACATCCCTATGGATATACAACAACAGTTACAGGTAGTATAACATTCTCTTCAAAACGCGAGGAAACTAGAACGCATGGTAAAATCTGAAACACCAATCTGAGTATAGCAAGACGTAGAGTTTCTGTTTTTTAGCGTCTTTTTTTTAAAGTACCTCAACTCAAACTAATAACCACATGATATGCTAAAATGTGATGTAGGGAATGAAATAAATAAATACATTAGGTTTTTAGGCAATTGATTTTAAACCCATGCGTTTTTGTACTGGCACATTGTTACTTTGAAGCAAGAATGACTTAATTAAATAATTAAATTTTACTGATGATTATTAAAATGATAATGTGGCCGTGTTTGTGGCGGGCCTACCTTGTGATGTATGACTGTGGCCGTGTTTGTGGCGGGCCTACCTTGTGATGTATGCCTGTGGCCGTGTTTGTGGCGGGCCTACTTTGTGATGTATGCCTGTGGTCGTGTTTGTTGCGGGCCTACCTTGTGCTGTATGCCTGTGGCCGTGTTAGTGGCGAGCCTACCTGGTGATGTATGCATGTGGCAGTGTTTGTGGCGAGCCTACCTGGTGATGTATGCCTGTGGCGGGCCTACCTTGTGATGTATGCCTGTGGCGAGCCTACCTGGTGATGTATGCCTGTGGCCGTGTTTGTGGCGAGCCTACCTTGTGATGTATGCCTGTGGCGGGCCTACCTTGTGATGTATGCCTGTGGCGGGCCTACCTTGTGATGTATGCCTGTGGCGAGCCTACCTGGTGATGTATGCCTGTGGCCGTGTTTGTGGCGAGCCTACCTTGTGATTTATGCCTGTGGCGGGCCTACCTTGTGATGTATGCCTGTGGCGGGCCTACCTGGTGATGTATGCTTGTGGCGAGCCTACCTTGTGATGTATGCTTGTGGCGGGCCTACCTGGTGATGTATGCTTGTGGCTGGCCTACCTGGTGATATATGCTTGTGGCGGGCCTACCTGGTGATGTATGCTTGTGGCGAGCTTACCTTGTGATGTATGCCTGTGGCGGGCCTACCTTGTGATGTATGCCTGTGGCCGTGTTTGTTGTGCTCTATGCTTCTGGAAAATCTTTATCGTTTAATTTTGATAAATTGTTTCATAAATGATATCAAAATTACTACTAGGCTATGAAAAAACTCAACCAAACCGAGTCTGCTACTATTTTACTTGGCTGCTTTCTTGTAGATTTCATAAGTTGTGAAAAGTACGAGGTTGCATATAAAGCCTACTAGATGGTCTCAACTCAATTTGTTCCTTTACTGTTGTTCCTTGGCCAGACATAAATAAAGAAACCAATAAATACAATGCAATTAATATGTCTGCATCTCGACACGGGACAGCAAACGTGTGGGGTCGCTGATCTGTTGTCTACGACATCCAAGGGAATAACCGCAGTTCGTGTAAAGAAGACAAGAATAATTGGCTTAATAATGATTTGGTAAATGTGAATGAACTGTATAAACAAGCGTTGCTTCATTTAAAAAGGGAACCTTTGTTTTGATAATAGATTGAATTTGTACAATATAGAAAGATTCATATAAACAAAATTAATGCGAAGAAAGAAAAGGTGATATACATTAAAATAATCCAAGAAGCAGACGAGGATATCTTAATTGTTATACAAATATACAAACGTAGTTAAATTTGAACAGTTTAGAAAGATTCAGTACACATTTGATCTGAAATAGGCCACACAGTTTGGTATAAAACCTCCAGTTAAAACGGCACGGATGGGATGTCTTTTCTTTTTAAAAAGCTTTTTTTCATTAATTGTTCATGAAATACACGTATAATATACTGAAACAAAACGTCCTCTGTCAAAACTAATTACGTATTTGGTATTTTTGCAGGTAACTCGGTGAGCTATTCAGTTCAGGAATGTTATATAGGGAAACTGCCCTGGAACGCCCAAACACTCATCTCCTAGGGCATGAAGTCACGACGTACAGTTGGTCGCTACAGCAGGTTGACTCTAGTATTGTTCAGTCGTTTCCTTGGAAACACAGGTATATGAGCCGTGTTGATTGGTACGCAGTCCCGGCCCCGTCTGTGTAACTGAGAAGGGAGAGTGTCATGAAGTCCCCAAAACGCAATGGAGATTGTTTCATACAGAATCTGATATTCTTCCTGGCTAATTCATAATCTTTATTTTGAATAATTGTGATGCTTTGATAAATTGTTATACTATAAACAGCTGCTCAGCTCTCAATAACTGAATCCTGAACCATAATTAAGATATTATCATAGAACAAGATTTGTGTACAAATATTTGATTTACTGAAAATGTCTTCATATGAAATACACCTAAATGAAAGGATTTAATTTCATAATTATCTTGAACCCAATCATTATCAAATCGTGTATAGAATAATAATCGGTTTTAAATTGTCGAGCAAGTAAGATCCAAAGAGATGTAAAGGAATATGCACATGATAACAGGGGTTTATACTTTCAAAGATTTTAATTGATACCACAAGCAATGCAAACTAAGTAATTGCCGCAAAGCGTTCGTTAAATATGCAGTTAAATGATCTTGTGTGGTACATTATCAACTATTCAACATTGTATATGACATAAACATTTCCTCACTTCTGTTTTGTTACCCATAAATTACCCATAACTATTATATATTATATAAGAAGTACATTTTACAAAAAAAAATATATTATAACAAAACGACAATGTAGGGATAATGCATGTTTGTTTTCGTGTGCTAAAGCCTGCATTATTCCCTAGAGATAACACAAAACAAACATGCCTAAACGCTATTATATCATAAAACGTGAAAAAAGCTAAACAAAAATTAATACATTGGCCATCAACTTCATTAAAATGTTCGTGAAAGGCGCAAGAATCTCACGATGACGTCATTTCCTTTATTTGAATATTGTCCGTTATGGGACTGTAATACATTTGCGTGTTGTCGCGGAACGTACATTTGTAATGTGTGAGCCCGAGAATCTCTATTAACACACGTTTAGTTCCTATTGAAATACCTTCTGAAAACAACAAGAAAACAAACAGAAGTTTTATGCTAGATTTTTTATTTCTTACATAGATATAGAAGCATGAATCTATATCTAAAACTGGGTTGTAGCAGCCAAAATCTTGGAATCTTGGGTCTCCGTCACCTACTGGTTAAGGTCTCTGACTTGACTTCGAATCAATTGCTCCTCACCAGTGTGGGTTCGAAACCTGCTTGGTTGTAGATTTTTTCGTGTGCTGGCTTACGGTAGGCCGGCGGCTCTATCCAGGTTCCCGTCCATGTTAAAACAATACTCGGAGGGGAATCTGGGGTCTTCCCCGCAATCAAACGCTGGAAATGTTGCCATATGATCTAAATTGTGCCGGTGCGCTGTAAATGCAACAAAAAAAAACCCAGCCAAAATCTGGTTTGAATCTAACCTCAGCTGTATTGCTTTTGTGTCTTTGTAACCACATGATTGTGGTATTTAAACACGTGCACTGACGCACGTGTATGAATAAGCGATACCATCATTAAAGATGTCTTAACATTTATGAAACGTATACGAGAACTATGTCTCATTGATACCGGAAAGGCAATGTCAGTCTTGAATGTTCAATCTATTTAACACCCCAACACTATGTACTATAGGAAACAACTTTTTGAAGATTAAGGTTGCAGAAAAGGCAAAAGGAATAATACCAGATCATAAATTTAAGCGCCGTATAGACATGAAATATGATCTTTTAGTCGTAGGCTCACACTGAGATATTGTATATATAGACTGCATTTCATTTCTCAACTACAGGGTTTCAATTTTCATTATGCAGTATAACATCATTTAAAAGACTTAAAACGTTTAATTATAGCAATCTAATAGCACATGAAAAAATACATTTAAAATGAAAATTGCTTTAACAGAATAAATGTGTTTAGATTATTTGAGAGAGATGTTTTCATTGTTACGTTGTCGTACATGAATCGGAATTGGGCGAAATTCAAACATAGCTTATTTTGCGTACATGTATATATGCAACTTGATTTCTGTAGAAGAAAAAAAAATTACTTCAGGTCTATGTATACCAAATATCCTTCTTAACATCTACCTTGAAAGTTTTGGAGTTTGTTTTATTGTTTGAATTTTACTGTAGAGACCTAATGCATGTCTGTGGATAATATGGATCATCATTAAACCGATAGTGAAAGTGAAAGTCCATCCCATTGGTCGAAATACAGCTACATGGTTAATTATAAAAAAAAAAGTCAAACTGAATTGTGACTTCCAACAGTGACAACATGACATTTTGCCGTAAAAACAGTGCGACGTCGTACACAATTTAAGACCAGGACACTGGAAAAATTAGCAGTCGCTGCAAATGTTTGCATTTCCCTTTTTTACTTTTACTTTATCCAGATCATTAAATCTCCATATTGAACTCACTAAAAAAGGGCAATTATTGTATATTTATTAAAATCACCAGGAATTGCTTGATCTATGGTCATTACCCTGTCATTTTCCACAGACGACAATATTTTATGTTTGAATCTGGTGACAATTCTCTATCATACTGAACTTAAGGTATAGGTCCATGTTTCAGAGAAAAAAGTTCGAACGTCATCAAATCATAGAAAGAAAGCATTGTTTTACTTGAAAATTTAACAGCGTATAAAACATTTATATTATTCTACAAAACCATTGTCAATTTACTGATATATATATTGAATTCCGGAAAGGGACTGCATGAAGGGGCCACACTTCTGGAAAGTTCAGCGCCTTTAAAAACTCACCATTTTTTAAAAGCTGTTTCACGTCTTCGTTTTGATGCATTTGCAACATCGTGCGAGTGTTTAAACTTTACATAACTAGGTAAAACATCGTTTTTGACAATTGTTTACACTTTTTCTTTACAAATGGCATTCTTATTTAAAGGGGGACAACTCATTAAGAATATTTTAAGTATCCAACTCCGTGGGACAGAACAGTAAAACATGTATTGGACAGATAAGTTGTGTATCAAGATGCTGTTCATTCGTTAAAAAATCTGTTGTTTTGTGATATACTGCTAAACCTTAAGTAATTTCAGATCAATATTACAGAACAAATAAAGGTTGGGCAATACTTTTTTCAAATTTTGAAAACCATCGAAGGTCTTAATAAACGTAACTATCTGTTACACCCGCTATGAAAATATCTTTTTAAAAAGAATGGCAAAATCAATTATCAAAATAATTGAAAAACTATTTTCTTAACCATTCAGTGCCTAAGGAGCCGGTAATGATATTAGCAGCCCTGAGCCAACAGCGTCTAGGGAGCCGGTAAAGATATTAGCAGCCCTGAGTCCGCAGGAACCTACAAAGATATTAGCAGCCCTGGGCCAACATTGCCTACGAAGTCGGTAAAGATATTAGCAGCCCTGAGTCCGCAGGAGCCTACAAAGATATTAGCAACCCTGGGCCAACAGTGCCTACGAAGTCGGGAAAGATATTAGCAGCCCTGAGTCCGCAGGAGCCTACAAAGATATTAGCAGCCCTTGGCCAACAGTGCCTACGAAGTCGGTAAAGATATTAGCAGCCCTGAGTCCGCAGCAGTGCCTAGGGCGCATGCAAAGATATTAGCAGCCCTGGGCCAACATTGCCTAAATAGCCGGTAAATATGATCAGCCCTGGGTTCAAAGTGCTTACAGAGCCAGTTAATACGAGCATATGATCCGTAGTGGTTTTACAATGCCTATGAAGCTGGTAAAGATATCATCATTCCTGGGGGTCGGTTAAGATATGATCAGTTCTTGGTCCACAGTGCCTACGGAGCAGGTTAATAGATGATCAGTCCTGGGTTCTTAGTGCCTACGGATCCGTTAAAGACCTTGCTAGTGAAATGATCACGTAAATTGTATGTTTAATGACACATAATAAATATGTCTCAGCAAATATGACAAGACAAGACAAGACAAGACAAAATTTTATTATGATAACTTGTACACATATTGGTACATCGTTATATACAAACAAAATTGTAAATAAAATTCGTATAAGTCAGTGAACTAAACACATAAGTAAGAAAATTATAAAAATATGGTATTATTATTTTGTAAATATTATGGAATCGCCAAGTTAAGACAGATAAATTGAATGAAATGTGTGTGTATACATTTCTATGAATTTTATCCACTCGATAGAAAACATTATTAACTTTAAGTGGAGAATGAAGCAGTTTTTAAGTGGAAATACATAAATACTATGGATTAAATATTAACTTTAAGTAAGGAATGAAACATTTAAATCATTAATAATAAAAGTATGGATTACTACATTAAGGTAGTCGTTACAAGGGGTGGGGGGTGGGGGGCAACCCATGCATGAATCTTATACTATTTCCTTTATTAAAGTAATGAAAAAGTATTTAACCGTTTCAACATGGTTTCAAAGGGAAGACCTTTAAACTTTTAAAGCGTCCTGTAAACGCAACGCACGTCGTATGAATAGTTGGTTGATCAATACGAGAAAATGATTACCGCATTAAATAAGTAAGTTCGTTTCTTGCAATATTTGCCTTAACTAAGAATTGACAAAGATTCTTTAAAGTTTTTTTTATTCTTGGATTAAAGTAGTTGCGTAAATTTAAACATACTCGGGCGGATATAATAGTAACGCTTGATGAATTGTACTCGCAAATATTCTAACGCTTTGCACACAATCACAAAGTGATACTCGTCTTCTATCTCGTTTGAATCACAGAGCAAACAGACTCATTCGTGGCGCTCTAAGCGATCTCTCCCGTACCTTCCGGACTCGATGCGAAGCCTGTGCGCGGACATACGAAGCTGTGACAATGCGCTTCTAAGAGATTTACACGGTAGTTTGTCCAAATAGGTCTCATATTCAAACTTATCTTTTACATGAATATACAGTTGTGACAAAACACTTGAATTTCGCAAATGCATGTGCCAGTCTTGTAAATAGCAAAAGACGCTTACGGGCAAGATTTCGAGAACATACACGAAAATATGACAAGTTCAACCAAATTGTACAATATGGTTATCTACATGTTGAACATTTCTGAAGAACCACGCATATTTTAGCAGCGACTGATAATGACAAACGACTGTCGACGCCATTTTGTATCAATGCGCATGTCAAATAAAATAATTATCACTACAACTCAGCACGTGTTGAAACAATTATTTTTGTAATTCATATCTGAAAAAAAAGACGCTGAAAGGCTTGATACTAACGACAACATTATTTTGTTGTTTTTTATCTGATCAACTTATATGTAGTCCGATAAACGAGAAGAAGATACAAATATTATTTGGCATCGCTTTTCTTTTACACGTAATTGGACTAGATTTTTACGCGGAGGAACTACCGCGCATGAATACAAATTCTTGTTATCAGATCTCGCGAGAATCTCGTGTGCGTTCCTCGCAGTACAATGAAGACATTTTTTGCGAGTTGCTGTCAGATTAAATTTCGATAATAAGAGACTGATACATGTAAGTATTTATCTTGGAGAAAGATCTTTTTGTTTAGAGATTGTCTTTGAATGTAGACAACGAATAAGAAGGTGGGAAAGATAAGTCATCAACTGCAGTTGATTCTAGTCCGTTAATAATTGAAATACCATCCAAGAATACAGAGTAATATGGACCAAGTGTACTAAGTTCAAGAATCGTGTTTCTGCGATACATTTTGTCCAGTATGAAGACGTTAAGTGTGAGTCTTCTAGGAGACAGATCACTTATCGCAGTTACTTTGATTAAATGTTAAAATGGACATGCTTGCCGAAGCACTGGTGCCGCGGACACAGCCCCTGTCGCCCCTCTCACGATGCCACTATTCCAGATGTGAAACAAATTATCAGCTTCTTTAATAAAAATCGTGTACAAAAGAAACAAAGACATTTTCAGTGTTAATAAATTGATACCTACATGAAAGATACGAAGTGCAGGTAGATTTATTCTGTTTTACAGATCGCAGTTCTAAAATGCGCTATTTACGCAGTAATAAATTTTCTACATATTTTACACGATGCAGTGACAGTTACTTAATAAACTTTTCTGCTTAGAATTCGATTAATCACTTTATTTTTGCTATTTATGTACGATATATTGTATAACAAATGGAAGTACTTTCAATGTTTTTGGAGAGACAAACAATCTGGATGCGTACTCTGTAAGAGAATAACAAATAATTGACTTTTATCTTTGTAAATTTGTAGGACGCCGGACTACGACTCCAGTTGGTTCTTATCCTCTGAAAAAAATACACATATTCTTTCAGATTTTTTGGTGTTTTAAATCTTTCACGCAAACTTCTGAGATTAATTCTTGAAAAATATCATTTTCTGTATAGCAAAATCAAATCAAATCAAATTTATTCACTCAGTGCATCATACATGATACAAACATGAGGTATATATATATAGTAATACGTTTTAAACAGCGGTACATAGTAAATGTTTCGTAAAAGGTAACCATCTATTGTTTACAATTTGTTTTTTTTAACAATATTATTAATCATAAATCTACATTATGAGGACAGTAGATGTATGCCGCATGTGGAAAAGATTCCCAATCCCCACACTACTAACAGTCTACGAGAGGAGTCACCTCAGTGAGTAGCCGGCGGCGATAGATACCAACATCATTGGAATAAAATGCGTTAATTAAAATACGTAGATTTTAATGTCCAGAAAGTAAAACAATAAAGAGCTTGCACTGAAAACCTAAATGTGTCCAATATTCTAATAGGTTCAGTTTGCACGACGACTGCGTAATTTCCCCTGTCACAGGAAAAAAGCAATTAGTTTTGAAATGGAAATACACGTCATGCTTTCGACAGGCGGTAGGCATATTTCTCAGGAATATTGCACAATGTTCCTTCTGGTAGTTTTTTTTATTGAGCCACAACCGGAAACAAGAAAAAAGTAACTTTGTTCTTCATAACTTTTTAAACTGAACCATTTCCAGATAGAAATTATATTTATTTAACTGTATCCTATGATAAGACAATTTGTCTCATTCTTAAATATGTATTTATATTTGTCTTGTCTTGTTTTATCTGTATGTTTTACATTCATATTATTGTTAATGAAAAGAAGGCATTTTTGTTTGTGTTGAATTTGTTTTTGTTAGTATTTTTCGCAATGTATTCTGTAAAGCACTTCAAGTTGAACCTGTACATCCGCATGAAAAGAGTGATATATAAATGTGGAATAATTATTTTGATACTAAAAAGCAATAATTCTATGATAAAACATGATTTATTTTCCTGAAATCATCTCATGTGGATATGACGTAGAAATCATCCAATGATAAAACATGATGTTTCTTTATGTAGCAGTGAACTGTTTAAATGTTCTATTGTAAACAAAAACAATAAGAAAGGAGCTGAATTGTTCTAACATACACAGCTCGTGTTTCAAATCAACCTGAACATTTCTCAAACACTACTCGAACATGCAGAAAATGGTCTTAGGTGAGACTGACGTACACTTGACGAAATGTTTCCTGTGAAACACGTGTTTCTATCAACAATTCGTTACTTCTCACGAAGTGGTGAAAATTGAAAATTCAGGTGGCCATACGCTTTTGTGTAATTTTGTCTAGAATGAAAGTAATATATTCTTATTAAAGGTAACATATCTTTATACTGTGCAATGAAACATATACATGTACTTTGTAGCTCGTACCGCAGATTTGAATGTATAAGAAAATTATTGTCTTGCCTTCTAAATGTAGCTTCGAACATTTGTTAGTAATCAAGTTACGCTCAAAAAGTGAGGACTGGTGTAATTAGATAAAAAAAGTGCAATTATATGTATAAATCGTAGAATGATAGAAAAATAAGATTTACCATAAACTGTTACGGTGGTGTATGTTAGTGACTAGAAAATAATTAATATCAACATGATTATATTTTAATTTATGTAACGAGGATGACAACTGTCGTACAAACTTTACTATATTTTTCTGCTGCTAAAGGGTTTGTGACTTGAAAATAAAAAGTGATATTTTAAGCAAAAAAAAAAAAAGAAAAAAAACAACAAAAAGCAAAAAACAAGTCCATCCTATGGATGAGCATTAGTGTCGGGTCTTTGTTATTAGTTTGTTCGAAATTTCAACATACTAATGTGGCTAGCTCGAAACTTCTATTTCTTTACCCAAGGACATAGAAGTGTAGGTTGTGGCCAAGATACTTGGATAGCCATAGTAGATCATAGCAGACGAACGGTCAGTGTTTACACTAAAAAATATCCATATTTTTGCTATGTTTAAGTCTCAAAAGATTTTGTAACTACTTCGAATCCCTATGGAAACGAAATGCAGTAACTTCCAGCACGTTCATTTATGACGAAGATCATGTAACTTGGATAGCTCTAAAATTGAGGGCAGATCGTTGAAGGTGACCGGAAAGTAATTCCACAGTTTTGTCCACAGACACGACTAACTTGGATAGCTCTAAAATTGAGGGCAGATCGTTGAAGGTGACCGGAAAGTAATTCCACAGTTTTGTCCACAGACACGACTAACTTTTGATCACTTGGCATTTTTTCAGTTACTGTTATGTATGTGTATGCGTGCGCGCGCGTGTGCGTTTGTACGTGTATGTGTGTGTTTCAGTTGGTTTCGCGTATTTTTTCTTTCGTTTTATGCTAAAGAAATTACATGTCACCTTTATGTCACTGTAGATTCCCGATTTCAGGTAAGTCGATGAAATTCCCCCGCTGTAAACATTAGGCACTACGTGACACGGAGCAAGATAGCAATGAAATAAAAAGTTCAGACTAATGGCTGGAAACAGCCGTAGTTACGTAGTGTAAAAACAAAAATTCAGACTATGAAACTATTTTTTTTACAGACGCATGATCATTACATGCACGCAAGTTACCGTTCATCAAAGCACATCATCTCCCACGACTAAATATTATCACACAAAAATGATATAATTCGCAGTCATGTTTTGAATAGGTTCTTACAATAAATTCCCATGTGCAGAAAATTTCATGGAATTCAACATGGCTTTTAGATAATAATTTAATTATTTATGCTGAATTAATTATTCGTCCTCCCAACACAGTAATGTTAATCTCGCGCAACCCGCGTGCTGAGTAGCGTTTAAAGCGCCTATTTCACACTTTGGGCGTGAAAATGAAGTTCCTTTCCTTCAAAACTATTTTTTTTTTTTTTGCGCTTGGTCATATAAGATACGTGGACTGTTTTTTTACCAAGTCGGTCGATACATTGTGTAAAATATTTCTTTAAGGCACAATAAACAATCTCTTGAAAGAAAAAAAAAACATCTAGAAAGGTTTAAAATAATAAAGAAAAATTTATTTTGGCTTTATCATGGGTATTTCTCAATGCCAGGAATAGATGAATATACAAAATGTACATGTAATACCTTATTCTACACGTGTGGAAAAAAAGCTGCCCGATTAGAGTGTATATCAAAATCCCCTTGATCAAAATCCCCTCCACTGAAAAATGACTGGGTGTTAAAAAATCCCCTTCACACATTTGCAGGGGGTATCATAATCCCCTCTGTGATTAACATTATAGATATATAGATATTAGTGCTCCAAATTACATTGTGTTTGCTAAAGGTATTGTATTTACGTGCTTTATGCAATAGACTGTTAAGCTGTATATAATTGTATTTGAATTTCATTAAATAAGTGAAAATCACAGAGGGGATTATGATACCCCCTGCAAAAGTATGAAGGGGATTTTGTAACACCCTGTCATTTTTCAGTGTAGGGGATTTTGATCAAGGGGATTTTGATTGTCCCCCGCCCGATTATGAAAGCGTGTTTTATCATGTGTTGTACGTCTAATAGGTCGAATACATTTCGATAAATGTAGAAACTAAATATAGAAAAAAATGTTTGAAAAGTGCATCTATTAAAAGAAGTTGAAAAATAGTATTTACACAAATGTAGAATTAAAATGCAGAATATGCACCATGGACGTCATTTCGGTATGATGAAAATAATACTTTTTGTGAGTGACTTATATATGTCTAAAGACGTAGAAATCGTTTGTTTTTTCCAATGTGTGACAATAACTGAGAGGCAATTCTATCAGAATAAAATGGTTGGCTCTGAAAAGTGCCGTTTTTTGACATTGAATGTCGTAAAAGTTTGTTGACATCAACAGAAATTATCGTCCGAGGAATCGTCGGAGCCCGGGGTATATCCAAACATCAAGTCGGACATCTCAGAGTCGCTATCGCCGTCGTCGGAAGAAATGTCGACATCGAGAACGCGGCGCTGAAGTTCAACAATGTCGGCTGCCTTTTTGGCGGCGTATTCGTAAAACATATTACGAACACCCTCGAGAATGGAGAGACGCAGACGAACGTTGTAACGTTGTATTTTGTTATTAGCAGCATCGGCGTCGTGAAATCGCAAAGTTGCTTCCTCGACCTGACGGTTCAATACGAAGACCTGCTCACAAGCTCGTCGGAAGAAAACTTCAGCGTGACGAAGTCGTCGGCGGAGATCAGCGTTCATGTTGACTGACATTGTGATGTACTGATATACAATTTAAGAAGAATATGTAGGCGTTTTGGTACTGTTTACTGTGAAACTCAGGAAACAGAATAATTTCAAAAGTGAAAAATCTAACATTTATACGTTTTTGGAGTACTGGTCACGAAATTGTGACAATACACACAGAAAATGTCAATTAAGAGGAATATTTCAATTTGCACCCCAGATATTAGAAAACCCACCGGAAAGTGTCAATTAGAAGGGTCATTGCACAGTAGTGTTCTATTCGAAAAGTGATAGTCACGTGTCTAATCAATTAATGGAGCGAGTACTTATTTTTCTGAAATTAACAGGGGCGTGAAAATAACTGATCTGTAAATGTCTACTTATTGTTTTAACACCTTGCCCACAACAATGCATAGACTTAATGGCTCTAGCCGCTAATTGATATTCCTGCCTTTTTTCTCTCCGTTAATTGACACATTTTCCTCCAGGAGTAGTTTACAAAACGTTTTTCTTACAGATAAGATTAGAAAAACTTTTGATATTTAGAAGTAGTTTCATTCAAAATTAGCCCGATATTTTTTCCAAAAAAACAATACATAAGACTTAAATACGTATTTGTTTAAATTAAACAAATATCAATTTGCAAACGGACCAGGGAAAATTTCCATCTAGATTATGACCCTGCTCCATTTGACAAGATATACACATTTTTGCCAGACAGACTAAGAAGTTCCAGCAGATAGTAAAATTTAGAAAAATAAATAAATAAACAATTGTCAACTTAAGCAGTTTATTTAGTACACTATCTAATTAAGTTTGAATTTAGTAGAGTGCGCGCAGTATTCTTTCCTCATATATTTATTCTCAACCAGCAGTTTTCTTTATAAATAAATCTTTTTCCAAATTGTTCATGTACCACATCCGTATGTTGTAAGTTATTACAGAAAACTCGTCACGTTTGAAATAAATCACTTAACTAATATTTGAAAAAAAACTTATTTTATTGCAATTGTTGAAATCTTTGTGTTGAGAAATAATTATTAATAGCTTTAGATGAGATACGCTATCAAATTTAGACGTTATTTAGGAACATATCTTGTAATCTTATTTACAGTTTGCAATTTAACGGGTATTAAATGTCTGCACTTGAGAAACGCTTTTACCTCACCTATTCATCAAATACAGTTTTATTGAAATATAATTGTTTCACCTTTTATATATTTTACAACGATATATAAATAATGCAAACAGTGAAGTATTGTTTCTTGTTAATTCTTGTAAATTGTAAATTTAAGTTATGTCTACAAATTTTTCATACAAGTGCATACATATTCCTCATTTTACTTAGTATGCTTAATAATTGGTAATGGATTGTGACTGACTGAATTAAATAACTTAGTCATATGTTCATTGAAATATGAATTTGACTTCCACTTAACATATCAGTACACTCTGAGGTAACTTTCCCTCACCAGTTTCAATCACACACACACAAACCACACAGACAAATGCAGACACACATACATATACACATTTCTGTACTTTTCTAAGTAATCTGGTTACACACATACACACTGGTCGGTATGTTTTAAGTCAACTGGTAACACATACACACAGACACCTGCACACAGACACACACTGACTGAATTAAAAAAAAAAACTTAGTACATTTCCCTCACCAGTTTCAATTACACACACACACACACACACACACACAAACCACACAGACAAATGCAGACACACATACATACATACATATACACATATCTGTACGTTTCTAAGTAATCTGGTTACACACATACACACACCAGTATGTTTTAAGTCAACTGGTAACACATACACACAGACACCTGCACACAGACACACACTCAAGCACTCATAACACACAAGCACACACTTGCTTATACACATAAATCTGTACTTGTTTAGTAATCTGGTTACTTTTAATGTATGTATCGTTATTTTTACTATTTTATACGGGTATGTCTCTTATAATTCTAAAATTGAATGGCCATTTACATGTGTTTTTAATGCTGTGATGTTTATTTATTTGTATATATTTGATGTTTGTAAATGGAGGAGACTGAAATAAATAATAAATCTAAATCTGTTACATTATTTAGTGTTTTTAAAAATATTGTTTTATCTGCTAGGCGTTCGTGCGAGCGCGTGTGTGTCCCTATCATTTTTGAATGGTACGCTGATGAACTAGTTACGAACGAACACGCCATATCTTTTTCACTCCTCATCCATACAACTTCTATATGATATATAGCTAAGATGCCTAACACAAGTATACGAGGGCTGTTCAAAAATAACAGAGACTTTTTTGCTGTGAAAAGCGGTTTATTGCTTGTGGTGCAATGTTAAATATTTTATGACTGAAATTCGCAATATTTGTGTGATTTGTTCATATATTTTTTGTAACATTTTTGCTAATAAGGTATGCATAACCGGCGCAGCCGCTGTCTCGTCTGTCATGACCTCAATTTGACCGCTGATACTCGCACTAAAAGTCCACTTGTTTACCTAACAATATGCCAAAGTACAGCAACATGTCCAGGAGTATGGCGTCAGTGGACATAAAGAACGCCTGAACTAAGTGAAAAGTGTTGTTTTTTTATAACGAATGTAATGTCGTCATCTGCTCTTCTTCTCCGAGCTCCCTGGTGCGTGCACGTCGCGGAGAGGGCACATATGGCGCTAACTGGGTCAGCGCCCTAACTAGGTCAACGTCTGATCTAGTTAGCGTCACATGGGAGTGTGGCCGTAAAAAGGGGACATTCATCGGCTGAGCTTCATCTTGCCTACTTGCCTTCGTGTTGGACCTCTCTTCTACAGCCGAGGTGCCGGATCTGGTTGATCCCGGCCAACTCGATGCCGGATTACCATCTCTGAGGGATCTCTATCCAGATACTTCAGCTGGTTCATCGACGAGGTTGATGTTGGTCCAGAACCCACGACTCGATGCCGGATTACCATCTCTGGGGTATATCAATACAGTCGACCACAGCTGGTTCATCGACAAGGTGGGACCTCGGGACCAGGCTTCCAGATGCGACACTTCGGGCAAGACAGTTAATGGAGGCGACGTACAACGCAGGGACGGAGGGCGGGATGAAGAGCAGACGACCAGATCGTTTAAAATGTAGACACAATAACAGCGATGCCAACAACACTAAGAAGATATACTCATAACAGATGTTACATAATCACGATGACATACATAACAGATGACACATAACTACGATGTTACTTAAATGATGTATTCTAATGGGAGTGATGAAGAGATGATGTACAAAGAGGAGGAGAAGAATAATTGTAGCTATGCTCGCCCATATGGTTTATAACCGGTGGCGAGGGTAAACAAACTCACAACACACACAGTCATCTGCTCGCACATAGAACGGACGCAGCGGTCAAGTGGTAACACCGTCTGACTACGAAACCTGGGGTGGTGAGTTCGAGCCCCCACTCCAAATAAAAATTACTAACATCGGGATAAAGAGTCCCATGTATGGGTGCATTACACCTGGCTCGCTAAAGAACCAAGGAAGCGTCTTCTGTATCTTGCACTAGCCCCCCCACTAGTGTTACTAACAGTCTTATAACTTATTACTGCATGATCATTATCACGTCAAATTTGCGATAAGTTAGCAGAATGATTGGCATTTCTTGTTTTGCTCCATTAATGTATATAAAGCTAGACAAAGTCTACGTTATAACGGCCCTCGTATATCAGAAATAAACATATTTCATTGGATATTTAAATGCTACATACCTTCGATCTAATTTTAGTTTTGAACATATTTTTGTCACCGGACAAAATTTCCGCATCCGGGTAATTTTACATTGCTAACTTTTCATTGATAGTTAGGAGAGTTTGGGGGAAAATGAAACTTCTCCGAGCTCCCCGGTACGTGCACGTCGTGGAGAGGGCACATATGGCGCTAACTGGGTCATGTATATTGTCGGTATATTGTCGACCTAGTTAGCGTCACATGACTAAAACCGGGGAGTGTGGCCGTAAAAAGGGAACAACAATCAACCGGAATGCATCCTGCCGATATGTACAACGTATTCGTCGGTGGTCTACATGGTGAGCCGCGCCACGACTTGAGGACCTGAGGAGTATGCACCCAACTGGACTTGGGCTTTCGTCGACAGCATGTTGCTTTTAATGTGTTTCTATCCGGTTTTAACAAGCTCACCGGGTGCTGGTGTGCTCTTACGGCTCTTGACGGAGGCCCAGCACAGACCAGAAGTACGGGCTTGTGGACTCAACAGGGACTCGAGCGTTTCTAGGTCTTCAGCTGGTTCATGGACGAGGATAGACGCCAACACTCCGGGACCTCGGTAGTGGCACACAAAGGGAAGATGGCGGGACATATGGACGATCGCCAGGGTTAATACTTAACGGGCGTTCATGTACCCCGATCCGCGCCCCGGTCTCGAGGGCTTGGTGAGTTGGAGTCTACCAACACTATGCCGGATTACCATCTCTGAGGACATGGCACTAAGCATGCCATCGTGTTGGGCCTCTCTTCTGCGGCCGGAGTGCCGGGTCTCAGCCGAGTTGCGGTCTTATCCACCTTTCTATTATTTCTTGCGAGTAGATCATTGGGCGGCTGATCGGGTGCGACGCTTCGGACGGTGGAGGCGACGTACAACGCGGTGGCGAAGACGGCTGATGATGCGGAGCACCGAGGCTAACCACAGATCATGGCGGTGGGACACATTCCGGATGACCAGACGTTTTATATAGCAGGATAGGGAGGTCTGAATTGCAGAAAGACAAACACGCAGACTACAACATAACTACGCAGAATACAATATAACTACGCAGACTACAACATAACTACGCAGAATACAATATAACTACGCAGACTACAACATAAGAAGGCACCATATAACTACGTTGACATACACAATAGAAGACATATAACTACGATGTAATATAATTGATGTTCTATAACGGGAGTGAAGAAAAGACGATGTGATGAAGGAGGAGGGAATAATTGTAGCAACAGTCGCCCATATGGTATTAACCGGTGGCGACTATAAATAAACTCAACACACACACACAGGAAAATGAAATCGTTTTCGTTCAAATTTCCATCCATTCCGAATCAGAGTATTCTATGCCTATTGTCTACAGTTGTACATTTTATATGTGGTTTCTCCATGCTTTACATGTCGACAAATGTTCCATGTTGAGCGGTAATTTACAGACACTTTGAATACCAGACTTATAAATAATTGATGTTCATCAAATGCTATCTTTAAATCTATTTACCACATACTTTTCTATAGGACAATAAGTCATGATAGTACATCTATAAAGTCAATATCATTTGTTTTCAGTATTAAGTATTTGATCTAGCCGATTAGAAGCTATTGAACACTATGTAAGGAACGTATTTATCTCTAAGCGGTGATAGAATTTCATATTAAATTTTACATACAATTTTTTGGTGGTATTCAATTCGTATTAATCAGATTTTCACATGTAACGTTTAATAAAACATGAAATTCGAATACCCATAAAATAGACCTGGAGTATATAGATTCATTTTACGGACTTAGAGGAGATATTTCAAACTATTAAACATTTTATCTCGTATATCTAACAGAATTTAACATTTTATTGTTTAATTGTATTTACCTATGTTTGACATATATAACTGCCAACAATATGTAATCAAGATGGCATTAACTGATAAGCCGTCTGAGTTTTTGAACAATGTTTAATAGATGGAATAGATAGCGGGAAAGATCGCATTTCTAGAAGACTGGTCTAGCGGAGAGATGAGATATATGGATACCTAATGTCAGGGGAGGCCCTGCATTGGCTAGATTTTAAAGTCACAACAAGATACAATCGGAAGACAAATGGCAATTAGGACAAAATCTGGAAAAACAAAACCCGTCGCTCTTGTAAGCAGGAGCAAATTAAAAAAAGGCGTCCCTGGCCTCCATGGCAACGAAGAAGCGCAAGAGTCCCCCCCCCCCCCCCCCCCCCCTTTGCGCTCCATCCTCGCCCCTCGTGGTTTAAAAAAGGGTAAGAAAAGACAATCGCATCTTTCTACATCAATATCAAACAAAGACACCACCTATCTCCTCTGAATATAGACACCCCGTCCCTCCCTCGAATATCTTCTAATTTTAATGTGTGTAATATTTGACTATATATGTATAGCAGATATTAATAGAAGGTCCTCTTATGTAGAAATATCGTTACTTTCCCGCTCATTTTGTCGGACACTCCTACTCACTTTCTCCTTATTCAGCTTATTCGTGAATACAGTCTAACCTGTACTAACGGTCACCTCCGATCAGCGGTCGCCTCCGTTCAGCGGTCATTTTGTGTGAAGAATGGTTCATGAGTTTCAGTTGCGGACGCAGTGGTATGACTATGAAACCAGGGTCATGAGTTCGACCCACTCATTCAACTTAAAACTAAACGAACTTTCGGATGAGTGCTTTACATCTGGCACGCTTAAGAACTAGGGAAGCTTCTCGCATAGAAGTGTCTTCTGTATCTTGTACTATTCTGAGGTGTTCTGGAGAAGATGCACATATGGCACTTAAAACTGAGCTCCATTTCCGGAAAGGGTACCGATATTCTCATCACGACAAACTACCTTCCATTTTTTTGTCAATGTTTTTACTAAATTTCAAATATATATATAAAGATACACACATCACATATATATATATATATATATATATATATATATATATATATATATATATTCTACTCCATTTTAGTATAGATTTAAAAGACATACACAATACTATATAGGGAGTGGGAATGAGACCGGGACCCTCAGCACCACCTCTAATCGGGTCATTTAATTGATCAGTGATATTGCATTTCTCATAATAATGTTTCGCGTGTTTCGAACCCAAACAGATACAATGTATAGCTGTCCCATTGTTACAAATCCATTCTTTGTCAAGACCCACCGAAGTTTTTGCCAGAGATTTCCTAAATGGGTTTATTTTGTCACATTTGATCACAGATAAACGGAATAATTAACAAATTAAGTTTATACGTGGATGGTCGCCCTAAAAAATCAAACACATCGTTTGAATGGAAGGCGGTTTGATTTTTATCTATTTACGACCTGGAATCGACCTACGAACACTATTATATATATTATCTTATTTTGAACAATTTGCAGTCATGCTAGTTTAGTCAAGTCGGGTGTCAAATTTCGCGCAAACTGTTGCATGATTTTGAAGATTTCTCAATATCACTGTTTAAAATAGATTTGGCTGCAAAAGAACAACATTTACTATCAAAACGTCCGCACAATACACGATGTAAAACATGGTTATTTTGGATTTAAGCAAAACTTGGGATGTATTGATCGATTCAATCAGGATAAGATAATACACACAATTGAAATATATGTATCCACAATTAGTAAGCCGCAGGTTGTACACTAAACTGTTATGAAACGATAGACAGGGCCAAACATGCATCTGCTTTTACACAAAATGTTACACGTATAACACAGATAACAAACCCTAAAAGGATAATTTTATTGTGATTTATTTTTAAAAATCCATCCATTAAAGAATAATTATTATTTTACAAAAAGAAATAAAAGCATTTACAATTATTTCACAGTTTGACTTAAATAGTCTCGACTAATCTCATACCGATGTACCCACTTACTTCCGGTTGGGTCCTCTACTTCCGGTCGGGTCCTCGGAGCAATGTGAAAAGCATAGTCTACCTTCTTGAAATTGAGAAGGACAATTCATACCAGTCATGGTTGTCTGTTTTGTTTTAACGTCTTAATTACGACAAAAATAATTCGGTTATTCAATGTTCATGTTGATGCTGACCAGGTTAATTATCTTACTTAAGTTGTTGTGGCTATAGATTTTGGCCAATACTGCTAGATGATATTAAGGGATGGGGCGATGGGGTGGGTTGGGGGTGTGGCGTTCGGAGTCAAATTTGAAGAAAAATGTAAAAAAAAAAAAAAAAAAAAACACACACACACACAATGTATTAAAGGTCCATTACTAAGGGAAAGTGAGTTGGCAATTTTTTTCATAGCCAGTGCATAGACTTCTGCAAGACACTAAATAATGATGATTGGCAGGTCAAAGTTTACAGAAGGTCTTTGGAACTCAAAGAAATGTATGTGTATTATGTTGAAATTTCAATGAATCGACAGAATGACGCCCCAGGTCTTTTTAACTTTCTTCATACTTCATAGAAAAATAATTGTACATATACTGCGATTTATTTCGAATTTCTACATACCAACTTTCATTTTCCAATAAAATGAAATAGTTTCTGTGCTTTTTAAAAGAAATTAAAATGTTCACTTTCCTTAGTACTGGACCTTTAAAAAGTGATAAATACTTCTATGTCATTTCAATTTTATTATTTGAGTTCAATTTAGTCAACAGAATACCGTTTTCAAAAGTATTATATGCGAAAGATAAAATTACAGGTGTGAATTATGAACAATGTGAAACGTAAGCCCTAGATGGAGATGGTTATCCGCCTATGTCTGTCAGTGATAAACTGATGACTTGCTAAATATAATAAATTCATGTAGCATAACTATTTCGATCATAGGTTTGTCACGTGTGAATTCTTTTCAATAGCTCGCAGAAGGTCACTGATTGTACTCGGGTGTTAAACACAGGGCTGTCAAAAAACATGTAGCTACCCAATCCATATACACATACTGCAGAATCGGTGGTTAAGGACTGGAATCTCACACAGACTGGTTTTTGGGGGGTTTTTTTTCCGACTGGCGGCATGTGATTCTGCCTTTGTGACCAGTGCAGACAAGGGTCAACCTGCTGGTCAGTGGTCTGCATTGTTCGCTATTCAGTCAGTAAATTTTCAGGGAACACCCCTTCCAATAATAAATGGTACTGCCAAATTAAATGCTAGACCAGTCCATTTTAGAAATTTAGCAGGGTAAAGGTTATTAATGATTCACACTTGAATGGTGTCCATAACCCATGATCGGCATAATGATCGGATTGCTCTTTGGCTTGACCATTGTTTCAGAATTCTTTTCTTATCTGATACATTTGCAGCTAAATTGATTTTTACCGCACTAAATAACTTTTCAAGTATATTATATAATGTTATGTATTATGTTATGTTATATAAGGGAATATTTTCTTAAATAATTATTACATATAATTTACCGGATCACTTTCTTTTCATATTTAAAAAGTAATTTTAAACACAGACATTTCTCAACATTTTTACATATGCGCGTTCCTGGGTAAACTGTAAAAGTATTTCGGTCCTTTAACGGAAATTCAGAAGAAAATGACATTCTAGACCATTTCATGAATATTCATTGACCTTGATAGGCAATATTCTAAGTCTTTCATCTTTGTTTTTTTTTCTTTGCTAGAACAGCGTTCACCCAGTTTTGTTTCATCATATAACATCAACAGAATCCCTCGGAATACGTTGTTGCAAACCTCGCCCTACCGAGTTTGGGCACCAACCGGACCGGCTTCGGGTTTCTGCAAATGTTATAACACAAAAAGCTCGCGGTATCCCGTAAAACGTAACGTCGGCACATTAAGAGTGCTTCACAATTTTGTATAATCGAAACGCGTTACACTTAATTCTCACACTCTGAATCGCAGAATAGTTCACTAAACGTCTAAGGGTGCCATATTTCATGACGTAGAAGAAGACATGTAAGAATCAAAATAATAAATAGCAGAACTATGGTTTGATTCATTTATACACGACAAGGAAGTTATACGCCGTCGAAATAATTTCACGTAAAATACACTTAAAACACTTTCTCAATCAAAGATAAAAACAATCAAGCATAAGAGTTTATGTAAAATGAGCAACAATGCTTGCGTGACTTCCAGCAATAATCGTACAGGCACCGTTAAACACAATGGATCAAAATTAATTTAGAATGGATTTTGGTTTGTAATAGGAAATAAAAGTTCTCTTGCACGCAACTCAAGCTCTTATACGAGCGTATCTGTAAACAATCGACTTTTAATTGGTATAAAATGATATTCATTTCAAGGAGATATGGTATAAACAATCGAAAACAATATGGGAATGTCATAAATACAACTGTAATGTTTTGTCCAGAAATACGACATTTGGGGAAAACATTTACCATAATAAAATATATCGTTGGAAGAACTTGAGAAACTTTTACATCGTCAGTCTTACTATAAAACAAGGAATTATGTGCCCGCAGTCTGAAAACTCTCCTTATCATTAAATGAATGTAGATAAAAAACTTCAGTCATTATATAAGCTAAGACACTGTTTATTGCAGTGACATGTACATTCTCAATAATAATGAAGACCAAAACACCCGAACACGTGGGGCTATAAGTCACCATATACCAACAGTTATTTTTTATCAACAATATGAAGTATATACAATATACATGCTATATTTCAATAGAAATACATGACAGAATAAAATTATTTTTCATTTTTATTGATATTTTTTTCCAAATTTCATTGACAACCAAAGTGGCAAGATTTCGTTTGACCTGTATATATCATTACACCATTAGAATATTTTTTGTCATAGTATTATTATGTTAATTTAAATTTCTGGCCAAATAAAGTTTCTTTTTAACTCTATTCTGTTTTTATATAAGTGTGGTGCATGCATCGGTGAAAAAGAAAACGAAAAAGACGCCTCTGGCCTGGACTTTGTCATCGAGTGTATATCAAAATCCCCTTGATCAAAATCCCCTCCACTGAAAAATGACTGTGTTTTACAAAATCCCCTTCACACATTTGCACGGGGTATCATAATCCCCTCTGTGATTAACATTATAGATATATAGATATTAGTGCTCCAAATTATATTATGTTTGCTAAAGGCATTGTATTTACGTGCTTTATGCAATAGACTTTTAAGTTGTATATAGTTGTATTTGAACTTGATGAAATAAGTAAAAATCACAAAGGGGATTATGATACCCCCTGCAAAAGTATGAAGGGGATTTTGTAACACCCTATCATTTTTCAGTGAAGGGGATTTTGATCAAGGGGATTTTGATTGTCTCCCTTGTCACAGTCTATTTGTATGTGTGTTAAATCTTATTTATAATATTGTACTGTCACTTGTCGTTAGAGTTCTTTAAAATAAATCTAACTGCCATAACGTTCTCTTTTTAAAGCACTTTCTGAAACAGTATATGTTGATCTCTTATCTCGATGAAACTAGAGAGAAAAGGGTTTTCTGAGAAAGTATCTGAGAGTATGAAGAAAGAAATAAACGTTATTACAGATTACTTGGTCTAAGTCTAAGTTAGTTTTTATAGTTTAGTCCAACTCGTGACGTAATTATTACATTCTGATTGTCAGGGGAGGTAACTAGAGTCACGGCTTGGGACTACGCTAACCCATATTGGTGACTCTTCCAGAACACTGTTACTGATGTTCAATGGAAGGAAAGTGCAAGGTACTGAATAC
This sequence comes from Mercenaria mercenaria, assembly GCF_021730395.1. Classification (NCBI taxonomy): domain Eukaryota; kingdom Metazoa; phylum Mollusca; class Bivalvia; order Venerida; family Veneridae; genus Mercenaria; species Mercenaria mercenaria. The sequence continues at coordinate 69,316,142 of NC_069376.1, read as the reverse complement.
AGCTTCCCTACTTCTTTAGCGTACCAGATGTAAAGCACAGATATACGGACTCTTAGCTGAATGATAATTATTGTTAGTTCGAGCGGGAGTCGAGCTCACGGGTCCTGGTATCGTAGTCAGGCAGTGTTACCGCTGTCCTATAGCATTTTATATTTGAATATTATCAGGGGAAGTAGCTCCAGTTATCACACTTATACAATCCTTTATTTGTATCCCTTGACTCTGATAGATCAAAATATTGTTAACGATATTTTTCTCAGTGAAAATCCCTGATAGACAGGGCTCGAAATCTTTGATTGAAAATTGTAAAATTGGAGTAATTATCTCTGATATGCTATTTTAAGATGACTGGTATGCCATTCAATAGAAAAAGGTACATTCATGGATAGCACGTGCGAGTGGGTTTACAAAGGAAAGAGAGACAACTCCTTCGGCCTTATCCATGTTTGTTATTAACGGAGTAACTCGTTTTGAAAAAAAAAGATAATTTATACCAAACGAGCATGGATAGTTGTGGATAGGGACAGTGTTTCGGCGGGGCATTGAGACGGTCGATACTTAAGCAGTGTATTTTTCGGAGTGAATCCGGAATATTTGTACAATAAGAATGTAGGACAAATACATGTATACCAGAAACAGGGCGATTTTTAAAATTTCAAAAAGTTAATAGTTACAAAATCAGTTAAAATGTCGCAGAACATATTAAAGGAGATCACTGCGTAGGAGTTTGATTATAGAGAGTGAATGATAATATTTACATCAATACGCACATCCAAAGTAAATAGTTTGTAAAACATACTGTGTATGATTGGTTGTAACATTCACAATCGTAACATATTAATCTAAATTATACCGTTTCACCTCTAATATAAATGGTATCGAACTTATTGAATGATGACATTCGCGTACTGGGCTACACCTCTCAAACCACTAGGTCTCCAACAATCGTTATTCATCGATAGCTACACCTCTCATACCGCTGGGTCTCCACTAATCGTAATCCATCGATAGCTGCACCTCTCATACCACTAGGTCTCTACCAATCGTAATCCATCGATAGTTACACATCTCATATCACTGGGTCTCTATCAAACGCAATCCATTGATAGTTACACCTCTCATACCACTGAGTCTCTACCAATGTTAATCCATCGATAGCTACATCTCTCATACTACTGGGTCCCCAACAATCGTAATCCATCGATAGCTACACCTCTCGTACCACTGGGTATCCGCCAATCTTAATTCATCGATAGCTACACATCTCATACCACTGGGTCTCTATCAATCGTAATCCATCGATAGCTACACCTGTCATACCACTGGGTCTCTACCAATCGTAATCCATCGATAGCTACACCTCTCATATCGCTGGGCCTCTACCAATCGTAATCCATCGATAGGTACACCTCTCATATCGCTGGGTCTCTACCAATCGTAATCCATCGATAGGTACACCTCTCATACCGCTGGGTCTCTACCAATCGTAATCCATCGATAGGTACACCTCTCATACCGCTGGGTCTCTACCAATCGTAATCCATCGATAGGTACACCTCTCAAACCACTGGGTCTCTACCAATCGTAATCCATCGATAGCTACACCTCTCATATCACTGGGTTTCTACCAGTCGTAATCCATCGATAGCTACACCTCTCATATCACTGGGTCTCTACCAATCGTAATCCATCGATAGCTACACCTCTCATACCGCTGATATTACTGGGTCTCTACCAATCTTAATTCATCGATAACTACACCCCTCATATCACTAGGTCTCTACCAATCGTAATCCATCAATAGGTACACCTCTCATACCACTGGGTCTCTACCAATCGTAATCCATCGATAACTACACCTCTCATATCACTGGGTCTCTACCAATCGTAATCCATCGATTGGTACACCTCTCGTATCACTGGGTCTCTACCAATCGTAATCCATCGATTGGTACACCTCTCGTATCACTGGGTCTCGACCAATCGTACTCCATCGATTGGTACACCTCTCGTATCACTGGGTCTCTACCATTCGTAATCCATCGACAATGTCAAAGGCTTTGACCAATGGAACCGGCATAGAACAGGTACTGTGATACGCTAAAATTAATATTTAACACAAAAAAAATGTTCATTACATTATAGCCTGTCACGGACACATATCTAATCTTACCAATAATATACATTTCTAATACATGTATTACCAATAATAGAGAAATATAAAAAAAAAATCTAAAATAAAACAGTGAGAAATGATTGTGAGGGGAACTGCTGGGTAAGTAGAAGCTTTCTGTTTTGTATTCTCTTTATTGAGGATTTTGTGGTTCCAGAATATTCCACATGCTATTCTAGTTTCTAATTTTCTTTACTTTTTCCAAAATAATGTTGCATTGTATTATTGAGGTTTAGCTTTCTGCAAGAAAATGCATTAGACTGTTTGCAAGAAAATGCCTTAGAGTTTGCCAGAAAATTTAGTGGAGCAAGAAAATGCAGAGAACTGTTTACAAGAAAATGCAAAGGAATGTATGCAAGAAAATGCTATGAACTGTATGCTGGAAAACGCACGAAGTTGTGTATAAAATTTAATGCAGGAAAATGCTGTATATTAAGTGCTGAAAGTATGTTGTACAATATCATATGATATATATTATAAAGGAGAACAGAATCAGTTATAATCTCTATTGTCTATTGTATTATCTATAATGATATTGATGCAATGAAACTGATGTGATTTTTTCAGGTTCTGAAGTCGTGACTACAACAAAACAGAAGAAGGATGAGCATAAATCCTAGAGCTGGAATCCATATAATGTTGACCCCAGAACTGAATTAAGAAAAATCATGTGGTCTAAAGGAACATTTTCATAATATTTATATTCCCGGTCACCAAAGGACAATTTCGTCAACTTTATATTCGTCGTAAAAGGAACATTTTCTTCAAATCTATATTCGTTGTAAAAGGAACGTTTATAAATCAAAAGTAGCATTTTCTTGTTCTTGAACAAATTACAAAGTGATAAACAGTCATTAACAGTTAAAACAACATTCTAAAAATTCTTGATTTGATTAAGAAAAATTTCCTATTGAAATATTTATAAAATTCATAAAATTATGAATTATGTAAATAAATGTATTAAAATTTTATTATTGGTTAAATCTCATGTGTCTGGCTAGACCCAACCTGTAACATTGCCTCAAGTACTACGTGCGTGGCTTACAGGAAACTGTGGGAATACTTCTACATTTTAGCGTCCGACTTTTGCGAATGTATCTTTGATATGGTTGAAACTTTTAGGGATCAATATTTATGCTAAAGTAACTTAAAGTCTGATGTAACCCGGGTATTTCATATAAATTCTAATATTTTATTATGCATGTACTTTGATATTATTGGCGTAAAAAATTTCGACTGCATGTATCACTACGCTCAGCGTACATTTTTAAATACTGTGAACGGTGCAAGGTAGTTCCAATACGTCTGTAGATAGTTATAATGTGGTAAGAATATCTTCCTGTACGTGTCCGAGACTATTTAAGATATTCACTGATATAAACATCTGTCTCCTGGACTAATTATTGCAAGTTACTAATCCTAACGCAGTACATTAGTACTTTTTCAGAAAGTGAAATGTCAACAATGAAGCCATTCTAATTTTAGGAAATAGTCCATATATAGAAGAGTCACTTAGGTACACTTTAAGGATTGATAACGGTCCATTACACTAGTTCATTCGTTCTATAAGGGACAACTGCATTACAAACTCAAACATTTTCAATAATATAGAGAGTAATTTACAAATAATGTAAAGTGACCCTAGCATATCTTCTCTATTGAAAAACAAAATCTTTCACAGTAAAAGACAAGAACCAAATCTGAAAGAAAAATACCGTCACGAGAAACCTTTCTGCTTAAAAGTCAAAATATAGTGTTAAGTTCGTTTATTCGTTTGTTGATTATTGCCTTGTCACACATGAAAATTTACATTATTTTTCAGATTTTAATGTGACACATATCTCTGATTTATTGAATACTATTGGTATACATAATTGTTTTTCTAAAAATATACCTGATCATTCTATAATTTCATGGAAAATCAATATACCAGACACTGAACAATCAGATAATTTGAATAGTTTTTCAAATGTTGAGGAATGTGTAGCTCCTTATGACAGATTTGATTTAAAAAATATTCCCTCTGACTTTTTACTTGATACTTGTACTCTAACAAAAGTTAATCAGCTTATTGATAGGCTTGAACAGGGATTGCGTACACAAGGTGATATTGATACAGCCTATAGTGGCTGGTGTGAAATTGTGAAGCAGGAAATGTATGAAAAGCTGCCTCATAAGACAATATACTCTGGTACTACTATTACAAGGAAAAACAGAAACTCGAAACCGTGGTGGAATCCGAATTTAACAAGTATTTTTAAGAAACTACATACGGCTGAAAAGGAATGGCTAAAATGTAAAGAAAGAGCCAGAAAAAACAATCTTAAGCACATATATGTATCTATTAGAAAAGAATTTGATAGAGAGGTCCAAAAATGTAAACGTTTCTATTGGTATAAGAAGCAGAATGATATTTTGTCTGACCTAAATGATAAAAATACAGAAAATTTTTGGAAAAGTATTGGGAAGTTGGGTATTATATCTGACCGTAATATCTCTATTCCTATGCAAGTTGTTCTTGAGAATAGAACTGTTTCTTACGAAGTCAAAGCTGTTTTGCAAAAGTGGAAAAATGATTTTTGTAATTTATTAAATGTAAAAACTGATGATAATAGTTCTACAGCTCATGTTAATTCTTTTACACATAAAGTATCTTGTGACACGCTTGATAATGGAATAAGTATATTAGAAGTTGTAAAAGCAATAGAAACAGCCAAACTAGGTAAAGCAGCAGGGGTTGACAATATTCCTTCAGAGGTTCTAAAAAATGATTCTTCTTTGTTTATTCTGCATAGCTTGTTCAATGTATGTTTTGAAACAGGTCAGGTCCCTTCACTCTGGACGAAGAGTATCATAACCCCTATTCCCAAAGCAAGTTGTAATGACAAAAGAGATCCGCTCTCTTACCGTGGTATATCACTAGCTGCTACAATGTATAAAATGTATTCTGGTATTTTGAATAACCGTATTGTATCCTGGACTGATGAAAGAGATGTTATTGTTGAAGAGCAAAATGGCTTTCGAAGTAAGCGTAGCACTGTAGATCACATCTCTAGTTTGACAAATATCATTGATACACGCAAGAAAAACCGTCTCTCAACTTTTTGTGCTTTCATTGATTTCAAAAAGGCCTTCGATTCCATTAACAGAAACCGCCTTTGGCAAAAATTAATTGAAATTGGTATATCAACCAAAATGCTATCGGCAGTAAGATCTCTTTACAGTAATATCTCTTCATGTGTACGACTTAATGGATATTTTACTGACTGGTTTTCTGTCAATACAGGCTTACGTCAAGGCTGTTCATTGTCTACTGTTCTTTTTAATATCTACATTAATGATCTTGCATTAATGTTGAAAAGTACAGAGAAAGGTGTCTATATTGATAATCAAAAGGTGTGTATTTTGTCTTTATGCAGATGACATTGTCTTGATTGCTGAAAATGAAGCTGATTTGCAATTCATGTTAAATATGTTAAATGATTGGTGTAAAATTAATTGTATGTCTGTTAATACAAGCAAGAGCAATATTGTACATTTTAGACCTACCTCTGTTCAAAGATCTGATTATTTATTTGTATGTGGTGAATCAAAATTAGATTATGTCAGTCAGTATTTGTACCTTGGTATTATGTTGACAGAACACCTTGATTATAATGTAACAGCAAAAGTTGTTGCCCAGAGTGCTGGACGTGCCCTGGGTCTTCTCATTGCTCGCTTTAAAAACAATGGAGGCTTACCATATGATGTATACACAAAACTGTATTATTCAATTGTTGTCCCAATTATAACATATGGCTCCTCAATTTGGGGAACTAAGGTATTTTCGTGTATAAATGCAGTCCACCACCGGGCCATGAGATTCTACCTTGGAACAGGAAAATATACACCAAATGTGGCTGTTTATGGTGAAATGGGTTGGAAGCCAATCCTTATAGATCAGTGGACTTCAGTATGTAATCATTGGTATCGCTGTCTGAGTTATGAAAATACACGTATAAATAAAAAGATTTTTAGCTGGTCCTGTAAGAAAGGTAACTCAAGATGTAAGAACTGGCCATTTATTGTTAAAGAAAAATTTAAGTGTTTAGAGTTAAATGACTTCTTGCAATTACCTTTCTCAAGAAAACGCTTAATTGAAACTATGTCTACTGTTTTGTTAAATACTCATTTAGAAAAATGGTCTACTGACATTTCAAGATTAACTGGTGTCAGTGGTGCTGGTCAAAATAAGTTACGAACCTACAGTATGTTTAAGAATGAGTGTAATGTAGAACCTTATTGTAAGTTGCTTTGCCTTTCTCTCATAGATCTGCATTGTCTAGATTCAGGTGCGGTGTTGCACCCATAAGACTCGAAACGGGTCGTTACGAAGGTTTAACAGAAAATCAACGATTGTGCCCATTTGGTTGTAATACTGTAGAATCAGAGATACATGTTATTCTATGCTGTCCGCTTTATACTGTTGAACGAAGACTTCTATTAGAAAAGGTCACTTCTATATTTGTAAACTTTGGGAGTCTAAATGACAATGATAAACTGGTTCTGTTATTCACACATCCAAATTTGATAAGAATAGTTGCAAAAACCTGTTATGATATACTTAAAAAAAGAAGTAATACTTTATATAATATAAACACAGTTTAATGTACCTGTATAGATAGGCTTTTATTTATTTATAAATTTTTTTTTTTTACTAAATTGTATGTAGATTCTTTTAAATAATTACAGTATTTTAGTGTTAAGTAAGAGATATCTGCTAATCTGTTCTCTACCAATCTGATTGGTGGGGATACTTGATTCTTTAAGCCATTTTTTACTAGCGCACATTTAGTGCACCTGTCTAATCTGGTTCAGTGTCTTATAACCCTTTTTTTTAATTAAATTTTAGGACACATCTTTGTGTTATGATTAGCAGACATGTCTTGCTTTTTACTGTAATATATGAGAATTGATTTATGTGAAATATGTGATATGTAGAAATTTTATATATATAGTCTCTTGTAATTCAAATTTGAGTGGCCATTTACTTGTGTTTTATTATGTATATGTCATGTTTTTATACTGTAAACATGTAAATGGATGAGACTGAAATAAACAATAAACTATATCGTAGCAAGTAATTATCATAACTTCAGTTGGTTTAATCTTTTTGTACACGAGTCAATGACATTCGCAGTTTGAAATGTTTTACATGTTTTATATCATTATATATACTGTTTATAAAGAGTATTACATAGGTGATAAATTAAGAAATCGAAGAACTGTACATTAAAAAATGGAGACCCTTCAACAAGGCAAATGCTTTTAAGCAAACATTTAGAGATATGTGGAAACAAAAATATGAAATATGAAATGTTTTCATTTTCAAGATCAAACTTAAAATTAACTCAGCGATTCATGTTTTATTTGCCGATCCTTACGCATAAACTCAGAAAAAAAAATTCATTTCTTATATTTACATTATATTTCCTTTCCGTATGTAAACAAGGTTATATTATAAATTGCACACATTTTGTTTCATTTAATATAAAAATCAGCTTCCCGGCCATTCTGTTCACAAGGCGGAACAATGGCGACGTCATCTCCATGATTAGGTTAGAAACACCAATTGTTTCCTATACACTTCCATTATAGCATAATGGCGTGTACGGCCTTCCATAAATCGAAACATGTAAATCTAACCACATTTTTTTTTAACTATTTTAGTTCCACCAAAATATCGGGCTAAAATATATGAATAGTGATACTTTATTTAAGTATTTTATTTTCGTGTGAATGAGTGACAAGCTCTATAATTTCAGAGATCAGACAAATCACTCAATGTTAATAACATAAAACTAATGAAGTTCAGCTTAACGTCCTATAGACTTGACCTACCATTCATGACTGGTCCTTTTGTTGAACTCAAAATATTTACATTTGCTCTATTCTTTTCCATTGAAAATTATGACGTTCATTTTATGTGAACAGCTAAAGGAAAGGTGCCACAGTTTAGTGATAACGGGCCGCTGTTTTGACGACGTCCGCGTATAATGGTCAGAGACCACCAATTCAAAAAGGTACTGGGTACTTACTGGGAATAAGGTACGCGTATACCTGGGTATAAGGTAATGTTTGTCCGTTCTGATTGGTCAGTCGTGTAAACAAACCCAAGAAGTGATTTGTTTTTAAACATTGAATTTTTTTACTGCAGTTACAGTATTTTATTGTAGGGATAACGCATATTTTTTCGAGCCCGGTAGGGCGAGGGTACCAACGATTGCGTGTGTTGTGCGGGAAGCGGGTGGAGGGGGAGTGGGGCTTCTCAACGATTAATGTACCAGTACCACTAATTTGTGTTTGTTGTGCGGGGGAGAGGAGACTTCTCAATGATTAATGTACCACTAGTTTGCGTGTGTTATGCGGGAAGCGGTTGGAGGGGGAGTGGGGACTTTTCAATGATTAATGTACCGCTAATTTGTGTGTGTTGTGCGGGAAGCGGGTGGAAGGGGAGTAGGGACTTCTCAATGATTAATGTATCGCTAATATGTGTGTGTTGTGCGGGAAGCGGATGGAGGGGGAGTGTGGCTTCTCAACGACTAATGTACCACTAATTTTTGTTTGTGCGGGGGAGAGGGGACTTTTCAATGATTAATGTACCACTAGTTTGCGTGTGTTATGCGGGAAGCGGGTGGAGGGGGATTGGGGACTTCTCAAAGATTAATGTACCGCTAATTTGTGTGTGTTGTGCGGGAAGAGGATGGAGGGGGATTGGGAACTTCTCAATGATTAATGTACCGCTAATTTGTGTGTGTTGTGCGGGGGAGTGGGGACTTCTCAATGGTTAATGTACCACTAATTTGTGTGTAGGTTATGCAAGAAGCCGATGGAGGGGGAGGGGGGGGGGCGTTTCAATGATTAATGTACCACTAATTTATGTGTGTGGTGCGGGGGAGGGGGGACTTCTCAATGGTCAATGTACCACTAACGCGTGTGTGTGTTGTGTTGGAAGTGGATGGGGGGGACTTCTCAATGATTAACGCACCACTAATGTGTGTGTGTGTGTGTGTGTGTGTGTGTGTGTGTGTGTGTTGTGGACTTTTCAATAGTTAATATACCACTATAGTTTGTGTGTTGCGTGGGATGCGGGTGGAAGGGGAGTGGGGACTTCTCAATGATTAATGCACCACTAGTATGTGTGTGTTGTGCGGGAAGCGGATGGAGGGGTAGTGGGGACTTCTAAATTATTAATGCACCGCTAGTTAGGTTGTTTGGTATTACTTCTCCAGTGATTAATGTACCACTAATTTGACTTTCTGGTTTATTTAGGGAGAACTTCTCCGGTGATGTATGTGCCGCTAGTTTGCGTTTGGGTATGATAGGGGAGGATAATTATTATCTTTAGTTTATACCGGAAGATGGGTACTTTATCCATGATCTTGAATATTAACATGTCGATTGTCGCCAATATTTGATTACAAACTGTCCTTAATTATTCCTTCTACACAATTTCGTAGTGTGTAAAACATAATGTCAGCAAATGAGCCTATGTCCTTAAATACCTTCTGGTGTCTGATTGTAGCTTTCGCTTCGTGATCTTAATGTCACGATTATATCTGCTATGTCTTATCATTTGTGAATGGTCAACTTTCTGACATTGCGCTGCGTATAAATAGTCGCCAAAGTTTTTGACAGTTTACTGTCTGTAAGTTTTTCTGCATATCGGACTTAAAATGAAGATTTCCATAGCACTTTGTTTAGTAACGTTTGCAGGTATGTATTTTCGTATCACCAATAAAAACCTATGTTTTTTACTTATGATCCATTCATTAAATCGATTTTACATAAAATAAAAAAAAGAAAGAACATGTTGTGAGACATTAAAGTTAGAGAAAACGAAATGCAAAACTTAAACTTGGCGCTTTCAATTCGTTTACTTTTTAAAAGCCTACCGTGCGCCAAGTCATTGCGTTACACAAGGTTATTGATGACCTATCGCACAGTCATATTGATGATCTACCATACAGTCATATAATGACCTACCTTACAGTCATATTGATGACATTTCGCACAGTCATATTGATGATCTACCATACAGTCATATAATGATCTACCTTACAGTCATATTGATGACCTATCGCACAGTCATATTGATGATCTACCATACAGTCATATAACGATCTACCTTACTGTCATATTGATGACCTTTCGCACAGTCATATAATGATCTGCCTTACAGTCATATTGATGACCTGTCGCAGTCATATTGATGAGCTACCATACAGTCATATAATGATCTACCTTACTGTCATATTGATGATCTATCGCACAGTCATATTGATGAACTACCATACGGTCTCATATTAATCTACCTTACAGTCATATAAACTTTTTCTTATTACAATTTCAGTGTGTGTGTACAGTGAAACATGTACTCGTCTCAGTGATTGCCACGAGACGAAATGTAGCTCTGAACATGGATGGTGGCTTCACTGTACCAAAGGCAACTGCCTGTGCACCCATGATACGTTCATAGGTATGCATGTACTTGTACACATATGTTTACTGATGATAGTTTCCAGTTTGTGTTTTGATTTTAGAAATACTTTTATTTAATTAAAACAAATCTCATGTTGCGAGCATAAGCAGGCAAGGTGTCGGTCTGAGTACATGTTTCAAACAGAAATACAAATACAATCCGGATATACCGGCCTATTTGTGTACATCAACTGTTGTTACCAACGTTTGCAGATACCGACAAAGGTCAAATTCAAAGCTATTTCTATACATGTGTAGTTACTGGTAATAGACAAATTCAAACGAAACCGGACATTCAAAACATAATTTAACAAAACGATATGATGACCGTATGTTTGGTGCTACAGATTACCGAATTGAAGCTTTTCGTGCAGTCGTTTATAATAATTTAGTTTATAATGCCGGTACTTGATATCAATGAAAATAGAGTAAAAAGCGGAAATATATAGAAACAATCTAAACACTATCTAAGAACCATCATGGATAGAACTGCACTGGCCTTGAGGTCATGGGTCCCGTTGAAAGAACTATGCTCTTGCGAATCCCGCGAATAAAAATATATATTGTCATATTGTTACCTTCCCTAGTTTCTTGTTTCTATTTTACAGGAAAGAATTGCACGGACGGTGCCTCCGCAACATGTGATGCTATCCATGGATCCCGTTGCACAGACCATAATCTCGTTTGGCGGTGTATTGACAGTGTTTGCCATTGCTCGAGACCTCGTAACTAAATTCAGAATGGCGAAATCAATAACGAAATAAAGCTAAATCTTTTCATTTGTGTATATTGGTATTTCCTAGTGGCATCTGTCTTCATGACTTACTGTACTTCATTTGTCATAAAACTGACAATGTGTCGGGCCTAATTTCTACTATGTACAGTTGTAAAGAGTTTGAATGTATCGTCTTTTAGTATTGTTTCTGTGTTACTTAGAACATTGGTAGGTGTCACTTCTATGACTCTGTGCGTTGTTTTTAGCCGATCTTTTATTTTCATGTAAATTTCATCAGATTCGGTTCAGGATTAAGGAAGCTAAAAAACTTCGTATTTGTGACTTATTTTATATCTATCCGTACATTCCTTCGATTACTCTAAGCTAATGTGGCAAAATGGAATTTTTCTTAAATGTTTAGAACATAATTATGTTAACTATTATATATAAAATCTGCTGCAGACAGAACAACCACTGAATACTTTAAATGCTCTCAAAAAGTTCTCCACTTTTGAAATGTATGACATTTGTAAAGAAATTAAAGAACTACATGTTACGTTGCTATAAGAAATTTCAACACTGGAATATTATTGAAAATGCGTCATATTGAAGATACGTAACAGTTTTTTGAAAATGTTAAGTTATTAAAGGTGCTAAATTGTCCAAAAGTGTGGCCCCTTTCTCCAGTCCTTTTCATATGTCAGAGTAATATACATGTTTTTACATGTTGATAGATTGTCATGTGAAACAACACTTTCTTTCCATAATTTCCAAAATATTGACCTAGCCGCTAAATTATTGTTCATAATTGCTAATAAAAGGTAGCTGGAGTGCACGGACAGTTGAGGACTGTCTCTGTGTAGTATTATGACCTATTTAAACGCTAAATATGTATACTAGTGTTACAGAAAGTAGAAGACAAGTTTCTACGGGCGCCGCCATATTTTGCTTGATCGCCTCTGCGTGACGGTGTAACTATGAAAACTAGCAAATACTCCGAACATTGTCAAAAAACAGGAAGTGCATGGCTTCCATAAAACATAACAGGCGACTGGCTTCTTGAAAAGTGACCAATATAAACGAGTTTTTCAAAGCAAATATTTTCCTCTACAGTCCACCATCTTGAATAGGAACTAGAATAGGACAGGAAAATAAATACCAAAAAAGATCATAATGGCATGGAAATAACAAAGCAATCTTTTGCAAGGAAAGGATCATGATCAATTTGCTTTTGGGATTTCTCTACAAACCCTGTAATTAAAAGCTTCAAATCATATGATAAAAAGTTATGTTTTCATTAAGCTATTTATATATTATGACGATTTCAAAAAGCTACTACGATAATGGGATTTCACGGAAACCGTTGTAACGGGGGGTCCTTTCTGGGCAGGTTTCGATCAGAGCCTAACCCCCGCAGTCAAATCTTGCCTTCAAACAAGAACCAAGCGAGCGGCATTTGTTTATGCATACTTTTTCACCTCCAGCAACAGAAAGCAGTACGCTCTATTATTGGAGAGGTCTATCGGTCTATCAATACCTCTCCATATATAGTGTTGGCTTTCAAACTAGGAGGATTTAGACTAATCTACGAATTTTACGGCGTTAGATTTCACTTTATAGCGCAAGTTATGGTGAGCCAGTCCAAAATGGCCCAATGCGCTTGCGCACAAGTAAGTTTTGAAATCCTCTATGACGAAAATAATTGATCGTTTAAAAAAAAAGACATATAGAGTAATACTATTGTTACCAATGTTGGAAACGGTTCAGTTATTAATAAAAATCTATAGATATATATTTACTATTCTTTGTTTGCAGTATTCAAAGATATGCATATGAATTGAATCACGTTAAAATATATTTCATTTATTGTTTAACTGGCGGTTCTTTTTGCTGCTAACGTTTGACCCGTTCGTTTGGGCCACGGAAGATCTGCCGGAATAAGAAGAGCTCATCTGAGATATTCGATTGTGCGTCTTCTGTTTTTAGAAGATCTGTGTCTTCCACCCGATAGTAGGAATAAAAAAAAGATACATTTAAAAAAAAAGAATGATATATTTTTTCACTCCCGGCAGACGTCCGTTCGATTGAGATTTTCTTCCAAGCTTTTCTAAAGCTTCTCGGAAGCTATTCTCTTGGGCCTAAACGAACGGGGCAGTTGACAAACAAGCCAGTCAGGTGAGGTTCTAGCAAAATGGCCGCATTGTTTCTGATGTCATTAGGTCATGGTCACAGTGACCTGTACCAGGAAAACAGTTTCCAGACTATAACCCAAGAAAACTTGGAGCTAGGATCTCTAAACTTGATACGAAGGTTTCCCATCACCGACAGAATGATGACCACTGGGAAATTGTTGAGGATTTTCTCCCGGAAGCGCTGCTTGATTACCTATTTAGTACTATTTTACCATAATATTTGGCTACCGATTAGATATATTTTTTATTTGTTTTTAGAAAAAATAATTCTTTTATAATTATATTCTGACTTCATCATGGCTCTGTTTATCTACCTATGTTTTGAGAAGACAAGGGACATAATTATAGCCTCAGGAGTTATCTCCTGTGATCAAAACAGGGTCTGAACATAGACTACTGCCACATGTAAAGAGGTTTTCAATAACACTGTATAGACAACGACTGTCATTGTTCGAGACATTAACAAAAGTAAACTGGGTTAACCAAGGTCAAAATCTAGGTCATCAGTTTAATCTTGTTACCACCCTAAACGCCATACTTTCTACTTCATCATCATACCTTTTTGTCAGAATATTTGTCTCTATGAAATTATGATAAACAAATAGTCCTCAACTGGAAGGCAACTAATTTTCGCTATGATCTGATAATGTCTGATGTATAAACAATATTGTACTCTAAAACATATCATTTGGATTAAAATTTGCATATTCAAAAATCTATAGTTGTTGACTGCTTATAGCATCTATAAATATAAAAAGAAAATATCTATAAATATAAAAAAAAATATTTATTTTTTTAATTTCAATTTTGGTTACATTTTGATATTGGTGATGAAAATATGAGAAAACTTCAAATTAAAGGGAAGCAAGTCTGAAGAAAATACACCAACAGTATTTTTCATTTGGGTCCATATAACACATGAGCTTATATTGAAATATTTTACAGATTGGAATGGAAAATATCAATGTTGATTTTTGACATTTTGAGCTAAAAAAGCTTAAAAAGCTTAAAATCCCTTCATGGATGACAGAGCTATGGACCAGTAAGGAAAAACTCCTATTGACCTGCGACCTCCGAATGTGACCTTGACCTTTGAATTAGGGATAAGGGTTTTGCGTGAAATACTCGTAATAGGAAACAGCTGTTGGCCTTTGACCTCCAAAAGATTACATTGACCTTTGTGCGAAGGCCCCGAGTTTGGCGCATGGCACGTCGTCTTATCCAGAGGAATATTTGTGCCAACTAATATTTAATTCCTGTTTTGCATGACAAAATTATTGACCGGACAGCAAAAAATACCTGTTGACCTTTGATCGCCAAGTACATGATGGATGATAGAATTCTGGACCTGACACGAAACAGACCCTGTTCATGCCATGTTCACATTTGACTGCCAAGTGTGACCTTGACCTTTAAGCTAGGGGTCTGAACAATGTGCATGATACATCGTCTTATTAAGGTGTACATTTGTGTCAAGAAATATTAAAATCTCTTAATGGATTGTTGAGTTCCAGACTGGACAGGAAAACTTTGACCTCCAAGTGTGACATTGGTCTTTGGCCTAGGCATCCAAGGTTTACGAATGACAGGTCGTCTTATCACGGGGAACATTTGTGTCAAGTAATATTAAAATTCCTTGATGAATGACAGAGTTATGGACCGGACACGAAATTGCGGACGGACGGACGGACGGACGGACGGAATGACGGACAATCAGATGGACGGACGGAAAGTGCAATCCTATTCCCCGAAACTGGTTTGGTTTTCAACAAGTGGGGGACTAATAACACGATATAGACTTTGTCTTAGTAACTTTAAATGCATGCACACTTGTGCAGTTAGTTGAGTAATCAATATTTCTAAAAGAATCATTACATTTTTTTAATTAGGGTAAAAATAAACCCGCACAATGTGCTATATAAAATGTACGAGCTTTTGATCACCAGCCCTGTATATGAACCTAAGAGGTCTGTAAACATTCATGTAAGTGGGTCAGCATTCGGTTTTAAAACCCCTATGAACTTCTGTTGTGCTGACTGATCCCTCGCCGACTTTAAATAAAGCCCCCTCCCACACCCCACGCTAACTGACCAACAAAATGAACCACTTGGTAAATACACTATACTTTTTATTTGACACATATACATGTGACGAGATTATGACACCTAACATAAATTTAGGATCGTTATTTTCAAAAGCTATGTCACGTAACCAACCAGGAAGAATATTAGATAAATACACCGTGAAATATATTTCAAGTAGATAAAAATTAAACGCCATACAATAATTGTGATTTTAAAACGTAACAGCTTTCTGATTGAAAAAATGGCGAATGTGTTAGATTTAGCGTTTGCAATGGATTGTACTGGAAGTATGGGTTCTTATATAACAGAGGCGAGGAACAATATTGAAGCTATTGTAACCGAAGTTGTTGAAAGTGAAAAATGTCAGGTTAGACTAGCCCTGGTTGAATATCGTGATCATCCTCCGCAGGATAAAACTTTTATTACGAGGAAACATGATTTCACAGATTCCGCTGATACTATGAAACTGTGGTTACGGGAATGTGAAGCCGATGGAGGTGGCGACACTCCTGAGGCTGTTGCAGACGCGCTGAATGATGTACTAAATCTTTCCTGGCGGGAAGAGGCTACGAAAATGTGTGTGTTTGTAACTGATGCTCCTCCACACGGTTTAGCTACAGAGGATTGCAGCGATTCGTTCCCAGATGGCTGTCCAGAAGGGTTAGATCCAATGGAAATTGCCAAGCTACTTGCAGGAAAAGGTGTATCACTTTACGTGGTTGGGTGTGAACCAAGTGTAAGTCCTTATAAGGACTTTTACCTCGCTGTAGCGCACGTAACTGGCGGACAGTACGTTCCGTTAGCGGATGCAAAGGGTCTTGTGAAAATAATCATATATGGATCACGGGAAGAAATGTCGTTGAAAAAGTTAGAAGCTGAGGTTGAAGAAGAGATTAAAGTGTTGACATCTTCAGGAATCGTCATAAATGAAGAAGAACTGTCTTCATCACTGCATAAAAGATGGAAATCACGAGGAGAAAAGTCTAAACAATTGATGCTCAATCAGCGAGGGTTAGAAACTGCAAAGAACTCCGCAGATGCTATGGCGATGACGAAAATGGGGTTTGATGATGTAAGAAGTCTTTTTTCTACGTCATCAAGGGAGGCGAAAAAGGCGTCAGGAACGCTGCACGATTCTAAAGCCAAAGAAAACGCCGGAGAAGGTCCTAGCAAGGACATGGATATGGATGCAAAAACTGCTATGGTAACCGCTGCCTTAGCAGATATTAAAACTGCATCTAAATCAAGCTCTGGGGACTGGGTAAAGGTTGATTTTAGCGGATTAGCAGAAACAATCGACTTTGGTCCGGCCGAAGAAAAAAAGCAATCGATAGATGAAGGGTCTGGATACCAGTGTATTGATGGAGGTGTAACATTGTCTCAAACCATGAGAGTTGTTCAAAAGTCAATGATGAAAATGTCAAACAGCGGAAAGACTGATAAATGACAAGATTTACAATACATTTAACACTGTAGAAATATATAACATACGGAAAGACTAATCAGAATTCTGTTTTAATTAGTGACTATAAACGCTGTGTTGCGACATATATTATCTAATCAGTGTAACACGATAACATATATTATAAAGTAAAGTGTAAAGTGTTTGTTTATTATAGCGTCACCTATTTTTTAATGCCAGGCACCAGACAGGTAGACAATCGGTAACCATTATTTAACTAACTGGCGGCTCACCAACCGGTCTCTCTTCAGTAAGAAGACCCTCTTCTGGCAGGGCTCGAACCTTCGACCTCCCGATTGCGGGGCAGGTGCCTTATCCATTAGGCCACCGCAGCTCGGTTTACAATAAAGGTTAATAATACCATATACAAATGTACTTGTATTTGTAGGACAGGACAGAACAATGTCGATAAGTAAAATATTGTTATTTAATCGTATAAACACAATGAAAAGTTGAAATACATTCTTGAGAATTCTAGAAATCAACAAAATCATGCCAATATACTAATTTTTAGTAATTTTAGTAATTTTAGTTTTTAGTATTTGCTAATATCCTGTGTTTCTTTGTTATTGTTATTAATACGTAATGTCACTTGTTTTTGTTATTGTTGTTTTATTAGGTTTTCATTTTGAAATGGTTTTCTTTGTATACATATTGTGAAGACTGGTTGTTAAACAGTTTATATCTGGATCAAATAATCGAGGCCTTCGAGTGGTTTATCGCTTGATTTATCACGGTTTAGAGTTCAGATGTGCAGGCATTGAAACACGGGGCATAAGCCTGAGTGGTAAATCTATTCAACTGAACGATGAATCGCGGTAAATAACACGTTAAATCACAAGAAGACCTTGAATATTTTAATTCTTACATGTTCATTGAAATATTTTGTTAATTTATGTAGGTCTTTATTTATCAGAGTATTAATGAACCGAGCAACCGTTGTATATCGCAGAAAATACAGAGCTTGACCTTCTACTTTGTTTAACTGGCAATGAAATCCAGCCATATTATAACTTATAGAATGAATGATGTTGTTATTATTATCTTTTCATTATAATTATTATTATTTTCTATGACCGTATATCCATGGGTAAGAAATAAATCTCTAACTTGCGTATAGAGATTAGACCTCCTGTTTGTTGTTTATTTTTTTATTAGCTCGTCTGATTTTTGAAAAAAAAAAAGCTACGAGGTATTGACGTCATTTGATCGTCGGCGTCAGCGTCAGTGTTGGTGTCGGCGTCGCCGTTGGTTAAATTTTTTGCTTAGGTCCACCTTTTCTCAGAAATTATAACAGCTACAGCTTTAAAACTTTGCACACTTGTTTATCATCATTAGATGACTATGTATGCCAAGGGCCATAACTCTGATTTGCGTTTTGTCGGAATAATGACCCTTTTATACTTGGAAAATTTGAGTTTAGGTCACCTTTACTAACAAACTATAAGAGCTACAGTTTTGAAAATTTGCATACATGTTTATCATCATAAGGAAACTTTGTAGGTCAAAAACCATAACTCTAACCTGCATTTTGCCAGAATGATGGCCCTTTTTGTACTTAGAAAATCTGAAGTATAACTCTTTACTTACATTATTGTCCAGCACATTCAGACGAGTGACGGCACCCGTAGGCGGTGCTCTTGTTTCTGTTAGCCACAAGTTAACCTGAACGTAAACCAAGGACTAGTTTGAAACTGGATTGTCTATGTCAAAAACTAGGTCACTGTGTCTTATAGAATGACCTCGTTTACACTTAATAGGCCACATTTTCTACCTGATCTTCACGAGAGACTTGACCAGAATGTGGATGTGTTTAAAATCTTCGTTAAATGTAACTGTGTCGTTTTTTTTTTTTTTTTAGACGGGGGTTGGGGGCGTATGAGTTGTACTGTGGTAGGAGAGATAATGACATGATACTGAGAACTAAGAGACAATACCAACATGCGATCCCGAAGCTTAGCGATCTAGGGCCACCACGGTCCTCTCATTTTTATCTACCTATTAAAATACATGGACATTAGACAGCGGTTGGATTAATTCTTTAGGCTAGAATAAGGCAATACATCTAAAACTGGAGCTTAGTCCTGCCGGCATATAGTCGCTTCTAAAGAGGCCATGACTTTCAATTGACATCCCAGAAAAATAGGACCAAAGAAATATAAATACTTTTAAAAGTACGAGTGTGAAAAAAAATGCGTGTATTTTTGTCTACAGAATCTTTATTTCTACATATCAATCATATTGCATGCGGACAACTGACAATGATGTCTGGATATTTCGCAAAAAGAGGCACATGTGTTACGTGGCAACCATTTACAAATGATGCGCGTATAGCATATAGTGACACAGGCTACCGGCGGGACTAAAGTTAGAACTTTATTTTGTTTTTCATAACCCAAGGGAAGTTTTAAAAAATTGAATTCATTTTTTATATTTACATCGATAATTGTAATAAACAAAGATATAACCGATATTTTTTCGTTACGTTATGTCTTAGGAATTGATTTACTTCTACATTTGTGACGGATATTCTGGTATTCTGTAATGCGTTCTATGAGCAAAAAAAAGAAGATATGTAAGCCATTAGAATCAAAATCCATAACCTTCGTGTTGGCAGTGTCACGTAAATGCTATAAATGTCTTACCATTTTTGATAATACAAAACTTTCCTAAATTGGACATTGCGGCATATATAAGTAATTATATATTGTAATCAGTCACGACCACTTCCACAGTCAACAGTTGGGACTTGGTGGCTTTATTCGCATCACAACAAGGCCTAAAGATGAAGATTGGCATAGCTCTTTGTTTAGTGACATTTGCAGGTAACAATTTCAGTCTTTTAATCAAGGATTGATTTTAGAATAGTGAAAAGGGAAGCACGTCTTATAAAGCATCAGTTTACAAAAAAAAAGAAAACATGAAAGCGAAATTAAAAGTAAGCAATTTCGCGCCTTGCTCTAAGTTTCGTACTCCAGTATTCTATCAAAACGCACACATTGGGGTCAGGCAGTGCTACTGATTTTTCCATAGGCTTCCATTATAAGAAATGACTCTGTCACATACCCCAAACTTTAGAGATGACAATTAAAATGTGATTCTTTTGATAAGATAACATCCAAAAAAATAGTCATGTTATAAAGGCTTAACCGAATCCATTATTCCAACACAACTACCCCCTTTTTTGAATTGCATCTAGAAGCTAAATGCCCACTGACACCTAAAGTAACAACTGAAAAGTCATGCATTCAATCAGACCCTTGCAAAATATTCCAAATTTCACAGAAAACATTGTATTGCTTGATTCTGACATAAATTTTATTTTTAATCAGCTTATACCTTGTTGTTTCTTACGGCTTTCCCTACAATTGCTTTTTCAACCAATCTAAAGCCGCGTTTCAATACAAACATGTGACCTAGGGCGAAGCAACATTTTCAACTTTCGAGAAAAAGAGTGAGTGAGTGAGTTGGGTTTTACGGCGAATCGACACAAAACGGTCATATATCGATGTCATATATCGCCGAGTTCGCGAAAAAGAAGCACATTTTCTACACGTAAAGGAAACGCAAAAATGACAAGTTTAAACTTCGTGCGTTTAAATATACATCGTTGTACTATCTATGTGTTCTTGTCTATAAGTATCGCATGTAGTATTATGGCAAAAGGTCAATTGTTCTCTTAGTGGATATTAGCGAAAGGAAATAGGATTATAAATATATGTTTTAAGATTGTTATTCTCCAGTTTCTAGTTCATAAGTTTGTAGTTAATTTCGTATATAACCGGTCGTATCTATAAATCAATCAGTACTGAAACTTACACCTAATGCTATTTAAAGTAAATATGAGATTGGCGTGAAGTTTATGGAAGTATTCCATAGACTAGCCTTAAATTGCATAGGAGTCAAAAAGCCAGTCTTATCTTGAAATTTTGTCAAAGAAACGATTGAAAAATTACGGTATATGATTGCTATATTTCAGTGAGTGTTTATGGTGAGCAATGTAAAACTGTTAATGACTGTGATGAGACCAGTTGCATCAATGAAGATGGTTGGTGGCTTCACTGTGTAAACAACCTGTGCCTTTGCAATCACGACACATACACTGGTGCGTATCAAATCCTACATAGCACGAAATTTAGACTAAGGCTTTTTTATTTTGCTCTGTCATGGTTGAATTAGCACTGATTGTAATGAAACTCAGTACTAATCAGCATTCCGAATACACGAACCGCTCTGCGAAATTTCATTAGTATATATGTCTGCTAACAATGTTCAACAAGAAGGCCTTGATTGTTTTAATAGCATAAAGCGGCTGTTCTTTCTCGTCACTTTTCGCAGGGTGGGGGGGGGGGGGGCGAGGGGGCCGGTAGGGTAGGGTTAACAGGAGAGAAAACGCGTGTTAAGGACGTACGCTAGAATTCGGGGAGAAATTTTTCCCAATAATAGAATTTCATCAAACTTTGGATATTGAAGGACAATCGTCTAAACAACAAAAATATGCAATAAAAATCATAGGTCGCCGATATTGAAAATGAGTTATCTGCCCTTGAAAACAAAAATTCCCACCTTTCAATACCTGTGACCTATGATTTTTATTGCATATTTTTTTGTTTCTTAGATTATTGTCCTTCAGTATCCAAAGTTTGATGAAATTCTATTACTGGGAAAATTTTCGCCATTACAGGGAATTCTAGCGTGCGCCTTTAACAGACATGTTTTCACACTAACGTGATTTTAGAACACCTTTTTATAAATGCGCGTTCTGTGGCAAAGCGTAAACGTATTACGGCCCCAAAACGGGTAATTCAAAAGGGAGTGACACAACATACACATTTGCGAGCATTTCATGAAAATTTAATAACGTTAATGGACAATAAATTTGTTTATGTATTCCTGATACCTACTTCTTTGAAATGTTTCTATTGTATTCTGCTTCCAAATGCATCTATAAATTTGACATTTTTTTAAATCACGTTTTCTTGCGATTCTGCTCGACCTATGTTTTGTGGATATAATTAGCACAAATTTAGTTTTAAAGAATTCTCCCTTATTACAATCAGCTATATCTGTAAGAAGAAGAAAGAAGAGGAAAAACAGCTTTCACACAATTCTCTGTATATTTATTTTCCAAAGAAAATTAAATGCTTCTTTAACATGTTCTGATCTTTTCAGAATGACAAAATTTCTTCCAAATCTGCTACTAGTATTAGTAAAATCTTATCAGTATTCTAAACTTTCATTTGACCGCTTTTCAGTGTAGTTCGTGTTCTTGTTTTTAGCAACATTTGACATAAAGAATCCGTGTACAATATGAAAAATTCAATCATTACTTGAAATAACTTCACGAGAAAGTATTTGCATTTTAAGCAGGCCTATATCATTGGCACCAGTTGCAGAAAATATAAAAAAAATCAGAGACGGGATTCTTTCAAAAACTTTTACAAAGTCAGTCATGTCAAAGGAGTTTAGCTCAAATATAAGGTAGTTCTGTACATGAAGTTTGATTTATCTAAATTTTAGAAAGCGTCGTTTAAAACTAAGAATTCACCCAATAAAAATACGGTCGCCGCAAGGTTGAGTCTTTGCTAGACTTATTTGTATCAACAATTGGACCTTGAGCATACTTTTCTGAGTGTCTGAAAACTCACGCCTTCGTAAAACTCCGTTGTCTGTCATATCGTAAACCATTTTCATTTACCAGAAGTTCTTCATAATTCTGAAACCACGACAGGCCTCTGCTATGCTCTGCGATAAAGATTTTCAAGTATATTAGTTCCATATATTAGCTTTTGAGATATTTGTCAATGGTTCAAAAGAACCCAGCACTTTTTGGTCTTTAAATGCACACGGCCATTATTGGGATAGTTTTGTTACTATCTTAAATCTCCAGAAAGATAGTAACATCACGGGTGGTAAACGCGTAATCCTTTTCCCATTGGGAATACGCTTAAAATGGGTTGAGCGACTTCAAGTGCTGGTGTTGCGCATCTATATATACAAAATCGAGGTAGGTGGGTTTTTGTTTTTGTAAATAATGACACATTTATGAGTGTCTTCGAAAAAAGCAAAATGCTATTCGACACAAAAATGAATAAAGATCATATGTTTGAAATGCGAAATTATTAATTTAAGAATCAGCCCTGATATCATGAAAACTCTGCTGGCTCGGTCTGTCAGAAAAGTTTGGAATCATAAAAATGCAAATTTTCTAACTCTTGTGCCTTCTTTATGGAAATGTGACGCTTCTAATGATCAAACACGTGTATAACAGTCATGAATATTACATACACTTGAACGAAATGTTGCTTTAGGGGGAAAGATTGGCAAAAAAAACAATCGGGAATGGGGTTGCGCCCTGGGAATGGAGTTGCGCGTATACATTATATACATTATGATTTATACGTGCAACTCCATTCCCGGTGCGCAACCCCATTCCCGATGATTTTTTGTCAATTATGTCCCTGTAAGCAGGATTTGAAGCAAATAATTTTGATATTCGTTACTATATAACAGTTGAGTTATCATAAAAAGCATCAGATGTCCTCAGATTAGGTATATGAGGTCAGAAACTTCCATTTTTGTTGATTTCATACTTTTTTCACACTTCGTGCCGCCAGAGTTTTTGTGATAATAGAGCCGAATCATAAATTACAAACCAGATATTTTATATATACGATGTATCATCATATTTGTGATGAATAGCATTTTCCTTTTTTCGAGAAAAAATATTCTTGTCTCATACGAAGCAAAATCATGACTTCACATATCTCAGTTTCGTCTATTTTTACGCGCAACACCAGCACCGGAAGTCGCGCAACCCATTTTAAGCGTATTCCCGGCGGGAATTGGGTTGCGCGTTTACCACCCGTGAACATGGCTAGTGCTTTCGGTTAACAAATAGTTTATCTGTTTAATTCTTAGGTTTAATTCTTGTTTATCTGGATAACAAACTCACCTTGTGCTAAATTACAAATACCACGTGACCATGACAACCACATGGCAGTTGTATCTCATTCCTATGTTTATTCATTTTTCCATTTTACCATCCACATTAGTATGAAATCTTTTAGAAATACTCAAAACAATTTCAGTAACCAAAATCTAATAAATACAAAAAAAAACGATTTATCAAACGGAAGCCATACTGTAAGGGGAGATCACTGTGTAAGAGATTATGTTCAAAACGAATAAAACACCTGAAAGAGAAATATATCTAATTCTTGATTTAAAAAATCTGTAATCACGTTGATTGAAATCAAAAGAAGTTAATCTATTTTATGTTAAATGCATTTTCAAATGTCTATGACACGGTTTCCACAAGCAGGGACTAGACTCTAGGTTATAGACCTAAAACTCAGTAAAACTTTTGGGTATAAAAGGGTTGTTATACTGTGATGAAGGTCTGGCAAAATCCACTTGAGCCATTATTATATACCACATGTTTTAAAAAGATATTTTACAAAAAAGAGGGGGAAAAAAAAACAACGTTGTGTTACATGTGAACTCAGTCGTTTAGTACCCCAATTGGAAAATCATGACGTCACCGTGCTCCCAATAAATAGAAGACTTATTGATAAACAAGACATATCTTTAAAAATGATGGTCGGCGAATTGTAATAAGGAAAGAAGTTTGTGAATTTTTCATCCAACATTCATCTTTCATCTAAAATTTTTCAAATTGCAAAACTAAACACCGCACTTTAACAATTTAAATGGTTCTCTTTTAATTTTTCGCAAAGGTTTCGTAGGGTTGCAATTTTGTTTCGTTTATCCTTAGACGAATAATTACAGCAGTAGTTTGATGAAGATTCATGAAGCGGTTCACGAGAAGAGATCATTAAACGTGTTTATATTTTTAGCTAAATTGGTCCCTATCCCCATTTGTAACAAAATAGCAGGAGACCTTACGATATTGTTACACATCGAGTTTGATAAAAATCCAAGACATTTTAGTGGTTAATGCGAAGAAAGGCATATCTACTTTTAACTATAGTGGTCCCTAATAGGGCTCAAGTTCCTATTTAAATAAATTTGGAAGAGGACCTTATAATGATGCTCCAGACCAAGTATGACAAAGATCCACCAAGCTGTTCATGAGACGCTGTATAAAGGCATTTCTAGTTTTAGCTCTAGCAGCCCCTAAAAGGGATCAAATGTCCCAGCTGAACAAAGTTGGCTGAGGGCCTAATAAAGATGCTAAAAATCAAGTTTGATTAGGATACATGAGAAAAAATCAATTAAAGGATTTTTTATTTATTATTTTTATTTATTTCTAAAATAGGCCAGCTGATCCCACTTTAACAAACAGCATATTCGCTATTCATGAATCTTTGGACAATGAGGTCACACCTATAAAAAAAGTGAAGGTCAAGCAAAAGATACAATTGTAATTATTTCAATATTTCTGTTCCATAAGCAAAGTTTGACCGTAGTCATATCACATAGATAAACTATATGCAGCGTACCTTCATTTCAGTTTAATGAGATTCAGTCATTATATAGCATATATATAATAAAACAGATTTCAACTGAGTTCAATATTTGCATACCATACTAAAGAAAAATATTCATATATAATAAATCAGTTAAATAATTTATAACAAATATATCAAAGCAAACAAGTACTCATTTTAATATGCAATCTGAATAAGTCACAAAAGCAAGAAACCTTTTCATATACAGACGACAATTGTTACAAGGAAAATCTTTTAAAAAGCACTTCTCTACATAAAAGACTCTTATCACACCCTTATTCATGTGATACGCAGACCGTATTCAGCTCTTTCTTTAATTTGATATATGTTGGTATTTGAACAGGTTTTTATGATATTTATTAAACTTACTTATCATTTTGAGATATATCAATAGTCTTGCTAAATATACTGAGCCAAAGTTAGCTTTAAAACTGTGAACAGCGTCGTTTAGGATAAACGCTTTGTCTACATTTCACTCAGCGTAGCACAATCACCAGAGTGAAAGAAATTGACACTCTCGATCAATCAGGCAGAGTGTTGCATAAATCTTCCATTTTGATAAATTATCTATAATGCGTTATCAAGTAGTTTGATTTGCAAACTGAAGTCACGTGGCATAGGTAACGAAAACGAATTTAGACGGCGTCGCCGAAAAAGCATAAAATATGTAATAAATGAATTAGATGATAATGTCATTATGAGTAGTGGTGCAGTTTGGTGTTAAAATGGGGAATAAATATGGATTCCTTTTTATTTTTCTAAAGTTTTTATGTTTGAACTGTACTATAGAACGGGTAATGAATACTACTAGTAATGAAAGAAGTCAGGGCACACGCATAATACGGAATTGGATTTCAAGTCAATATAATACGGAATTTGTTTTTCTGCTTGCTCGTATTCACTTGTAATGTGCAACCCATATTCACAGAATTTTTGTTTTATAATACATGGGGTTATCCTTAATCGTAAGCTGTTTGTTCCATCTTCTCTTAAGAAGAAACACTAATGGTCAACATTTCACACTTGACTGAGCAAGTAATGGATACAAGGGTACTGTCAAAGGCATCCGAATACCAGTAGGGCGCCGCCATCTCGGACTCATGCATATTCATTACAAATAACCTCTATGCCAATGTGTGCGTAAATCTAAATATTGTGAAATGCATTAAAAGCAGGCTGACAAGGAAAAAAATCGTATAGAGTGCTGACCAGTGCATTGAATATTTGATATTATTATTAAATCTGTATTTATAGTCCTTTCCATTGGTCTAGATGTAGTCACATGATCAATGATAAAAAGTCGTATTGACTCGAAGGTGGAGCCAAAAACACATATTGACCTCCAGCTTGACGTCATCGCAGTTTGACGTAAAAATAATGCGACGTCGTACGTACAATTTACCACGAAAAATGACCAAAGGCCGCAGATATTTATACTGATTTAATAATGAATTTAAGCTGCGCCCTCGGTCGATATCGCTTTTTTATCAGGTCAATAAATCCACCGGTCGATATCGCTTTTTTCAGGTCGGTAAATCCACATATCGACCTCACCAAAAGGCAATCATTGTATAAATGTAGAATATAGATTTATTAATATAATTGATATGCATGATCTAAAAATAGACTCCTGCCAAATATATCTGACATATTTTTATGTATGCATAATATGCAGGCAAAGAAGTATAAATACATTTATTTTATATAGCTTTGCTTGTGTTAATCACGTGATGAAAACTTCTTTTGAACATAAAGTAAATTAACAGACTTTCATCACTGTCATATTAAACATCTGTAATATGATGCTAAAATCAGATTTTCTGAAAGACAAATCATTGCATATGCGCTAGAATGAACCTTTTGGTCAGCTTAATCTTGTAAATATTGATGATTGATAATTAATTTCTTCCTCCACTATGAAAAGCTGGAAAGGTCGTACAAAAAATGTATTACGTGAAATTGATCGTGAGTTCGAGCAGCTGTTAAAAACGTCTATGGGATGTTCTAACAATTTTTTAACAAGACTACGGTGAATTGTTTGTCTTTTTCTCTAGGAAAACCTTGCGCTGATGGAGATCCCGCTACATGTGCGGCCGTCCATAATTCCCGTTGCACGGACCATGGTTTCCGGTGGCGCTGTATAGACAAAATTTGTCACTGCTCAAAACATTGAATATTAAATAAATATTATCGTTAAAGAAAATTGAGTGTATTTATATTTTCTTATAACATCCACCATGTTTGTTGTTGCTACTATATTACATATCACTGATATTGTCAGTGTGATATGACCTACTTGTGTCGCAACGTCGGTCGTTAAAGTATCAATCAATCAATCGATCGATCGATCTCAAATTCCCTGAAAATCGATATATTTTGTATTTATTTAGAAAGTTTTATAATACTCTATCTTAAATCCGAAGCCCTTGTATAAGACTTTTTCAGGCCACCTAAATATTTCAAAGAAATTCGATTTGAATGACATAAGTTGTAACTATTCCATAGCAAGGAAAGTAGTGCAAAAAGGATGGTGAAAAAATCATGCCATCATATTTTTTTAAAATAAGTCTCTTTTGTTATGCCGAATATATTTTAGAATGGAAGTGTCCAGGTGTTGTAGTAAGTCCTAAGTATGAGTAAGGGTTATTTTTGGATGTACATATCACCGAGTGAATTGAACTTAATATAATGATTTTATTCCTGTATTGAAATAGAAAAAGTGGAAATTCCGCAGGTCGCTCAACACGACAAAAACAAAAATGTTGCAGGCTCGGTTTGATTGAGCCAGTTCATGAACGGCAGCGGAAATGGACGCCACCGCCCATGCCTCCCAGCCCCGGGCCGAGCAGAATCCAGCACCTACAAATGCCACAGATACAATTTAGAGACATCCACAGATGTGTTCATACGGCGTTGCAACCTTCGATGATAAACTAGAGTGTAATTCCATGAAAAGCGGCGTATGGATCCCAGTCAGAATAATGGGTTTGCCCTAAACGAAAAAAACAATGACCAGAACAGGAATTTAGAAAGGTACGGTGTTCCGTTTGGACAATCATGACTTTTTATTTAATACTAAACCGCGATGCACGATGGTACGATGACGAAAAACGCGATGGCATGATGATGAAACAACGATGGTACGATGGTGAAAACGCGATGGCACGATGATGAAATCGCGATGGTGCGATGGTACGATGGTGAAATGTCGATGTAATATCGGGTTTTCATCATCGTACCATCGAGTTTTCACCATCGCACTATCGTGCCATCGCGTTTTCACCATCGTACCACCGCGTTATCACCATCATACCATCGCGTTTTCACCATCGTGCCATCGCGTTTTCACCATCGTACCATCGCGTTTTCACCATCGTACCATCGCCTTCCGGTTAGAAATGCGTAGTTCGGTGCACATGTATTTTTGTCAACAATAGATGAATGCATCTCAATGAAATTTACCATTTAGTTTATGCTGTTTTGCAAAATGTTTAGTGCTCAGTTCATTAAAACTGTGTAAAATCTTCAAGGCCATGTCCTTTATATTCTATGTATGCATGAAAGTAAATAAAAAGCTGGGTGTAATAGTCATATGATATTATTCAAACTCTGCTTATCCTTGTTAGGATGTAGAAGGTACATAGTGCAATGTGAAAATGAGATTGTATCAAGCCTGTACTTTACTGACACATATACTGTACCACTGAAAGGCGATGGCACGATGGTGAAAATGCGATGGTACGATGGTGATAACGCGATGGTACGATGGTGAAACCGCGATGGTACGATGGTGATACCGTGATGGCACGATGGTGAAAACGCGATGGCACGATTTTGATAACGCGATGGCACGATGGTGAAAACGCAATGGTACGATGGTGAAAACGCATTGGCACGATGGTGAAAACGCGATGGTACGATGTTGAAATCGCGGTGGCACGATGGTGAAAACGCGATGGTACGATGGTGATGGTACGATGGTGAAAACGCGATGGTACGATGGTGAAAACGCGATGGTACGATGATGAAAACGCGATATTACATCGACATTTCACCATTGTACCATCGCACCATCGCGATTTCATCATCGTGCCATCGCGTTTTCACCATCGTACCATCGTTGTTTCATCATCGTGCCATCGCTTTTCCGTCATCGTACCATCGTGCATCGCGGTTACGGATTCAATAAAATGTTACGATTGTCCAAACGGAACACCGCAGAAAGGGGATCTGAAATTATGGAGCCCGCGCATCACAGGAATTGCAAAGACAAAAATTAAAAAACAGGCACCATATCCACGGCTTGATAATAAAAAACCAAAAGCTATGAAAGCGGGAATATCGGAACTACCCAGGCCTTTGAAGCCTTTTTGGATATTTAATTACTTCAAAGTGTACCCTTTAGATTAGTTGATGACGTATCTTTTACGAGTTCGCGTGCGCAAAAAAAAATGTTTATGATAAACAACCATACGCTACATATAGCATTATAATACCAGATTTATACGGCGCCCTAATATGCCAGATGTAACGCAAGTAAAAATAAGTCGGCGTATCAATATTTTTTTCTAGACAATTTGCAACACAATAAAAACACTAAAACTAGATTTTATCATCAAAAAGTCCGTTTCTGATTTTCCATCAGCATTTTAGCACTTGTACTCCTTACAAGAGACGCTAGTGGCATGGCTGTTGGAGCAACCATCATTTTTAATTTGGGTAACTTCGATGAAATAGGTCGTCTTTCTTCGGGAAACATAATCCGGTCAATTTCTTTCATTTCTTTTAATGTTTCTTGTACATCATTTGCTTTTTTGACAGCGTCTATTGCCGAAGCACCTTTTCCAGTCCTCTTTAACACACTGCCTTTATGTTCCTTGCGATTTCCGAGTGGTGTTGGTGTGTAGTGATATGCAAAATCGCCTTTTTGTTCTGTCGTCTCAAATGTCTCAAAACACGAGGGCGTCGGGATACTTTTAAGATTTTTTATTATAAATCTATGCCTGACATTGTCCCTGTCAATAACTTTCCGTCTATTACTGGCAGAACTGACAGACCTAGCTGAACTTAATTTTCGCTCTGGACTTCTTTTCTTCGAACTAGTTCCGTGATCGGAGAATCTCGGAGTTGTTCGTCTTGTTCTGCTTCTGCTTTTGCGTGTACGTTGGTTCCTTTGATGCCGCTCGTGTCTAATACCTGCACTGGAACATCTGCTTGATGTTCCGACAGACTGGCAACTTTGACTATCACTTCCATCGCTAAATTTACTTGACAAACTTCTATCCCGCGATTTTCTGCCTGATCGCGGCCTTCGTCTGTCAACGTGGCCGCCTTTTTTCTCTATTCCCAATGTCCTTGGACTGATTTGCCGTACTGCATTTGATAAAGTATTTTGTTTTGTTTCATCATCAAAGGACATTGCCGTTTCAAAAAAACTTTCACTACTGGTAATTGGTTTCCTTAAAGTATTATTATCGCGTTGTGTACACTTTCTTGAAGCAGAGCTGGCACTTTTTGACCTTTTTCGAGGTCTCGAAGAACTTGGTCGCTGTGGTACATGTCTTACATTCCCGGCACTTTTTACCCTGACACCTTTTTCCTTATACGCTGTGTCCCCAACAACAGAATCTCTGTCAAGTCTTTCAAACCTATCATAAAATGAACGGTCCACACTCGGTGACCTTGACATTGACTGAAGCACGTGTTTGTCGACATGCGCTGACTTAGGTCTATGTTTGGTATCAGAAACAGTTCCAGTAGACGTTATTTTTTTGTCTGTAACAGTTTGTGCACTTTGTGCTCTCTGAATTGTACTTCCTTGAACTAAAAAGTTAAAATTTAAAGGGACCGGCTGTCCCTTTGGAAGCATTTTATCCGGCGCGGGCGGTGGTCTATTAGGAGAGGATGGTGGCCTCTTTTTCAATATATACCGGCTCATTTTATCTTAAACTCGTTAACTACTTGAAGTTTAAACGTTTCAATTGACTGTTTGTTGAAACAGTTATCAGGTTATCAGTATTTGCCCCTTTACTACACACATTCATAGCACAAATTCGTATCTTTTTCTTTGATAACAGTCGTCACTATGTCTCTCATTAGACTTAAATGTGGATAAATTATGGTCAAATAATTAACAGCTCCTTTTAATGTTGAAATCATTCTATCATCTGTTTAAACAGGGGTCCGTCCAAATTATAAGTACCTTCTTGTATCGCTGGGTCACATTCAAAGTGCTCAGTGAAAAAAATGGTCCGGTTTCACTGTATCAATAATCCAACAATTCAACTTCCTTACAATCTAAACAGTCTATTCTATTCTTGTTAAATTATCACCATTAATAATCCATACTTTTAACCATTGTGTGAATACAATTTGCTATTGCACGTTATAGCTTTTTCATTGTTTTTATCCTACCTCATTCATACATTTAATTTTAATCTTGTCCATATAAACAAGCATTTTTGCGTTAGTATGTCAAGAGTCAAGAACGTTGATAGAAGCGATTATATTCCAGTCCGTGCTTGAGGCCCATATCGGGGTACCCAGGTCAGAATGTGTCCTTACAACGCTTTAAAGTTGATATTTTGAGGGGGAAAATATGGTATTGCTTTCCTCGACTGCTAATAAATTTTGAAAAACATTTGTCCATGGATATTTTTGTGCCATTTATTTTTCTCACTACAACTGCGGCGTTTTATTCATTTATTCGTAAAAATTCTACTGTATCTATGGCCAAGATATATACATATTAATAAAGGATCATTTATGAATACCAGTCCAAATCAAAACATTTTGAACTTAAACTAAGGAGCAGTTACTTCTTTAAGGGTTTGTTAAATTTCTCTTATATATTTAGCATGGATTACTTCTCTTATATATTTAGCATGGATTACGTCTCTTATTTATTTAGCATGGATTACTTTTCTTATATATTTAGCATATTAACTTACACTTTATATTCCAACAGTTAGAACACATGGGATGCGCACATCGGCCGGTATCAAACCCTTTTGTAGGGAAATGGCCTATATATACAATATTATAATAATACGGAACTACAGATTACTGTCCCAAAACATAATGTAGTACATACAGGCTATTTCCCCATAGGCCATTTCCCACCAAATAACATAGTATGTATAGGCCATTTCTCCCAAATAATATAGTATATCATAATATGGGTCTTTTTCTCCAAATAATATTTTATATATAGGTCGTGTTTCCCTTGCGGATAGATACACTGTTGACTAACATGACTTAAGAAATAATAAGTTCCCAAACGTGGTTTATCGTAGAATAACCCGAGTTTTGAGTTCTTATGCGTAAGCATATATCGCGAAGGCCGTAGGCCTGAGTGATATATTGTTTCACATAAGAACGAAAAACTCGGGTTATTCTACAATAAATCACACTTGGGAACTTATCATTTCGATTCGAACACGACATACTAGTATCAACAGTGTAGAAAAAGATGGTAACTACTTTTTACGACCGTGCTCCGCACCTGGATCGGATGACGTCATTTCACGCGAGTGGTTTATGGCAGAATAACCCGAGATCGATTTTACTCTACATGTATGTAGGTTATTCGCTGGTCGTGTTAGAATAACATATGAACCGGTCAAAACACCATAGCTTTCACGTCAGCTTCTGGCAGATAACACATTTGTTTTCTACGGCTATATCGAGGTTTTTCTCTATTATACTGTTTATAATATTAATACCAGCCTGCTAAATTAGAAATTGGTTTTATTACCTAAACATTAATTGTTCCCTTCCTCATATATAAACTGCTTTGGCTGTCGTTGTAGTATCATTGGTTGAAAAATGTTAATTAAATTATACACCCCATTTACATTCCCATTATTACTTTTTGTTTGGTTTAACGTCGCGCCGACACAATCATAGGTCATATGGTGACTTTCCAGCTCTGGTGGCGGAGGAAGACTTCAGGCGCCCAGGTGGGTAGAACCACCGACCTTCCGTAAGCCAGCAGCTGAAGAATTCAACGCCCCATCGGTGAGGGGCAAGTGATTCGAAGTCAGCGACATTAACCACTCGACCACGGAGGCCCATAAAAGAAACTGAGATTAACTATAAAAACATTTATAATTGAGCTACCCTTTACACGTTAGTCTGAAAGGTTCAAATTCATGTATGTATACTCACACCTGAACTCGACGCAATCTTTCAAGATTGTGTTTTAAAAGTGAACATCACTGTGTTGATCTTTTTTCAGCCTGTGGAACTTTGATTAGCTGAATTATATCGTATTTCATATTATCATTTTCTTTATGTTTGATTCACTGACCACTCTAGCTGGGCCTCAATTTATATCAATATATGTCAGAACCTTTAATTATCAAATACTTAACACACATCTATAAAGAAATCAGTGACTTTATTCAAGCGTTTATTGAACGTGCTCCACAAAAACTTATCTATCAATATAGAATAGTCTAAAACATGTGTGTCTAATCTGCAGAAACAAATGGTCCATTGTTAATCGATACAATACAGTGATGAAACGGGAAGATTATTCATTCAAAATATGAAATTCGTGTGCGATCATTTTTTTATGCTGGAGGAATTTGAATAAGAATTGAACAGTTTTAAGCTGAGTCTCGAAATATGCATAGAATAGTGCATTTATTTCGGTCACCATATAAATTTAAACATATACTGTTTAAAACAAAGGTGACGATCTTGCTGATGCTGACGAAGAAGAAAATAAAGTATTGTTGCCGCTGCTGTTGATGAAGACGATGATCGCAATTGTTTTTTGTTGTTTTTTTTTGTTGTTGATGATGACGATGATGATGATGATGACCATGACAACGACAATGATGGTCTGATACCCACAATGTAATAAAAAGTTCTTAGTAGAAAACTTACTAGGAGTAAATAAATGTGACCCTGCAAGGTTCAGTCCTTGTAAACAAATCCAAAGTAGTATTCAACCTTTTTCATGCATTTTCCATTTTTTCGGTACTTGGTTATACATATTTACAATATGCGCTACATTGTTTTTGCATTGTGTACTGATAGAATTTTTTTTCATTCAACACTTTTCTCCCACCATCCAAACCATGCCAGCGATGTAAAGAGGGGTTATAAATCTTTCATGCGAAAAATATACATATAAAGTATCTTTCGAAAGAACTTAGATAACTCTTGAAAAAATGTTGTTGACCGTTTCGACTAATTGGGGGGCGACGCACGTCATAATGTTATAATGGAGGTTAATCGGAAGATAATTTGTGGCTTCTAACCTGTTCACAAGAATAAAGGAAGTATTGTTGATGTTGTTGTTGCTGCTGCTGCTGCTGCGAGTGATGATAATGGTGATGATATTGATAAAGATGGTGGTTGAATGGATCATGAAAATGATCATTTGTCAAGTTGTTGTTGCTACTGCTAATGATGACGAAGAAAATCTGCTGCCGGAGATGATAATGCCGACTGCGATATTTATATTGACTCGGGGTGCGGGCTTTGAATGACAGGCTGTTACATGTGAGAAATTAGTCATTGCTCGATTATAAGTTTAACCTTTAGCCTGCTGGTGGTAACTGTTTCTGCCTTTGCGATCAGTGCAGACCAAGATCAGCCTGCACGTCCATACAGTCTGATTATGACCTGCAATGTTCGCCATTCAGTCAGTATCTTTTTGGTAAGCACCCCTTTTAACAGTTAATGGTACTGTCCGAAAGATGGACAAGTTCGTTATAGAAATTTAGCAGGGTAAGTGGTAATGGATGCTGGCAATAATAATTAAGGAAAGGATGTCACAGCCCTGCATTCTCGCATGCCTAAGATCTTCCACGGAGCTTCTGGTAATAACAAGCATTCTGGTGTACCGTTATAGGTTTGAATTTTCAAGGAAATAGTATAAAATAGTATAAAATGTCAAAAAAGACGTTAGGCATCACACATGTATAAAGCATGAATATTTCCTCATCTTATTTCTCTTTAAAGGCGACATATTAAGCAAACATTCATAAAAATGTTGACGTTTTTAACATCAGATGAACTGAAAAAGATAATAAAAGACAGTCGGGCATCTATGTGACGGAAATAAATCCGGTGCCGTTTAAGACTGTGTAGCTTTACGTTAACACTATGGTTGTGGCCGAAGTCGGAATTTCCAAACGCGTTGCCCCGCGTCTTTGTGCCGCTTCTATTCTGTCTATTTGAGTTTGTGTGTATGGGACCAGACCTTCGAGTTATATTCTTGTTGGGGTCTGTTTAAGCAAAGAGCTATAAAAATAAATATAGTTTATAGTTATTTGGTTTATGATCTGGCAAGTTGTTGGCTTAAGGGTCTTTGGCTTGACCTTGGATGTTGTTTTATTGTTTGATGGAAGTAACATGACATGTACTGCAAAAAGTGGCCGAATTTACGACTCGAACCAGTATATTTAAAAAGGTAAAGGATAGATTTCTCGGAAGCACTGATCACCACAAACACAGCCGCACAGCCACAAAAAAAAAAAAAAAAAAAAAAAAGCCGGTAAATAATCCGACTTCGGACAGATTTTAGTCTGCGCATTTATATTGCATTATGGGTCACATTTCTGTTTCCGGTCATAGACAAATGCGGAAGTGAGGCGTTTTACCGGTAAAATTGGTGTTTTCTTTAAATTACACTTATTATATTTAGTTTATAGTAGGCAGAACACTTAATTATGTTGTGAATACAAGTTTCAATGCATGTTCACCTGTCATTAAAGCTGTCACTATCGTTGAATAATGAAAAGTGATGGTCTGGTCCAGAGTAGGAAATGAAAGAATGTGAGTCATGTATTATTTAGGATCTTTCAAGGAAATGATCCACTGAACAATTGCACGGTGTTGGAAATCATTGTGTGAAAGAATATTTTTCTGCTAAGAAGAGTCTATTGGCAAAACTTTTGTGCCGATTATTTTTCTTATTCCACAACGGTCATATCCTTATCTCCTCACAAAAGCATGTGGTCCCGATGGTCTAAAGCCAATCCTTCTTAAAAATCTTAGTGAACAAATCTCACCACTAGTCACTAAGCTCTTTCAAAGGTCCCTTGACACGGGCACTATCCCAGCTGACTGGACCAAGGCCAATGTCACTCCTTTATTTAAGAAGGGTGACAAAAGCAATCCTGCAAATTACCGGCCTATATCCCTAACTTGCATCCTTTGTAAGTTACTGGAACATATCATAGCCTCTAATATTACCAAGCATTTCCAGGTTAACAATGTCCTGTATGACCTACAGCATGGGTTCAGAGAAAAAAGGTCATGTGAAACGCAGTTACTCGAACTTGTAGAAGATCTATCCCGAAACTTAATTCAAGGCCACCAGACGGACCTGATCCTTCTGGACTTCTCTTAAGCATTTGACAAGGTTAACCATCTGAAACTTCTGTATAAACTTCATCAACATGGCGTTCAGGGCACCACGTTGCAATGGGTCAAGTCTTTTTTGATTGGCAGGCTCCAGTCTGTCCTTGTGAATGGTGAAACATCAGAAGAAGTTCCAGAAACGTCCGGAGTCCCACAGGGCTCCGTCCTAGGCCCCCTTCTATTCTTACTCTACATTAATGACCTGCCTGAAAATCTAATTTCACAGGTTCGGTTATTCGCCGATGACACTGCTGTCTACTTAACTGTAAATAGCTCTGCCCAAGAAAACATCCTCCAGCAAGACTTAAATAGGTAACAGATATGGGAAAGCAAGTGGGACATGGAGTTCAACCCATCAAAATGCACTGTTATGAACATAACAAGGTCAAAAAAACCTTTTAAATCAAAGTACACACTCCATGGCCAAGTCTTGGAAACAGTTCCTGATGCAAAGTACCTTGGGGTCACTATATCCTCAGATCTAAATTGGAATAAACACATCAATTTAGCAGTCTTCGCCTTAATTTTTTTTCAGCACTTGTCCTTTCGGGCAAGCAAGTTAAGAAAACCACTTGCCTGAAAACATTTTTACTTGCCCGAAATAATTTTGTTTATAAATATGATGTATTTTGGTTTATGCTTAATTCAACATTCAGTTATTTAAATGGTAGTCAACTAACCTACCCACACTATCCATGGGCAGGCTAAGCCAACGTAAGTGGATAACCATGTTGCAATATTCAAGTAACTAGCAGACAGAAATTATGGGAGAAAACTGTAGAAAAAAAGTAAGACCTATACCAGTATCTAGTTGTATGCCAGGTGTGGGGTTCAAATTTGCACTATCCTTCTAAAACTTACTTTTTAGGGCCTAGGGCCTTTAAAATATTGTGTAGTTGTTCAAAGTTAACTGCAATAATGGATCAGCCTGGTTAGGCAGTTAGGCACCTGGCATGGCCAAAAAAAGTAGGGTCGGTAGGTCAGTATTTTTGTTTTTTGTTTTGTTTTTTTAATTTTTTTTGAAGCATTATTATCAAGTAAAATTTTAATGTAGCCTATTATCACAGTCCGGGGCGACGTGTCCAAAAAAAATATGGACAAAATAACACATCAACCCACCCGTGTTTAAAGCGAAAAAAAAACATTAACAATTATAGGTAATTATTCTGTTGATAAACAAGTAATTGGCCTTGTTTTCATCATCAATTAAAACCCCCTCAAAGAGCTAAAAGAAGTGTGTCGGTATTGTGGCTTCTGAAGTGGAGATCAAAGCGGCATAGTTGCCCGAGATTGTCATGGCATTACGTCATGTTTTCGCGCCATGTGACACATCACTGTCTGATCGTACGGCCTCGGTTCTTTAAATTGCTGAGAAGAAATCAGTAAAAAAGGTATCTTCTTTAATTTTTTTAAAAGCGAATATACAATATCCCGTATAAACTGACAGGTAAATGTGTCAAACGATAATAGTAGATATCCTACCTCTGTGACCTATTTGCCCTCAAGGAATTTACATTATTGTTTGAAAAGAATATCTGACATAGTGTCGAGTCAAAAAAGTACAAAGATTCATTTACTTATTAAACTAATTAAAAACCACAGCGACATCATACTGCTTTATTTTAAAACAATTTTTATTTACGTTCACGTGGTCCCGTAACCTATTCTGCCGCACTTGCAGAAAACAGTTTGCCGAAAATCGTTTTACTCGATGTATTTAAATTGCTGCCGCTTTTTCATTATTTAAGATTTTTTAATTCTGTTTTTTGTACTTTCTTGTCAAAAGTCTGAAATTTATGACTATAGTATGTTTTATCTATTTACTTTTAGAAATAAATAAATAATTAAGATCGCGCTGTTTGAAATTTTACAAGTAATTGTATGAAACTTCGATCGTTTTTATAGAATTTTGCCTACATTTCTGTCGATATCTTATTAAAATTGTTATAGAATTCAAACTGTATAACTTTTCAAGCGGTGTTGAAAATTTGAAGCGATTATATTAAAGAATGAATGCACTATACGCATTTTTTGTGTACGTGTCGATAAACAAAAGTAACGGCGATACGATAGGTCGCACGTGCTCGTGGAATTGAAAATTACTGGCATGACGTTTTGATATCTTTACGATTCGCGGGTAAATTCCAGTCAATTCAGGTAATTTTAGGGATGTAATTTATGAATTTTGTAAAGTTACTTTATATATTGCAAATGTGAAGTCATCAATTCATGCATAAATATACGAAAGCTAGTATTTAGGATGTTCATTTCAGATTCATGAAATTCTGTAATTATTGTGAAAATTAAGGGATTTAAATTTCGGAAAAAAGCACTTGTCCGTTCGGGCAACCACCTGAAAACTTTGGCTTGCCCGAAACAGGATCTACTTGTCCCGGACTTCGGGCAACCCAGTTACGACGAAGACTGATTTAGTCACGTCCAAAGCTACCCGAACACTAAACTTCATTAAACGAAACATCCCATGCAAGAACCCAAAAGTTCGAGAAGTAGCTTATAAATCACTAGTCAGGCCACAGCTAGAATATGCTAGCTGTGTTTGGAACCCTTACACCCAACAAAACATCCACCAGATCGAAATGATTCAGCGGAGGGCAGCGCGATGGGTAAATCATGACTACTCCCCTTACAGCAGTGTCACAAACATGCTAGGTCAGCTGAGATGGCGTACCCTTGAAGATAGGAGATCTGATTCACGCCTCCTTATGTTCTACAAGATAGTGAATGGTTTGGTTGCTGTGCCACTCCCCCCCTATGTCAGCCCCCCATCCCGTCTAACAAGACATATGCATCCCCACTCCTATACTCAGATCCTCACTCCCTGTAATTACTATAAGTACTCTTTCTTCCCAGCCACCATAGTACTTTGGAATGCCCTTCCAGTACAACTTGTGCAAGCCCCCACCCTGAATCAGTTTAAACAGGGTGTGACCAAACTTGTACACAATGCTTAACATGATGGACCTGTTTTTAAACTGCTTTTATCTGTAAATCCTTCTTGTTTTTAACACTATCAACTGTATTTATACTGCAATACACACCGTGTATTACTTTTATCCTTCTATCCAATCTACTTTTAACTTCTTGTACAGGCGCGCAGCTGCAAAAAATACTCGCAGAGAGGAGCGCTGCAGTATAAATAGATAGATAGATAGATAAGATATAATTTAGATATGCCAATAGCCCTTCTATTTTTGGCATAAGATATATCTCTCAGTTATAAGACTATTCAATAAGAATCATGTTGATTCTTTAACAGAGAGCAACAGATAAGGTATATATTTACCCAGTGATTTTTTTTATTTTCCAAACAACCTGTCTATCTATCTATCTATCTATCTATCTCAAGGGGGGTATTTGATCTACTCCTTACCACCAAAACAAAATGGCGGCCAAAACTGAAAATGTGAGTTTTTCTTACTTTTTATCTTTTTCAAAGATTTCTAGACCATGATACATGGCTATCAACCTGCTACACTGTTTTTTCTATTTACCAGTACCTTTAACTTTGGAAACAGTGCTGTAATTTGTCTAAAATGCTGGTCATGGGATTTGAATCGATAGAAAATCCTCCTGAAAACACGGGATAAGGAATAGTGCGATTAGCAAAAATGGTCTTTTTCCCCAATTATGCAAATAGTTGTGAGCTATTTTTCTGATAAGAAGTAAGATTTCAATATATATTTCCATCATGGTTAGTCTGGAGCCGATTAAAAGTCGTAATTTTTAAATTACACAGTTTTTTGTCTGATGGTAAGGAACAGTGTATGAAAATAAGAGGATAAGGTGCAGTTCACTTCTTCAAGCGACTTTTTTCTTCGCTCTTTTCAGAGACAATCAAGTAAAATTCTGTTACAATAATATTTTGATGATCATTTATAACTATCTCTTGCTCAATGTAGGAAGATTTAAAAGGTATCCGCCTGTCTATCAGACACGTGATGTACTGAAAGCCAAAAGTTTATCAAGTATTTAATATAGTATTTGGTATAGCGCCCAAGTCTTTAATAACAAGCAATTGTCTTACAAAAATGTTGAAATATTTTTGTCTTAAAACGTTAAGCCTACTTAAAATACATTGTGTTCTACTAAAGATAGTGATAAATCAGCAACACCACTTAAAGGCAAAGAAAATCTCCTATATAAGTGACCCCCACCCCCAAATACCAGACATCTTAATCTCCAATAAACAAGATCCTGTCTGGTCCAGTCTGATGAGGGTCCATTTCATAAAAAAAGTAATTATTTAAAACTTAATAAGTCAAATTAGAAGGGTTTTTTTATTCAATGATTATGATCTTTTTATCTGAAGTAACAAAATAAAACCAGAAAAAAATTATAAATGCTGGATTTTATTAGAAATTAAAGAAGTGTTTAGGCGTTATGCATTGTTGAAATATACCGCTCTTTTTTTTGCGTTAAGATACATACGTTATGCGACATTTAGGCGCACTAATTCTAGATTTTTTGGTTACATACAGACAAGAAATTATTGTGGTTGAAGCTTTAACTATGTATACGACTTTTCATAATTATGGTTAACTGTTACATTATAAGTTAACGTTGGCTTAGAGTTATTAAGGGATATTACCTCGCAAGTTCGCTAGTAGATTATTGAACGAACATTTATCAGTTACAATGCATATTTAAAAACATTGACAAAAGGCAAATCACAAACATAATTAGCTCATAAAATCATATATATACTTTTATGATGCCATTAATATATACATTTGAAAGAGCAGTTTGAATATTTTATGTGTCCTGCTTGTATCTTAAGCTGCATTACCAAAGTAACGTATCATTACACTAAATTACATGGGTATGAGAAAAAAATACATTCAAGTAAGGCTTAATATTTGGCAAATATGATTGTTATTTACCAACATTATGCATCTTATACCACGAATTTAAGTTCATTTAATTATCAAGCTTTTCTTGGGAACATTTATGTCAATCAACTATAACATGTATTATTTACTTGTCAAAACATAAAACATGCAACTTTACAATAATACTTTTAAACAACAAATATTGTGGTTATTCCTTTGTAGTAAAACCGTTGACATATAATCAGCATAATCTTATGCACAATATGACTATACAATCTTGGTAACCATCTGATCAGAAATATGCTGATGGTAACGTATGTATCCCAAATTAAGAATAACGAATCAATTCCTTTTCGGGCATCAAAATTCGTGTTCAAGATTGCCATCAAATTGAAGCCGACCATTGTAAATCAAAAGCACAAATACTTATTTATTCAAATTAATTATTTCTTACGATTGTCAAATTAATTATTCGTAATTTCAAAGGCCGCGTTGATAATCTCGTTCTCTTGT
Source organism: Mercenaria mercenaria (assembly GCF_021730395.1). Taxonomy (NCBI): domain Eukaryota; kingdom Metazoa; phylum Mollusca; class Bivalvia; order Venerida; family Veneridae; genus Mercenaria; species Mercenaria mercenaria. Next base: position 69,273,777 of record NC_069376.1, on the reverse strand, counting down.
ATATTTGTAAGGTGGCAGCCCTTATAACAAGTGCTTTTGTCATTGAATCCATGAATCACACAACATTAAGCTGTATATAAGAAGAAAAAGTGCTTATTCAAATATTAAAAATTAAATGTAACCACAAGTCACCGTGTCAGAACTTTTCCAAAAAATGAAGAAAAGGTCATTTTATTTGAGTACAACCACATTCATGAACCAAGCATCAACACAAACAGCAATTCTACATATAAAATTTCATTCAGAATTAACAGTTCTATTAAGTCTGTCTTTACTGTAAGGACTTTTTCAAATATATTAACAGTCTTGTAAAAATATTTCAAGATATATCACGGTTGGAACAAAATTTTATGCCCTTTTACTGGAAGATTTTTACCTTAACAGTAGCCCACCACAAGTCAACAGTGAGTTATTATTACTGATATACACACACATACACCAATAACCTATGTATTGATACGTACGTTACCGATCACTGTGCTATGGGTACCACAGGTATGCTGTTTCCATTCATTTTGTATTCATGTCAAACATCTATCTTTATGATAAAAATGCTATGACATACGACCAATTCTGTAAACAAAACCTTTTTAACAAGAAATTAATATTAAAGCATATATTATCAGATTTTAAAAATAGAATTTGCATGACATGTTTTGAACAAAAATAGTGATAAAAACAAAACTTTTCAGCAAATTAAAACTTGGAAACTTGACTTCAAAAAATAAAAGAAGCCTCATGTTGTATAAAATGGTCTGTCAGTAAGATATCAAGTATGAAAGGATACGTACGTTACCATACGTAACATATGAATCAATAGTTTGTACTGTGTTTATAGCGTACTCAATATGTATAACAACATAAATTTAATTGAAACAAAAAATATAATTGTCATATAATCACAAATAGGTTTAACTTTAAGGAATATCAAATTAGCTTCCTATTTAAACCGAACATTACCAGCGGAGCCCGTTGAACATTTTCAGAAAAAGAAAACACGTCTTTAAGGACAAATGTGTGACTTTACATGTGTGAAATCTGCATCTTATGACATAGACGATACAAACTGACGACACTGTCAATTAAAACTGAGTGACACTTTCTTGTTTATGTTATTTTAAATAAGACTGGTAACGTTTGTATCGATCATGTATCATTTTGCCATTCTATGCCATTTAAATTAAGAAGGACCTCTGCTTCATAATAGATTTATTGAAAATGCATGCACTGTTTTGGCGTGAAAAAACTACTCTTAGCTCAACATGAATTGCTGTGATTTTCAATGTCTTAGAATAAAGGTAACGTTTGTATCATAGAAAGTGGAATCTTTACATAAAGAAAGTTTAAGTGAAAAATATATCACTACTAAGTATATCTTGTATCAAATTTTATAACATGTAGTTGAAACAAAACTAGAAATAACCTTTAAAGACATAAAAACGCTATTCTTTGTATGTCAAGCTCATATATTCGTAGTAGGAATTAGATCCATAGCGTAAGTATCCCTTCATCGGCATCATATCTGTTTTATTGTTTAGGAATCGTAATAACACAAACATACATATTATGATGCAGTTATTAGTAATAAGGGAATATGTATTCTTTGCATTTACTAAAAAAATCTATTAAAATTTTTAACTATAAAAGCGATCGAGCGTTGTGATTTTTTGCATAAAACTTGCGCATGGCATCAGTAACGTATGTATTATTTTAAATTGTCCCTAGTACATTTTTTGGATTATGGATCAGGTAAATCCAATTGACATTAGGTAACAAGTGTAAACACATAGTCATTGAAATTATAGTATGTTTAATTTGCTTCTGGAGCCTATTTTTAAACGACCAGGCACGATAATGAACACCGGATTGTTTGACATGACTTTTAACAAGGGAAGGGTTTACACTAAGGTTCACCTGCAGTATTAGTGTAGTTTAACAGCCAGGGTTACGATTCAGACCTCCTTAATTATTAAATGGTAGAGAAATGTCAGTTGGTTATCTCAGAAACGATGAGAGAAAACTGTAAAATCTGTTTGAAAAAAATTGCTCTGCACCTTATCCTCTAATTTTCGCACACTGTTCCTTACCATCGGACAAAAATTGTGTTTTTTTGAAAATACGAACTGTGATCTGTTCAAAACCAACAGTATTAGATAAGTATGCGGAAATATTCCTTCAAATCGGAAAAACAGCTTACAACCTGCAGTATATTAGGTAAAAAAGACCATTTTTGCAAGTCACACTATTCCTTATCCCGTGTTTACCGGAGGATTTTCCATCGATTCGAATCTCATGACCAGTATTCCAGACAAATTACAGCACTGTTTCCAAAATGAAAGGTACCGGTAAATAGAGAAAACAGTGGAGCAGGTTGATAGACATGTGTTATTGTCTAGATATCCTTGAAAAAGAAAACATGTAAGAAAAACTCACATTTTCAGTTTTGGTCGCCATTTTTTTTCCATGGTAAGGAGTAGATCGAATACCCCCCTTGTATCTATCTATTTATACTGCCATTGACCATATCGACATTATAGGATAAATCCCGTCTTCCGGTATTTCCGTAAATAGGGTCAGGGGAGCTGGCGAGATTAACCAATATACGGACCGTGTACAATATATCAGCCATTATTTGTGCCAGAAGATAAGATTTTATGAAAGTTCGTACTATCTCACAATGAAAATAGTATTTTACGACCTCGGCAACAAAATTTTTGCAAAAATGATTTGTTAACCTTGAAAAATGCCAATAATTTCACACCTTCGGTATCGAGCAATGGAAGCAGCAGTGTAGAATAAAAGATCAAATTTCAAAATGAAATTAAACTTGCAGGATATTTTTGCTAAATCTTAATGACAACAGTGTTTTATGATAATCTGCAATACTTTTTTTTATTCATTCTCTTTGTTTAAACCTTGAAAAAGGATAATATTAACCACTACCGCTATACAGTGTAATGGCCGATACCCCCCTCACCGTAAAACAGGGAACAGGTGTTTATTGGTGGGTAATACCAGAAAACGGGATTTATCCAATAATGTCAATATTGAGAATGCCCTCTTTCCGAGTATTACATGCAGGTGCACATTTAGTAGCCCTTCAGAATTTTCTGGTAGCCCCAAGGCTCCAGACATGGGATTTTAGAAACCCTGCACCAGAAGGAATTGATTTAAAAGTTCATTGTTTTGTGTTCTAAATAGTATAGTTTATTGGTTGAAGAGTTAAGAAGGGAATTTTTGCAAAAGAGGAAGAAAACATTTTTATAAGGGAGAGGAATTGGGCCAAATTTTGACCTCAGTAGCAGCCCCAAGACACTGGTAGTTCTTATCCAGTGTTCACCAAACTATGGTAACCAGGTCCAGGGCCTCCTCTGGGTTTTTCATACTTGTCGCCACCCTTTTCGCCAAATTAAAGAAGTTGGAGCCACTTTTGAGCCAAAGTTCTGAGCCACTTATTTCTCTCAGTTGGCTGTCATAGTGTGCATAGGGAAATTAATTATTGTAAATAATTACACTTAATAGGAATAATAACAATGTGAAATGAATAATTGTAAAAGTAAATACAAAATAAAAAGTTCAGTTTCTAAAGCCGAATCGACAAATACACCGCCTAGACTGTTTATCGATTTTATTTACAACCAACGCCTAGGTAAACACGTGTATCGAGAACCAATTCTTGATCACTTATATCATTACGGAAAAAAACATGAACGACCCCAAAATAATATGTGCCACTCATTTTCATCAATTTGCAAAATTTAGCACCAAATTCTTAGAATTATCGCAAATGGCAACATTGGCGATCGACTGTTGAGGCCCTGAGATCACATAAGTCCCAGTCACTCTTGAGTTATTGCCGTTGTAATTGCATAAAATTGTAACAGTGTTTGCTTTAAAACTAATGCAAAACTTTCTTATATCCACTGTTCACCAAACTTTGTCATATTAATTTTTTGCGTATTATCTTGGCCAAGTTCAGTAACCAGCTGCATAGTCTGCAGCTGTTTAGTTATGCTCCTTGAAGCTGAAATCGAGAATATTGACAACAAGGCTTCTCAATAAGTAGAATATTTTACAAGACAGAATGATGTATTTTGTGAAGTTTTGCACTGTTACTAGCATTGTAATTGCAAAATTATGTGGAATGCCATCATACATGTAACGATACTTCTGTCAGCTCAACACGTGTTTCACTTTAGCTAACTTTTGGAGCTAAGAGATCCTCTAGAAGGTTTCGCTGAATCCATTGATTAACATTCTCTTTTTTAGCTCCACTATTCAGAGAATAGGGGTGCTGTTCTACTCACCCCGGTGGCGGCATGCACTTTCTTGGTTAAAGTTTTTCGGCAACCTTGGTTTTTCTTTGTTACTATTATTTATATCTTACTGTAACTTCACTTTATCATTGTTCAGCATGCAAACAAAGTATGTGCATACTGACAATGGGCATTGTTCCACATACCTGACAGTCAATACACCTCATGCTTATATTTGACAAAGTAATAAGAGGTACATCTTTTCAGTTTACAACATCTCTAAATATATGTAGTAGGGTAAAGTATAAGGGTGCACTTGTACTTCTTTGCTATAAAAGCTACATGTAGCTCAATAGCCAGGCCTTGACACTGACTTTTTTCTATGGTGTCGAATTTGGTGTCCCTCACCAATACAAGGGATACCTCGAGTTTGAAAGTATGAAAATGTACTCAACCAAAACTGCTAAATCTTGAATCATATTTATTTCTTTTCTTGTTTCGATTATAACAGCTAATATAGGTTGTTGCTGAATTTAAATTTAAGCAATAAATGAAATAAATATGATTTAAGATTTAGCAGTTTTTGTGAGATGAAAGCAACATCGGTTTCATATTTTTCGGTTGAATATTCTGTTAGAATTAAGAAATCTATGAATGTAATCCGGTATTTAATGTGGCTATTACATTGTTGTTACTGAAAATAGGTATCCTGGAGGAACACCTAGCTTTCAATATTGGGTGTCCCTCACAAGAATTTGGGGTCCTCGGGATTCCGAGACACTGTTAGTGTCGAGGCCTGATAGCAAAGAAGAACAAGTGCACCCTTACACTCACACCTGGCAATCTCCAAAATTATAACCAGTCAGTAATATATGGAAATGCTTCTTTTGTGATTGATGGTTATGATGGTTCTAGTATGAAAACATTGACACTGGTAAGCAAATCTTGCATTATTTTCTTATATTACTGAAAATGAAAAATCAGCGAATGCTATTCGGGGCCTGATTGAAAAACAGTTACAGGCATACACAATTTCCTGTGCAGCAACCAACTACTTGCTTCCTGTTAACTTAAGAAGTTGTACACCTGATGACATTTCAGCGGTTCAGAACCACAAATATCATGCTCTGCTAGTGTTTTCAAACATAAATAAGTTTTTTTTTGCAAATAGTCAGCATCAGTCGATTAATGATTTACAAACGTTTCAGTTTGTTCCCACAAAATGTTTTGAGCATAGTTTACGAATGAAATGCTGCAGTGTATTTGGTGTTATGATTCGGTTGGTGATGTTATGATTCTTCGGAGGTGGTTATGATTCTTCGTAGCATATAACTGCCATAGGAAGTCTAAACTATTCTTTCAGACAGAAAGAAAATAAAACATGGAATTTCAGATTTCCATCTTATAACCCTACATGCACACACTCACACATGTATAGAGTTTGAATAGTCGAGCATTGGCTGTCTTACAGACAGCTCTTGTTTTGTATAATGTTAACTATGCCTTTATGAAACTTAAAAAAGTATTTTTGACAAGATTGCATTTTGTATGTAGATTTTTGTGATATAAACTAAGATCCTGAAAGTTTAACAACCAATAAAGAAAGGAAGCCAAATTTTTATGTGAAAACTTCTGTTGTTTAGAAGAGTGGGGGCTTGAAGTCAATGTCTTAATCAGTTCAAGATTGAAAACAGTTTTGGATCAATAACTGGAAAATGTTTTTGTAACAGCGATGAACCTTCATATGTGATAGTCTTTGGTCCCGTACTGTTTCTAGTCAGTAGGTCAATTTCAGAGGGACCTTGCAATAAGAAAGTAAGAATAGAATCCCTTGAAGCCGGACAGTAATTTCTGATCAGTTACTGCAAACCTCTTTGGTCTAGGACAAAGGTTAAATCAAAATTATGATTACGTTGATTCTAGTGGTTAGTAGTAAATTGACCCCTGTTTTTCGAGTGGTGGGGGAGTGGTTAGCTGCTGAGGTTCAGATCAAGGTCTCTTGGTCTTTTAAATTGTTTGAGTGGATAATGCATTGGCCTGGGGCTGTCCAACTTTGTAATAATTGCCTGTGGTTAGTAGATGACCCCTATGACAAACACTGGGATGTGGGGGCATATGTTCTCTTCAATCAGCTGTTATTGATATAATATATGGAGAAATTAAGCCAGGCATATATATATATTGGAAAATATTTAGGTGCTTGTAGCTGCAGAATGCATCTTTTGGTCACCTGTTCACAGATTTATACCACTGATAATATGACTGTATGTATTGAAGTAAGTGGTTTTATTGTGTTGTAATTTTGCAGGTATTTCAGATATTTTAAGCGTCCATGTATCCACTTGAGGTTAATAGAGACACTAGTATTTTCTGGCAGTAACTGTAGGGGTTACTCAAACAGATATGCTGAATATTGTCTGTATGGTGCTTGAGTTCTCGTGCTTGAATAGAACTTGAGTTGCAACAAATTTTGCACTCAGGAAAATCAGTTGGAAATGGATGGTTTTATATCTCTGCAAAGCTAGATGACTAAAGTTGTCCCATCTCTCAGTTGAGCTGTTTGTATCAAGAGATAATCCAGTGTTCACCAAAGTTAGTCACAAAGTTTATGAGCATGATATCGTGGCCAAGCTTGATAGCCAGCTGGATCCTCTAAGTCTCTCTAGAGTTATGGCCCTTGAATTACATGCAATCACAATAATTGACAGGTTTTGTTCTTGAACTGGAGCAGTTTTTATCCATTGTTCATCATGCAGGATCACAATGTCTGTGGGTACTCTTATCTTGACCATGTTCGATAACAGTCTAGATTTTTTAAGTAACTGTAGTTAATTGGCTTTTGTATTATTAAAAATTTCAAAGAAAAGACAGTGTCTGCTGTCTCTATGTTCACCAAACTTGGTCATGATATTTATTTGCATGGTATCTTGAACAGGACCTGGTTTGATTTGCAGTCTCATGCACCTTGCACCCTTGAGTTACATCAAGTTGCGAAATATTGTCAGAATTTAGTTAAATGCTAAAAGCAGTTTATATCCACTTCAGTCAGAATATATATGGGCATATTATCTTGGCCAGGCTTGATAACCAGCCAGATAGCTATTGTCCCTCTGGAGTAAGTCAAAATAAAGAAAATTGACAACAAATGTGTTCATGAAATCTACTCAAGTTTGAAACAGGTTACATATGCTGTTATTTATATGGCAGTTATTGCCTATAGTTTATCAGCTATTAAGTGAAAGGTCAAAGTACCTCAGCTTCAGTGATATAGCAGTGTATCTTTTGCTGGTCAAAATTCAGTTCAAGTTTTGTGCAAATATCTGTTGAAAAATTAAAACTATTTTAGGCCACAGTCTATTGAATAATGAGGTGTAGGAAAAGTATGTGTTATTTATTTTGCTTATCAGCCTGTGGCAACTGGTCAGTGCTTCGCCTGGGATTATCTTTGATAATCTTATCTGAGTTTCCATCCTTCACTTGATATTTAGTAGACACTAGGCTGGCTACCGACTACAAAATCTTATAAAAAAATTATGCCCCCCGGCATCTACTGATGCGGGAAGCATATAGTGATTGTCCTGTCCATCTGTTCGTTCGTTCCTCCGTCTGTACGAGGTTAACCAAATGGGACCGTTTTGTCTAGCATCAATACCCCTTACTAGAATGACTTGATACTAATGCAGATGTAACCTGTGATCATTCCTCATCTTCAGACATCACCTTACCTCAGTTTGACCTTGACCTCATTTTGGACTTAAGTTGCTTTATATGGGTTATCTCTTGGTTAACCAAATCGAACCATTTCGTCTAGCATCAATACTGTTTACAAGAATGAATTGATATTAAAACAGATGTAACCTGTGACCATTCCTCATCTTTAAACATCACCTGACCAGAGTTTTACCTTGACCTCGTTTTGGACTTAGGTTGCTTTGTATCGACAAGAATGCCACCGGGGGCATCAAGCGTTAATTGAACGCAGCTCCTTGTTTAATCATTTGACCGAGCTTTCCTATAGCTCCGATTTTTAGCTCACCTGAGCACGAAGTGCTCAAAGGTGAGCTTTAGTGATCGCCCTGTGTCCGTCGTCCGTCCGTCGTCAACAGTTTAACTGTCAACACTCTAGAGGTCACATTTTTGGCCCAATCTTAATGAAACTTGGTCAGAATGTTACCCTCAATAAAATCTTGGACGAGTTCGATATTGGGTTATCTGGGGTCAAAAACTAGGTCACCAGGTCAAATCAAAGGAAAAGCTTGTTAACACTCTAGAGGTCACAATTTTGGCCCAATCTTAATGAAACTTGGTCAGAATGTTGCCCTCAATAAAATCTTGGATGAGTTCGATATTGGGTCATCTAGGCTCAAAAACTAGGTCACCAGGTCAAATCAAAGGAAAAGCTTGTTAACACTCTAGAGGTCACATTTTTGGCCCAATCTTAAAGAAACTTGGTCAGAATGTTACCCTCAATAAAATCTTGGACGAGTTCGATATTGGGTCATCTGGGGTCAGAAACTAGGTCACCAGGTCAAATCAAAGGAAAAGCTTGTTAACACTCTAGAGGTCACAGTTTTGGCCCAATCTTAATGAAACTTGGTCAGAATGTTACCCTTAATAAAATCTTGGACAAGTTCGATATTAGGTCATCTGAGGTCAAAAACTAGGTCACCAGGTCAAATCAAAGGAAAAGCTTGTTAACACTCTAGAGGTCGCATTTATGACTTTATCTTCATGAAACTTGGTCAGAATGTTAATATTGATGATCTTAAGGTCCAGTTTGAATCTAGATCATGTAGGATCAAAAACTAGGTCACCCGGTCAAATCAAAGGAAAAGCTAGTTTACACTGTAGAGGCTACATTTATGACCATATCTTAATGAAACTTGGTCGAAATGTTAATCTTGATGATCTTTAGGTCAAGTTCAAATCTGGGTTAGGTTGGGTCAAAAACTAGGTCACCAGGTCAAATCAAAGGAAAAGCTTGTTAACACTCTAGAGGCCATATTTATGACTGTATCTTCATGAAACTTAGTCAAAATGTTAAACTTTATTATCTTTAGGACAAGTTTGAATCTGGGTCATGTCGGGTAAAAAACTAGGTCACCAGGTCAAATCAAAGGAAAAGCTAGTAAACACTTTAGAGGCCACATTGATGACCGTATCTTAATGAAACTTCGTCAGAATGTTAATCTTGATGATCTTTAGGTCAAGTTTAAATCTGGGCCAGGTGGGTTCAGAAACTAGGTTACTAGGTCATATCAAAGGAAAAGCTTGTTAACACTCTAGAGGCCACATTTATGACTGTGTCTTCATGAAACTTAGTCAGGATATTAAACTTGATGATCTTTAGGTCAAGTTCGAATCTGGGTCATGTGGGGTCAAAAACTAGGTCACAGGGTCAAATCAAAGGAATAGCTAGTTAACACTTTAGAAGCCGCATTTATGACCATATCTTAATGAAACTTGGTCAGAATATTAATCTTGATGATCTTTAGGTCAGTAGGTCAAGTGAGCGATACAGGGCCTTCATGGCCCTCTTGATTATGTTTTGAGAAGAAAAGGGACATAATTATACAAAAGTTGAATAGCCTCAGGAGTTATCTCCTGTGAATAGGAAGCATTTGATAACAGAAACAAATTCCATACTTTTTCTTTTAGAATTAAATGTTGCTGTAAATAATGCTTACTTCATGTTGCAAACATTTGGCATGATGGTTGTTCTAACTTTAATGAAAAAATGTCTTTTAAGTTATAATTTATCATTTTGTTTTAATATTTAATTGTAACCCTCATATGATTTATAACTTGAAATAGATACAATGTAACTTCAAATTTAAATGTGGGTTGCCTCTATGGCCGAGTGGTTAAGGTAGCTGCTTTCAAATCGCCCCTCTTCAATATGGGTTCACAGTCTGGGTTTGGATGTAAAATTCTTCATCTGAGGTAATCCAGGTAGCTTACTTAAGGTTTGTGTTCTAGTTCTACCCAAATCCTGCCCTTATTATATAATCATAATGGCACCTGGGGTCTTAATCCGCCATCAAAAGCAGAAAGTTGATATATGACCTATATGTTGGTGTGATGTGATGTTAGACACAAGCAAAACAAAATTTCAAGTTTTAATCAATTATGTCCACTTCCTTTAGAACAACAGCAATTAAGTCAGGTCACATAAGGTGAATAAATTTGAATAAATTTGAATAAATTTTGTGTATTTGCTAATCCTGTATCAATGAAATGGTTTGTTTTAACAAATATTGGAGCAGTATTTTGCCATTAGCAATATATTATGATGAAAATGTTTAATTTTATCAAGCCTAAGATACCAAACACAGAGTTCCTAACATACCACGCATGGATTCTTACTTTCCTAAAATGGAATTCCTTAAATACAAAACATGGAATTTGTAACATACCAAACATAGATTCTTAAATACCAAACATAGAAGTCTTAACATAACAAACACAGATCCTAACATACCAAACATGGAGTTCCTAACATATAAAATACAGTGTTTGTAATATACCAAGTGCAGAGTTCATATCATACCAAACACAGAGTTCCTAATATGATGATACGCAGAGTTTCTAATGCACCATACACAGAGTTTCTAATGCACAGAGTTTCTAATATACCAAACACAGAGTTTCTAACATATCATACACAGAGTTCCAATATATCTTTGCTTGCTAATTATAATTTTGAAAGTACATGCTCATGAGCACAAATACTGAATGGCATGGAAAGGTTTCTCCTTTTTATACGCCTGTTTGAAAAACGGGACATATTAAGGGTACACCCCTGGCAGGCGGATGGGCGGGCGGGCAGATGGGTTTTTCGGGCAGCGTCCACAGACTTTGTCCGGAGCCTATCTTCTACATGCATGGAGGGATTTTGATGAAACTTGGCACAGTTGTTCACCATCATGAGACAGAGTGTCATGCGCAAGAACCAGGTCCCTAGGTCTAAGGTCAAGGTCACACTTAGAGGTCAAAGGTCAAATTCAAGAATGACTTTGTCCGGAGCATATCTTCTTCATGCATGGAGGGATTTTAATGAAAGTTGGCTGAATTGTTCATCATTATGAGACGGAGTGTCATGCGCAAGAACCAGGTCCCTAGGTCTAAGGTCAAGGTCACACTTAGAGGTCAAAGGATACAAGAATGAAAACTTTGTCCGGAGCATTTCTTCTTCATGCATAGAGGGATTTTGATATAACTTGGCACAAATGTTCACCACAACGAGGCGGAGTGCCATGCGCAAGAACCAGGTCCCTAGGTCTAAGGTCAGGGTCATACTTAGAGGTCAAAGGATCCAAGAATGAAAACCTTGTCTGGAGCATTTCTTCTTCATGCATAGAGGGATTTTGATGTAACTTGGCACAAAGTTCACCACCACGAGTCATGCGCAAGAACCAGGTCCCTAGGTCTAAGGTCAAGGTCACACTTAGAGGCCAAAGGTCAGATACAAGAATGACTTTGTCCGAAGCATTTCTTCTTCTTGCATGGAGGGATTTTGATGTAACTTGGCACAATTATACACCATCATGAGACGAAGTGTCATGCACAGTTCCCTTCTTTAGAATTACTTCCCTTTGTTGTTACTATAAATAGCTTATATTGTAACTTTTTCATTACTAGTCGTAGGGAAAAATCGAGACCACTTTTCTGTAGTACAATAGTACAACATGCATTCTACATCCAATGGTAAAGTATTTTGTGTAGACTTACAATTTTTAGCTCATCTGATTTTTTGAAAAAAAAATGATGAGTTTTTGTCATCACTTGAGCGGTTGTCGGCGTCTGCGTCTGCGTCGGCGTTGCCTGGTTAACTTTTATGTTTAGGTCAGCTTTTCTCCTAAACTATCAAAACTATTGCTTTGAAACTTGGAATACTTGTTCACCATCATAAGCTGACCCTGTATAGCAAGAAACATAACTCCATCTTGCTTTTTGCAAGATTTATGGCCCCTTTTGTACTTAGAAAATATCAGATTTCTTGGTTAAGTTTTATGTTTAGGTCAACTTTTCTCCTAAACTATCAAAGCTTTTGCTTTGAAACTTGGAATACTTGTTCACCATCATAAGCAAACCCTGTACATCAAGAAACATAACTCCATCTTGCTTTTTGCAAGAATTATTGCCCCTTTTGGACTTAGAAAATCAGTTTTCTTGGTTAAGTTTTATGTTTAGGTCAGCTTTTATCCTAAACTATCAAAGCTATTCCTTTAAAACTTGCAACACTTGTTCACCATCATAAGCTGACCCTGTACAGCAAGAAACATAACTCCATCCTGCTTTTTGCAAGATTTATGGCCCCTTTTGGACTTAGAAAATATCAGATTTCTTGATTAAGTTTTATGTTTAGGTCAACTTTTTCTCTTAAACTATCAAAGCTATTGCTTTAAAACTTGCAACTCTTGTTCACCATCATAAGCTGACCCTGTACAGCAAGCAACATAACTCCATCCTGCTTTTTGCAATAATTATTGCCCCTTTTGGACTTAGAAAAATCATTTTCTTGGTTGAATATTATGTTTAAGTCAACTTTCTCATAAACTATCAAAGCTATTGCTTTAAAACTTGCAACAGTTTTTCACCATCATAAGTGGACACTGTACATCAAGAAACATAACTCTATCCTGCTTTTTGCAAGAGTGATGGCCCTTTTTAGACTTAGAAAATCATGGGTGGGACAATATTTCTATTATACAAAAAAAATCAGATGAGTGTCAGCACCCGCAAGGCGGTGCTCTTGTTTTTTTTATGCCCCCGAAGGGAGGCATATAGTTTTTGAACCATCTGTCGGTCTGTCAGTCTGTCCGCAATTTTCGTGTCAGGTCCATATCTTTGTTATCGATGGATGGATTTTCAAATAACTTGGCATGAATGTGTACCACAGTAAGACGATGTGCAGTGCGCAAGGCCCAGGTCCATAGGTCAAAGGTCAAGGTCACACTTAGACGTTAAAGGATAGTGCATTGATGGGCGTGTCCGGTCCATATCTTTGCCATCGATGGATGGATTTTCAAATAACTTGGCATGAATGTGTACCACAGTAAGACGACTTGCAGTGCGCAAGACCCAGGTCCGTAGGTCAAAGGTCAAGGTCACACTTAGACATTAAAGGATAGTGCATTGATGGGCGTGTCCGGTCCATATCTTTGTCATCGATGGATGGATTTTCAAATAACTTAGCATAAATGTGTACCACAGTAAGACGACGTGTCATGCGCAAGACCCAGGTTCGTAGCTCAAAGGTCAAGGTCACACTTAGATGTTAAAGGATAGTGCATTGATGGGCGTGTCCGGTCCATATCTTTGTCATCGATGGATGGATTTTCAAATAACTTGGCATGAATGTGTACCACACTAAGACGACATGTCACACGCAAGACCCAGGTCCGTAGCTCAAAGGTCAAGGTCACACTTAGACGTTAAAGATCATTTTTCATGATAGTGCATTGAGGGGCATGTCCGGTCCATATCTTTGTCATTCATGCATGAATTTTAAAATAACTATGCATGAATGTGTGACACAGTAAGACGATGTCGTGCGCAAGACCCAGCTCCTTAGGTCAAAGGTCCTAAACTCTTAACATCGGCCATAACTATTCATTCAAAGTGCCATCGGGGGCATGTGTCATCCTACGGAGACAGCTCTTGTTTTTATGCCCCGGAAGGGAGGCATATAGTTTTTGAACCGTCTGTCAGTCTGTCGGTCTGTCAGTCTGTCTGCAATTTTCGTGTCCGGTCCATATCTTTGTCATCGATGGATGGATTTTCAAATAACTTGGCATGAATGTGTACCACAGTAAGACGACGTGTCGCGCGCAAGATCCAGGTCCGTAGCTCAAAGGTCAAGGTCACACTTAGACGTTAAAAGATAGTGCATTGATGGGCGTGTCCGGTCCATATCTTTGTCATTGATGGATGGATTTTCAAATAACTTGGCATGAATGTGTACCACAGTAAGACGACGTGTCGCGCGCAAGACCCAGGTCCGTAGCTCAAAGGTCAAGGTCACACTTAGACGTTAAAGGATAGTGCATTGATTGGCGTGTCCGGTCCATATCTTTGTCATCGATGGATGGATTTTCAAATAACTTGGCATGAATGTGTACCACAGTAAGACGACGTGTCGCGCAAGACCCAGGTCCGTAGCTCAAAGGTCAAGGTCACACTCAGACGTTAAAGGATAGTGCATTGATGGGCGTGTCCGGTCCATATCTTTGTCATCCATGGATGGATTTTCAAATAACTTGGCATGAATGTGTACCACAGTAAGACGACGTGTTGCGCGCAAGACCCAGGTCCGTAGGTCAAAAGTCCTAAACTCTAACATCGGCCATAACTATTCATTCAAAGTGCCATCGGGGGCATGTGTCATCCTATGGAGACAGCTCTTGTTTTGTTTTGTTTTTAAATTAACTTCCCTTAGTTGTAACTATAAATAACTTATATTGTAACTTTTTTATAATTGACTGCAGGGAAAAACCAAGACCACTTTTCTGTGGTACAACATAGATGTTACTTTCCAATTTTAGGTGTATTTTAAGGTATCTCTACCTAGTAAGGAGTTTTTTTGGGGACTTAGAAAAACAAAAGACTTACAATGATTACTAAACAACCACAAAATTAAAATTCCAGTTGCAAATACAGGTGCTAGAGTAAAGAAATTTGCTGTGACGGGCGTATATTGTGACATTCTGGCACTCTTGTTTATCACTGTGGATTCAAGCCTTCCTCACTGTGTCTGAGTTTCTTTCATATGAGAAAGTCTGCTTGCTTTGTAGTTCTACTCAGATATAATTTGCTCCTGTGACAGCACCTGGAGTAACTGCCAGTCTGACTTTAAACCCCTCACAAGATATTCCATAATATGCTCTGGACTAGGGTAATCAGTTTCCTGAATTTCATGTGTGTACAAATCCACAAAATCCTTTCCATAGGAAACAAGGAAACTTCCTTTTATTTTGCATCTGAAATTTGAAATCTGCAAATTTTTTTGCAAAACTACAATGTTCCATGCTCACGAAATTTAGTAAGTGAATAAAGTTCCAGTCTAAATCTGATTATGTGGAAGACTTACCATACGTTACCTGGCAGAGAAATTTAGAAACAATTAACAGAGCAGTGTTTTTAATTATTTCACTGTTATTACTCTCAGAAGGTAATTTAACTGTAAAATAAGATTTTACCTTTAAACTGATCTCACCATCAATACAAGTTATGAAATGCTCATTAATCAAAAAGATTCTAAATGTTGGGGATTTTATCAGCCGCATAGATGCCTGCTGGTGAATAGATTAGTTATACCCGGAGTTGATAAGGCCAGTCTATGTAACATGCTCACATGTTGAATGAATTTACAACATTTTTATATTCACTGGCTTGGATAAAATTTTCGCATACACAGAATCAGTGAAGGGAGGCCTTTTTTTCGTGTTGTGTATATTTTGGAAGAAAAAAATAATGAAGAGATTGGAAGTAAAGTGAAAATGGTGTGTTAACTTGTGAGAATACATGTGATCTAGTGAACAGGAAGTGTAATTGTAGGTTATTCTAGGATATAGTGTGACCTTGACATTCAAATTGACAGTTGTAAACACTACATAGTACATATACTTGTCGGAAATATAAGTAGCTTGATAATGGGCACTTACGATAGTTTTTCTTAATCAAGGGCTTGATTACACTAATATATATTACCTGAATTACCTGAATTGAGAAAATTTGCTTCAAGCAATCACTGATTTTTTTGTATTAACCACATTCAATATTAAACACATTGAAGTATATCTTTAACTTTATGTAATGTTTCCTCAAGCATGAATATTGCAAAGATTACAAAATATTTATGGTTAAGAAGATGCAAGTAATTTATTATTATTGATGCATAATGTTTTATAATGCAGGATTTATCTTAGCCAGTTTAACTTAATTGTGTATGTAATTTATTTTCATATTAAGAAATAAAATTTTCTTGCATCCTATTTTAGCCGGTATTTGAATTAGGAAATCAGAGGTTTGAATTCTAGTCAAAACAAATGTTCTGTTGGTGATGGACTGAAAGATATATATCCCAAGGTTGTTTATGCTCCACCAGTGATTCATGTGGGGAAGTTATCAGGTACTTGTTGAGAATAGGTTAATACAGGTGTAAGGTTACTGGTTAGTCACATTTACTGATATACTGTTAAAGTGGTGTTAAAGCTTACATTACATCAGATCACTGTTACATCAGGTCACTGGTGTTTTGCATTTATTCTATTTCTGTTTGCATTGCACAAAAATACAGATGGTATATATCACTGCTTTTTTGAACAGTCTTCTGTCTGCCACATGGTAGCTGCTCTGCTCAGTCTGAACAGTCCTAGGACTAAGTCTAAGTCTGAACACAGTTAAAATCCAGTGTGTGGTCTCTGTTGAAGTAAAAAATTGTTTAAAAATTCAAATTCAGTGTTTGGTCTTTCAACACTGCAGAATACAATTGAAATACAATTTTGGACTATTTTAATTGAAAGGTAGAACTGTCCAGTTCAGCCAGCTTACAGTTCAGATTCATAAATCAGGTTCTCAGTCCAAAGTCATTTGTCGATCGGCAGTGATTATTGCCTGCCTAGGGAGAGCCTTTGACTACCTAAACCAAGGTTGTGAGTCTTCACAAAAGGCCAAAATCCAGTCTGAAGACATGACTGAGCAGCTAGGTTATTTTAAACTTAGGTCAACAATAAGACATTGTGGTAACAGATTGTTAAATTACCTGAAAGAAAATGTAGCATCTACAGTATAATATTATCAACATAATGATACTTTATATATATAAAGATATAGACAATAAGTCTTGTGTACATTTTTGCACCAGAAAAAAAGAACATAAATTTCATCAACATCTATCTCTGTGTTTATAACAATAGGTTGTTTGTTTGTTTGAAGTCTGACTAGCAGTATAAATGATCAGAAACCTATATTTATAAAAGATAAGTGGTTATAAAGCCTACAGACCTATCAGTCAGGTAGTAGTTTTCCCAGGTAAACACATAATATTCATGTATTGATCTCATAAAGGGTGTGTGCTTACTAGCTGAGATAAGAAATAAGTAAATTATTTTCACATACAGTCTATAGACTGGCTTACTGTACCAAAAAGTGTGGCAACTATTTGTTTATTATTGAATCTAACAGCACTGTTAAAGAACAGTAAAAGTAAATGCTTTTGTGAAAAAATAGCGATTGAATGAATATGTGGGCAGTTCATTGAAAAGGAAGTAATATTGTACACACTAGTTGCAAAATGAAAATATTTAAGGGGAATTCGTTTATATTAGGGATGGGAACGAATACTGAAATCAATATTCGAATATTCGGTTTGCCATATTCGAATATATTTGAATATTTGGTTTGTTTTAATGGAAGCTTTAAATTCTTACTACCTTAAGTGATTGGCATATACTCAATGTATTCCTTTGTTTAAAGCGTGAATCATCGTACGTAATAAGGCCTAAAATGTTTCTTTCGGGTAACTCGATTCTACCTATAGTTAAACCCGCCGACCCTAGCGTTTTATTTCACGATTCTGTCAATATAACCATGAACATATTTAACTAATTCAGTGTTTTAGCTTCAAAATGATACAAAAAAATCAAATCCATTATAATTTAGACCGTCACAACTTTATCTAAACATAGCAGGTCATCCCATTTAAGCACGTGTCTCGCTGTTGTATTACCGCCGCCATTTTGAAAATTTTCAATCGACGTATAAAAAGCAAGTAAGGCAGACTTAAACTCCTTCAACATGATCTTATGCATCAGTCATACGTTACTTCTTGATTTTTATTATAAACTACTTCAAAATTTATTTCAAATACGGCCAATTGCGCATGAAAACAGATTTTGCGGACGGTCTGAAATGTCGCACAAAATATTGTAAAAAGATCGACAATATCTACAAGTTTGGTATTGTTTTCGAAAATAAATAAATTTTAAAACTTGTTATATAAAACAGACACCAATAAAAATGAACAAAAGATAAAAAGTTACGCCTAGTGCAAACTGTTGATCCGTAACGATGACCTCAGCTAATTATGCATTGCAATTTTCTTGTTAATTGGACATTTTTTGACATGCATCTGACACATTTACGCCTGTTACAAACTGTTAATCCTTGACGGTGACCCCTGCCAATTATGCATTGCTATTTTCTTGTTAATTGGGCATCTTTTGATACACTATAAACAAACACTAAAGAACAAACGGTTTTATTCCGTACAATTAGCATGCTTATATTGCCCAAAATCAATGATACTTATTTTGAAACCGTTATACAATAATTTATGAATATTCGAATTATTTATATTCAAATATTCGACCGATTTTCGAATATTCGAATATTCATTCCCATCCCTAGTTTATATTCTTATATAAATTATTGTTTATACTGTTTTTTCATTTCAAAATTATAATTTATATAAAGGGAGGTAATAATTGGTCTTACTGTTCTGAAATGAAAATGCATATCAAGGGAGGTAATAGAACACCTAAAATGACCTTTGCAGTAGCACAATTATAGGGAAGTATCAAGTGCTTCTGATGCTATATAAGGAGGTGGGGGATGGGTTGGTTATATAGATTTTTTTATTATCAGTTTTGTAATAACTGCTGCATATAATATCATGTATATGTTTGTAATGGCTTTTGATACAGGGTAATAAAATAGTTTTTTATTGGAAATAGCATATAGTTGAATATTTTACTTTATGCTCAATACACAAATCAGGCGAAGAGGATAAGTTTTTATGCTTTTTTCCATGTACATGTTAAAAGGATAAAATCAAGGTTCCCATCCAGGACTGTTAATGTTGAGGATGTATTTTAGGTGTTATGAAATCATTTTTTTTCTTCATATTACCGGTAATATTGGGTCTTATGTTTGTGATTAGACAAACAAACAAACACGCCAGCATGAAGTACAGCTAATTGACTTTTAATGTAAGATTTTGTATATGGGAATGAAAAAGGTCACATTATATAGTGCTATAGGAGAAAAAACAACAGGAGATACTTTTTGATTTGGTGCTGTATAAATATAGAAATGAAAGCTCTTTATTTGGTTACATGGTAACATATTGACGTACTGGTAAGAGTAAAGCATGTGGAGAAATGAATTCAGTGTAATTTCTCTATAAATAGCTTGTCGGAATACTTAACAGTCTAATAAGATAATCAATTAAGACAAGTTAGTGACAGCAGTACAGACTAAACCCAGCAAAATGTTTTGCTGTAAGCCAAAGAAAAGAGAGTATGATGTCGCCAATGAGGAAGAAATTGATAAAGAACGAAGTAAAGACTTAAAGGTAGATAATGACAAAGAAGTTAAAGATAATGCTGCTGATATTGAATCTCCTATAGAAGTCACTGTAACTGAAGTTACTGAACTAGAACCTAAAACAAGTTCTGAACAAAATGGTGAAGTGAAAAAAACTGAGACTCAGTCTGGAGTAGGTGAATCAGGGGAGAAAACTCAGGCTGAGGAAACAGTTGAAGAAAAAGGAGAGAAGAAAAACCCCAAATATGTATCTCAGATGAGTGTTTCAAGCTCTTTGAGTATTCGGGAGGAAATAAACCGTAGTAGGGAGCAATTTTTTTCTAATACGTCTCTAAATGACTTTAATTTACAGGAGGAGATAAGTAAAAGATACTCGGCTACCGAAGAAAAGTTTGCCGAACACCAGAGAAAAGTAAGACAACTACGGGCACAACGTCAAGCAGAAGAAAACATCATGTCAGCAGAACAAATGCAACAGGCTGTGAGTCGTCTGGAAGCAGTGGCAGCAAGACTTGAGACATTGGCCGTCGCTGGTGTGAAACCTGGCAGCAGTGCAGCACCTTCAGCTGGCCCAGGTAAGATTTTCTCATTTAAAAATTTCATTACAGAGACATTCATAACTGTGTTTAAAAAGATCTAATATTTGATTAGTTAGGAGGTGGGTTTCTTGAAGTGTCATTAAGGCAATATGAAGCTCCCCCACCTTGCTGCAGTAAATAAACTCTGGAAAGTAGATCCTTCGGAAGCACCAAGAATAAGGCAAACAGTGAAAATTGTAGACTCTGTTTGATTGAGTCTGTTCATGAGCAGTACAACATGGTCAGAATGCTCCGGGCATATTCTGCCATTCGCCAATGTAGCCAAATGCTACAAATTCAAAGAACTGGCTAAGATTTTTAAAGGTGGTGACAAAATTTTTATTAAAATGTGACCAAATTTCAGCAGTTCAGATTCAGTTTGGCACTTTCTCTCAAAAAGTGGCTACAAAGTTCTGCAGGGTTCACATAGACTGAAATGTCCCTGAATGTTAGTCCTTGAAAACTCCTTTACCTCAAGCCAGCTGGCACATCATGCAGGCTGATCATGGTCTGCACTGTTCACTGTTCAGGTAGTAAATTTTCAGTGAACACCCCTTAATTATAAGTGGTACTGCTCAAATTGAACGATGGACCAGTAGAAATTCAACAGGCTAAAGGTAAAAAATGACTAAAAGCTGAAACTTCCTTTACCCAAACTTCTTGAAAACATTATGTCCAGCAGTCCACTTTTTTATTGGAGGGCAAATGTCCTGGGGGGCAAATGTCCGGATCCCCAACTTGCTTTATGGAATGAATAATTTGTAAAAAAGAAAGTAAAGAAATAAGATGTTTTAAAGGAAAATATGGGGTTTTGCCACTTGTTAACCTTTGTATGCACCTTTAGCTATGATCACATTTTATTGTGATTTTTAGCCCACCATCATCAGATGGTGGGCTATTCAAATCACTCTGCGTCCGTGGTCCGTCGTCCTTCCGTCCGTCCGTCATTCCGTCCGTCCTTCCGTTAACAATTTCTCGTTATCGCATCTCCTCAGAAACTACCAGGGGGATTTTGACCAAACTTTGTCATAATGATGTATTGGTACCCTAGTTGTGTCCCCCTGAAAATCAGACTGGTTCAACAAATTTTTAGTAAGTTATGGCCCTTTGTTTATTTCTATAATTTACATAGATTTATATAGGGAAAAACTTTGAAAATCTTCTTGCCCCAAACCACAGAGCCTAGGGCTTTGATATTTGGTATGAAGCATCATCGAGTGGTCTTCTACCAATATGATTCAAATTATTTCCCTGGGGTGTAATATGGCCCCGCCCCGGGGGTCACATGGTTTATATAGACTTATATAGGGAAAAACTTTGAAAAACCTCTTGTCCAAAACCACAGGGCCTAGGGCTTTGATATTTTGTATGTGACATCATCTAGTGGTCTTCAACTAAGATTGTTCAAATTATCCCCCTAGTGTCAAATATGGCCCCGCCCCGGGGGTCACATGGTTTACATAGACTTATATAGGGAAAAACTTTGAAAATCTTCTTGTCCAAACCACAAAGCCTAGGGCTTTGATATTTGTAATGTAGCATCGTCTAGTGGTTCTCTACCAAGTTTGTTAAAATTATCCCCCTAGGGTCAAATATGGCCCCGCCCTGGGGGTCACATGGTTCATATAGACTTATATAGGGAAAAGCTTATAAAAACTTCTTGTCAATAACCTACAACATTCAGATTTGGACCACATGTATGGTTTTGAGTGGCAAGATGAACCTTGACACGAGTTGACCTTGATTTTGACCTAGTGACCCACTTTCACATTTCTGTAGCTACAACCTTCAAATTTGGACCACATGCATAGTTTTGTGCACTGAAATAAACTTTGTCCTTGACATTGACCTAGTGACCTACTTTCACATTTTTGAAGGTACATGCTTCAAATTTGGACCACATGCATAATTTCGTGTTCCGAAATGAAATTTGACCTTGATTTTGACCCAGTGACCTACTTTCACATTTCTCAAGCTACAGCCTTCAAATTTGGACCACCTGCATGGTAACTGTACCGAAACAAACTTTGACCTTTACATCGACCTAGTGACCTACTTTCACATTTTTGAAGGTACAGGCTTCAAATTTGGACCACATGCATAGTTCTGTATTCCGAAATAAAATTTGACATTGATTTTGACCTAGTGACCTACTTTCACATTTCTCAAGCTACAGCCTTCAAATTTGGACCACATGCATGGTTTTGTGTACCGAAACAAACTTTGACCTTTACATTGACCTAGTGACCTACTTTCACATTTTTGAAGGTACAGGCTTCAAATTTGGACCACATGCATAGTTTTGTATTCCGAAATAAAATTTGACCTTGATTTTGACCTAGTGACCTACTTTCACATTTCTCAAGCTACAGCCTTCAAATTTGGACCACTTGCATAGTTTTGTGTTACCGAAATGAACTTTGACCTTAAGATTGACCTAGTGACCTACTTTCAGATTTCTGTAGCTATAGGCTTCAAATTTAGACCACATGAATAGGATTGTGTACCGAAACAAACTTTGACCTTGATATTGACCTAGTGACCTACGTTCACATTTTTGAAGGAACAGGCTTCAAATTTGGACCACATGCATAGATTTGTGTTGTGAAGTGAAATTTGACCTTGATTTTGACCTAGTGACCTACTTTCTCATTTCTCAAGCTACAGCCTTCAAATTTGGACCACTTGCAAAGTTTTGTGTACCGAAATAAACTTTGACCTTAAGATTGACCTAGTGACCTACTTTCAAATTTCTCAAACTACAGTCTTCAAAATTGATGCACATGCATAGTTTTGTGTACAAAGAACTTTGTCCTTGAAATTGATCTAGTGACCTACTTTCACATTTCTCAAGTTACAGCTTTCGAATTTAGACCACATGCACAGTGTTGTGTACGGAAATGAAATTTGACCTTGAGCTAGTCAGTAAGTCTTGAAATTTGGAACACACAAAAATGACACATTGGTGGGCGCCAAGATCACTCTGTGATCTCTTGTCATAGAGTGCACCTTTTTACCACAGTGCCTCTTTCAACATTTATGTTTTCAAGGCCGAAACAGTACAGTTTTCATACTATTTATTCAGAAGAGCTTTTTTTCTGATTAATACACAGGCAGCAAATTTGATCCCTGCTAGAAGAGCCAATTGCTCTCTGTTGAAAATTTTTTCATTGATCAAGTTAAGCAGGAATTTAGTTGACAGATTGAGCATATATGGCAACCAGTCCGGTGTCCAGAGGCACTGAGTTAGAACCAGGGCATGCTTATATTGTTGGTGGCAGACTGACGGATGAGATTGTTTCTGAAGTAATTAGTCCTCTGTATCTGATTCTAGTGGAGTAGTTAACGGTCAGCACTAGTAGTGAATCCAGAAACAATGATTAGGTCTCTTGACCTATTTTAGACAAATTCAGCAGTATATGAAAACAGAATTAAACCCATTCACACCAGTAGCAGACAGTTTTGAATAAATTACAGATGCATATTTGATTAGGGCATTTTATTTAGACATTTCCTACTTTATATAACCCTCATTCTCTGTACTTGTATTGATGTAAAAAAAAAAAAAAACAAAAAAAAAAAGATTTAGCATATAAGTTAAAACCTTGAATAACCCATGGGTTATGTGAGCAGCAAATGATTTGATGCAGTCCGAAAGTTTCAATATATAAACTGTTCTATCAGATAATTTTATCCCATGCACCTATAGTTCAAGGAAAAATCTCAGAGAATTTGTAGGAAATAATTTTATTAAAGATTCAAAGAAAGGTAAATATTAATTCGATATTGTTTTGCATTTTGTAGAAGTAACAGCACCATTTGTCAAGGCGTTTGATGCAATACTGAATGGAGAGTTTGCACGCTTCTTAGAATGTAGCAGCAAGATAGGGGGTGATGTTGAAACACAGGTGAGACAATATACATAATTACTATGTCTCCTGCATGTAGTGGGGTTGGGGGGCGGGTGGACATTGATTTCGTGCCGTCTGTCCTTCAGTCTGTGTGTCTATATGTCACAAAATTTGTTCGCCTGACTCCTCAGACACCACAGAGTAGATCTTTTAACTTCACTAAAGTGATCATTGCCAAGCCTAGTTATGCATATCATTGGCATGTTTTGTTTCAGTGGTTTTCATTTGAGATACGGCCCTTGATCCATCAAGTTTTATGATGTTTTAGCCACTTCTGTTATATTATTTGACAAATTTCCATTCAACCTTACAGGATTGATCTGTCTGTTAGTCTACATTGGTCTTCACAACTCTTCTGAATCCATTGGGTGGATTTACATCAAACTTCACCAAAGTGATTATTTCCAAGCCTTGTTCTGCATATTATCAGCATGTTCCTGCTCGGTGATTTTCGGTGGAGTTAAGGCCTTTGATTAATTAAATTTTATGATGTTTTTGCCACTTATATTATATGGTGAGATTCCACGAAACCTCACAGGTTTGATCAGTGCCAAGCATAGTTGTGCATATTTTGGCATGTTTCACTTTGATGGTTTTCAGTGGAGTGATGGCCCTTGATTTGTTGTAGTTTACCTTTTCCGCACAGCTACTCTTTCACCAAAAGGAGGAATTGCACCAAAATCTATCAAAGTGATAATTGCCAAGCCTTTGTTTACACATCGTCAGCATGTTCTGGTCATTGAGTTTCAGCAGAGTTATGACTCGTGAGTTATCAAATTCTATTATATCTGTGTGACTTCTCCTAATACCACTGGATGGAATTCCTCAAAACTTTACAGGAATGGTCAGTGCCAGGCCTAGTTGTGTATATATTGTTAAAATATTGTGGTTCAGTGATTTTCACTGGAATTATGACCCTTAATTTGTAGGATTTTACAATGTCTGTATGTTAAGATTAGTGTTGGGAGAAATAGGTTTTTCATGACTAACAGTGTCTAGTTCTTAGTTGATGTAAGTGGTACCATTGTGTCCTCATATTTTGAGGGGGATGGGATTTAGACTTGCCCTTGTCATTATGTCTGTCTGTCTGTCAGAGGCTATACCAAAACTATGGTTTGAAGTTTTTAAATGAAACATTGTAAAACTGTTAACTGTTTATAAGGGAACACTGGCAAAAATTGAAATCTGACCAGATGAGGGTGGAAATGGGCTACTTTAATTAGAATTTGATAGAAAATGACAAATATATTGCAATTTTGCTGTAAATATAGATAACACACAAAAATAAGCAAGTGTAATTTATACTTGACCTAACTACATTAAATGAACTGGAATGATTTTGTGGCAATGACATGTTCAGAGTACTCCAGATTGTCAGTGTATGAACATTGACAGTAGTTTTCCTGTTAAAAAATAAAGTCAAACTCAGTAGACAGCAAGCTTTGTCCAAGTTTCAACAATGGTTTTAGGAGTTTCGATAGGATTACAATCTTAAGGAACTAAATACCTCCCTGCATCACAAAAAATTGTTAGCATTCACTGTCAGTATTATGACAAAGATCAATTGTCATTCAGTCATTCATAGATATAAGTCCATTGTTAGCTCACCTGTCACAAGGTGAGCTTTTGTGATCACACTTCGTCTGTCGTCCGTGCGTCTGTGCGTGCGTCAACAATTTCTTGTCTGCACGATAGTGGTTTCATTTACGATTTTATTTTAACCAAACTTGCACACAACTAGTATCACCATAAGATCTCGGTTCCTTTCTTGAACCGGCCAGATCTCATTATGAGTTCCAGAGTTATGGCCCCTAAAAGGGCCAAAATTAGCTATTTTGACCTTGTTTGCACAATAGCAGCTTTATTATGTCTCCCCAAGGAGACCTATTGTTTTTGCCCTGTCCGTCCATCCTTTCGTCCGTCCGTCCATCCGTACGTCACACTTCATTTCCGAGCAATAACTGGAGAACCATTTGACCTAGAACCTTCAAACTTCATAGGGTTGTAGGGCTGCTGGAGTAGACGACCCCTATTGTTTTTGGGGTCACTCCATCAAAGGTCAAGGTCACAGGGGCCTGAACATTGAAAACCATTTTCGATCAATAACTAGAGAACCACTTGACCCAGAATGTTGGAACTTCATAGGATGATTGGTCATGAAGAGTAGATGACCCCTATTGATTTTGGGGTCACTCCGTAAAAGGTCAAGGTCACAGGGGCCTGAACATTGAAAACCATTTCCGATCAATAACTAGAGAACCACTTGACCCAGAATGTTGAAACTTCATAGGATGATTGGTCATAAAAAGTAGATGACCCCTATTGATTTTGGGATCACTCCATCAAAGGTCAAGGTCACTGGGGCCTGAACATGGAAAACCATTTCCCATAAATAACTAGAGAACCACTTGACCCAGAATGTTGAAACTTCATAGGATGATTGAACATGCAAAGTAGATGACCCCTATCGATTTTGGGGTCACTCCATTAAAGGTCAAGGTCACAGGGGCCTGAACATTGAAAACCATTTCCGGTCAGTAACTTGAGAACCACTTGACCCAGAATGTTGAAACTTAATAGGATGATTGGTCATGCAGAGTAGATGACCCCTAACGATTTTAGGGACACTCTGTGAAAGATCAAGGTCACAGGGGCCTGAACATTGAAAACCATTTCCGGTCAGTAACTTGAGAACCACTTGACCCAGAATGATGAAACTTCATAGGATGATTGATCATGCAGAGTAGATGACCCCTAACGATTTTAGGGTCACTCTATTAAAGGTCAAGGCCAAAGGGGCCTGAACATGGAAAACCATTTCCAATCAATAACTTCAGAACCTCTCGACCCAGAATGTTGAAACTTCATAGGATGATTGTTCATGCAGAGTAAATGACCCCTATTGTTTTTGGGGTCACTCCGTTAAAGGTCAAGGTCACAGGGGCCTGAACATTGATAACCAGTTCCTATCAATAACTTGAGAACCACTTGACCTAGAATGTTGAAACTTCATAGGATGATTGAACATGCAAGGTAGATGACCCCTATTGATTTTGGGGTCAGTCTATTAAAGGTCAAGGTCTGTTCATGTAAAATCATCTTTTGGAAAAATCATCTTTTGGAAATAACTTGAGAACCACTTGACCTACAATGTTGAAACTTAATAGGATGATTGGACATGCAGAGTAGATGACCCCTATTTATTTTGAGGTCACTTGATCAAAGGTCAAGGTCACAGGAGCCTGAACAGTGACTTGAGAACCACTAGGCCAAGAGTGTTGAAATTTAGCGGGATGACTGGACATGCCAAGTAGATGATCCCTATTGCAGCCAACCATCAGTGTCTCTTTGACTACGCTCCTGACCCCTATTGACTTCTTGCCTATAGGACTTTGCATTGGGGGAGACATGCGCTTTTTTACAAAAGCATTTTCTAGTTTATGATTTGATATTTACCAAACTGGCACACAACTTGTATCACCATAAGATCTTGGTTCCTTTCTTGAACTGGCCATATTCCATTATGGGTTCCAGAGTTATGGCCCCTAAAAGGGCCAAAATTAGCTATTTTGACCTTGTCTGCACAATAGCAGCTTCATTTATGATTTGAATTTAATCAAACTTGCACAAAACTTGTGTCACCATAAGATCTCGGTTCCTTTCTTGAACCGGCCAGATCCCATTATGGGTTCCAGAGTGATGGCCCCTGAAAGGGCCAAAATTAGCTATTTTGACCTTGTCTGCAGAATAGCAGCTTCATTTATGATTTGATTTTAACCAAACTTGCACACAACTTGTATCACCACAAGATATTGGTTCCTTTCTTGATCCCATCATGGGTTCTGTAGTTATGGCCCCTGATAGGGGGTGGGGCTTATGGCTATATAGAAAACTTTGAAAATCTTTTTCTTAAAAGCTGCTGGTCCGTTTTCAAAATAATTTTACACAAATGTGCCATGGATGACCTTCTACCAAATGCCTTGAGATAATTTTGATTCTTCGAAAAACATGGCGGCCCGCAGGAGACACTCATTATCCCTATTTGGCCATATAGAAAACTTTAAAATTAAATCTTCTTGTATGAAACTTCTGGCTTGATTTGAGAATAATTTTATTTAAAGTTACTTTGGGAAAATTTCAACTATATTTTCTCATAATTCTTTTGATTGATCTTTATTATGATCTTTTGACCTTGAAGACTTGTCCTTAAGTGCAATGATAACAGGTGAGTGATATAGGGCCATCATGGCCCTCTTGTTTTCATATACTCACAGCTGCTGCTTGTTTAGATTTCAGTCTATTACCAAAATAAAAGTATGCAAAGAACAGTCTTGGTATATGAAATGTTAAGAATCTATGTTTTGGCCACAAAAAAGGTTTTTTTAGACTAGAAAATAAAATGTTATCAACTCTTTGTTCAACAATGAAAAACACAAATACTTCACTATGCCTTGCTACACAGATCACCATGTGGAATATCTTCTCTATCTTCACTGCTGTGAAATTAGAGAAAGTACAAAGCTATAACTGCTGGCATTTGTTTACCACATTTGAATGCTAATTCTTCAAAGTAGTAGGTCTACAGCAATGTAAATTGTATTTACATGAAATTCAGAATATGAACCTTGGTTAATAGTTCTGCCTTAAATGTAATGAACCAATATACCCATGTTGGGTGCCAAATGTCACATGGTGAAAAAAATTTGCAGCCAGACCAGGGCTCGAACCACGGGCCTCGGAATACCGAATGAACTGTGAGCTTACAAAAATGAACTACGAGCATACAGGAATGAACTACGAGCATACAGGAATGAACTACGAGCATACAGGAATGAACTACAGGTATAAAGGAATGAACTGTAACAAGCATATAGGAATTAACTACAGGTATAAAGGAATGAACTGTAACAAGCATACAGGAATGAACTACAGGTATAAAGGAATGAACTGTAACAAGCATATAGGAATGAACTGCAAGCATATAGGAATGAACTACGAGCATATAGGAATGAACTACGAGCATATAGGAATATGTACTACAAGTATAAAGAAATGAAATGCAAGTAGATAGGAATGAACTATGGGCATACAGGAATGAACTTCAGAAAGAGAATACTACAAACTTTTATTTAACTAGTTGTAAAATGTTAATTGATAAAGCACTGTGTTGCTGCATAGAAATGGTTTGTCTTGGACTTCATTTATCAATGACTGAATCTACTTTAAGCATAAATGACTCAATCACTCTGCATTTTTTTGTTTGCTAATGAAAACATTCTTCTTGCCTAATATGCATAGTCATTTTTCATTATTTAAGAGTTGTTGGTGCGATTTTTATCAGTAAAATACTTCAATGGGGTGCTCTCAATACGTGTAATTAGTATTGAATAGACTTTCAACAATAGGTAGAATTACTTTAGAAAAGATAAATTGTAAAAATTACTAGTATTCTTCAATAGAAGTTGAAATATAAATAAAGATTTTGACAGGTGCCAATCAATGTCTCTAATTTGCATAATTTATTCATAAAATATGCTTTGATGTATCAGGAATAAAATAGAAAAAGTGGAAAGTCCACAGGTGGCTCAAATCGACAAAATGAAAATGTTGCAGGCTCAGTTTGATTGAGCCTGTTCATAAATGGTAGTGGAAATGGATGCTACCGTCCACGCCCTCTAGCCCCAGGTTGAGCAGAATTCAACATTTACACATGCTACAAGTACAAAAAGCAATTTAGAAGCATACGCAGATATGTTCATACAGCGGTGCAAATGGAACCTTCATTGTATAATTACATGAAAAGCGGTACTTTATGCTTTGTTGCTTTTACTGCAGTTATTCTTTGGACAGAGCAATTTTGCTGTAACGGTTTAAGATCTCATAAAAAAGGTAAATATATGAAAGACACTGCAAATCTTTTACTATGTTTTAGAGAAATTTTCAGTAGTATTGTGGAGATCAGCAAATATAATGTGTGTTCCCGAACTCTTTACCAGTACTGACAGTGTTTTTAGCTCACCTGTCACAAAGTGACAAGGTGAGCTTTTGTGATCGCGCGGTGTCAGTTGTCCGTGCGTCCGTCCGTAAACTTTTGCTTGTGACCACTCTAGAGGTCACATTTTTCATGGGATCTTTATGAAAGTTGGTCAGAATGTTCATCTTGATGATATCTAGGTCAAGTTCGAAACTGGGTCACGTGCCTTCAAAAACTAGGTCAGTATGTCTAAAAATAGAAAAACCTTGTGACCTCTCTAGAGGCCATATATTTCACAAGATCTTCATGAAAATTGGTCAGAATGTTCACCTTGATGATATCTATATCAAGTTCGAAACTGGGTCACGTCCTATCAAAAACTAGGTCAGTAGGTCTAAAAATAGAAAAACATTGTGACCTCTCTAGAGGCCATATATTTCAAAACATCTTCATGAAAATTGGTCAGAATGTTCACTTTGATGATATCTAGGTCATGGTCGAAACTGGGTCACGTGCCTTAAAAAACTAGGTCAGTAGGTCTAAAAATAGAAAAACCTTGTGACCTCTCTAGAGGCCAAATATTTCATGAGATCTTCATGAAAATTGGTCAGAACGTTCACCTTGATGATATCTAGGTCAAGTTTGAAACTGGGTCACATGCCATCAAAAACTAGGTCAGTAGGTCAAATAATAGAAAAACCTTGTGACCTCTCTAAAGGCCATATTTTTCATGGGATATGTATGAAAGTTGGTCTAAATGTTCATCTTTATGATATCTAGGTCAAGTTGGAAACTGGGTCACGTGCGGTCAAAAACTAGGTCAGTAGGTCTAAAAATAGAAAAACCTTGTGACCTCTCTAGAGGCCATATATTTTATGAGATCTTCATGAAAATTGGTCAGAATGTTCACCTTGATGATATCTAGGTCAATTTTGAAAGTGGGTCACGTGCCATCAAAAACTAGGTCAGTAGGTCAAATAATAGAAAAACCTTGTGACCTCTCTAGAGGCCATATTTTTCATGGGATCTGTATGAAAGTTGGTCTGAATGTTCATCTTGATGATATCTAGATCAAGTATGAAAGTGGGCCATGTGCCGACGAAAACTAGGTCAGTAGGTCAAATAATAGAAAAACCTTGTGACCTCTCTAGAGGCCATATTTTTCATGGGATATGTATGAAAATTGGTCTGAATGTTCATCTTGATGATATCTAGGTCAAGTTCGAAACAGGGTCATGTGCGGTCAAAAACTAGGTCAGTAGGTCTTAAAATAGAAAAACCTTGTGACCTCTCTAGAGACTATACTTGTGAATGGATCTCCATAAAAATTGGTCAGAATGTTCACCTTGATGATATCTAGGTCAAGCTTGAAACTGGGTCACATGCCTTTAAAAACTAGGTCAGTAGGTCAAATAATAAAAAAACCTTGTAACATCTCTAGAGGCCATACTTTTCATGGGATCTGTATGAAAGTTGGTCTGAATCTTGATGATATCTAGGTCTCAAGTTTGAAACTGGGTCAACTGCGGTCAAAAACTAGGTCAGTAGGTCTAAAATTATAGAAAAACCTTGTGACCTCTCTAAAGGCCATATTTTTCAATGGATCTTCATGAAAATTGATCTGAATGTTCACCTTGATGATATCTAGGTCATTTTCGAAACTGGGTCACGTGCGGTCAAAAACTAGGCCAGTAGGTATAAAAATAGAAAAACCTTGTGACCTCTCTAGAGGCCATATTTTTCATGAGATCTTCATGAAAATTAGTGAGAATGTTCACCTTGATGATATCTAGATAAAATTCAAAACAGGGTCACATACCTTCAAAAACTAGGTCAATAGGTCAAATAATAGAAAAACCTTGTGACCTCTCTAGAGACCATATTTTTCAATGGATCTTCATGAAAATTGGTCAGAATTTTTATCTTGATAATATCTAGGTCAGGTTCAAAACTAGGTCACATGAGCTCAAAAACTAGGTCACTATGTCAAATAATAGAAAAAACGACGTCATACTCAAAACTGGGTCATGTGGGAAGAGGTGAGCGATTCAGGACCATCATGTTCCTCTTGTCTTAGAATCTTCACTGAGAAAATTTGATTAGCCTGACAAACACTTGATTCAGCAAAACATTTGCAATTGAAAAACCTGAAAAAAGCTTTATGATATTCCATTTACTGTTTGGTTGGTTTCTTTGGTCACTGGTTAGGTTAGTTGAAGTGTAATCTAAAATACTATTAAAAATGGCACTCAGTTAAATTGCTTGCATAAGAATTTGATAAATATTGAGCCCCGACTCTAATGTTTTTCTGTAAGTTCTTGTTGAACTTATCTTAGCCTTGATACCAATCATTGAAGTTACTGTCCTAAAAATTAAAGTGACTAGTTAGCATCTAGCTGTAAAGTGGATTATATAAATGAAAATCAAATTGGGTAACAAAAGGACATGACAATCACTGACAATTTGTGGTATAGATTATTTAATAAAAGTGGAGTAAAAAATATAGGTTGTTAATTTATATTGGAAAAGAAGGCCGCCTACCTAGGACTGTCATTGTAACAATACATATTAAAAGATAACAAGCTCAGCTTTGTATAGGAATTCAATTTTTTTAGTTTTATTTTAAAGATCATCTAATCAGAATAAATTGATAGAAATTAAATTGAGTGAAATAAACGTAGGGTCTATTGTTGTATCATTTAATATGCATTTGACATGCATTTTGCATTTTGTTCATTTCCAAAGTTTAAGCAAAAAAATGTGCAATGATAATCAGTATTCATATTTCAATAACAAAATTACCTATGCAAAATACCGATAGACATGTTTGTAAGACCTGTATTAGCTGTACAAGTGGAGCTTTTTGTACCTATTAAAACACATTGTACTCAATTTTTATCCATTTAACATCATTTGATTTATGATAGATCTTTAAAGTAATTTACTGTTGTAGAGTTTTTACAAAGATTTCACTAATTCAATTAAAGTGAAATAGAAGGTATAGAGATAACTGGCAGTTAATGACACATGTGTCATTTTTTGGAAAAATAAGATATAAAACACTTCCATTGTAGAACAATTTACACCTTTCGGTTATTGGCATGAACAAGATATATCAGTGCACACAAAGTAGATACTATAAATATTATATACGATCAAAATAGAACTTCAAAAATGATTACCTCATTGCTATTTCATACAAAATGTAAGAGAGATAATGGGGTAGAAAAGTGAATACAATATCAGACTAACTGAACCACACCAGGGACACATCTGTATGTTCTCATGAGACATCAGCCTCGTGATTGGTCAATTTCAAATTTGTATACATGAACAACCAATCAGAAGCTGTAGTTTAGAGACTAGTCTCTAAACTCAGTTTTATATAACAATTGACCTGTGCAGGTTAAATGCCAGTCTCAGAATGCATCCTGACATACCCAGAAAAACCAGTCAGATGCTTGGACTCAGTTCACTGTATAGCATCTGTGTATGTTTAGTACAAGGAATACACTGGTTAGAACTCTGTCCGTAGTACCACCTGTGTATGTTTAGTACAGGGAAAAGTCTGGATGTGGAACTCAGTCAGCTGTAACATCTGTGTACAGATAAGTACAGGGAAAAGTCTTGATGTGGAACTCAGTCAGCTGTAACATCTGTGTACAGATAAGTACAGGGAAAAGTCTGTATGTGGAACTCAGTCAGCTGTAACATCTGTGTACAGATAAGTACAGGGAGAAGTCTTTATGTGGAGCTCAGTCAGCTGTAACATCTGTGTACAGATAAGTACAGATAAAGTCTTTATGTGGAACTCAGTCAGCTGTAACATCTGTGTACAGATAAGTACAGGGAAAAGACTGGTTGGAACTCAAGTCCATTGTAGTGCATCTGTGTAAAGATTAGTACAGGGAATAGACTGGTGTCAGAACTCAGTTAACTGTAGGGTCTGTGTATAGTGAAGTACAGGGAAAAGACTCGACTTAGACTTTAGTCCACTGTAGCATCTGTTAGCAGTCTAAACAGGGAATAGATTGGTCACGGAACTCAGTCTACTGTAGCATCTGTGTACAGTCTAGAACAGGGAATAGACTGGTCATGGAACTTAGTCCACTGTAGCATCTGTGTACAGTCTAGAACAGGGAATAGACTGGTCACGGAACTCAGTCCACAGTGGCAGGGAATAAACTGGAAATTTGACTGATGTATTAACTGGGATAAGTAATGGAAAGAGTAGGGGTTCATGAAATTAATTAGGTTATTTCTCAAAGGCTACGCCTTCTCGAAATAACCTTATTATTTTCTCATTATTCGAGTGGCCCCCTACTCTTTCTGATTCGTATCATGGTCCGCCAATATGAACAACGCATTCAACTAGTAATTTTGATTAACAAGTGAACATTCCATTTTAAGCGTTGGTACTATCACACGTGACAAGCGTACTCTAACTGAAATAGAGAACGGTTTCAGAAAGTTCAACATTTCCCTACAGTTTTCTATAATATTATGTAGGTGAACCTAAGACATGTTCTCTAACTTAGAGTACGGCATATAGCCAAGCCTCTTCCTAAGTTGAAGAATATTACAGATAGAAGTTAACAGTTATAATGACACTGCAGGTAAACCATGATACAAATGTGGATTTAGATTACATTGTAGATATCAGTCTGACAGTTAGACTGTACAAAACCGTAGTACTCTCCATGTATTGAATTCTTGTTACAATTAAATGATTATTGAATAGAAATTTGAAAAAGGAGCAATTTGAAAATATATTGTCACTACTGTAGTAAAGAAATATTTTTTATTAATCATTTTTAGTAAATTCTTTCCATTTTTCTATTTTCAGGCCAATATGGTTAAAGCATCGTTTCAGACTTTGAGAGATTTCCTCGTTACTGCATCGAAGAGCAAGAAGCCTGCTCAGGTAAATAACAGTAAACGTTACAATATTCCTCAAGTATTTCATGCACTACCTATATATGACATAGAGGGGATTTAACTATATATGGGCATCATGTGGCAAAGATATCATTAGTTCCAAGAAAAAAAGCGATGATCAAATTTTTAAGGGAATTGATAGGATAATCAGGCTGTGTTTTTCTGGACAAATAAATGTCAGAGGTTACAATGCCCACATGGCTGTCATAATCCCAAAATTATTTTAGCTGAACTTTACGAAGAAAAGGTAGAGCTATTGTACTTATAGGTACCTGGTGTTAGAATTAACTTCCAGGCAGCTTCTTGTCAAAGGGAGAAAACTCATGTTTTCTGATTTAATGCCTACCAGAGTTAATTTTCTTGGTAGAAAGTGAAAGATGCTGTTTTCAAATTTGGTCTATATTATTATTATGCTTCTGGCAAGACTGATAGGAAATCTTGGATAAACATATTATCATTGCTCTAAAAAGGAATTGTTTGCTATAGACTGTCATTGACTAGCATGTTATTTTCAACAAAATTATCTTTGCTTGTTCAAACACTGGCTTAAAAGCCCCCGTTTGATAATCAAAGGGAGGGAATCCAGAAATTTTCTACTTTTTTGCTGAATTTATTTCTTGTAGAGTAAGCTAAATTGGAATGGTATATACAGGAACAGATGCATGGTTTCTTATGAAAATGATCAAATTTATTGAGAGATTTTTTATACTACCATACGATGTAACAATATACAATGGCTTTTTAACGATAATTTAAGTCAAAAATTTGATTTGTTTTTGCGTCATGCTAATGTTTATTGAGTTTTATGTTAAGTAAAGATTATTTATTGGCAGAAAAGAAAACATTGAAATGAAATATGCTGACAGACTTTTTAAAAAACACAGGTGTATATATATATTTTTTACTTTTACTTTGGTTCTGAGATTTTTGACTGCTGACATTTTGGTAGTGAGATAATTTTTTCTTCGTAGACAAAAGAATAGAAACCACTTTCTGCTCCTCTTTTTCTTAATTGTTAACATGCGGTAGATGTACTTGAAACAGTCCCCCAAATTACTGAGCCACATGACAGAAGTTACAAGATGTAATACTTGTTTCAGATTGCTGGCTTCTAAAAGCTAACCTAATGAACTGAGCATTTACTGCCAATGATCCCAATAATGTAACAAAGATTTCTGTAATTATGACATAAGACATTGAATTAAAATGTGTTAGTAATTACACATATTGTAATGACTGTTCCAAACGTCTTTGAGTAGCAAACAGGTCTGGAGTTTTTATCATTGTTGAAGTGTGTAACTTTACAATAATCCTGCCATTAAACAGAACTTGTCAATGACTGTATAAAACATCTGTCATTAGTCAATAACATTCTGCACATAGTTTTTTGTTCATTAAGAAGCACTGCTAATTGGAAATTGTTTGCAGCCAGACAGCTTTGGAGAATTTACTTTTCCCAAGGGGATTCAGAAAAAAAATGCAGTATTATTCAGAAAGAGTGGCTAGATTATTTAGGGACTAATTATCGTGGATTTCATGGTTGCATCAGTCCACAAAATTAAGTCCTAACAAACAAATTCCCATTCATTTTATCTTCAAAAGATGAATTCATATCCCCACGAAACAGTCGTTTTGGTCAAAATCTGGAAAATTCATGCGAAAAACAACATCTTGTCCTGAAACGATATTTCATGCTACTGGGAGAAAAGCTTATCACGGATGTGCAGACTCATCTTGGTCTGAACTGGTTGCAAAAGCAGAATCATGTGCCGCTAGCAGGCTAAAGGTTAAGGAACAACAGGTTTTGAAAGTCCTAATTACATAATTTTTGATTTTGCCCACAGCAGCTATTTCATTAGGATATGAATTTTGGATTTCCACTTTTCAAGATTAAAGAATGAGAACTTTGCATGAGATATGTAGAGGAATTATTATTTCTAGTGGATCAGACAAAACTAATTATGAGTTTTTATATGATAAAGTTCAAGTCAGAGACACAAGCAAGACAGGTCATATGGAGACTTTGACCTTTAGCCTAAATTTATAAAATGGAGACTTTGACCTTTAGCCTAAATTTATAAAATGGACTGGTCCATCATTCAATTTTAGCGATACCATTTATTAATCGAAGGGGTGTTCATTGGAAATTATGTCTCCCACCACACAGTGGTGTGGGAGACATTGATTTATTCCAGTCTGTGTGTCTGTCACAAAGCTTATCCGCACTCTAAGTCAAACATTTCTCATCCGATTTTCACCAAACTTGAACAAAATGTGTTTGACCATATGACCTCGGCCAAGTTCGATAACTAGCCAAATTGGTTCAGGCATATTGGAGTTATGGCCCTTGAATTACCAAAAATCGGCCTTTTTAGCTCATCTGATTTTTTGGAAAAAAAATGATGAGTTATTGTCATCACTTGATCGGCGTCGGCGTCGGCATTGCCTGGTTAAGTTTTATGTTTAGGTCAGCTTTTCTCCTAAACTATCAAAGCTATTGCTTTGAAACTTGCAACACTTGTTCACCATCATAAGCTGACACTGTACAGCAGAAACATAACTCCATCCTGCTTTTTGCAAGATTTATGGCCCCTTTTGTACTTAGAAAATATCAGATTTCTTGGTTAAGTTTTATGTTTAGGTCAGCTTTTCTCATAAACTATCAAGGCTATTGCTTAGAAACTTGCAGCACTTGTTCACCATCATAAGCTGACCCTGTACAGCAAGAAACATAACTCCATCCTACTTTTTGCAAGATTTATGGCCCCTTTTGTACTTAGAAAATATCTGATTTCTTGGTTAAGTTTTATGTTTAGGTCAACTTTTTCTCTTAAACTATCAAAGCTATTGCTTTGAAACTTGCAGCACTTGTTTGCCATCATAAGCTGACCCTGTACTTCAAGAAATATAACTCCATCCTACTTTCTGCAATAATTATTGCACCTTTTGGACTTATAAAATCAGTTTTCTTGGTTGAGTATTATGTTTAAGTCAGCTTTTCTCATAAACTATCAAAGCTATTGCTTTAAAACTTGCAAAACAGTTTTTCACAATCATAAGCGTACGCTGTACATCAAGAAACATAACTCTATCCTGCTTTTTGCAAGAATGATGGCCCTTTTTGGACTTAGAAAATCATGGGTAGGACAATATTTCTTATATACATAAAAATCAGATGTTACTCTTGTCCGCACTCAGAGTCAAACATTTCTCATCTGATCTTCATTAAACTTGAACAAAATGTTTTTGACCATGAGACCTCGGCCAAGTTCGATATCTAGCCACATCGGTCCAGGCATTCTGGAGTTACGGCCCTTGAATTACCGAAAAATCAGCCTTTTTATTCTTGTCCACACTCTAAGTCAAAC
The DNA here is from genome assembly GCF_021730395.1 of Mercenaria mercenaria. Classification (NCBI taxonomy): domain Eukaryota; kingdom Metazoa; phylum Mollusca; class Bivalvia; order Venerida; family Veneridae; genus Mercenaria; species Mercenaria mercenaria. The sequence continues at coordinate 69,235,422 of NC_069376.1, read as the reverse complement.
ATTTCTCATCCGATCTTCACCAAACTTGAATAAAATATGTTTGACCATGAGACTTCAGCCAAGTTCGATAACTAGCCAAATCGGTCCAGGCATTTCGGAGTTACGGCCCTTGAATTACCGAAAAATCAGCCTTTTTATTCTTGTCCGCTCTCTAAGTCGAACATTTCTCATCTGATCTTCACCAGACATGAACAAAACGTGTTTGACCATAAGACCTCAGCCAAGTTCGTTAACTAGCCAAATCCACCCAGGCACTTTTGAATTATGGCCCTTGAATTACTGATTGGATCCACTCGTCCAGACCATCTGATTGGATCCACTCGTCTAAACCATCTAGAGAAACTAGACATTTTTCATAGGGGCAGTTGTGGGAGACATGTGCTTTTCTTAAAAGCATCTAATTTACTGACTGAATAGCGAACAGTGCAGCCCACGGATGTGCAGGCTGATCTTGGTTTGCACTGGTCGCAAAGGCAGAATCACTTGCCGCTAGCAGGCTAAAGGTTAAACGAAATCCCATCGTGATCCGAAATACCATGCTACACGGAAAAATCTTATTATGATCTGACATATCATGCTACTTGGAGGAACCCCATTATTTCCCAACACATCATGGTACTAGGAAAATCCCCACCATGTCTCAACACAATTTATACCACTGGGAGAAAACCCTTTCATGTCCAGACACATAATTCGTGCTACTGGGAAAAACAACATCATGTCCTGAAACATATATCATGCTACTGGGAAAAACAACATCATGTCCTGAAACGATATTTCATGCAACTGGGAAAAACAACATCATGTCCTGAAACGAAATTTCATGCTACTGGGAAAAACAACATCATGTCCTGAAACGATATTTCATGCTTCTGGGAAAAACAACATCATGTCCTGAAACGAAATTTCATGCTACTGGGAAAAACAACATCATGTCCTGAAACGATATTTCATGCTACTGGGAAAAACAACATCATGTCCTGAAACGAAATTTCATGCTACTGGGAAAAACAACATCATGTCCTGAAAGGATATATCATGCAACTGGGAAAAACAACATCATGTCCTGAAACGATATTTCATGCAACTGGTAAACAACATCATGTCCTGAAACGATATTCCATGCTACTGGGGAAAACAACCTATCATGTCAACACACATATTTCTACTGGAAAAAAGACCATTATGTCCTGATATTATTATTATTCCATTCTACGGCCCAACATATTATATCATGCTACTGGGAAAATCCAGTATCGTGGCCCAACACATTAGTTGTAACCGAAATGAATATAAAAGGACCTGGTGCACTTGGACCCGATTTTAGGCCACTAGGTAGAAAATCTATGCTGTTTCAAGCTATCTTCATGTCTTCTCCACATTTGATGATTTTACTCTTAGCACAAATCAGCTATCGTAAGGGTCAAGTAATTTCAAGAAGAGCAAGGTCAACTCTTCAGCTGTGTGTCCCAAAATTGTGTCTGAGATATATTTTCCCCATTGTCATTGATGGAAAAATTACTTTCTCAAGGTATTATTGTAAGAAAAGTAATAAAAGAGAGGTAATTGCTTAATTACAGGATTACCATCAGTCTGTCTTTGGTTAGAGGAAATATCCTGCCATACATTCTATTGTTGGTGATAGATACATACTTTCTAGAAATTAGATATCTCCTTGCTGGCACATATTTGCATACTTTGTGGTAATTTAGGGAGGATGTATAAAGTCAAGTACATTATAACTCAAGTTTATTATTTTCTTAGTGGGGTGCTACATTTTTTTGAAGTAATTTATCAGTGATATGGTTATACCATCAGTACAAGACAGTTAATGCTGATGTACAACTTTGTTACTTGTAGTGTTGGTGAACTGGTATTACATGATAACAGTGAATTAGCAGTTGAAAAAAATATGTAGAAATTTTTATTTGATAAAACGTTATGATCTACTTAATGTATCAGATCTGAATCTCTTGTAAGAACATAAATGAAATCTTGCTAACTCTTATGAGATAATGTATATTAATGATGAGACTGTCTTAATACTTGAGGTAATAAGCAATTCTAGGTATTTGATAAATTGTTCAAGATGATACAATTCATGATTTCATGATACTGCCTCGGTAGCCTAGTGGTAGAGCGTCCACTTCGAGTGCGGGAGGTCATGGGTTCGATCCTCGGCCGCGTCATACCAAAGACATAAAAAATGGTACTAGCAGCTTCCTCGCTTGGCGCTCAGCATTAAGGGATGTGCTACGACTGGTCAGCCCGGTGTCAGTATAATGTGACTGGGTGTGGTAGCATGCCACGTCTCTATGGCGTGATATTCCAGTGAGGCAGCACTACAAAGTTGGGCATTGTGCGCACTGCTACAAGTAGCCACTGTCGTTTATATGACTGAAAAATTGTTGAAAAAGACGTTAAACCCGAACACACACACACACTCATGATTTCATGACAAAAATGGCCACTAAAGACATGTATTCATTTGTTTAGTATTTCTCCAGATAATACACTTCTTTCATAAAGTATTAATAGTGGATAAAATTAGAGAAGTTTATTACATTGTTTTATTTTTCTAGAACTAACATTGCTTTTCATCATCCCCTTATATTTACCTTTAGCCTTCTGGCAGCAAATGATTTTGCCTTTGCGACCAGTGCAGACCAAGATCAGCATGCATGGTCTGTACTGCAGTAAATTTTCAGTAAACACCCCTTTGAATAAGAAGTGGCACTGCCTAAATTGAATGAAGAACTAGTCCATTTTAGAAATTTAGAAGGGTAAAGGTTAAAGTGGGAAAGTTGTCAGTTATTTACATAGAACAAGACAGTACTGAATCAAAAGCTAGGAACACCACCACTAAAAGTCTTTATGTTTATGACACTTACAAAACAAAGTAGTCATGTAATACAGTATGTTATAAGTCTTAAAATGATTTATTTCCATATCTGTTTAAGTCTGTATTTCGGTGCTCATAATATTATATTAAGTTAAAATTCATATATATATAGATTTATATATATTTTGAAATGGATTCTTTATTGCCCTTTTGTTAGTATATAATATATGAATAATATTGACTTGAGTAGCGATTTTGATTTTTTATGAAAAATTATTTCATTGTAATTATTTTTTGTTTAATGTATTTTCAGAATGTATTGTCTGAGCTGTTGAGTCCGCTTTCTCAGCATATTTCTTCCATACAGGTATGTTATTTTGAAAGCTGCGGGCAGTTTGAATTATAAAAATTGTGTGATTCATCAATATTCTGTAACAATTTTGTATGAATTTCTCCATAATTTTTTTGAGAGCCAGATATTTTTTACATCAGTCTACATGTCCTTAGGGAACTTGTATTGTGTTTAATATGCAATAATTATATAACAGATTGTTCATAGAATGTGCTGGTATTATTATATTTCTATTACCAGGAATTCCGGGAGAAAAACAGAACAAGTCCAAACTTCAACCATTTGTCTGGCATCTCCGAGTCCATTCCTGCACTTGGCTGGGTAGCTGTGGTAAGAAGGATTCTCAGATTTTAATAGAAAGTTTTAATTTAACTCCTCACTTTAATATTTTATGTTGTCTGTAGAAGTCTTGTATAACATACTGTAAAAAAATGTCCCTGACCCTTCCTGAAATAGTTCCTTGAAGAGTTATGCCATTGTTAAATGATCATTTTAAGTAATTGCTTTTATTACATGACTCTTTCCATCATGCTGACTTATGGAAGGTCGGTGGTTCTACCCAGGTGCCCGCTCCTGATGAAATAATGCACAGAAGGGCACCTGGGGTCTTCGTCCACGATCAAAGCTGGAAGGTTGCCATATGACCTATAATTGTGTTGGTGCTACTTAACCCCAACAAAATAAATGAATATATGACTCTTTATATCACCAGTCCATAGTCTGTGGTATATATGACCGTTTTACATTCAACACAATCATGTTTACTTGGATAATAAGCCAAAAAACTTAAAACTGTGAAAATTAATTTCTTATATTGTGTCGTGAAACACACTTATTGAATGGCTTGAACTATTGTCTGAGGCAGAAAGAAACTCTGCACTTGAAGTAGAGGGTTTTGCTGAATATTTAAAGTAGAAATGAAGACATACCATTTATATTTTTGCAGGAGCCCACTCCAGGACCTTATGTTAAAGATATGCAGGATGCTGGACAGTTCTACACAAACCGAGTTCTCAAGGATTATAAGGAAAAGTAAGTACAGTAGGCTGGAATAGGAGAAAGCTGAGCGTCTTTGACTTCTGATAGGTTTTAAAAGTTGGTTCGTTAAATTTTCTTGTGGGAAAGTAAAAGGTATTTTATTTAAAGAAGGGCTGCCATTGCAGATCCCAGTCCCAGTGTGTTGTGGATATTGACAGGTTGGTGGTATATTGATACACAACGATAGACAAGATATAGAAAAAAAAATCCTTATGAAATTTTTCAAAGAAAAGTTTTTGTACTTGTAGCCTTTATTATTTTATACAGTGCAGGCTTGCTCTCCTTAATCTTACATTAGCACATTGGTATGGTCTTGTGTTCATACTGCCCAAGATCTATAAAAGTTCTTTGGAATTCAAGATTTTATAACTACTTTCATTTTACACACGAGTAAGTGGTTATAGTGATGAAATATCAAAGTCTGCTATTTGATATATCAGTGAAAAGTCTCTATGAGAGGCCCTAATAAAACTATGGGCAATTTGCGATTACCCGTGTGATTACATGTGAATTACATTTTAGAAGGTTTTGCAAGCTACTTATTACCTACCCCTTGCACTGTAAATTAATTAATAAAACAAATATTTCAAAGTTAAATTCTAAACTTCTAAAATTTAGATAGCTGGGGATAAAATTTTTGGTGATTGACAAAAACAAAAACAAAAATAAAATTTTTAAAAAAATACGCCGCCAAATGAAACGTATTGATTAAAATAAAAATGTTTATTTAAATACAGCTCTGATTAAGACGTGAGCAAGCTGTGTTTACTCTATAGCATTGTGTTTTCTTGAAGAAAATTTTGGTATTTCTGGTATTCAAGTGGTCTTTAGATATTTAAAATCTCAAATAAACAGATTATGAGTAACTGTTTTTGTGAAGTATAATGATGTGAAAGTCCTGAAAAAACACAAAAACAAGTGAAAAAACACCATAAGACAAGCATTTTGAAAAATAGTGTTTTTGTTTCAAAGTTAATTGTTCTTTGCACCAAAGACTCGTGCAAGTTGAGTGTAAGTTTTTCTTCACTGCCTATGATTTAATGTTCTGTTGCACTTACAGATAGATTATTCCATGTTTTGCTAATTTTTACCGTTCTGCAAAAAATTGTCGACATCTTGTTACATTCGTCAAGTCAATGTCAGTTGAGCTATAAATTACTTTATCTTGTACATAATCTTCAATCTTCGTGAGATTTTTTTGTGTGTTCAGAATATTGTTTGCAGGGTTTAATGTGGTACTTACTATACTGTTGCATAGCAAAGTGCATATACACATGTACATGTGTGCAGTTCATTTTGAAAATGAAGGAAAGTAAAAGTGTTTTCTACTTATAAACCGTAGTAAAGTTGGTTCAATAGGAGGGTTAAAAGCACTACTTTAGAGAAGTCATGATTGTGTCAGTGTCCTCCATAAATCTTAAAAACCTCAAGTTTTGTACTTGCTTTGTCTGCAACAAATTAAGATATTGATTATTGTCTGTCACGAATGATAATATTTTACAGTATAATAATGTTTTACAGAGTCAGTCTCATTTCTCTTTGTTCTATGGTTTCATTTGGTTTCATTTTATAATGCACTAAAGGGGTCTCTGTGGCTGAGTGGTTAAGGTCGCTGACTTCAAATCAGTTGCCCCTCAATGATGAGGGTTTGAGCCTTCAACATTGTGACATCATTATTATGTAATTAGTTTGGCATTGGGCAGGTAAAATGGTGTAATTTGGTAAAGACCATTAAAGATACATGAATTAAGGAGAAAATTCGTATGGTTTACATACAAGATTGAAGTATCTTTAACTTTTGAACAGCATACATTACATTTTCACTTTTGCCTTCCCCACTTGTGAAAGTATTGCATCTGGTTTTCATTAAGTGAAATATATATTGGTATAACAATGGAACAAGAAGATGTCACAAATGGTTGAAGGCTGTTTGAGCTCATCTCAGATCTTCAATCTTCATAGTTACCATTATCTGCCATATAAATTTCTGGCAGAGGACAGTTCAGTAATTATACAGATACCAGACAGAGGACAGTTCAGTAATTATACAGATACCAGAGGACAGGACAGTTCAGTAATTATACAGATACCAATTATCCAGGCAGAGGACAGTTCAGTTATTATACAGATACCAGGCAGAGGACAGTTAGACAGAGGACAGTTCAGTAATTATACAGATACCAGACAGAGGACAGTTTAGTAATTATACAGATATCAGACAGAGGACAGTTCAGTAATTATACAGATACCAGGCAGAGGACAGTTCAGTAATTATATAGATACCAGGCAGAGGACAGTTCAGAAATAACACAGATACCAGGCAGAGGACAGTTCAGTTATCATACAGATCCCAGACAGAAGACAGTTCTGTTATCCTACAGATACCAGACAAATAGTGTTTCAGATGCTGCTGCTGTTGCATTTAGGTCTTCTTGTCACCCCAACCATAGTGCATGAAACCTTAGTTTGTAAATAGTGTAGCATGAGGGTATTAACCTGCACGAAATCCTAGTTTGTAAATACCGTAGATACCCATGTATAATGCGCAGTTTTTTGACCCCCCGGGACCACCCCCGAATCGTGGGTGCGCATAATATACAGGTATAGACAATTTCAAAACAAGTTTGTTACCGATGTTCGCCATTTTGGTAAAGTGAAACTACTCCCCGCGCTTACTGTCTCCGCTAAAATCTAAGATTGCCATTCCGTAAAAGATCTAATTGTTTATTTTTCTTTCAAACAAAATTAATTTCATGTAAGGCCATACCAAATTGATTTGTCGTTCGTCGGAACTACCGCATCAACGATTTCATTCCCGAGAAAAAGAAAAAAAATTCACCCGCCCGCACGTACATAAAAATCTCCGGAAATTTTTTTTTTCTGCTTACGCGGTCGGGAATGATAATGGCAAAACAGGTTTTATCGCTGTTTTAATGCGTCAAAGTGATATTGATCAGAATTCATGCATTCGTAATACATGTAGCTGATGACTCAAACTCAAAAAGTCGGGAATTATGATGTTTTTCATCATTTGTTTTAAATCTGGAGTGTGTGTGCTAGTGCCACACATGGCCTTCGATGTGCCGGTAAGTGATGAAGTAGGCACGTTCTACGATTGTTCAATACAGTGAAAAGAACAAGCCCGACTTGTAAGACGTGCACGGGGATTCAGTTAAAAATATTTGGATTAAACATAGAAATATTGTTCAGATAAAGTTTCCAAACCATTTGTTATCAGTTGTTTAGTTCATTATTTTAGATCTCAAGCCAAAGCCAGTGCTTTCTTAAAAAAAAAAGAAGTTTGTTCACAGATCCTGACTGATCCATCACATTAGTTGTCTGGGGCCCAAATCGTTTTGAACGAAACTTCTTTAGTACTGAAGTCAGATATTCTATCAAAATGCATATATTCAATTGAAAAAAATGTTTAGCTTTTCAAATAAGTAGTGTAGATATAAAAAATAATTTCTGTCGTATTGTAATCCCAATTTTCCCTGTTAGTATATTAATTTGCTGTGAATTGATTGAAAGAAAGAATCTGAAAAAAACAGACCTTCCCAACTCAAAATTTCTTGGTCAGTCAAAGCACAACAAATAACACTTTTAAGAGTGGCCATATTGGGATCATTTTTTTGTCCGTCTGTTATCATTTTTGACTGAAATGAACCTCTACCACAAAAACTTAAGCTAGCCTGATCTGTTAATTAAGGAATTATTCCAGTGGAATTCGAGCAATGTCGAAGCATTTAATTGTGTGCCCAACTTTGTTTGATCTCATTGGTCAAGTGACTTATTACTTGCCCCTCACCTCTACCGTTTGGAGTTTCTCTAGGGGCACAAAGTTGCTCATGTGTCGAAGCCATCTAACTGGGTTTCAGAAGATATGTTAATTATTCCACTTGGGTGCCCATTTTGTGTTAAATATTCCTCATCCTCTGCAGTTAAATGGGCACGCCTTCAGATTAATGTAGAGCAATCAAAATTAAAAATAAGACACTCATCCCTTAGTAATTATAAATACAAAATAAAAGCAAAGTGATTCAATGAGTTTTAGCAAGAATTTATTAGCAAAACCATTCATGTAGTCTTTAAAACATATAGAAAAGCTATCTACTGTGTTAGTCACACTGTAAATGTTTAAGTTCTGTGTTATTCTTAAAGAAATTTTAACTTCATGTATAATCATAACTGCAAAAAAAAAAAAAAATACCCGCTCGCTCCATGTAAAAGCTACCCGCCTCCGAAAAAAATCAAAATTGAGAAAAAAAAAAAAATTTTGCTCGCTCGCTCCCATTTTTTTTGAAAATTTTCCGAAGAACTATGAATCAATTTGGTATGGCCAAAATTTAAAAGTATTTTGACGAAATAAATGTTTATAAATCACAAAAATTATGATACTAATTAAAGATCGAGAATTATCTTTAACCGAGATCAAACTGTGAACAACTTAATTGACACGAGGTGACACGTTAATTGCCGGTAATTACTGGCTATTTGATCGTGACAAAAAGACTATCACACCTTTTGTTATCAGTTTGATTTGAGAAGCTCATGTCATTTTGAAAGATACCATTCCGAAATATTGAATCAGCTGCTATTTATTTATTCAAAATAGTGAATTAAAGAAGGTCAAACAACAAATATAACAATATTTTACTGGTTTTATTTTCGAGAAAACAAAAATCGATAGTACCGCGAGACCAATGCTGCTCTCCGCCGCGGAGATAAAATTTATTACCAGTGTCTATGTAAACTCTACTTCCGTTTTCCATCCTCCATCCACCTCAAAATTGACCAAAAATGTTTTTTTTCCCCCAGGATTTTGGGCTAAGATCGGGGGTGCGCATTATACACGGGTGCGCATTATACATGGGTATATACGGTAGTGTAACATGAGTGTATTAACTTATATGAAATCTTAGTTTGTAAATAGTGTAACATGAGGGTTTTAGCCTGCACGAAATCTTAGTTTGTAAATAGTGAAACATGAGGGTATTAACTTGCACGAAATCTTAGTTTGTAAATAGTGTAACATGAGGGTATTAACCTGCACGAAATCTTAGTTTGTAAATAGTGTAACATGAGGGTATTAACCTGCACGAAATCTTAGTTTGTAAATAGTGTAACATGAGGGTATTAACCTGCACGAAATCTTAGTTTGTAAACATGAGGGTATTAACCTGCACGAAATCTTAGTTTGTAAATAGTGAAACATGAGGGTATTAACCTGCACGAAATCTTAGTTTGTAAATAGTGAAACATGAGGGTATTAACCTGCACGAAATCTTAGTTTGTAAATAGTGTAGCATGAGGGTATTAACCTGCACGAAATCTTAGTTTGTAAACATGAGGGTATTAACCTGCACGAAATCTTAGTTTGTAAATAGTGAAACATGAGGGTATTAACCTGCACGAAATCTTAGTTTGTAAATAGTGAAACATGAGGTATTTTAACCTGCACGAAATCTAGTTTGTAAATTTGTGAAATCGAGGGTATTAACCTGCACGAATTTAGTTTGTAATAGTGAAGCATGAGGGTATAATTAATCTGATCTTAGTTTGTAAATAGTGTAGCATGAGGGTATTAACCTGCACGAAATCTTAGTTTATAAATAGTGTAGCATGAGGGTATTAACCTGCACAATATCTTAGTTTGTAAATAGTATAGCATGAGGGTATTAACCTGCACGAAATCTTAGTTTGTAAATAGTGTAGCATGAGGGTATTAACCTGCACAAAATCTTAGTTTGTAAATAGTGTAGCTTGAGGGTATTAACCTGCACAAAATCTTAGTTTGTAAATAGTGTAGCTTGAGGGTATTAACCTGCACGAAATCTTAGTTTGTAAATAGTGTAGCTTGAGGGTATTAACCTGCATTTTGTAAATAGTGTAAACAGAAGATTAACCTGTTTGGAATGGCTGCAAAAGATGCTGCTGTTGATTAAATACTTGTTTTCAACTATCTGACTGTTCCTAGACACAATGCCAGGTGAAAAACAGGAGAGTGGGAGGATGATTTATGGTTTAAAATTTGATTGTAAAACAACATCATTCTGTTGTTCACCTTGACACTGATATAGTTTTCGGCACTTGGGTGGTTTCATAGTTTTTGCTCAGTTGTATGTAAAAAGAATCGGTATTAAAACTCGAGTACATGCAACTGTTTTATCTAATTTTAGAAATTATAATTGCAAACTAAGTTTAAATGCTTCCCATTTTATATTTTCTGATTCATATGAAAGTTTTATATAAAATGTTTAAATTTTGTTTGCAAATCTTTGGTTTTTCCTAAATAAGTATTTATAGGGACATGAAAATATGTATTTATAGTATTTCAAACTAGACCTTGGTTTACAATTCAGTTGCCCCTTGCTGTATCATGAATGGTATATATTTAACTAGAGAGGGATTCTTGGGCCTCCGTGGGCGAGTGGTTAAGGTCGCTGACTTCAAATCACTTGCCACTCACCGATGTGAGTTCAAGCCTCACTCAGGACGTCGAAATCTTCATGTGAGGAAGCCATCCAGCTAGCTTACGGAAGGTCGGTGGTTCTACCCAGGAGCCGGCTTGTGATGAAATAATGCAGGCAGTGGCACCTGGGGTCTTCCTCCACCATCAAAGCTGCAAAGTCGCCAGATGACCTATAAATGTGTCGGTGTGACGTAAAACCCAACAAAAAAAAAAGAAAAAAAGAGAGGAATTCTTTCTAGTGAGGAAGTTCTTTAGTTTGTAAATTTTGTATATTTTCTCATATGCCTGCCTTTTCCTGAAAAAATCCCAGCATAATTATTTGTTTTTGGTTCTTCCTCCACCAGTAATTAAAGCAGAAAAGTGTTTGAGGTTAACTTTATTTGAAAAATATTTTAAAGTAAACAAAATTTCACCATCTGTTTGATTGCAAGCCATCTGTTGATAATTTCATTTAGTTTAGAAGCCCGCCCAGTAGATAGAGCACAATACTTATAGTTATAAGAGAAGTTTGAATCTTTGGTAGGGCCTGTCGTCTCCATAAGGATTGACTATATATAGGCAGTCAACCTCCACCTTTAATTTGTGTAGAGAAGTTGTATGTTTCTTGCAGAGAACAGGTAAATGCTGAAAAAGTTAAATGACTGTTATTGGACAGCATAAATACTGATGAAAATTATGTTTCTGTTAAGGACAGCATAAATACTGATGGAAATTATGTTTCACCCGATGAAACAAAGAAGTTATTAGTATAAGATTTCATGATTTAGATAAATTTAGATACATATTGGAGTCTACTTCAAAGGTAACCGATTGTTTCAAGTCTAAACTTGTTGATTACTTAATTACATGCTTGTTACTTAACTTAAGGTATTGGATCCGTAATGATGTTCTGCAATTTCCATACAATTTTATATTCTCTATATTTGATATTTCGGCATTCTGCAGCTGGTTGTTTCTTTGAACTACAGTGCCAAAATAGCATAAGAAGAATACAAAATCGAACATAAATTACCAAATGTCATTACGGGTCCATTAACCTAAAGTTGAATTGATTGGAAAATTCATACATGCTGTCAAAGCATTTTAGTTCAGTGGGGCTGGTATTTATGTTAATTAAACCAAACCTGTTTCTTGCAAGGAAACAATTTCAATCAACATTTTACATACTTTTTTATGCAGATTTTACACATTTTTGGCAGAGATAATGAAATTTATTTCCCATTTAATTCTGTTTTTATGTATAGATATGAGCAATAATGTAACTTTCAGCACTTAGAATGAATTGATTTCTGTTATTTAGCCTGAACTTTGGAAATGAAATGGTTAAAAAGCCATGCTCCTTTGATTGGAACAGACATTTAGTATTCCACTTTTTAATTTAATTTAAGGTTAATGTGTAAAGGGTAATGTTTGCATGTCACAGTGGTTAGAAAGTGTATGGAGTTGAGTAATTAAAGATAATACTTGAGAAATCAACTAAGGTTTCCTGTAAAATGTGGTGTTGGTAACATTCACAAATAAAATTGATAAAGATTATGCAGAATAGGAATTTACTGGTAGATGCTGTTTTTAGCCCACCATCATCAGATGGTGGGCTATTCAAATCACTCTGCATCCGTGGTCCGTCGTCCTTCCATCCGTCCTTCCGTCAGTCCTTCCGTCCGTTAACAATTTCTCGTTATCGCATCTCCTCAGAAACTACCAGGGGGATTTTGACCAAACTTTGTCAGAATGATGTATTGGTACCCTAGTTGTGTCCCCCTGCAATTCAGACTGGTTCAACAATTTTTTAGTGAGTTATGGCCCTTTGTTTATTTCTATAATTTACATAGATTTATATAGGGAAAAACTTTGAAAATCTTCTTGTCCAAAACCACAGAGCCTAGGGCTTTGACATTTGGTATGAAGCATCATCTAGTGGTCCTCTACCAAGATGATTCAAATTATTTCCCTGGGGTCTAATATGGCCCCGCCCCGGGGGTCACATGGTTTATATAGACTTATATAGGGAAAAACTTTGAAAAACCTCTTGTTCAAAACCACAGGGCCTAGGGCTTCGATATTTTGTATCTGACATCATCTAGTGGTCTTCTACTAAGATTGTTCAAATTATCCCCCTAGGGTCAAATATGGCCCCGCCCCGGGAGTCACATGGTTTACATAGACTTGTATAGGGAAAAACTTTGAAAATCTTCTTGTCCAAACCACAAAGCCTAGGGCTTTGGCATTTGTAATGTAGCATCATCTAGTAGTTCTCTACCAAGTTTGTTCAAATTATCCCCCTAGGGTCAAATATGGCCCTGCCCTGGGGTCACATGGTTCATATAGACTTATATAGGGAAAAACTTTTAAAATCTTCTTGTCAATAACCTACAACATTCAAATTTGGACCACATGTATGGTTTTGAGTGGCAAGATGAACCTTGACATGAGTTGACCTTGATTTTGACCTAGTGACCTACTTTCACATTTCTGTAGCTACAGCCTTCAAATTTGGACCACATGCATAGTTTTGTGCACTGAAAAATACTTTGACCTTGACATTGACCTAGTGACCTACTTTCACATTTTTGAAGGTACAGGCTTCAAATTTGGACCACGTGCATAGTTTCGTGTTCCGAAATGAAATTTGACCTTGATTTTGACCTAGTGACCTACTTTCACATTTCTCAAGCTACAGCCTTCAAATTTGGACCACATGCATAGTTTTGTGTATCGAAATAAACTTTGACCTTTTCATTGACCTAGTGACCTACTTTCACATTTTTGAAGGTACAGGCTTCAAATTTGGACCACATGTATAGTTTCTGTGTTCCGAAATAAAATTTGACCTTGATTTTGACCTAGTGACCTACTTTCACATTTCTGGAGCTACAGGCTTCAAATTTTGACCACTTGCATAGTTTTGTGTACCGAAATGAACTTTGACCTTAAGATTGACCTAGTGACCTACTTTCACATTTCTGTAGCTACAGGCTTTAAATTTAGACCACATGCATAGGATTGTGTACCGAAACAAACTTTGACCTTGACATTGACCTAGTAACCTACTTTCACATTTTTGAAGGTACATGCTTTAAATTTGGACCACATGCATAGATTTTTGTTCTGAAGGGTAATTTGACCTTGATTTTGACCTAGTGGCCTACTTTCACATTTCTCAAGCTACAGCCTTCAAATTTGGACCACTTGCATAGTTTTGTGTACCGAAATAAACTTTGACCTTAAGATTGACCTAGTGACCTACTTTCAAATTTCTCAAACTACAGCCTTAAAACTTGATGCACATGCATAGTTTTGTGTACAAAGAATTTTGTCCTTGAAATTGATCTGGTGACCTACTTTCACATTTCTCAAGTTACAGCTTTCAAATTTGGACCGCATGCACAGTGTTGTGTACGGAAATGAAATTTGACCTTGAGCTAGTCAGTAAGTCTTGAAATTTGGAACACTCAAAAATGGCACATTGGTGGGCGCCAAGATCACTCTGTGATCTCTTGTTTATTTATATGTATAGTTTCATACCCAGCTGTCTTGTTTTGATAAACAGTTTAAATAACTTCTACTTTAAATTGTTGTTAATAATCATATTAGAAAAAAAAATGTCTCTTATAGCTTCCTGGGGATCGGTTTTATGACAGTCATAGAGGGATAAAGCATTTCAAAAGGAAGTATGAAAGAAGTCTTACGTAACTGAAGACTCTGTATTCTGGAGCCACTATGCCCAAGTATTAATGGTTATGATAGAGTCTTTTCTGAGGCTTTACTTACAGGGTGGTCAGAGTCACTGATTTCAGTTCACTTTCCTTTCACCTAACAGGCAGAGTGGTACGTTAAGGTCACTGATTTCAGTTCACTTTCCTTTCACCTAACAGGCAGGGTGGTACGTTAAGGTCACTTTTTCATCAGCTTCATGTCTGAGTGGTTAATGTTGCTTATTTTGATTCACTTGCTCTTTAACACCATAACTGAGTGGTTAATGTCCCTGATTTGAAATGATTTACCCTTCACCTCCATTGCTGAATGGCCATGGTCCCTGATTTCAATTCACTTGCCCGTCACCTCCATAGCTGAGTTGTTAAAGTTCCTGATTTGGATTCATTTGCTCTTCATCTCCGTGATGGAGTGCTTAAAAGTTTGTTTATTTATTTTGTTGGGCTTAACATGGCACCGACATATAGGTAATTTGGTAGCTTTGATGGTTTAGGGAGACCCCAAGTGCCCCTCTGTGCATTCATTTCATCATGCAGGGCTTGACAAATTCTTTGAAATCAACTTGCCTGGAGGATGAGCTGCTTAGAATTTTCACTCATCGTGCTACAATTCTTACTTGTCCTGCAGTTCACTAAGAAAACAGTTTTTACACACAATGTCTATCTTAAAGTCTGTTATATATTATGGGGGCAAGGGACAGTAAATTTGAAAATTCCACAACTCTGCGCTGATACCAGTGTGAAAAAAATCATAAAAAACCCAATTTTGACAAATTCAAGGCAATTTTTAAGTGAATGTCTTGCATAGACATAGCACTTCATTCTATGACATTTTCAGCCTGCCGATTCTGTTGATTCTGTGATAGAAAAGAGAAAAACGCAGGTTTCAGGACACTAAATTTTGAGACAATGGCCCAAAATGCACACCTTGCACGGCCTGTACCATATTATCTGCAAATGACTGACCTAAAACGCACACATATTTTTAAAGCATGTGGCCAGACGAAAATAATGGTTGGAAGAAAATGATCTCATAACCATTTACATTTTCCGCAAATTTGAGCTGAAGCTGGATGGATGACCGTTTCCAATTCGTCTGACTTCCGTTACCTCAGGTAAAGTTTTAGACCCGGCCGTCTACATGGAGCTAGGAAAATCGATAGAAGTACATATTTATTTTACACAATAATCACTCGTACGCGGGAATTCTTAGTTCTATAAACATCATAAATAACCAGTTGAATTTATATGCCTGTAAAGTACATATGTCTATTTTATTTAAAAAACGTACCCGGGCCAAATGCGAAACTGGCCCCTGCCACTTAAACTGTAAATACTGGAGTCTTGTTCTGGATTATCAAGCTTCTAGCTAATGTGATCAAAATATAGTACTGTAACGGACCAGAGGAGATTGTAAGAGTTGCATTTAGCAACAAATGTACTTTCATTTTAGTTTTTAGCTCACCTGTCACATAGTGACAAGGTGAGCTTTTGTGATCACCCTTCGTCCGTCATCTGTGCATCAGTGCATCCGTGCGTGCGTCAACAATTTCTTGTCTGCACGATAGTGGTTTCATTTGTGATTTTATTTCAACAGGTTCATTTAATTGGAAGTTTTATTGAATCTAGGTTTTTGATTACCTCTCTTTATGGTACTCCTTGTTCTGTATGCAAAGAATCACTTTTTAGGTGAGAAATGCATGATTGAAATAGGTTAGAACATTTTACGTTCATGAAGGTGGTTATTATAGTATACTTTAGGGTCAATCTGACTAAAGTACTTGATCTTCTAAACGAAGATCTGAGAATGACCCATTCACATTCGTCTTCTGTATATTTTGGATTTCCAATATTGCTATTTTTATTTTCACACATATATTTTTATTTGAACCAACCAGACGACTTGTTCGAATGTCAAAGAGTAAATATAGCTATAGAGGCCCCCTGATTTGTGTTTCCACTTGTGCCTGCCTGTGTCTTGAATTATGCCTTAAGAGAAACCAGGAATTTTCTTTCACCATTGAAAAGTCTTGAAAGTTGCAGTATGACCTGAATTGTATTACCTTCATTTAAGAACAGCAGTTTAACAAACACACATTTAAAATAACAGTTTTTTTCTGATTTTTATTTTATATTTTTGTATGTGTGAAAGTTATGCTTTTAATTCGATGTAAAACACTAGAATGTTTTTACTCAGACACTATCTCAGAAAAATGTGCAAAAATGTCTGCTGTTTTTTGTCTTATTTTTAGATCTTAAAAACAACATATCGCTTCTGTGAAATATATGATATGTCAGTAGATATTACCATCTTTCTAACAGCTGATTAATATCCAAAGGGCAGGTAATGTTAGCAAGTTCGAATTCAGATAGAGTTATCTCTCTTTTGTGTAAGTTTAGTGATGAGTGGAAAGTACTAACAGCAACAGTGTTCATTGTTGGCATGAAAGATTTGAATATTAGTTACATAGGTGCACTATATATCTATGACTGACAAAAAAGTGAAAGTTGGTAATAAATAATTGTGAAATTCCATAATTATATATTATAGATTTTTTTTCATTTTAAAATGAGTTTAGATGCTTGTCTTTACTCAGACACTTTCGAGGATAAAAATTGGTAATAAAAAGTCAAAATCTCTTAATAATTCATTTTTACAAATTTGAGAGGACCACAGAAATTAGGAACAAGTTGCTGTAATGAAGGTACAGAGTTGATGATCTGGTTCTGTCAAGTTCAGAAAATACCTTTCTTCTTAAATCTCACAACAGCTCGGAATGTCCTTCTCTAATGAAGAAAGCATGTAAAAACTGAATATAAACAAAAGAACCATCCAAGGTTGAAATGCCAGGGTACGAATTGTGATCATATTCTATGTGGGATATAAGTCTGGAAAGGTCATAACTCCTGCCTGCAGAAGTCATTATTTTCAAAGTTCTGAGTCCGTATAACATAACAGTCATGGCCACAGTGATTGATGTGTAACTGTCTATACTTTTAACTGCTTTTTCTTGTTGAGTTTTGATACAGTGAATGGATTTACGCAAAGGCAGTTTTAAAACAAAGTACTGTTCATTTAAAAGCACTTAACACCTTCAAATGTTGAGCACCTGCCATTTTCACTTTTTGGAAAATTTCTTTCACTGTTCGCTAACAAGTGAATGATTTTTACAGAAGCAATTACCAGTACATTCGTTCTGGTGTAGATTTTGGACAAGACCTCATAGGAAGTCAGAATACAGACTGAGTGGGACTTTTTTTATCTAGTTTGACTGTCAGTAGTTTTTCCTAGTTTGGCTGTCATTGGTTTTACTTAGTTTGGCTGTCTAGTTTGGCTGTCAGTGGTGTAACCTAGTTTGGCTGTCAGTGGTTTTACCTGGTTTGACTGTCAATGGTTTTACCTAGTTTTGCTGTCAATTGTTTTACCTAGTTTGCCTGTCTAGTTTGGTTGTCAGTGGTTTTACCTAGTTTGGCTGTCAATTGTTTTACCTAGTTTGCCTGTCTAGTTTGGCTGTCAGTGGTCTTACCTAGTTTGGCTGTCAGTGGTTTTACCTAGTTTGCCTGTCAATGGTTTTACTTTGTTTGGCTGTCAATGCTTTTACCTAGTTTGACTGTCAATGGTTTTACCTAGTTCGGCTGTCAGTAGTTTTACCTAGTTTGGCTGTCAATGGTTTTACCTATCAATTGTTTTACCTAGTTTGGCTGTCAGTGGTTTTACTTATCAGTGGTTTTACCTATCAGTGGTTTTACCTAGTTTTGCTGTCAATGGTTTTACCTAGTTTGGCTGTCAATTGTTTTACCTAGTTTGCCAGTCTAGTTTGTTTGTCAGTGCTTTTATCTAGTTTGGGTGTCTGTGGTTTTACCTAGTTTGCCTGTCAATGGTTTTACCTGGTTTGCCTGTCTAGTTTAGTTGTCAATGGTTTACCTATTTTGGCTGTCAGTGGTGTTACCTAGTTTGTCTGTCAATGGTTTTACCTTGTTTGGCTGTCCGTGCTTTTACCTGGTTTGACTGTCAATGGTTTTACCTAGTTTGCCTATCAATGGTTTTACCTTGTTTGGCTGTCTGTGCTTTTACCTGATTTGACTGTCAATGGTTTTACCTAGTTTGCCTATCAATGGTTTTACCTGGTTTGACTGTCAATGCTTTTACCTGGTTTGACTGTCAATGCTTTTACCTAGTTTGCCTGTCAATGGTTTTACCTGGTTTGCCTGTCTAGTTTAGTTGTCAAAGGTTTACCTATTTTGGCTGTCAGTGGTGTTACCTAGTTTGTCTGTCAATGGTTTTACCTTGTTTGGCTGTCCGTGCTTTTACCTGGTTTGACTGTCAATGGTTTTACCTAGTTTGCCTATCAATGGTTTTACCTTGTTTGGCTGTCTGTGCTTTTACCTGATTTGACTGTCAATGGTTTTACCTAGTTTGCCTATCAATGGTTTTACCTTGTTTGGCTGTCTGTGCTTTTACCTGTTTTGACTGTCAATGGTTTTACTTAGTTTGCCTATCAATGGTTTTACCTTGTTTGGCTGTCCGTGCTTTTACCTGGTTTGACTGTCAATGGTTTTACCTAGTTTGCCTATCAATGGTTTTACCTTGTTTGGCTGTCTGTGCTTTTACCTGATTTGACTGTCAATGGTTTTACCTAGTTTGCCTATCAATGGTTTTACCTGGTTTGACTGTCAATGCTTTTACCTGGTTTGACTGTCAATGCTTTTACCTAGTTTGACTGTCAATGGTTTTACCTGGTTTGCCTGTCTAGTTTAGTTGTCAGTGGTTTACCTGTTTTGGCTGTCAGTGGTGTTACCTAGTTTGGCTGTAAATGGTTTTACTTTGTTTGTCCTTCAATGGTTTTACTTTGTTTGGCTGTCAATGCTTTTACCTGGTTTGACTGTCAATGGTTTTAGCAAGTTTGCCGGTCAATTGTTTTACCTGGTTTGACTGTCAATGGTTTTACTTTGTTTGTCCTTCAATGGTTTTACTTTGTTTGGCTGTCAATGCTTTTACCTGGTTTGACTGTCAATGGTTTCAGCAAGTTTGCCGGTCAATGGTTTTATCTGGTTTGACTGTCAATGCTTTTACCTGATTTGACTGGCAATGCTTTTACCTGGTTTGACTGTCAATAGTTTTACCTGGTTTGCCTGTCTAGTTTAGTTGTCAGTGGTTTACCTATTTTGGCTGTCAATGGTTTTACTTTGTTTGGCTGTCAGTGCTTTTACCTGGTTTGACTGTCATTGGTTTTACATAGTTTGCCTGTTAATGGATTTACCTAGTTTGACTGTCAATGGTTTTACCTGGTTTGCCTGTCTAGTTTAGTTGTCAGTGGTTTGCCTATTTTGGCTGTCAGTGGTGTTACATAGTTTGGCTGTCAATGGTTTTACCTGGTTTGCCTGTCTAGTTTAGTTGTCAGTGGTTTACCTATTTTGGCTGTCAGTGGTGTTACTTAGTTTGACTGTCAATGGTTTTACCTGGTTTGCCTGTCTAGTTTAGTTGTCAGTGGTTTACCTATTTAGGCTGTCAGTGGTGTTACCTAGTTTGGCTGTCAATGGTTTTACTTTGTTTGGCTGTCAATGCTTTTACCTAGTTTGCCTGTCAGTGGTTTTACCTAGTTTGACTGTCAATGGTTTTACCTGGTTTGCCTGTCTAGTTTAGTTGTCAGTGGTTTACCTATTTTGGCTGTCAGTGGTGTTTCATAGTTTGGCTGTCAGTGGTTTTACCTGGTTTGCCTGTCTAGTTTAATTGTCAGTGGTTTACCTATTTTGGCTGTCAGTGGTGTTACTTAGTTTGACTGTCAATGGTTTTACCTGGTTTGCCTGTCTAGTTTAGTTGTCAGGGGTTTACCTATTTAGGCTGTCAGTGGTGTTACCTAGTTTGGCTGACAATGGTTTTACTTTGTTTGGCTGTCAATGCTTTTACCTGGTTTGACTGTCAATGGTTTTACCTAGTTTGCCTGTCAATGGTTTTACCTGGTTTTGTGGTGAAGGCATATCTATTTTATTTAATTTTTCCTTCAAACACACATCGACATTTATTTGACACTTTTTATACACTTTAATTTAATACAAAAACACCATCATAATTTATATTCATTTTATTACTCCAAAACACAATTTATATTTATTCCACTTGGATTATTTTCCAACTATATCAAACATGTTTTAATCCAGTCATGTGTAGATGTTACCACTTTTCTATTTCTTACTTATATATCTTTTTCTAAATGACAAATAACTGCTTTTATATGCTGGCTTTAACAAAGGCAAACAATACACACAATGGAAGGAGCAGGCTCCTCTATACAAAGTTTAAATAGTACAAAGAGTGGAGCCTTATACAATGAGAGGAGTTTTCATTCATAGCTTATTGAATTAACATATATACATATACATATACAACAAAGGAGGAGCAGAATGCTCCGAAATCTAAATTTAGTTACAGAATAACAATATGCAAATATTATTCAGATAATCAAACACATAGTAATATTAAAGTCTTTGCGATATTCGCAACAGGTTTGCCTGTCTAGTTTAGTTGTCAGTGGTTTACCTATTTTGGCTGTCAGTGGTGTTACCTAATTTGACTGTCAATGGTTTTACTTTTTTTGGCTGTCAATGCTTTTACCTGGTTTGACTGTCAGTTGTTTTACCTAGTTTGGCTGTTAATGGCAAAGTTGTCATAGTACCTTAGTTGTGTCAGTGTGCTAATCGTAAATTTTGGCATTATCAGGCCTGGGATTTTTCAGGACTGGTACTGATTTCAGGCTTTTGATTGTCAGAATTTCCCTAATATAACTCTATTGAAAATGGGATTTCAGGCTTGAGATTGTAGATTTTCAGGCTTTTGATTCCTGACAGAATCCCAGGCCTGATTATGCTAATTTCTACCAGTGGACACAGTTATTATATGAATGAAAAATGGTTTGGAAAAAAAAAACTAACGCAAATACATTGTATCTAGGAGATTGAGGGCCTTAATCTTTAACCTGCTGGCAGCAATTGATTCTGCCTCTGCAACAAGGTTAATTAGTGCAGACCAAGATCAGCCTGCACAATCATGGTCTGCACTTTTCGCTGTTCAGTCAGTAAATTTTCAGTGAACACCCCGTCAAATAATAAACGGTACTATCCTAATTGAATGATGGACCAGTCCATTTTAGAAATTTAGCAGACTGAATGTTAAATGAGTGTAATTGTTCCATTTCAGAGATCAGACGCATGTAGATTGGACAAAGGCATGGAATGGCACCCTTAGAGAGATGATTACTTACATCAAAGACAACCATACTACAGGTGTCTCTTGGAATCCACAGGTTAGATAGCTAATTATGCTTGCCTACACCAAAGAAAATCTTGATCTCTTCAACCTGTACTCATAGAATTTAGACCACTCACATTTAGTTAGTGTTTCATTGAAATCACAGACTGGATAGTGTTTCAGTGAAATTCACACTAGATAGTGTTTCAGTGAAATTTACACTAGATAGTGTTTCAGTTAATTCACAGAGTAGATAGTGTTTCAGTGAAATTCACAGGCTAGGTTATGTTTCAGTGAAACCCACATAGTAGACAATGTTCTAGTTAAGTTTGCAGGCTACATAGTGTTTCAGTGAAACAGACATAGATAAAGTGGCTTAGAATTTGATCTATTTCAATCTGTTTATGTCCCGGCTTGGCTACTGGTTCTTGTTGCAGCACAATAAATATGGAATTGATTACAGCCTGATTTTATGTGTGTTCTATCTCTTGGAAGTTGCAAGCAAATACATTTTACCTGGAATTTTATCTTTTCACATTAAAACAGTTCTGTTAATTGCATGTAAAATACTTTCATCTTTTCTGACACTGAAAGGTTTACTTTAAATTAATATTGAATGTTTTAAACACTTCCCCCCACCTCTTATGTGTTTACTTAAAGTGTTTTATGTTATTGTGTTCTTAATGACACACAGGTTATGATTTACAGTCCAACTTTATTTGCTGGAACTTGAATGGATTGAACACCTTCCTTTTCCTGAACCCAGCATAGGGTTACAGCAAAATCCCTATATAATACATAGTGTTGTATGTCACATTGCTCGAATAATACGGATGGCTGAAACCATTGATTGTTGCCTCTGGTTCAGATAACTATTTATTGCAGAAACAATCAAAGGAAAGAATTATTATGTCCTCTTTTGAAAATGAGGGATATATTGCTTTGATCATGCCGATCTGTATGTTTATTGGTAGACCTTTTAGTTTCCCCATCTAAAACTAAAGAATTCTTGGTCACACAATTATCAAACTTCCTAGGATGACTGCCTGGGGTCAGTAGATGAGCTATATATTTTTGGGGGCCAATAGGTCAAAAGTCAAGGTTACAGTGGCATCATGACTGAAGAAGGTTTCTGCTCAATAATTAAAGAACACTTTAACTAACAGTTGTTCAACTTTATAGGATGTTTGCCAGTGGACATTAGGTGTAATGGCCCTTTGAAATGTTATTTTTAGCTGTATGAATAACTATTGCAACAGGCTAATTCAGTTTTCAAGGGACCTAGCCCAAACAAATGGATATGCATTGCTATTAAGTTAACTTGGGCATATTTTCAGGATATCAAGGTACTACCATATGATCAAGTGATGCCCATACACCCTCTGCCATATCTACCAAAACAAATTTGTTTCTTGTAAAGTCATGTTCTACCATCCACCAGTTTATACAACCCCATACAATTTATAGAATAAAAAAAAAACATTAAAATTATTATTTTTTTAGTTATGTCTGAAGAATGTAATTGTGGAACCCACGTGTTGCAGTACATCAGCATGCTGCAGTTATATTTGTTGTTGGTTTCCTTGCTTTATAATTTATCTTCATTTTATCCACTTAAAAGATTAAAAGCTACAATTCATTCCAAAATTTCTATAATAACTACATCTCAGACTTGGCACTTGGCTAGGGTTTTAAGGGCGTAAAATATACACAATAAAATAATATTTGTCTGAATTATTTTACTCAGATACTAACATTGTAA
The DNA here is from genome assembly GCF_021730395.1 of Mercenaria mercenaria. Classification (NCBI taxonomy): domain Eukaryota; kingdom Metazoa; phylum Mollusca; class Bivalvia; order Venerida; family Veneridae; genus Mercenaria; species Mercenaria mercenaria. The sequence goes on along the minus strand of NC_069376.1, from coordinate 69,211,997 downwards.
TTCCTCACATTCTTTTCACAATAAAAATCTGGAAATGCAATAAATTATATCATTTTTGTGCTGAAAAATTGTTCATCACAGTTGAATTGATGCTGTTGTGTATACTTGTAATCAGCTGAGCTTACCAAAAGATTTACGGAAATTACAGGCAAAGATTTCTTTTCTTTTTTCCACACAAAAAATTGTGATCGGAATTGTTAATCATGATACTATTTGGAAACCTTGAATACGTCTTTTTTTATATGTCTGAGAGTATGTGTTTACAGTAATAGTAATCCAGAAATCATTGGTTTAATTGAAAATGCAGCAATGAAAATTCCATATTTTATCCAGCGGTGCTTAACTAGCATGGATAATCAGACTTACAGCTCTAACAATATGACTGGACAAATTGGTCATATACTTACAACTATATCTTTGATGTAATATAGTTTGTTTGCTAATTTTGTTTGCTTTAACTGTGTAAAACAGGATAGTCAACTATATTAAGTTTGTTTAAAGTCACACTGGCATAAACATTCACTATGCAAAATAAAAAAGTGGAAAACGAAAATGTTGCAAGCTCGGTTTGATTGAGCCTGTTCATGGATGGTAGTGGAAATGCATGCTACCATCCACACCCTCTAGCCCCGGGTTGAGCAGAATTCAACATATACACATGTTAGTACTAGGATATGATTTAGAGACATCCGCAGATGTATTCATAGGGTTGTACAGAATGCAATTCCATGAAAAGCGAAGTATGGTTCCCAGATAAAATAATGGCTTTGCCCTAAACGAGAAAACAATAGGCAGAACTTAATAAACTGGAATTTAGAAAGGGGATCTGTGGTTATGGAGCCTGCATATCACAGAAACTGCCAAAAGACAAAATTAAAAAGCAGGCTTCATATCCAAGGGGTGGTTTAACAATAAACAAAGCTTTTACAAAGTATTGGAACCACACAAGCCAAAATGTTCAAGCTGAAAAATTAAACAGTACACTAACACAACATAAATGTCATGCTGAACGATCTGAAGAGATCAGATATAGGCAACATATCCTTGGCAAGACTTAGATCACTAGCTCAAATGTCTAGGTCACAGTAAAGGGTTAAATCTAAACATTTTATTGACAGAACACATATTTCTTTTCCCTAACATAGCATAGCTAGGGCATTTGTGTCCTGTGGACAATTTGGACAATTGTCTAGATCTCTTCCTGGGCAAACTATCTTACAGTGCCAGATCTGTGAGAGATCTTTGGTCCTTCTGAAAATAAATTCTGGGTTTACATTATCACAAAAGCATTATTTGAAAGTACATAGGGAAAAGTCTTTAACCTGTCAGTTTACATAATTTCTTCTGCAGAAAAGAAGCCTCTGGATTAATTCTCAAGTTTAATTTATTTTGACAGGTTTTTGTTATCTACAAATTAAAAGTGAAGTATAATAACCAGTCTGTGAAATCAGGATCAAGTAGATGATTGCAACATGGAACAAACATTTTATGAAAGCTTTTGGGTAATCCTGATGCAAACCAGCAGGTGAAGTTATCTTCAAAATTCATTTTTGTATTGAAAAAAAGCAAAAGAAGTCAAAGAAAATTATATCATAACAGCGTGCAATAGTTGCTGTGACTGCGATGATGAAAATTCCTGGAAAGTTCTTCATTGTTGAGGAACTTGTATGTTTGTACCTTAATCTACAAGGAATAATTATAATATACAGGCACCTGCTCATGCTCATTGAGTTATGTTTGCATTTTCTTATTTTCAGTACTTTGAATTACAGTTAAACCTGTATTTAGTGTGCAAGGTGGTGACATAATGTAGTTGCTGTAGCCAAGTGGCTGTTTAAGTCAGTTGGACATTGGAACAGAATGTCAATATGGGAAGATTGCTGACTAGCTGCTTATGGCAAGTGCCTGCATGATAATGTGATAATTGCAGCCTTTGCGTTACTATACCACTGGGTAGACTGAAATTGTTTTTAGCTCACCTGTCACCAAGTGACAAGGTGAGCTTTTGTGATCGCGCGGTGTCCGTCGTCCGTGCATCCGTAAACTTTTGCTTGTGACAACTCTAGAGGTCACATTTTTTGTGGGATCTTTATGAAAATTGGTCAGAATGTTCATCTTGATGATATCTAGGTCAAGTTCGAAACTGGGTCACGTGCCGTCAAAAACTAGGTCAGTAGGTCTAAAAATAGAAAAACCTTGTGACCTCTCTAGAGGCCATATATTTCACAAGATCTTCATGAAAATTGGTTAGAATGTTCACCTTGATGATATCTAGGTCAAGTTCAAAACTGGGTCACCTGCCATCAAAAACTAGGTCAGTAGGTCTAAAAATAGAAAAACCTTGTGACCTCTCTAGAGGCCATATATTTCCCAAGATCTTCATGAAAATTGGTCAGAACGTTCACCTTGATGATATCTAGGTCAAGTTCGAAACTGGGTCACGTGCCATCAAAAACTAGGTCAGAAGGTCAGATAATAGTAAAACCTTGTGACCTCTCTAAAGGCCATATTTTTCATGGGATCTATATGAAAGTTGGTCTGAATGTTCATCTTGATGATACCTAGGTCAAGTTCGAAACTGGGTTACGTGTGATCAAAAACTAGGTCAGTAGGTCTAAAAATAGAAAAACCTTGTGACCTCTCTAGAGGACATATATTTCATGAAATCTTCATGAAAATTGGTCAGAATGTTCACCTTGATGATATCTGGGTCAGGTTTGAAAGTGGGTCATGTGCCATCAAAAACTAGGTCAGTAGGTCAAATAATAGAAAAACCTTGTGACCTGTCTAGAGGTCATATTTTTCATGGGATCTGTATGAAAGTTGGTCTGAATGTTTATCTTGATGATATCTAGGTCAGATCCGAATCAGGGTCATGTGCGGTTAAAAACTAGGTCAGTAGGTCTAAAAATAGAAAAACCTTGTGACCTCTCTAGAGGCCATACTTATAAATGGATCTCCATAAAAATTGGTCAGAATGTTCATTTTGATGATATCTAGGTCAGGTTCGAAAGTGGATCACCTGCCGTCAAAAACTAGGTCAGTAAGTCTAAAAATAGAAAAACCTTGTGACCTCTCTAGAGGCCATATATTTCACAAGATCTTCATGAAAATTGGTCAGAACGTTCACCTTGATGATATCTAGGTCAAGTTCGAAACTGGGTCACGTGCCATCAAAAACTAGGTTAGTAGGTCAAATAATAGAAAAACCTTGTGACCTCTCTAAAGGCCATATTTTTCATGGGATCTGTATGAAAGTTGGTCTGAATGTTTAACTTGATGATATATAGGTCAAGTTTGAAAATGGGTTACGTGCGGTCATAAACTAGGTCAGTAGGTCTAAAAATAGAAAAACCTTGTAACCTCTCTAGAGGCCATATATTTCATGAAATCTTCATGAAAATTGGTCAGAATGTTCACCTTGATGATATCTAGGTCAAGTTCGAAAGTGGGTCATGTGCCATCAAAAACTAGGTCAGTAGGTCAAATAATAGAAAAACCTTGTGACCTCTCTAGAGGCCATATTTTTCATGGGATCTGTATGAAAGTTGGTCTGAATGTTTATGTTGATGATATCTAGGTCAAGTTCGAAACAGGGTCATGTGCGGTCAAAAACTAGGTCAGTAGGTCTAAAAATAGAAAAACCTTGTGACCTCTCTAGAGGCCATACTTGTAAATGGATCTCCATAAAAATTGGTCAGAATGTTCATCTTGATGATATCTAGGTCAAGTTTGAAAGTGGGTCACGTGCCTTCAAAGATAGGTCAGTAGGTCAAATAATGAAAAAACGTTGCGACCTCTCTAGAGGCCATATTTTTCATGGGATCTGTATGAAAGTTGGTCTGAATGTTTATCTTGATGATATATAGGTCACGTTTGAAACTGAGTCAACTGCGATCAAAAACTAGGTCAGTAGGTCTTGAAATATAAAAACCTTGTGACCTCTCTAGAGGCCATACCCTTGAATGGATCTTCATGAAAATTGGTCAGAATTTTTATCTTGATAATATCTGGGTCAAGTTCAAAACTGGGTCACATGAGCTCAAAAACTAGGTCACTATGTCAAATAATAGAAAAAAACGACGTCATACTCAAAACTGGGTCATGTGGGAAGAGGTGAGCGATTCAGGACCATCATGGTCCTCTTGTTGCTATACAGAGTTGTTTTGCCATTTGATCTGGGTATTCCATAACATTAAAGTCTGTAAATAGATACTTTGGAAGCATAGAATGCAACCAAGCAAAATAACTCGATATGATTGAGTCTGTTGATGAAATGTTATGGAAAGTGCAACACCCCTCGGGCTCCCTACCACTGGCTTGAGCGGAACTCTATTACATAAATTGTGAATGAACTGCATGATCCATAAGAACCAGAAAATATAACAACACTCAATTCAGTTATTTTTAAGGCCTTTTAATTGCTTTCTCTTGACAAATAAACAGTACCATTTTTAGCTCACCTGTCACAAAGTGACAAGGTGAGCTTTTGTGATCGCGCGGTGTCCGTCGTCCGTGCGTGCGTCCGTAAACTTTTGGTTGTGACCACTCTAGAGGTCACATTTTTCATGGGATCTTTATGAAAGTTGGTCAGAATGTTCATCTTGATGATATCTAGGTCAAGTTCGAAACTGGGTCACGTGCCATCAAAAACTAGGTCAGTAGGTCTAAAAATAGAAAAACCTTGTGACCTCTCTAGAGGCCATATATTTCACAAGATCTTCATGAAAATTGGTTAGAATGTTCACCTTGATGATATCTAGGTCAAGATCGAAACTGGGTCACGTGCCTTCAAAAACTAGGTCAGTAGGTCTAAAAATAGAAAAACCTTGTGATCTCTCTAGAGGCCATATATTTCACAAGATCTTCATGAAAATTGGTCAGAATGTTCACCTTGATGACATCTAGGTCAATTTCGAAACTCGGTCACGTGCCGTCGAAAACTAGGTCAGTAGGTCAAATAATAGAAAAACCTTGTGACCTCTCTAAAGGCCATATTTTTCATGGGATCTGTATGAAAGTTGGTCTAAATGTTCATCTTGATATCTAGGTCAAGTTCGAAACTGGGTTACGTGTGATCAAAAACTAGGTCAGTAGGTCTAAAAATAGAAAAACCTTGTGACCTCTCTAGAGGCCATATATTTCATGACATCTTCATGAAAATTGGTCAGAATGTTCACCTTGATGATATCTAGGTCAAGTTTGAAAGTGGGTCACGTGCCATCAAAAACTAGGTCAGTAGGTCAAATAATAGAAAAACCTTGTGACGTCTCTAGAGGCCATATTTTTCATGGGATCTGTATGAAAGTTGGTCTGAATATTCATCTTGATGATATCTAGGTCAAGTTCGAAAGTGGGTCACGTGCCATCAAAAACTAGGTCAGTAGGTCAAATAATAGAAAAACCTTGTGACCTCTTTAAAGGCCATATTTTTCATTGGATCTGTATGAAAATTGGTCTGAATGTTCATCTTGATGATATATAGGTCAAGTTCAAAACTGGGTCACGTGCCATAAAAAACTAGGTCAGTAGGTCAAATAATAAAAAACCTTGTGACCTCTCTAGAGGCCATACTTTTCATGGGATCTGTATGAAAGTTGGTCTGAATGTTCATCTTGATGATATCTGGGTCAAGTTTGAAACTGAGTCAACTGCAGTCAAAAACTAGGTCAGTAGGTCTAAAATTATTAAAATCTTTTGACCCCCCTAGAGGCCATATTTTTCAATGGATCTTCATGAAAATTGATCTGAATGTTCACCTTGATGATATCTAGATCAGTTTCGAAACTGGGTCATGTGCGGTCAAAAACTAGGCCAGTAGGTATAAAAATAGAAAAACCTTGTGACCTCTCTAGAGGCCATATTTTTCATGAGATCTTCATGAAAATTAGTAAGAATGTTCACCTTGATGATATCTAGGTAAAGTTCAAAACAGGGTCACGTACCTTCGAAAACTAGGTCAATAGGTCAAATAATAGAAAAACCTTGTGACCTCTTTAGAGACCATATTTTTCAATGGATCTTCATGCAAATTGGTCAGAATTTTTATCTTGATAATATCTAGGTCAAGTTCAAAACTGGGTCACATGAGCTCAAGAACTAGGTCACTATGTCAAATAATAGAAAAAACGATGTCATACTCAAAACTGGGTCATGTGGGAAGAGGTGAGCGATTCAGGACCATCATGGTCCTCTTGTTATTACATGGTTCTAAAGATGTCTGGGATAGTGTTAGGAGGTTTGGAAATTTTTAGAATAACTTAATATGTTTAGAATTAATAATCTGAAAATGATTTTGACAAAAAGTTGGTAAAATATCAATATTGACTTTTATTAGTCTTCCACTATTGTTTCACCAGAGGAGACCATCAGTCTGTAAGTCACACAAAGTAGGGGCCTGTGATAACCTGTTTTTCATAAAACTTGGTGCATAGATAGATGGCAGTATATATGGAAAATATGCATATCCATTTATTTTTATTGCCATGGCAAAAGATGCAGTGGCAGCAAATAGTCCAAAAATATGACAGAAATGTGGATTCAGCAGTAACTTAAACAGTACGAGAATTTTTTTTTCATATAATTTGGTAAAGGGGTAGAAGACAATGTGGAAAACATGCACATTGGTTTATTTTCTCTGTTTTTTGTCTGTTTGTCCCTGTCTCTCATAAATTGTGGATTCTGTTACAGCTTTGGAATTACATGTCTGCATTGTTTCATGAAATATGGGACATAAATAGGGTATTTGGTGAATATTCAGGTTCTTCTAATTATGTTTTGGTATAGAAATGTGTGGTTGCTGATGCAGCAAATATGACAATGCCTGTTTTGGTAGTCCATATTTCAGAAACATTTTTTTCCTTGGGGGATTATAAACTGTGAAAAAACATTTTTAGTTCCGCATTAGGTTTTGTGTTGGTGTCACACCGTAGAAAAAAGTTTTTAGTGCAAGATGAGACAGTAACCATTGCATGTATTTGATTGAAGCTTCACACAAAGCTTCCTAGTCATCAGACTTCTGTATATCTTGGTTGATTTTATATAAACACTGGCCCCTTTTTGTTTAGAAAATTGGAGTAAAGTTTTGTGTGCAACTGACTGTCAAACTGTTAAAGTGTCAGACTGATTGTATCAAATTGAAACTAATATTCTTGCATAAAAACTACTTTTTTCACTGGATCCGCCCATGTATTAACGGGAGAAAAATCGTGTGCAAACAAGGCAATTCACGTGCTGTTAATACCCGATTTTTATTTTTGAAATGCTTTCCCAGGGACATATATGTAATTCTGCGCAGATTGACATCTGGTATCTGCGTCTTGTTTCTTTCATAAAAACCTCTTCTGGAAGCATTAAAGATGCAATCTAAACCATAGAATGTTTTACTGTATCAGTAACTAACGCCAAATGCGCTGCCCCCAACATTGTTCGTACTCGTTTCTTCCCTTGTTTACTCCCCTTTTAGAACCCGCTGTCAATTCAGATTTTGTAGACAACCGTGAATGTTAAAAAATCGTGTGTTTACCTGGGTGATTCTTTGTTTTTAGGTATCATATTTATGATTTTGGTAAGTATCAGTCGGTATGTTTTTATCTAATTTCTCGAAGAATTTATATAAACAGCTTGGAAACTTTACACTACGTTCGTACTCATCGGTACTCCAACTGCATGTCCGTACTCAAAGTAACTCGAATGTAAAGTTATTATTCTTGAAATTGTGATCGAGTCCACCAGATTGTGAAATGATATGAACAATTATTGGTAATTTATGTTTGTAATAATGAGAGATAAAAAAAATCAGTTAAAAACCTTCAGGATGTGCTTTTGATAGTGTTGTTTATTTCCGGGCCCTGGATACAGATATTTAAAACATGTTTACCGTTTCCAAGAACAACAGGAATGGTAAATAAGAAATGTAACTGAATTGTCAAGTCATCACATATGAAAACAATACATAAATCGTCGTGAAATATTTTTTTATGCAAGAATAGCGACAATACATGTTTGTTTGTCGAGGTCACAAACATATCCCGCGGGCTTCTGCAGACGTTAATACACAAAAAAAACGTGTATTATTCCTACAACAATGCTTCCCACTGACACAGCCAACAAACCTGCTGGAATAACCAGGTTAGATAACTCTTGCTTGAATATCATACAAATTGTGGCTTTTTCCTTGTAGAACATTTAACAACTATATGGGAAACTAATAACATGATGCTTCCCAGTCAACAAATCTACAGAAATATACAAGTTAGGTAACTCTTTAAATAGTTGAATTTAAAGTACAGATTCTCTAAAAGTTTTGCATTCAACTAAAAATCATACTGTTTTTCAGTAACAGATATATACCGGATTGAATATATAAATTTTTAGTATTTTTAAGAGTTATACCCTTTATAAAACTGTCAATAATGGGAAATAACTGAAAAAAATAAGAATGATAGAGTTATGTTCCTTGTACATTGCACTTCCTTGCATGAAATGTCCTCGATCATTGTATGCAAAATGAATAAATTCCCTACAGTAGTTGAAGAGTTATGCTCTGGACAAGAAAATTGGATGAAGGAGGGTAGAAGAACCCTGAACATTTTGGATTTCTTAAAATTATGGACTTTGATTACAATATAATTGATGTCTTCTGCACATGTTTATCATTTTAGTTGCTTAATTCCAAGTCAAAACATTTAAAACCTCATTGCCAATAAAACTTCATACTTAACAGCAACTGTGTATAAAGTTTTCAAAATACATTTCAACTTCAGAAACCAGATTCATTCTACAATCCTCAGGTTATCTTCAATCATTTGTTAAAGTCAATTAACGCAGCTGAAAGATAGAAATGCTAGGAAAAAACTGATTCTTGCAAAAAATGGAACAATTGGTAGTATGAACAGATAAGAGATTAGTTTTACTGTTCGGAATAAGGTTTTTGATGGGTTCCTCAAATGTTCAAACATTTCACTCTACATTGTAGTTAGAATCTTAGTTGAAAAATTTAGTACTAAAAACTTAAAACATTTTGATGATCGAGGAGAATTCAAGTGGGAGCTGATGGCAAAAAGACAGAGATTTGAATTTGTACTGTTGATTATGTTTTACATTTATGTCTTTTGACACTACCTGAGTTACTGTCATTTAACTTGATATAAGTAGTAACTTGATATAAGTAGAGAACTTCTGTGGCTGTGTGGTTAATCTTTACCTAGCTAACTTTTTAAAGGGAGTGATCTATCCAGGCCGCAGGTATATTGGAATACAACAAGAAGTGTAGCACATGGGGACTGGGTGATTTCACGTGACTTTTTACCGATATGCGATTGGCTAATCGCATTTATGGAACGCCGTTTTTGCAATATAGCTGGCACTCTATATGATATATAGAGAAATGTTTGTGACCTGAATTCCTCATTCATTATTTCATATAATTTATTCAAACTTTCAGCAGTGATCAATATTGATACCTAATTGTGCATTAGGGATTTCTTCTGAATTGCTCTTAAATTTCCTGGATTATGGTCCGGTGTTGTCTTGCTCTATATTTCAACGAAGTCCAGGTGAAGGCATGAATCACATTTGTGATAGCTCTAGTAAAGTATTTCAAAAGTCAAGGAATTGACCAGTTGAGCTTAAAGTTATGTTTTACATGAAAGGGAAATATACTAGTAGTTTTTTTTTGCTCAAAACAATAACTTTCAGAATTAAGAAATACATATATCATAGATCTACTTGTATATCATGTAGAATTGAGTAATATTTCCTATATCAAAGCGTAATGGTATAATAAATAATCAAGCGCGTACGTTATTCACTAATAAGTTACTTTTTAGGCTGAGGGGACACACATACATCCGTAACAATTTCTGGTCTGTATAACTCCTGGCCGCAGGAAATCTTTTGACTTGTTTAATTTGGGCAGACCATTTATCATTCCAAGGGGTGTTCACAGAAAATTAACTGACTGAATAGAAAACTGCGCAGCCTGATCTTGGTCTGCACTGGTTGCAAAGGCAGAGTCACTTACCACCGGCAAGCCAATATTGTTCTTTTCAGATCACTGCAGGTTTGAAACCTTCTTTGGATGTAGAAGTCAACTATAACTGTCTAGCTGGCTTGCAAAATGTTGGTGGAGACCAAGGGGTGGAGGGGCATACCTTGTGAAATACTTAACATAAATAAGTAGATATATGTCATAACAGATGAACAGAATGGATATTTTTAACTCTTAAGGTAAGGGTTTCTGATGCCCAGTTGTCAGGGTCACTGCAGACTTTGAAACACTTGACATAAACCTATCTGGGTTTTACCCTAAGTCCTACAATAGATGGAAAGGGTAACGGTTTCAGTGGTGACGAGTCTCTGCCGAGTTCCCACAAAAATAGTTGGCCAAGTACAGAATATTCCTCATCTTCAACTACTACCAGTAATGGATTTTAATTCAAGCATACATATTTATACAAAAATGATAATAGCACTATTTTCTTAAGGAAATATATCTGAAAAATGTATAACAATAAACAGAAAGGACCTCTTGACTTTTTAAATGAGAACAGCAAGGAAGAGTACCACTTTAACCTTTACCCTGCTAAATTTCTAAAATGGACAGGTCCATCATTCAATTAGGGCAGTACCATTTATCATTTGAAGGGGTGTTCACTAAAAATTTACTGACTGAATAGTGAACAGTGCAGACCATGATCAGACTGCTCGGATGTGCCGCCTGAATTGGGTCTGCATTGATCGCAAAGGCTGAATCATGTTTATTTACTATGTCATATAGTCCTGGTGTAGTAGTTTATTTGAATCACAGAACAAAAGAATTTGATTTTTATCCCATTTTACAGAAGAAAAAAGAAATAATTTGTGAATCTACCATATAAATGCACTGTGTTTTGATGTCATTTAAAGCATAAGGGTCATCTTACACCGTAGGGTATCTCGGACTGGTGAAGACACCAGAAAATTCTGTTTGCTAGACCAGAATACTTTAATATGGAGTTAAAAATCCAGCTGTATTGCAGATGGTCAATGTTTTTCCTTACGACCTAATTTGACTTAGAACCCAACCCAACAACACAAACAACAAAGTGCACACCCTATAAACGACTGTATTTCCCCCCTTCCTCTTGCGAGTGATCAAAACAATTAACAGACACGTAAAAGGTAAGAATCGTCTTCAAATTCATTATTTGGCTTTACACTGTATGTGTATTTAAATTAAGCGGTAAGACTGACATGAATATGTGTATATGGTGATATAATAGATGAAACTGACAAGTAATGTTTAAAAACAGTTGACTGATCCAGTGCTCCAGCTAGGATTAAAAAAGGGCAGGGTGCTGGCACTGAAAAGGCCACTTCTGGGGTGGTGTTCGGTCCGGGACCGTGCTCCCCCGGGAAAAAAATATAACTGGTCCATGCATACAGTGCATTTTAACATAATTTAGGCATGGAATATTGCATAATTTAGGCATGTTTTTTTGGCACACTTTAGGTATGGTCTTTTAATAAGCTATGTCTGTCATCTCTAATGCACCTATTTATTAACTAAAAATTCTGCTGTTTGTATTTTACTTGGCATTGATTTTCAACTTGTCACATTTCTTTGTAATTGCATACTGAATAACAATATCTATGTGTTTAGGCCTATTTTACTTGTTACAATTTCAGTGACACATCTTCTCCATGTAGGCTACTTGATATTTATAAATTTATACGTGCAACATATTATATACAGAAAATAAAGTTTAAACTTCCACTTAAATAAATGAAATGAGGCAAAGTTTTTAACTTACAACAGTCTAAAAGCAAGTTTAGCACTTGTAATAGGCATATTCCGGGTATCCAAAATTTTATATCCGGATATGGTTACACTTTTTAGCTCACCTGAGCACGAAGTGCTCAAAGGTGAGCTTTAGTGATCACCCTGTGTCCGGCGTCCGTCGTCGTCCGTCGTCCGTCTGTCCGTCCGTCGTCAACAATTTGACTGTTAACACTCTAGAGGTCACATTTTTGACCCAATCTTAATGAAACTTGGTCAGAATGTTACCCTCAATAAAATCTTGGACGAGTTCGATATTGGGTCATCTGGGATCAAAAACTAGGTCATCAGGTCAAATCAAAGGAAAAGCTTGTTAACACTCTAGAGGTGACATTTTTGGCCCAATCTTAATGAAACTTGGTCAGAATGTTACCCTCAATAAAATCTTGGACGAGTTCTATATTGGATCATCTGGGATCAAAAACTAGGTCATCAGGTCAGATCAAAGGAAAAGCTTGTTAACACTCTAGAGGTCACATTTTTGGCCCGATCTTAATGAAACTTGGTCAGAATGTTACCCTCAATAAAATCTTAGACGAGTTCGATATTGGGTCATCTGGGGTCAAAAACTAGGTCATAAGGTCAAATCAACAAAAAAGCTTGTTAACACTCTAGAGGTCACAATTTTGGCCCAATCTTAATGAAACTTGGTCAGGATGTTACCCTCAATAAAATTTTGGACGAGTTGGATATTGGGTCATCTGGGGTCAAAAACTAGGTCACCAGGTCAAATCAAAGGAAAAGCTTGTTAACACTCTAGAGGTCACATTTTTGGCCCAGTCTTAATGAAACTTGGTCAGAATGTTACCCTTAATAAAATCTTGGACGAGTTCGATATTTGGTTATCTGGGTTCATAAACTAGGTCACCAGGTCAAATCAAAGGAAAAGCTTGTTAACACTGTAGAAGCCGCATTTATGACTGTATCTTCATGAAACTTGGTCAGATTGTTAATATTGATGATCTTAAAGTCCAGTTTGAATCTGGGTCATGTAGGATAAAAAACTAGGTCACCAAGCCAAATCAAATGAAAAGCTAGTTTACATTGTAGAGGCCACATTTATGACCATATCTTAATGAAACTTGGTCAAAATGTTAATCTTGATGATCTATAGCTCAATTTCAAATCTGGGTTAGGTGGGGTCAAAAACTAGGTCACTAGGTCATATCAAAGGAAAAGCTTGTTAACACTCTAGAGGCCACATTTATGACTATATCTTCATGAAACTTAGTCAGAATGTTAAACTTGATGATCTTTAGGACAAATTTGAATCTGCGTCATGTCGGGTCAAAAACTAGGTCACCAGGTCAAATCAAAGGAAAAGCTAATTAACACTGTAGAGGCCACATTTATGACCATATCTTAATGAAACTTGGTCAGAATGTTAATCTTGATGATCTTTAGGTCAGGTTTAAATCTGGGTCAGATGGAGTCAAAAACTAGGTCACTAGGTCATATCAAAGGAAAAGCTTGTTAACACTCTAGAGGCCACATTTATGACTGTATCTTCATGAAACTTAGTCAGAATGTTAAACTTGATGGTCTTTAGGTCAAGTTCGAATCTGGGTCATGTCGGGTCAAAAACTAGGTCACGGGGGTCAAATAAAAGGAATAGCTAGTTAACACTTTAGAGGCCACATTTATGACCATATCTTAATGAAACTTGGTCAGAATGTTAATCTTGATGATCTATAGGTCAAGTTTAAATCTGGGTCAGGTGTGTTAAAAAACTAGGTCACTAGGTCAAATCAAAGGAAAAGCTTGTTAACACTCTAGAGGCCACATTTATGACTGTATCTTCTTGAAACTTAATCAGAATGTTAATCTTGGTGATCTTTAGGTCAAGTTTAAATCTGGGTCATGTGGGGGCAAAAACTAGGTCACCTGGTCAAATCAAAGGAAAAGCTAGTTAACACTTTAGAGGCTACATTTATGACCATATCTTAATGAAACTTGGTCAGAATGTTGATCTTGATGATCTTTAGGTCAATAGGTCAGGTGAGCGATACAGGGCCTTCATGGCCCTCTTGTTTCTAAAAGTCGTCGAATGTCCAGTTTAAACAATATTTTTGAAAAATTATTATGATGCAAAGACAGTTTAACAGCATTTTACAGTATCTGACATTAAAGTGTACCCTGTCATTACATCTTAGTAAACTAATTTCAAAGAAATCTTCATGAAAAATCGGCAATTTCACCAAGCAGACGACAACCTACTTTCGATTTCAAAAACTTGTAAAACGATAAAATCAAAATATTTTCCTATCTAAATTTGATTGTGATCGATTTTTAGCTGATCTGATTTTTTGAAAAAAAAATGATGAGTTATTGTCATCACTTGAGCGGTTGTCGGCGTCGGCGTCTGCGTTGGCATCTGCGTCGGCATTGCCTGGTTAAGTTTTATGTTTAGGTCAGCTTTTCTCCTAAGCTATCAAAGCTATTGCTTTGAAACTTGGAATACTTGTTCACCATCATAAGCTGACCCTGTATAGCAAGAAACATAACTCCATCTTGCTTTTTGCAAGATTTATGGCCCCTTTTGTACTTAGAAAATATCAGATTTCTTGGTTAAGTTTTATGTTTAGGTCAACTTTTCTCCTAAACTATCAAAGCTATTGCTTTGAAACTTGGAATACTTGTTCACCATCATAAGCAGACCCTGTACATCAAGAAACATAACTCCATCTTGCTTTTTGCAAGATTTATTGCCCCTTTTGGACTTAGAAAATCAGTTTTCTTGGTTAAGTTTTATGTTTAGGTCAGCTTTTATCCTAAACTATCAAAGCTATTGCTTTAAAACTTGCAACACTTGTTCACCATCATAAGTTGACCCTGTATAGCAAGAAACATAACTCCGTCCTGCTTTTTGCAAGATTTATGGCCCCTTTTGGACTTAGAAAATATCAGATTTCTTGGTTAAGTTTTATGTTTAGGTCAACTTTTTCTCTTAAACTATCAAAGCTATTGCTTTGAAACTTGCAACACTTGTTCACCATCATAAGCTGACCCTGTACAGCAAGCAACATAACTCCATCCTGCTTTTTGCAATAATTATTGCCCCTTTTGGACTTAGAAAATCATTTTCTTGGTTGAGTATTATGTTTAAGTCAACTTTTCTCATAAACTATCAAAGCTATTGCTTTAAAACTTGCAACAGTTTTTCACCATCATAAGTGGACACTGTACATCAAGAAACATAACTCTATCCTGCTTTTTGCAAGAATGATGGCCCTTTTTAGACTTAGAAAATCATGGGTAGGACAATATTTCTATTACACAAAAAAAATCAGATGAGCGTCAGCACCCGCAAGGCGGTGCTCTTGTTATTAATTAGATTTAAATGTCTGTTGTCTGGACTTAAGTTTCAGTTGTGTATAAAGGGGTATTTACGACTATATTACCGAAAACGAAAGTACACTTTGACAGGTGGCGCAAAATGATAATGATTTCAGACTGGTTTTCAAACTGTTTTAACACTAAGTTCAGTGATTTTAATGCTAGTGGAGCAGTCTAAAATATCATGGTCTGCCTCAGGCACGATTACAGCAGGTAATTGTTTAATTGTTTGCTAATTATGTCAATGCCCCCCGGCGTGTATCACTCGATAAAAAGGAGCAATAAAGCAGTGTATTATAACCACTGAGGCAAAAAAGGGAAGTTTGGCCAAAAAAAGAAATGAATGGTTGCAAAACGGGCAGGGTGCCTGGCAGGGCAACAAGGCGGAACGAATTTCGGAACGGGCGATGCGCCCTGCTGTAAATAGCTAGCTGGAGCACTGTGATCACACTCACTGCATGAAAATTCACTCGACCCAGTCACGAAACTGATGAATATCACGCCAAATTGATTTGTAATCCAATTATCCATGATGTTTTCTGTAATAAGTGTGCATACTCCATAAATATATGTAAATAAAATGTTTCGTTTCTGTTGCGTTTTTGAATGAAATTAATTTTTATCTAGTCGGTGAAAAACATTAACTGTATGCCGACTTGCCAAATTTGATATTTGATCTGAATGCGTATTTGCGAGTGATACTGTATTTAATCTAGCGGGTACAATAGGCGATTTATGTCCTTAAAAGGCGTAAATGAAATACAAAATATGCATACAAAATTGTTTCTTTTGATCAGTCGTCATCTTTATAATGTCATTTAATGTCGAACCCCCGTGCGATGCTTGTACTAATCCATTGGGGGTGGGGTGGAGAGTCTGTGACTCGCTATCCTACTTAATTAAATAATTAATTGAATGCTTCAGCGTCATTTACATGCAAGTGTTCAGTATTGGTTTTGCACACAATCATATACTATCATAAAATACAAATTAGGAAGTGAATGTATACACAAGGTCCCTACTATGTCTTGCAAGAAATTAACCGTCGATTCCATATGCATGGAAATCAGACGAAGAAATGTTACCTTACGATTTCAAAATATCGAGACAGGAGAGGACTATAGGTTGACCCCCGTCTGTCTGTCCGTCTGCAACAAAATGATCCTCTGATTTAAAAAAAAAAACAACAACTATTTCACCCGCAAGTATCCTGCACATTGACGTATTAGTAAATCAGTCAACAAGATTCAAAAGTAGTACAAAATAGTTGAATGGCCTAATGGTTTAACTGCCCGATTCCCCCTTCCTCAATAATAAAATAAACATGTTATCGTTACAAACACAGCCGTCGTGTTTACTACCTGTCAAGATTTATCGCTATTTCTCATGTTAGAAATAATTAACACTTGATAGTGATAACGCACGCACGCCGGGAATCTGTCCTTGCGGATTTGGTCGTTTTCATTGCTAGGCCTTGCTCAATCCACTTCCATTATTTAAAAATGGCGTGAGTTGTACCTCATCTTTGTTTCAGTATGATCAGCAAATTCCAACATTTATATCGAAAGCTGTATGTTATTTGGTAAGTATAAATGTATGAGAAATGATTATCAAATCACAGCAGGTAGTCGTGGGTAGGCATTAGAGATATTGCCATACTTACGGCCGATAGAGAGTTAACAGGCTTTTCCTTTGATTTTATCTGGTGACCTAGTTTTTGACGCCACTTGACTCAGATTTAAAGTCACCTATGGATTATCAAGATTAATATTTAGTTTTCATTACGATAGATGTGGCTTCTAGAGTGTTAACTTGCTTTTCCTTTGATTTGACTTGGTGACCAAGTTTTTGACCCATCTGACCCAGATTAGAACTTCACATAAATATCACCAAAAACACATGTTGAAAAAAAAGTTTCATTAATAAATGGTCATAAATGTGGCCTCTAAAGTGTTAACTAGGTTTTCCTTTGATTTGACTTGGTGACCTAGTTTTTGAACCCAGATGACCCAAAGTCGAACTGGTCCAAGATTTTATTGAGGGTAATATTCTGACCAAGTTACATTAAGATTGGATCAAATTGTGATCTCTAGACTGTTAACAACCTTTTCCTTTGATTTGACCTGGTGACCTAGTTTTTAAGCCAAGATGACCCAATATCGAACTCGTCCAAGATGCTATTGAGGGTAACATTCTGACCAAGTTTCATTAAGATTGGACCAAAAGTGTGACCCCCTCAGTGTTAACAGTCAAATTGTTGACGACAGACGACAACGACGGACACAGGGTGATCACAAAAGCTCACCTTGAGCACTTCTTGCTCAGCTGAGGTAATAAACCCTCATTTTTTCCTTTGATGGCACTTCTGCTTGTAAAATGGGGACTTATTTCATTCGCAGAATGTATTTTCAGTAAAATAAGACAAGTTTCATGTTAAAGTTCATGTGTTTATGGCAAATACAAAGACAAAACTAAAATAGAGCTGTTTGCTGTGCGACGCTGTCAAGAAAGCGATCCACAAAGGATTAGTGGATTCAATCTGGCGCCGTTTCACTCCAAATCACCCTATTTACTGTTCATATTTTCACACCTTATTAATTGCAGTTGCGATTATATATTGGTTTCAATGGTTTGAATTTCTAGAAAATATTGTCTTGTATGCGACACATCGTCGCATTACGGTCTCATGATGGTGAACATTTGTGCCAAGTTAATTCAAAATCCCTTAATGCATAAAGAAGTTATGGCACTGACACGAAAAACAGACCATGTTTCACCTTTAAGTGTCACTTTAAAAAGAAAAAGGAAAATAATAAGTTGGACATTAACTACATATGGCCGATGTTTGT
The DNA here is from genome assembly GCF_021730395.1 of Mercenaria mercenaria. NCBI lineage: Eukaryota > Metazoa > Mollusca > Bivalvia > Venerida > Veneridae > Mercenaria > Mercenaria mercenaria. The sequence goes on along the minus strand of NC_069376.1, from coordinate 69,193,991 downwards.
ATGTAAACTTTGTGAGAGGTAGGTGCAATAGCATTGAAGTAATTGCACGACCAAATATATGAGGATACATATACAAACAGACCGAACAGACACACCAGATGGTGACTGCTTTATACCACCCTCCTTCAAACATTGTTTGCGGGTTCTAAATATGAAGAAATACTACAGGAGCATAGGAAACGCCGATATTTTATATAAAAAAAGTCACTCACAAACAGGCATACAGTCTTTTTACCAAACTCGCAAGCACTTGTACAGTAATTAAGCAAGCGTGCATACAGTCAGGAAATAACACCGAATCTTCTTTCATTTACGGTTATAAACAAATTGGAGAATTTATCAATGATTTTATTTGATTTTACCAAACTAGTATTGTTTCTTTATCCATGAAACAGCGGAATTTTCATGTAGGTCATTCTTCAAGCAAGAAAATAAGTACTTTTGACGCCGACAATGTGCAATTTCTGGACAAAATCAGTGATCAATCGAGTTTTTTGCTATAATTCTACCTGTCATCAGACTAAAACATTATATACAGAAACAAATCATGTTTAACTTCCAATAAAATGTAAATACATATACCTTCAAAGCAAATCAGTCACTTTAAAATGCTGTTTTTCAACTTTTAGCTGTCAGTTTATTGCTTTGATCACTCGCAAGAGGAAGAGGGGGAATACAGTCATTTATAGGGTGTGAAGTGAAATTGATAACCATGCTCTTTTAGTACTAATATGTTTGATATACAATGAATATGCCATCTTAGAAGTGCAGACTGTGATATCCTCTTTATTTTTTTATTTTTTTTTGAAGCAATAATTGTACAAACTGATCATTTGCCTTGACATTGATTGAGTGCATTTTGCATTCTACAGAAATGTATGCAACAGAAGTACTCTCATGACAGTATTCAGTCTAAGGGGTTCATATTCTGCACAATTGAATGCATGAAATGTTTGCAAAAGTAATTTTCTGATGTAAAATGTATGCAGCAAGTGTATTGATTTGTTTAACAGATAACATTCTTATCAGCAGAAATGATATATGATTCAAGTTTTTAGAGGTTGAAAATCTCATTTTGTGATGAACTTTGATTTTTATGGAACAAAAAAAAAATGACAGCTATGAATACAATTTAGGGAACCCTATATATTTTTCACATTGGATCAGGGTAAAAAAGGCTATGTAGGGTATAATTTTGATATATTAGCCATTCCAGCAAGGCAGTTGGTAGAGTACAAGACCTATAATGAAAACAGATAATTTTGCATATGCATTCATCATTCCATTTGGATGAAGTAGGTGACCTGTGCAGTCTCTAGTTAACACCTGGTCAGGTCAGTTTAAAGGAAAACTTGTTTTCTTTTCAAAGTTGTTATGATCTGTTTCACTGTTTGATTGCCCATATGTTAATTAAACATGCTCTCAACTCAGTTGTTTATTGTTTCTACTGGCCTTTAATTATCCCAGCTTCTCTATTGTATTGGGTTCAAGAATGTTCCAGAACTGTTTATCTGCAGAAACATGGTCATTTACAGGTCTTTGATTATTTGTGTTTTGATCTGTTGTTTTCAAAATGAAGAGTATTCGTTTACCTGCTCAGAAAGGTCAGACTTAATGGTATTGGTTACATTTGTTACTGGAACATTTTAACAGAACTTTTCATGAACAGAGAATTATTTATAAGAAATTTCTGCTATTTGCAAGCATCATTAAACTTGCAGACTGGGAGAGACATTATGATTGTACAAAAAAACAACACTTGAATATGCATTCAGCATGCACTAAAATTATACTGTTTGTTTAAATGATGGTGATAGAATCTATTGATATTCATAAAAATAGATAGAAGTTTTACCTTCTGAAGTAGAAATCGGAGGTAGAAGTTTTAGCTTTCTGAAATTTTTATAGTTGTCAAAGGTAGAACTTCAAGCTTCTGAAATAGGAATGGGAGGTTTGGTCCCAGTTTCATGTGGCTATAATGAAAGCCATTTAGAATCACAGTAGCTGAAAAATGCTTATAGAACTCTTTCATGTGTGGATGCTTATAATTTTTGGAACTTGGCTGATGGTTCTACTCTGAGGTGGTTATATGTGCATGAAACAGTAACCATTCCTGAAGATATAGCTGAAGTTGCACCTTGTTACGATATTAAGCGTAACACTGTGACTTAAAATCCTACAAAAGTGTAATTCTGGTTCAGGAGAGAGTAATTTCCAAATGGTCATGAAGCTGTACATATGGTTGATAAAATTGTGTGTAAAAAATCTCAAATTTTATAGTTTAAAAATTGATTATACAAAAATATCCACCAATTTGTAAGTTCCATTCTAATATCATTTTCAATGTCCTTCAAGTCTTTGTAACCACTTTATACAAGAGTAATGTTAACTGCCAACCACTTAATACAAGAGTACTGTTAACTCCGACTACCCCACTTCTTGAAACTATCTGTCCTAGAATAACCTTTCTACTACAGTTTGACCTTGGCAAATGTATCCTTTGATGCCCTCTGATAGGGAGCTTCAATAAACAACCTAGTGTTTGCTGGTACATGAATTCCACATACCAGTTTGTACAGGAATTACAGCTATTGTTTTCTTGTATGTGAGATCCTTGTTTACTGTGTCATAAATATGAATTATGATGTTTTGCTTTGGCTTTGAGAGTGACAAAAGAATGTTATATTTAGGAAACTGAATATTTCTTAGCATTTTTGGTGAGAAGGGAGCATATTTGCAGCATTTCTTTCACCCTCATTCAGAATGTGGCCTATATCACATGAAGAGCAGTCATAAATGTCAAAGTTTGGCTTTGTTTCATTGAACTAGAATCTTATCATTTGATTCAGAATAGATTTTTGCCCATAAAATATAGGGCATGACATGAGCAAACAAGTAAAAAATTGCTGCAAGATGCAGCAAATAGATGGTCGCACGGCCCAAAAAAACAAAGTGTTTGACCCATATTCAAACTTGACCTAGATTTTATCAAGGCAATAATTCTGACCAAATTTCATGAAGATCAGTTGAAAAATACTGTCTCTATCGCATACACAAGGTTTTTCTTTGATTTGACCCAATGACCTACATTTTGGCCCCAGTTGACCCATATTCAAACTTGACCTAGATTTCATCAATGCAATCATTCTGACATAATTTTATGAAGATCAATTGAAAAATACAGCCTCTATCGCATACACAAGGCTTTTCTTTGATTTGACATAGTGTCCTAGTTTTTGACCCCAGAAAAACCATTTTCGAACTTGGCCTAGATTTCATCAAGATAATCATTCTGACAAAATTTCACGAAGATCAGTTGAAAAACAGGTGAATGAAGTATTGCCATGCAATACAAAGTCCCCTACTGGAAGGCACCTAGTTTTCTCTACTGCAGTATAACATGATGAACTGATATCTGTCAATGATGTATAAACAATATTGTACTTTATATACAATATGTTATAACAACACACTTGGATTAAAATGTGCATATACAAAAACCCACAGTTGTTTTCATATTGAAATGTTTTTGCCGATTATAAAAAAGTTATCATGTAAGTTATTTATAGTACCAACAAAAGGAAATTAATCTTAAGAAAAAAAAATCTATATAATATAAGTCCACAAGAAACTCTTTACCAGGTAGAGATAGGCCAAAATACACCTAAAAATTGGATGTAACATGCATGTTGTACCACAGAAAAGTGGTCTTGACTTTTCTCTACAGCCAATAATAAAAAAGTTACAATAAAATCTGTTTATAGTAACAAAGGGACATAATTCTAAAAATAGGGTGCCTCATGGTGGTGACCATTCGGTCCAAGTTACATCAAAATCCCTCAATGCATGAAGAAGAAATGCTCCGGACAAAGTCATTCTTGAATTTGACCTTTGACCTCTAAATATGACCTTGACTTTAGACCTAGGGACCTGGTTCTTGCTCTTGACAATCCGTCTTATGTTGGTGAACATTTGTGCCAAGTTACATCAAAATCCCTCCATGCATGTAGAAGAAATGCTCCAGACAAAGTCATTCTTGTGTCTGACCTTTGGTCTCTAAGTGTGACCTTGACATTAGATACTGGGCTTGGGTTTTGCGCATAACATGTTGTCTCATCCAGGGGAATATTTGTGCCAACTGATGTCTAAATCCTGTTTTGCATGACAAAGTTATAGACTGGACAGGAAAAAAATCCTACTGACCTTTGATCTCAAAGTGTGACCTTGACCTTTAAGCTAGGGTACTGGGTGTTGCGCATGACATGTCATCTCACCATGGGGAACATTTATGCTAAGCAATATTGTAATCCCTTCATGGATGACAGAGTTCTGGATCGGACAGGAAAAAAACCTTATTGACCTTTGACCTCCAATTGTGACCTTGACCTTTGAGGTAAGGGTCCGGGATTTGTGCAAGACAAAACGTCTCATCATGGGGAACATTTCTGCCAAGTAATATTAAAATCCCTTAATGAATGTCAGAGTTACGGACCGAACACTAAACAGACCCTGTTCATGCTATGTTAACATTTGACTGCTAAGTGTGACCTTGACCTTTGAGCTAGGGGTCTGAAAGTTGTGCATGACACATCGTCTTATTATGAAGTACATCTGTGCCAAGTAATATTAAAATCCCTTCATGGACGGCAGAGTTATGGACCGGACAGGTAAAAAGCCCCGTTGACCTTTGACCTCCAATTGTGACCTTGACCTTTAAGCTAGGGGTCTAGGTTTTGCGCGTGACTCGTCGTCTCCTCATGGGGAACATTTGTGCAAAGTAATATTAAAATCACTTCATGGATGGGAGAGTTATGGACCGGACAGGAAAAAAGCCCTGTTGACCTTTGACCTCCAATTGTGACCTTGACCTGTGAGCTAGGGGTCCGGGTTTTGCGCATGACACATCGCCTCATCATGGGGAACATTTGTGCCAAGTAATAATAAAATCCCTTCATGGATGGGAGAGTTATGGACCGGACAGGAAAAGAGCCCTGTTGACCTTTGACCTCCAATTGTGACCTTGACCTTTGAGCTAGGGGTCCAGGTTTTGTGCATGACACGTCGTCTCATCATGGGGAACATTTGTGCCAAGTAATATTAAAGTTCCTTCATGGATGACAGAGTTATGGACCGGACACGAAATTGCGGACGGATGGACGGAATGACGGAAAAGCGCATTCCTATAGTCCCTGAAACTGGTTTTCAACCAGTAGGGGACTAATAAAGCCTCTGTCGCATACACAAGCTAAATGTTGACAAACGACAGAGTGACATCGAGTGATCACAAGAGCTAAAAAAAAAAACAAAGAGTACAAATATGCCCCAAAGAGTAAACAAAATAGTGGGGAATAAATTTATTTCAAGGTAAATACAGTATTACAGCAGTTTAAGTAAATAAGATGCATTTTTATATTTTACCTGTAGATCTTCTATAAAAAAAAAACTGGAAAAAGTTAACTTCACAACGCGCAGTTTGCACAGCCAGACCAGGATTCGAACCTGGAACCTCCCCAAAACACAAATTACCATACGTAATTTCCTCAATTTTGGGTTGCTCTGCCAATTGAGCTATCTGACCAGCGGAACTGCAATATCCTAGCAATATCACTTAAGATAAATGTTTGATTTGCGGTTTTTAAAGCTGAAAGGGAGCATGAAAATGTGAAAAAATGGTAATGAGGATATTAGTAACCATTCAAGTTTCTACCAAGTCAACTCTGTATATAAGCTGATTTACCACCTTTTTTTCTATTGAGCCTGCTGAAATTCTCTCAAAAATATTAATTAAAATCCTCTTTTAATATTTAAAACAAGCATTGTCATAAATAAATACAAATTAGGTTAGAAAAAAAAAAATTGTTTCCGGTATCCCGACCTACCCTTTATTCCGGACCCTAATTCTTTTTCATTGCCTCGGAGAAGTTTTTTTTTTTTGATTTAATGTTTTAACAAAAAGTTGAAAAACTGCACTTTTTATGTTTTAAACATAGTCAGTGATGTTAAAAATCAACTTACTCAAGAAAAAATCAGCAGGGGCTAAGGGTTGTAACGATACATCGGAATTCATTTTATCATGATACATCAGTTTGGCGATACAAATATCGTACCATAGGCCTGTTATTTCGAAATTCATTTTACCATGATACATCAGTTTGGCGATACGCGTATCGAATCATAGGTCTGTTTCACAATACAGAAACAATAAGTGGAAACTAGAAATATTGCATGATATCTTACATACAATCAGTGTTAAGGATAGTAACTAAAGAAATGTATCATTCCAAGAGTAGAGACATTGAATAATTTTTTTTTTTTGTCACACAAATGCTTACTTACGATACTCAATTCATATCGCGATATGTACCGTATCGTTGCATCTGTATCACGATACATATTGTATCGTGAGACTAGCATATTGTTACACCCCTAGCAAGGGCCCAGTAGCCCATGGTTCCTAGATTTTTGGCTGGGACCCTAAATTGTTGAAGAAAATGCCCATATACCTAATGTTAAACATTTATTTTGACAGTCTGGGCCCAAAAATAAGAATAGCTAGTTTATATCCTTGTTACTGATGCTCTAAAGGAATAACTCCCTTATTCGTATTTTTGTACACAAAAATAGTTTCCGAAAGGTCCCACTTGATAATAAAATCCAGATTTTTAAAAAAAAAAAATTACTGACCAGCTACCTACCTATTTTTCTTTAGCATGTTACTGGAAACATTTGTTTGGCCTTACAGTACATGTATACCTAAATTGTAGTCATACAGGGTATCTTGAATACTATATGATTTTTAAGACGGGAAAGTGTGCAGATTGGAAATTATACCTACACTGTTTTTCAAAGTGAAAGCACCTAAGTTGTTTTTCAAAGTGAAAGCACCTAAGTGTATTTGAATGGGGCTAAAATTACATTTTCATTTTTCATCGAGTGGGTGCGTAATCTCCCTATAAATCCATATCTAAATTTACAGAAATACTCCCAACATTCAACTATTAATTTCTGATCATAACTGGGAGGTCAAGGCAGTTGTTAAAAACTGGGGATATCTTCAAATAAATGTAGCACAAAATATGCAATTATACCTGCTGTCACTCGTGCAGAAAAACCTGAAAAATGTGTTAGTGTCATAATTTAGGACCTATATAAATCTTTATTACTTTAATTTTATGTCAAAAGCATTGATTTGTCATTCAATACATTCATACACTTACAAGAGTCCAAAACACAATTTTTGTCTTGTAATCAAAACTAGCAGAAAAGTAGTGGTTGCTATTTATCATCAGGAAGTACATTATGTACCAGAAGACAGCGAGTCAAAAATTTTCACAAGGTCTCAAATCGCCCATTATCTGGACTGTCATTGGACCTTATAATAAGACGAAATGCCCCCTTGTGCTGGACATTGGATTATGTTTAACGGTTCGCTTTAACAATTGGAAAAAACCTTGAACAGTGCCACCTGCCGAGTGTAACATATGTACATGTGTAGTAAATTCGTGTCGTAAGTCACATGGTCTATTCTAGGATTTCTTCGTTTTAAAATATATACTGTACAGTACATATATGGAACATCCATGTACAGTACATACATGGACCATCCATGATTTCAAAGATTTTTCTATCTATAATTTTACAGAACATTCAAAATCCTAGACTTGTTATCTCTTTAGACAAGCTTATACATCGGATTATTTCAACTATCTATCTCTTCATACTGCATCGCGCCTCTTGTTATCAGGAAGTATGTATGCTGCTTTCTCCTTGATTCGAGCCTTTTAAATCTTTTAGGGGAGTGCATATTTTTATAAACCTGTTCAAAGAAGTATAAAATACACAGAATGGCAACTGGCTGTAATCTCGCGTGAGCTCGTGTCAGAGCGTGATTCGACGTTATCTTACTAAAAACAAACATCGGCGAGCATGGAGTTACAATTTGTACTACATTTAAAATACATGTTAGCTTCTAAAACAAAATTAGTTTAATGTGAAATGGTCTTAAGACACGAAGTACCCGTTTTTTTTTGCCATCGAAAGAAGCGTGGTCATACGGTGATAATTATTTTACCGATAAATAATTGCTTTCGCATACAAAATAGCGCATGGAGAAAGCGCCACTTCCGGTAAACGAGATCTCGTTTTTTTGTCACGGGAGGTTGGCGAGATTTGCTCTGTATGCCTTTCAAGTTGCCAATCTATTTATTTTTATAGCTCTTTGACCGGTTCAGTTAAATAATTTTTGTTTGTTGTTACAAAAATATTTGCATTTAACAATGAACATTAAAAATTACAATGTTATCATGTTTTATATGTACCTTTTTGCACGAGACTGAAGGAGGTCAAACTCTGCATCATTTTAAAACTTTCTCATTGATTCGAGCCCTTTGTTTGGTAGGTCAATAAGTGTTAATGTTTGCACAGTCTATTTCCATAAAGCAAATTTCTATCAAGACTGACTTCTTGTTCAATTGTTACAACAGTCGAAATATGCTCAGGATGCTTTTATATTGAAATTTTGGCTCATAATATTACCCACTGTGTAATTTCCTTTTGAAATAAGCATTTTTTGATGCAAAATATTAAAACAAGTATTTACTCAATTTTTCAGTGATTTCATGACTAATATTTTCATAGGCATTTTAAAATGTAAATGGCACGAGTTTCTGATGGAAGAACATGCTTCATGAGCATGAATTTTACTAAAACACAAGGGCTCGAATCGATGAGAAAGCTCGAATCGACGAGAAACAGGCATACAAGAAAATTCTCTCCAAGACACCGAGTCAAAAGTTCTGACGCGGTCTCAAATTGATAAATTAAAATGCCTTATGTTTCAGTAACTGTTTCAGACATTGGGATATGTTTATAAATAGCGTCATTTAATAATTGGAAAAACCCTACACAGCGCCACCTGCCAAAAGTAGCATATGTACATGTATGTGTAGTAAAATCGCGCCAAAAATCATGTGGTCTATTGTTTACACTATTCCGTCTTCAAAAACTTCACATTTATACATATTAAAAAATGATACTTTGACTGCAATTCATCTCTATAAACCTATTTAAATGCATAACTAAGCAAAAAGTCTTCTAAAGCATGCTATTTATTTATGATTCCTATTGATAGTGTTAGTAGGTCATCACTTAGGGTGACTTGCTATGAGTTTGGTTTATTCTAAAATTTAGATCAACGAATGTGAATTGGCACTCAAAATGCATTGTTATCAAAAACAATATTGTTGGTAACAATTTACCTTGTTCTTGACAAAATCCACTACAAAATATTTCAATAAAAAAGACGTTACACTGACTACACTTTATGTACAGCAAGAATGTATAATTTTACTGCGCAAGCGCGAATGGCTCTGCACGAATAACTTGAAAGGCTGAAATTGATCAAATCCGATTCAATATAATGCAAATTCTGCAAATATTGCAAAATAAAACCAGAAGGAACACAATTAAATAATATTAATTGCATTATTTTTGCGATTACACGTTAGAATATTCACTTTCTGAGTGTCAAACGAAAATTTAACAGAAATATGACTCGAAGGGAAAAATTTGTCAAATCCGAACCCATTGCACATTCTAAAACCACCTCTATATGCCCGGCCCTGATGGGCCGTGCAATAAGGTTGGAACTGGCTGTTGGAATTTTGCATAGACCCATTAAAGTTGGAATTATCATTTGCCTTTTATTAACCAGGTTTTCAACGAAAACCTGAGTTATTAGATTGGGGTAGATGTCGGTCGGGCGGGCGGGCGGCGGTGGCAGCGGCGTCGTCGTCAAACTGGTGTTTCCGGTCAGTAACTTTTGTTTCGGAAAAGATATTTGAATAAAACTTGGTATGTATGTAGCTTATATCAAGACAAAGGCTGGGATTGATTTTGGGGTTTCTGGGGTCAAGGTCAAGGTCACTGTTACTTAAAATAGAAAAAGAGTTTCCGGTCAATAACTTTTGTTTCGGTAAAGATATTTGAATAAAACTTGGTATGTATGTAGCTTATATCAAGACAAAGGCTGGGATTGATTTTGGGGTTTCTGGGGTCAAGGTCAAGGTCACTGTTACTTAAAATAGAAAAAGGGTTTCCGGTCAATAACTTAACTTAGGAATGAGCTATCATGATGAAACTTGGTGTATAGAAAACTTATATAAAGTTGTAGCTTAGGATTGATTTTGGGGTTTCTGGGATCAAGGTCAAGGACATTGTTACTAAAAATAGGGTTAGGGTTAGGTTAGGGTTAGGGTTAGATTATCTTCTACATGCATGGAGGGATTTTGATGAAAGTTGGCACAATTGTTCACCATCATGAGACGGAGTGTCATGCGCAAGAACCAGGTCCCTAGGTCTAAGGTCAAGGTCACACTTAGAGGTCAAAGGATACAAGAATGAAAACTTTGTCCGGAGCATATCTTCTTCATGCATAGAGGGATTTTGATGTAACTTGGCACAATTATACACCATCATGAGACGAAGTGTCTTGCGCAGTTCCCTTCTTTAGAATTACTTCCCTTTGTTGTTACTATAAATAGCTTATATTGTAACTTTTTCATTAATTGACGTAGGGAAAAATCGAGACCACTTTTCTGTAGTACAACATGCATGTTACATCCAATTTTTAGGTGTATTTTGACCAATCTCTACCTGGTAAGGATTTCTGTGTGGACTTAAAAAAAAAATTTTGTATTTTTTTTTTTTTTTTTTTAAGATTAACTTCCCTTAGTTGTTACTATAAATAACTTATATTGTAACTTTTTTTTATAATTGACCGTAGGGAAAAACCAAGACCACTTTTCAGTGGTACAACATAGTTGTTACTTTCTAATTTTAGGTGTATTTTAAGGTATCTCTACCTGGTAAGGAGTTTTTTTGTGGACTTAGAAAAACAAAAGAATTACAATGATTACTAAACAACCACAAAATTAAAATTACATCTGCAAATACAGGTGCTAGAGTAAAGAAATTTGCTGTGACGGGCGTATATTGTGACATTCTGGCACTCTTGTTTATTCTTATGAAAAGTGTTGAAAACCTGGTTTCGTGGCATTGCCGCGTTTCTTGTCTTAGTCATGTGTCTGCTAAACCTGAAACTAATGGTTCGAACTTGAAAAGAATATTTGAAGTTAAGTGATTTTTTAACATAGCACGATTCATTTATCATTTAGAACAGGATTTTTTTGGCAGATATATGACATCATGTTAATTACCACCTCAGCATAATTTGATGACAGGGGCTAAGGTAATGGTTGTTATAAATTGAAAATTTCTGTGTATTTGGACTCTGAAATGATCAACCAGTTGAAGACCTTTATTCTTTGATTGACTGCGGGTCCACAGGTCCATCCTTAGGCGAGGCGTTCTATGTTCTCTGTGACGATTTAATAAAAGACATAACTTCGATTGATCTGAATCTCACTTGAACTTCATTATAAGATAACCTGTACCTTTCTCTCATGGAGTAGAGCTTTTGTCATTACCTTTGTGGTATCTCTTGAAACTGCTTTATGGGATAAAAACATTTCTACGAGAAATTTCAGTCCTCATGGTAAAGAGCAGGTACACCACAGTGACTGTGAAAAAATAACTGAAGTGATTTGTAATAAGATTTTGATAATTATTTTTCTTTTAAAATATCATTAAAGTGTTCTAAACTTCATAAAGTTGCAAAAGACATTTACCAAGCTATTTTCCAGATACCAGTGTTTAAAAGCCTGAGCAGACCAAATGCTAGGATGAGCTGCATGGCCAAGCTTGTTTGATTTGCTTTGATTTATATGGGATAGGCAAAAATTGTCAGGATAGTTCTTCTAAATGGAAAAATACCTTCTGTCATTGAAAACATTTTTGCTGTAACTCAAGCTGTGTGGTGTTAATAAATTCCCCAAGTTCTATATGCTACATTGCCAAAGATGGACTGAAGTTTGTTGTGATAATTGTCCCATAAGTCATCTAAAAACGTTTTTTCAATTATTTCCAGATCGACCAGAACTATAGTTAGAGCTACTGTCAGATTTTATTGCTTGGCGGCAAAGGAACACAATGTATGGATAGCACATTATAACATATTTCTTAAATGTGAAGGAACTCCAATGTCATAAAACGTATTGTTTCCATTATATATGTTTTGTAGTAAGGGAGATAATGTGGTCTTCGTCTGTCTTGGTGTGGGTATTTGAGGAGTATACCATTCAACATACGAGTGGGGCCTTAGTGGCAAAGTGGTTAAGATCATCAACATAGAACCACATGCTCCAGACCACAGTTGGCTTGAAACCTTGGTGGGAGTGTAGAATTCTTTTATATGAGGAAGTATTTAGCTTGCGTATGGAAGGTTTGTGGTTCTACCCATGTACTTATCCATGTCTGAAATCATGCCTGTACATAAAAAGTTGGAAAGTCAAAATATGAGGTATTCTTTGTGTGAGTTAAACCCAGCAAGATCTAAAACAGAAATGGCATTCAAAATGGTATTAAAGAATTTATATTATATATAGCAAGACCTCAGGGTCCAACTTTTTAAAACTGAGTATTAAGACCTGACTCAGCGTGCAGCCTTGCCATTGGTTAATTACTGAAATTTGTACTCTTAAATAATAGTTTGATGGTTAAGTGTTGAAACTGGTCTTTTGTGATGACATAGATATACTGTGAAATCATTTGAATTAGCTGACATGAAATTTTACGTCAAAAGCAAAATAAAGTCTGCTTCCTGAAAAAACCAGTGCTAGCGCCATATGAGAAATGGTCTTGATCCCAGTGGGGCTCTAACCCATGACCCCTGGATTGAATTTGTTTATATTACCACTATTAGATAAATGGATTGTTTTTGCACATAAAATATGATGTAAAGAATGTCAGGAAACTTTATACAAAGTTTTTATCACTATCAAATGACTACCATTCCCATTCAGTGGACACCCGTAGAACTGAGTTGATACATGGGCTTGGCTTCACCCCAATTTCACATTATTTGGGTCAATTTATACCTAAATTCCATGTATATTTTGATATCTTGGGGCAGATTACAATGTAAAAAATTTACTAACAATGTAAAAACTTGACCATGATATCTTGTTCTGTATGGCCATTAACATCAAATTACAAGCCTGGGAAGATATAAGTGGAAGGTTTGTATTGATAAGGAAGCATGGAATGGCCATTTACTTACCAATTTTATTCCTTCATTCCAGTATAATCCTTGTGAAATAAATGTATGGCAGGATCAGTTACCACATTGGTAAAGATAAAAAAAATGTTCTAGGTTACTTTTTTTTTGCCATTAAAAAAACCCATTAATTTTTATGTTTTATTTGTCAGAGTTCAGAAGATAGTCTCTCCCTATACTTAGAAAATCTGAACTATAACTCTTTTCTTACATATAGTCCAGCACTTGCAGGCGTGCGATGGCACCCGCAGGCAGTTCTCTTGTTACCCCTTTTGCACACTCTGTTAGATCCAGTTAGTTGCATGTGGTTAGAAACACTGTGTACCTGGGAGAGTTCCATTACTAATGGGTAAGAAATTCAGGGTTGTAGTCTTACCTGGGAGAGTTCCATTACTAATGGGTAAGAAATTCAGGGTTGTAGACTTAAACACCTTAACTTAAAGTCTTCATAATATTACAGTATTTCATACTCAAACAAGTAGACCCCAAAATTGTTGAAATTAACTGATTACAGGATATTTAAGGGAAAGGCAGTGTAGTTTTAAATCTCATTTTGTCTGCTATATCATCATTTACCATTCAGGACAGTGATTTGTCTTACTAACTTTTCATCACAATCATTTTGTTTCATTGACACTGTAATACAGAATTTTTTATATATATATATATATATATTTGAACTTAAGTGAAATGTTTTCTTAACATTAACATGATCAGACAGATTCTCCACTATTTCAAATGAGAATGAAATAATTATCATGTTTTACAAATGATAGGTAATCTATTTGCACGTTCAATAGTGTTTAAATGATGCGGTAAGTACTAAAATGGCTGTCTCTGATTTCAAAGCGCTGTACATAACATTCATTGGTGGTCCAATTTGAACATTTCATTGAGAGGGGGCATTTATGTATGAATGACACAAGGATTTTGCACAAAGTCAATCTTTCCTTCCTTTATAATAGAGCGAGGCTGTTCATTCAGTCATTTATTCAAAAATTTCTATAATATCAGTCTTTTTTTTGTTTGTGTGAAGTGTGTATATAAGACTCATTTGTTAATGCATGCGTTCTGCATTTTCTCCTTGATGATGCCACTTTGTAATATAAAGGACAGTAAACGAGAAGTGTAGGAGCACAAATTCTAGGAATCTGGCATAGTATGTCTGCCACACTTTCAATTATTACCTGTACAATAAGCCATGATAACATCTGTGATAACTTAGCTTCCCACTGAGCGTGTGCCAAATCTGCCAATCAAATTGACTGACAGGTAGACTCTCGACCAATAGGAGAGCAGCTTGCTGTGGGAATGAGACAATATGGTTGCCAGTGTTATGATTTGTAGCAGGGAATTGTATTGTCAGGAACTGCAGGAGAAAAGTCAAGATTAATGAATGTTGGCATGTATTTGGGGTATCATGATTTTTGTGTAATGAGAGATAAGATTTTCTCAGATGCAGATACTATTTTGTTTTACACCACATAGATAAGTCAAGAAAGGTCTTATAAAAAGCCATGGGCAGCATGATTTAAAGTTTTAATCTAATAATTATTTTCTTGAAAAAATGAACACAGTAGTTAATAGTGTCAGTGGTGAGCTGGTTTACGACCTCATAACATGTCATAGGTAGATCTGTCTTAGAAACAATGCCAGTGATACAGTTGTATTAGCCCTGTTGAACAGATAATGTGCTATAAAACTAATGTGCCTGCCTTGAAATGTGAAATGAATAAAAATAAAAATCAAACTCATTTTTTTACCTTCAAAAATTAACTTTCAGTTCATGAAATAATTGTTATCTGATGTCAGTTGTGGGGAAAATAAAATTGGCTTTTGGGTTGGAAATTTTTTTTAAACATTGATATAGATTTTGATCATTGCTAAACTGTGTAAGATTGTCAAAATATCTTCATGCACCATTGCTTTAGAAGCAGTCACCATAGTTTCGCTGGAAATGAAAATTTTCAGTCTTGTCTTGCCAAAAAATGTTGCACTTGAATTCCCCTCAGTTTGGATGAAAACTTAAAACTGTAGACCTTCAAAAGTAAAAAAAAATATAAAAAGAATAGAACCTTTGGCAGAAAAACAATTCAGTCATGGTGTGGGGCTGCCAGTTCGCTTGTTAGTAGAACTAACATTTGATATATACTAAGGCTTACATGTTAAATTGTATAATTGAGAAAATGTGCTCCTAAATCTTTTTTTTTTTCCTTCGTAGACGGATGTTTAAATCACATTTCATAAAGGAGCATTTTGCAGGAAATGAGAGTTCAGCTTTTATTCGGTGTTCATAGCTAGAAATAAAATAATTATGCACTATTGATGGCAACATTCACTAGGAACTTATTAACCTCCTATATTTGAAATTGCCAGGCCTTGAGTGGTCATAATAATCTATGCCAAAATGCCTTTTTCAAGGGCAGATAACTCTTTTGCAATACCGGTGACCTATGATTTTTGTCGAGACCACTTGCAGACCAAATCACTTTGACATGCATGGATCGATCTTGTTTATATTTGGCATGAATCTTCACCTCAATGAGAAGGAGTGTCATGCGCAAACCCCATTTTCCTATCTCAAAGATCAAGGTCACAGTTGGAGGTCAAAGGTCAAAGGTCAAATTGAAGTTTGTCCGGAGCATTTCTTCTTCGTGCATTGTGGGATTTTAAAGTACTTGTCATGAATGTTCACCATTATGAGACGGAGTGTCTTGCGCAAGAACCAGGTCCCTAGGTCTAAGGTCAAGGTCAGACTTGACAGCTTGTGGGCTTGACATTCTGACAGTGGGCATACTTGTTACTGCATATTTTTGTTTCTTTGATGATTGTCCTTCTGGCTTCAACATCCAAAGTTTGAGGAAATTTATTATTGGAAAAAATTTCGCCAATCTCATATATACAGGGAATTCTAGAGACTACGCCTTTAATAATGTGACTGCTATATTTAATTGTCACTATGAACATAACATTATATTGATTTGTTAAATTTTGCTTTTTGATAATTGTTTTCCTATATATTTGTCTAAGGTTTGAATATTTTATAAAAGTAGAAGAAAAAACTAATTTGACTTCATTGTGGAATATTGAAAGGTGCACTTTCATAGCTATGCTCTAAATTTCACTTAAAGGGTCGTGACTGCTACATTTTTTTTTTATAATGAACATGAGATATATTAATTTCTTGTTAAATTTTACTTTTGAAGTGTTTTCTTCTATGTTGGTTCAAGGTGAGAATATTTGAGTCTTGAGAAAGAGTTTATTGACTTCATTGTGTAAAATCATTACATTGTGGAATATTGAAAGGTGCATTCTCATGCTCTGTTCGTGCTATTTAGACAGCTGCTTTATCCATTTTAACATAAAAATGAATACCTGATGAGACTTTAATTTATTTACATAACCATAAAATCTATAAAAATTAGTTGCCTTGAATTACACTAGAATTATGTCTAGTGTAAATGGGGTCTTCATGCCATCTGTTTTCATACAATAAGTTTATTATCAGTCCTCTTGGATAGCCAGAATGCAGCTGGTTACAAATATCTCTCATAAACTACTGTGTGACACTATCTGGCTGGAGTTCCTTGGATAACTTCTCATTCTGGAGTGAAAACAGAAGTTATTTGTATTGGTTTCCAGATAACTATTTTGCATGTTCTGTGCTTTTTAAAACGGCCAATATTTCAAGAGCACAAAACTATTAATTAAGAGTGTGTAAGGCAATAGTTCTCTGAGACTGTTCGACTAGGACAATTCCCCTGTGAGGCAATAGTTTGACTAGGAGGATGATTCCTCTGTGAGGCAATAGTTTGACTAGGAGAAGGATTCCCCTGTGAGGGAATAGTTTGACTAGGAAGACAATCCCCCTGTGAGGGAATAGTTTGACTAGGAGGACAATGCCCCTGTGAGGGAATAGTTTGACTAGGAAGACAATCCCACTGTGAGGGAATAGTATGACTAGGAGGACAATCCCCCTGTGAGGGAATAGTTTGACTAGGAAGAATATCCCCCTGTGAGGCAATAGTTTGACTAGGAGAACAATGCCAAGTGTGGCAATACTTTGACTAGGAGGACAATTCCCCTGTGAGGCAATAGTTTGACTAGGAGGACAATTCCCCTGTGAGGCAATATTTTGACTAGGAGGACAATCCCCCTGTGAGGCAATATTTTGACTAGGAGAACAATCCCCAAGTGCGGCAATACTTTGACTAGGAGGACAATCTTCCTGTGAGGCAATAGTTTGACAAGGAGGACAATTCCCCTGTGAGGCAATAGTTTGACTAGGAAGACAATCCCCCTGTGAGGCAATATTTTGACTAGGAGGACAATCCCCCTGTGAGGCAATATTTTGACTAGGAGAACAATCCCCTAGTGCGGCAATACTTTGACTAGAAGGACAATCTTCCTGTGAGGCAATAGTTTGACTATGAGGACAATGCCCCTGTGAGGGAATAGTTTGACTAGGAAGACAATCCCCCTGTGAGGGAATAGTTTGACTAGGAGGACAATCCCCAAGTGCGGCAATACTTTGACTAGGAAGACAATGCCCTGTGAGGCAATAGTTTGACTAGGAAGAATATCCCCCTGTGAGGCAATAATTCTATGAGTCTGTTTGACTAGGAGAACAATCTTCCTGTGAGGCAATAGTTTGACTAGGAGGACAATTATCCCCCTGTGAGGCAATAGTTTGACTAGGAGGACAATCCCCTTTAGAGGGAATAGTTTGAGTAGGAGGACAATCCTCCTGTGAGGCAATATTTTGACTAGGAGGACAATCCCCAAGTGCGGCAATACTTTGACTAGGAGGACAATCTTCCTGTGAGGCAATAGTTTGACTAGGAAGAATATCCGTCTGTAAGGCAATAAGTTTGACTAGGAGGACAATCTCCTGTGAGGCAATATTTGACTAGAGAATATCCCCTAAGGCAATATTTGGACTAGGAGGACAATCTTCCTGTGAGGCAATAGTTTGACTAGGAGAATATCGTTGTGAGGCAATAATTCATGAGGCTGTTTGACTAGGAGGACAATCTTCCTGTGAGGCAATAGTTTGACTAGGAAGAATATCCCCCTGTAAGGCAATAATTCTGTGAGGCTGTTTGACTAGGAGGACAATCTTCCTGTGAGGCAATAGTTTGACTAGGAAGAATATCCCCCTGTAAGGCAATAATTCGATGAGACTGTTTGACTAGGAGGACAATCTTCCTGTGAGGCAATAGTTTGACTAGGAGGACAATTATCCCCCTGTGAGGCAATAGTTTGACTAGGAGGACAGTCCCCCTGTGAGGCAATAGTTCTCTGAGACTGTTTGGCTTGAAGTACAATCCTCCTGTGAGGCAATAGTTCTATGATAGGCAGTGGTTCTCTTAGACTGTTTGACTAATACTGTCTATGAGTACAACTATAAGTACAATCCCTGCGTAAGGTAAAACTAAGTGTTTAGATAGATAGGAACAATGTATGTAATAATTAGCTGGTAATAATTGTACAATTTGTAGATTAGTTTATACAGGATTCATAGCAGTCTTTTATGATATCTTTGACTGAAATGGACAGGCATGTAACTTAAAACTGCCTGGTATTTATATAAACAAATCATGGCTGAGTAGTAAGGATGCTGACTTCTGAATAACTTCCCCCATCAATGATATGGGTTTGAAACTTTTCTTGGTGGTTATAACTAGGTACCTGCTCGTGACAAATAATGCCCAGAGGGGCGTCTTGGGGTTTTCCAACACCATCAAAAGCTGGAAAAGTTGCCATGTGATCAAAATTGTGTTGGTGTGACTCTTAAACCCAACAAAAAAAGGAAGACAAAAATCATCTAAACAAGGCACAATAATTATCTTTAAAACATCAAAATTTCAGTATTTTACATTTTGTTGTTTATCTGTTTTCAGGGAGGAGATGCGTCAGCAGCAGCAGCCAGCAAGCCAGCAGCGGGTGGAGCAGCACCGCCACCTCCCCCACCAGGTCCTCCGGCCCCACCACCGCCCCCACCAGCCACAGCACCAGCTCCAGAAGGGGATGGCGGGCAAGATTCTCATGCAGCTTTGTTTGCTGAGATAAATAGAGGAACTGCTATATCATCTGGTAAGTTATGATCAGCTTGGAGAATTGGTCTTACAGCTGATCTTACAGGCAGTCAGTTACATTTTGGTCAATATTATTAAGGATAAAAGGTAAGGGTAGTTTTCCTGGAAGCACAGAGCACCCCAAGCCCCAACCTAAAACATGGTTGCCCAACTGAAAAAGAATTGTTATGTCTCCCACATGTTGTAGTGTGGGAGATATATTGATTTAGTACTGTCTGTCACAAAGTACGCCCATGCAATTTCTCTGACACCAAACTTCACAAGACTGATCATTGCTAGGTCTAGTTGTGCATATCATCAGCAATTTCCAGTTTGATGATTTCAGCAGAGTTATCACCCTTGATGATGATTTGGCCACTTCTCTTATATCATTGGGCAGATTTCCACCAAACCTTACAGGATTGATCAGTGCCAAGTCTCATTATGCATATTTTATTAGCATTTTCTGGTTCGATTATTTTCAGCAGAGTTATGGCCAATGATTTATCAAATTTTTGCCAAGCCCACTTGTGTTGAGCTCGACTGAGTCATCACTTTTGGCCAGCCCGTGTAAGTGCGTGCAACCGTCCGATTTTGTCCGGGCCGTAACTTTGACTTGCTTGGACCAATCTTGTTTATATTTGGCATGAATGTTTTCCTCAATGAGAAGGAGTGTCATTCACAAACCCGATGTTCCAATCTCAAAGGCCAAGGTCACAGTTGGAGGTCAAAGGTCAAATTGAAGTTTGTCCGGAGCATTTCTTCTTCATGCATGGTGGGATTTTGATGTAACTTGGCATGAATGTTCACAATTATGAGACGAAGTGTCATGTGCAAGAATGAGGTCCCTAGGTATAAGGTCAAGGTCACAGACAGCTGGCGGGCTCGACATTCTGCCAGCGGGCATACTTGTTATGTTAGCAACTCTTCTTACATTATTGGGTGGATTTCCATGCCAATTCTCTTTGTGCATATTGTTGAGATGTCCATTTCAGTGATTTTCAGTAGTGTTATGGCCCTTGATTTGTTGTATTTTACCTTGTATGGGCAACTACTCTGAAACCACCAGAAGGAGTTACTCCAAACTTCACTATAGTATTATTGCCAAGATTAGCTGTGCATAGAAGATGATCCCTATGGTTTTAAGGTCAGTACGTCAAAGGTCAAGGTAACAGGGATCTGAACACTGCAAACTATTTCTGCATGGCAATTTGAGAATCACTTGACCAAGAACCTTCAAACATGATAGCATGTTTTGACTTAATGAAGTAGAAGACCCCTATTGTTTTTGGGGTCAGTGAATCAGAGGTCAAGATCACAGGGGCCGGAACCGTGAAAACCTTTGACCCAGTATCTTCAGACTTAATAATATCAGTGGGCTTATGAAGTTGATGACCCCTATTGTTTTGGGGGTTAGTAGGCCAAAGGCCAAGGTCATATTGATTATGACACTGAAAATCGGACAAGCTATCATGAGGGGCATATGTGTTGTACAAACAGCTCTTGGTTATCATTTTCTTGTATATTCTGACCAATCTTTTCTTGGCTCAGATTATATTTTGAGATGGAAAAGGACATAATATTATACAAAAAGAGAATAGCCTCAGAAACAAAACATAGGGTCTGAACATAGACTAGGCAGTCTGTAATGCATTTTATTATACCCCTACGGGTTGAAGACCAGTTTCGGGAACTAAAGGAATGCACTTTTCCGTCTGTCATTCCGTCCCTCCATCTGTCTGTCTGCAATTTCGTGTCCAGTCCATAACTCTGTCATTCATGAAGGGATTTTAATATTTCTTGGCACAGATGTTCCCCATGATGAGACTCCATGTCATGCACAAAAGCCAGACCCCTGGCTCAAAGGTCAAGGTCACAATTGGAGGTCAAAGATCAACAGGGCTTTTCTCCTGTCCAGTCCATAACTATGCCATCCATGAAGGGATTTTAATATTACTTGGCACAAATATACCTTATAATAAGACGATGTGTTCTGCACAAGTTTCAGACCCTAGCTCAAAGGTCAAGGTCACACTTGGCTGTCAAATGTTTACATGGCATGAACAGGGTCTGTTTCATGTCTGGTCCATAACTCTGTCATTCATTAAGGGATTTTAATATTATTTGGCAGAAATATTCCCAATGATAAGTTGACATGTCAAGGTCAAAATTGGAGGTCAAAGGTTAACATGTATTTTTTCTGTCCAGTCCATAGCTCTGTCATCCATCAAGGGATTATAATATTACTTGGCATAAATGTTCTCCATGATGAGATGATGTGTCATGCGCAACACCCAGAACCAATTATGCCCCCTTTTGGATTTAAAAAATTCTGGTTAAATTTTGCATGCAAGTACATAATATAATTATGGCTATTATTGGCATATAGCTTTGAAACTTATTTTTTCTAGGTCAATACCAATCTCACTTTACCAAGTCCCATAACTCTGACATGTATTTTGGGCAGATTATGTCCCCTTTTGGACTTAGAAACTTCTGGTTAAAGTTTTACATGCAATTTCCTATCTCCAATACTGATGCAGATATTGAATTGAAACTTCACATGTGTCTTTGGGGTTATGAAACTAGGTGAAAGCATAAAGTCCTATAACTCTGACATGCAATTTGGCCAAATTATGCCCCCTTTTGGACTTAGAAAATCCTGGTTAAAATTTTGCATGCAAGTACATATAGCTATTACTTAAAGGCATATAGATCTGAAATTTATTTTTTATTTTTCTAGATCAATTACCAACCTCACTTGGTCAAGTCCCATAACTCTGACAAGAGTTTTGGGCAAATTATGCCCCCTTTTGGACTCAGAAAATTCTGGTTAAAGTTTTGCGTCTGCAAAACATGCAGACATTAAATTGAAACTTGTCTTCGGGGTTATAAAACTGGTTGATTGTATCAAATCTCATAACTCTGACTTGTATTTTGGGCAAATTATGCCCCCTTCTGGACTTAGAAAACTTCTGGTTAAAGTTTTGTGTTGAAACTCTATTGATATTTTAACATTAGATTAATATTCCTGCTTCTGTAACAACGAAAAGAATAGTGGAGCACTGGCTGTCTTACGGACAGCTCTTGTTTGTTTAGGATTAACTTCCCTTTTGTTGTTACTATAAATAACAATAGAGAAAATAAGGTGCCTTCCAGTAGGGGACTTTGTATTGCATAGCAAAACTTCATTCACTTGTTTGACCTTGCGGGGTGGGGTTTCTCATCAGTCCAGTACATTATTGTGCAGGGTATGTAGTACATGTAACCAATATATCACTGAATTTTAGTTGGTTACCGAAGATTACGGAATTAAACAGTTATATTGCTCTACCTGTTTTGCTCGTTTTTTGAGATTACCATTATTTGCATAAGTCAGAGATGCACTCTGTCCCACCAGGTCTAATAAAACACACAATACTAAACTATTTAAGAAAGTTGTGAACTCAAAAGAGCAATCTTTCGCCGTTATGGCCCATTCATATTCTTCTATAATTGGGGCCATTCACAGGCTTCTTTCTACTGAAAAATTTCTTTCAAATTGTGCAGTTACCTCAAACATCGACTTTTCATCAAGGTTTTTAGCTTGACTATTCACCACAGCGTCGGCATTGGCGTCACACCTTGGTTAAGTTTTTCGTACCAGTCCACATTTTGACAGTCTTTTGAGATAAAGCTTTGAAATTTTCAACACTTGTTTACCATCATCATGGCCAGTTATAGGCAAGAGTACATAACTCCATCAAGGATTTTGGCTGAATTATGGCCCCTTTTGACTTAGAAATCATGGTTAAGTTTTTCGTACCAGTTCATATTTTGACAAAGTCTTTTAAGACAAAGCTTTGAAACTTTCAACACTTGTGTACCATCACCATGGCCAGTTATAGGCAAGAGTACATAACTCCATCAGGGATTTTGGCTGAATTATGGCCCCTTTCGACTTAGAAATCTTGGTTAAGTTTTTCGTACCAGTTCATATTTAGACAAAGTCTTTTGAGATAAAGCTTTGAAACTTTCAACACTTGTTTACCATCACCATGTCCAGTTATAGGCAAGAGTACATAACTCCATCAAGGATTTTGGCTGAATTATGGCCCCTTTTGAATTAGAAATCTGGGTTAAGTTTTTCGTACCAGTTCATATTTTTTGTAAAGTGTTTGACATATGGCTTTGAAACTTTTATCACTTATTTAGTATAATAGTCGCTATCTATAGGAAAGAGTACATAACTCTGTCCTCTATTTTGGCTGAATTATGGCCCTTTTGGACTTTGAAATTGGTTCTGTTTTCATACAAGTCCATGTTTTGTCTAAAATATTTGACATATGGCTTTTAAACTTTGAACACTTGTTTATCATTATGATTTCCATCTGTAGGCAAGAGTACATAACTATTTTGACTGAATTATGGCCCTTTTTGGACTTTGAAATTGGCTCATACATTGCCATTAGTGCAAGACTTATCGAAATAAAAGAAATACAGGAACATTGTTTGTCTAATCTATTTATTTCTTTTGTCTGAATATCCGTGGAAATATTTTGACCCCATTCTTCAATCAATGCTTCGAATAGTCGAACGCGCTGTCATCAGACAGCTCTTCTTATTATGCCTCCCTGCACTGGGAACATTGTTTTTGCCCTGTCCGTCCATCCATCCATCCGTCACACTTCATTTCCAATCAATAACTGGAGAACCATTTGACCTAGAACCTTCATACTTCATAGGGTGGCAGGGCTTATGGAATAGACGACCCCTATCGATTTTGGGGTCACTCCATCAAAGGTCAGGGTCACAGGAGCCTGAACATGGAAAACCATTTTCGATCAATAACTTGAGGACCACTTGACCCAGAATGTTGAAACTTCATAGGATGATTGGACATGCAGAGTAGATGACCTCTGTTGATTTTGTGGTCACTCTATTAAAGGTCAAAGTCACAGGGGCCTGAACATGGAAAACAATTTACGGTCAAAAACTTGAGAACCACTTGACCCAGAATGTTGAAACTTCATAGGATGATTTTACATGCAGAGTAGATGACCCCTATTGATTTTGGGGTCACTCTATTAAAGGTCAAGGTCACAGGGGCCTGAACATGGAAAACCATTTCCGTTCAATAACTTGAGAACCACTTTACCCAGAATGTAGAAACTTCATAGGATGATTGGACATGCGGAGTAGTTGACCCTATTGATTTTGGGGTCACTCTATTAAAGGTCAAGGTTGCAGTGGACAGAACATGGAAATCCATTTCTGGTCAATAATTTGAGAACCCTTCAAACTTCACATTATGCAATATTGAAATATTGACAAAATGCACATGACCGCTAAATATTATGACTTACACCTAAAACATCAATGTCATATATACTGGCTCTGTTATAGCATTATATTAAAACACAGAGTTATTAAACTTCGTTTAGAACATTTTATTACAATAAACCCATAAAACAGTGAGAAAACTGCTTATATCATATTAAAAAACTAGTTATACAAAACATTGTTACCATATCAATAAGATCATTAGTAAAGTAATTATTTGACAACCATTTGGTCTACATATGGTAATTAATTGAAACAATTAAAGAACAAAGGTGGGAAAATTAGTACTTAGTTAGTACAATAAGATGTGATGATATTATAGCACTTGTGGTAATGCCTCCTCATTACTTATTTTGCTGGAAAAGTGATTTTATTAGTGCAGATATAACAGGAAGTCTGTATTATGATGTTGGTAGATAATAGGAAATTAATTATCACAAGTGTTCTAATTAACAATAAAATAACTGCTGTAACTGATAACAGAAGTACGCTCAGAGACAGACATACTCATGATAATTTAGTGTACTGTAAATTGGCCATACAGGAGATTTGATGTTTTTGCAGCTTTTTGTCATTTTGCATCTTTTAAATTCTTTTTGGTAAAACTGAAGTTCTCACAAAAAGCTCACAGGAGGTAACTCCTGAGGGTATTCAAAATGTTATTAAAAATTAATCTAGTTGGTGTCAAGACTAGTAAACAGTATGTTAAACTTTAAACTCGTTAATTTTTAAAAGAAGTCTTTAGAGAAAGTCTGTTGACAAAATAACTGTACACTTCTGAAAAATAAAAATAAAAAGAATCCATTTTATTTCAATATTTCTCGAGTTTTTTCCCCTTATTTTTCAGTCTCAGATATTCATGATGCAAGGATATAAAGTTGTGCATAAAAGAAGGAATTCATGTATACAAGTAGTGTTGATTGGAAATGGCTATTTTGAGCATTTTAGAACCTGAGCTTCTTTTTCTAATTGCAGGCCTTAAGAAGGTAACAGATGATATGAAGACACACAAGAACCCGGCACTGAGGGCCGGCAGCACAGTGACAAGTTCATCTGGGGTTCGCACTGGACCTGCTCCCTTCAAGGCAACAGTTCCTCCCAAACCTGCCCCAAAACCTGGCAGCAAACCTGCACCTGCTGCCAAGCCACCAGTGCTTGAACTTCAGGATAAAAAATGGATAGTGGTAAGTAGATGGGGTGTCAGTAAAATGGCCATTGTCGTTAATCTTTACCCTGCTTTCCAAAATGGACTTGTCCATCATTCAATTGGGCAGTACCATTTATCATTCAAAAGGGTTCACTGTAAATTTACTGACTGAATAGCGTACAGTGCAGCCATGCAGGCTGATCTTGGTCTGCACTGGTCGCAAAGGCAAAATCACTTGCCACCAGCAGGCTAAAGGTTAATACAAATGGCTTTGCCTCAACTAAAATTTTAGAATATAAAAGTGAATGACATGTTATCATAAATTATGTTCACAAAACATTTTCTTCAGAGTTTGATAATGAAACTTTGTTTATCGTTGGTATTAAAATATTGCAAGCCGTTGGTTAAAATTAAATGATAACATATGACTATTTTCAAGCCACTATTCAGTATTGATGATCAGTCTTAACTAGAATTTTATCTTGAATTTCTAAAAACAAAAATGCCAAAATTTTAACATCAAACTCAGCTGAGACTGAAAAATGTTTCGTATGCATGGGGCCAGAATTGTAATTCCCATATACCCTCATTATAAAAATTTTCTGGAGGTCCATCTTTTTCAAATTATTCTGGCAGAAACTAAGCATATGACCCTGTCTATTTTTTTATCAGCTGGAGTATCTAAGCATATCATAATTCCTTGAAACGTAAGGTTATAACAAATTCTACACTGTAGAAAAAAAGTTGAGATTCAAATATGCAATACCTTAACCAATGTTTAAATGTCTGTTTAAAATGTTAGCTTGCTACTTGCAGGAATATCAAGTAGGAAACAAAACTATGGTGATAGAAGATACAAACATCAAGCAGGCAGTGTATATGTTTAAATGTCAAGATAGTACCTTACAGATCAAAGGAAAAGTCAACTCCATCATTGTAGGTAAGTGCATGTTCACATGCCGAGATAATACTTTACAAATGAAAGGAAATGTCAGCTCCATCATTGTAGGTAATGTCAGCTCCATCATTGTAGGTAAGTGCATGTTTATATGTCGAGATAATACTTTACAAATGAAAGGAAATGTCAGCTCCATCATTGTAGGTAATGTCAGCTCCATCATTGTAGGTAAGTGCATGTTTATATGTTGAGATAATACTTTACAAATGAAAGGAAATGTCAGCTCCATCATTGTAGGTAATGTCAGCTCCATCATTGTAGGTAAATGCATGTTTATATGTCGAGATAATACTTTACAAATGAAATGTCAGCTCCATCATTGTAGGTAATGTCAGCTCTATCATTGTAGGTAAGTGCATGTTTATATGTTGAGATAATACTTTACAAATGAAATGTCAGCTCTGTCATTGTAGGTAATGTCAGCTTCATCATTTTGGGTAAGTGCATGTTTATGTGCCGAGATAATACTTTACAAATTAAAGGAAATGTCAGCTCTATCATTGTTGGTAAGTGCATGTTATATGTCGAGATAATACTTTACAAATGA
Source organism: Mercenaria mercenaria (assembly GCF_021730395.1). Taxonomy (NCBI): domain Eukaryota; kingdom Metazoa; phylum Mollusca; class Bivalvia; order Venerida; family Veneridae; genus Mercenaria; species Mercenaria mercenaria. Next base: position 69,166,766 of record NC_069376.1, on the reverse strand, counting down.
AATGTCAGCTCCATCATTGTAGGTAATGTCAGCTCCATCATTGTAGGTAAGTGCATGTTTATATGTCGAAATAATACTTTACAAATGAAATGTCAGCTCCATCATTGTAGGTAATGTCAGCTCCATCATTGTAGGTAAGTGCATGTTTATTTGTCGAGATAATACTTTACAAATGAAATGTCAGCTCCATCATTGTAGGTAATGTCAGCTCCATCATTGTAGGTAAGTGCATGTTTATATGTTGAGATAATACTTTACAAATGAAATGTCAGCTCCATCATTGTAGGTAATGTCATCTCCATCATTGTAGGTAAGTGCATGTTTATATGTCGAGATAATACTTTAAAAATGAAATGTCAGCTCCATCATTGTAGGTAATGTCATCTCCATCATTGTAGGTAAGTGCATGTTTATATGTTGAGATAATACTTTAAAAATGAAATGTCAGCTCCATCATTGTAGGTAATGTCAGCTCCATCATTGTAGGTAAGTGCATGTTTATATGTCGAGATAATACTTTACAGATGAAATGTCAGCTCTATTATTGTAGGTAAGTGCATGTTTATATGTCGAGATAATACTTTACAAATGAAATGTCAGCTCCATCATTGTAGGTAAGTGCATGTTTATATGTCAAGATAATACCTTACAAATGAAAGGAAATGTCAGCTCCACTATTGTAAGTGTATGTTTATTTGTCAAGGTATACTTAACAAAGTTAAAGGAATATGTAACTCATTTCTTTATATAAGTAAGTACATGGTTGAATGTTGAGATAAATATGTTACAGATCAAAGGAAAAGTCAACTTGATCATTATATGTAAATGCATGTTTAAATTAATAAATTGTACTTCATAAGTGAAAAGAAATTTCAGCTTCATCATAGTAAGTACATGTTTGGATGTAAAGCTAGTACTTTGCAAGAGAAATGAAAACTCTGAGTCTTTGTAGCGGAGTGGTTAAGGTCGTTGACTCCCAGATTGCTTGTCCCTCCTTAATGTGGGCTTAAAACCTTGCTTGGGGTATATATGTTTTTTCATGTGAGGAAGCTATCTAGCTGGCTTATGAAAGGTTCTATCCAGTGCCTGCCCTTGCATTCCAAACTACAACATAACAGAAACATTCTTAAATCTGCGTTAAACTTATCCTGAAAAGATAAGATATATACAAGTTCTTTCTCTCATTTTACATTTACAGATAGTTGTAAGAAGGTAGCCATAGCATTTGATGATGTAGTATCTTCTATAGAATTTGTCAACTCACAGAGTGTTCAGGCACAGGTATACATTGTACTTTTTCTTTCATTTTGGCACTCACAGAAAGTATAAAGTTTCAAGTTATAAAAAATGGTTCAGAGATCAATCTTAAAATACAGGCCTGTCTTAGGGCAATTTCAATATTGACTTCGTGCTCATGAAGTCCTGTCCTGGAGTCTGAGAAGCTTAGATTTGAAGATGTGTTCATGTAGCATTTGACAAATGTCAGTATAAAAAAATTGTTTTGTAACATGGTTGAAGTTGTGGGAGAGAAATAAAGCCAAAACATAATTTTAGTATTACAGTAGCGTAATAAAGCTTTGATGTTCATGATGTTTTAAATACAGGAGACATTGGTCAAATTTACTTTATCTATGATAGGTAAAGAAAGAAGAAATTTTGATGTTTCAGCTTGAAAAGCTAAGATGTGATAATTAAAAGAATATTACATCTGTGTTTTTCTACATTGAACTAATCAAGCTCATTGAATAGATAAAATGTTCCAGTTTTGAGATATTTTTGAGATTGTTTTAAGCTTATTTGGGTGACTGTACTGACTTCATTGGCACAAAAAATCATCTTCATTCTTTTCCACAATTTCAGGTGATGGGAAAATGCCCCACTGTTAGTATTGACAAGACTGATGGGTGTATGATGTACCTCAGTAAAGACTCGTTAGATGCCGAAATAGTCACGGCTAAGTCATCTGAAATGAATATCTTAGTCCCTAAAGAAGACGGAGATTTCGTAAGTACTCTTCATTTTTTTCTCCAAGGAAACAATTTTTTTTTTCCAAAGAATAAAAAAAATAATCAGGTTTTAAATTGATGGTTTGGTTTGTGTAGAAATAAATGCAACTTTAAGTAGACATTTTTAACTTCAAGTAAATGATATAATATGTGGATAAAAAAGATGTTAGACCCAGATTATTACATTAATTTGATGCTGTGATAAAACACTTCTGATGAAGAACATTTAACCTATTCTGTGAAATCATTGATATTCATGGTGGGCTACTTTTTATGGCTTTTGTGATTGTATCAATCCACGCTATTGAATTTCTAACCTTACCCTGCTAAATTTCTAGAATGGACATGGTCCATCATTCAGTTTGGGCAGTACCATTTATTATTCAGAGGGGTGTTCACTGAAAATTTACTGACTGAATAGAGGCAGATTCACTTGCCGCCAGCAGGCTAAAGGTTAAATAACACTAATTCATGCATGAAATGGTCATTTGTGACAAAACCAGGAAATATGATGCCCAAGAAATTAAATAACTTTACAATAGTATGTATATTTGTACAAAAACATGCCTATTTAGCTCAATAAGGAGAGTACAGGTTCTGGTTTGCGGGGTCTTGAGTTCGATCCCCAGGCAAGGAATATGTTCTACATGACGATTTGATAGAAAAAATTATTCTACCTACACCTTTAATTCATGTGTAGAAGTTATTAGACCAGATACAGAATCCAAGAGGACCAGTTAGGTTAACTGTCAACTGTTACATAATCTGAAATAGTATTGAAAAATAGCGTTAAACCCAAAACAGACAAACAAATTAACATTTTGCAAAGTCAGTTTATTGAAAAGAAAATCTGAGCTTGAATAATGCAGCAGTTGAAATGTGATAAAAGCTGATCATTGCAAACTTTGATCTTTTGAAGAACTGTAGCATACCTTTTTGTAAACTGCATTTTTTGAGCTCATGACTATAAACCTATGAGATAGATAATGGAATTTAACTCAGTGCATACTTATTCATTTTACGAAACTGTATTGTCTCCCTTACTTTCTGAATTGTACTGTGATATTACTTTTTTTCTACAGGCTGAATTCGCTTTGCCAGAACAATTTAAGACTACCTGGAATGGTAAAAAGTTTTCAACAGATTGTACGGAAAGCGTTTGAGACTAGGGCAGCAACATATCTGTTAATACCTGGCTCGATATTTTCTACTGTCTGTGCTTCATTCCATTGTATGTTTTACTGACTCTTCCAAAAAAGTAGTCCTAAAAGTTTGTAACATTTTTATACTTATCTAAGTTATAGACATCTAGCATGAGTAAACAAATTGAATTGTTCAGAGAAAAAATATTGTTATTTATGCCATTTCATTATGCAAATTGCTATCTTTTTCAAAATTAGAGTTATTTGATATTGCAGTTAATTTAAAAGTCGACCATATTTATGTCTTTAATCATTTTTTGTACTATGAATATGTGAATGAAAACCAAAAATCTTAGTGAAGCGAGAAATACTTCAGTATTGGCAGTAATGTAACTTCTCTTAAAATGAAAGCCCTAGAGGTTGATGATTGCTATTCGGATTAAGATTTGATAAATACAGGACAATGAAATGTAAATTGTACATGTTTTCTTGCCGTATTTGAATTCTCGAAAAGTATAATGGTATTCAATTATTATTTTTTCACCTTCCTTTAAAAATTGTACCTGGACATAACATAGTTGCATGGACTTAGTAAAAGAGTAATTTTACTTTTGAAATGTTTTTGATTGACCTTACTTTCTAGGATTTTAAATCACTACATAGTATTACCTAATGGACTGATTTCCAATGTTTGAAACAAATGAGATTATTTTATTGTTAAGAAGAGTGAAAAAATATATAGAACAAACTGATAATGGATGAAATGCTTGCTTGAAGGAGACACATTGCTTAGCTTGAAAAACTTACAATGTAAATTAAATACTTTTTTTCCCCCAATATTAGCTACTGTCTAGCTCAGTGTTATACCTATGAAAGTAAAATGTTTAAATTGCCATAATGACACCCTTTTCAGGATTTTTTGTCTTTCAAACATTTGGTCTCAAATGTGTTTAGTTTGGTAATACAAAATGTACCAGTTTTTGCAGAAGAGTTCAGAAGACGTCAGTTAATGCGGAATTCTTGCATGACAAAGCGATTATCTCTAATTAGATATTCTAATTTTTTATAGAAACATTCAAAGTTATTTTTCCAGAGTTATAATGCCTTAATTGTTGATACACTGTTTTCTTGATTATGTATATTAATTTTTTTAATTCTTGATACTGTATCACATGTTGAAATATTCACTTAGTATATAAAAAGATGTACCCGACTATGCTGGTGTAACATATCAATGTAGTGTGCTAGATGAAATCTGCTTGTCTGTTCTAAATACTGTATTATATGCTGATGGACAAAACCAGTGTCAGGCAAAACATGTCTGGTTAATGTTTTGTACACATGAAAAAAAAAACACAAAAAAGAATAAAACACTTCTGTGACTTTTACAAAATCTTCACCATGTATTTCATGTACTCTATATAATATTTGATGACATAGATAAAAGTCTATAAAGAATTTATGTACAATATAATTACTAATTAAAAAGGATAAAGTGAAATAGTTATGAGAAGAAAATCAGAAGGAATAATATCCTTATTGAAAAGCTGTTTTTGCTTGGGCTTTGACCACTATTGTAAAATTAGGTGGGAGGTGTGTGGTCCGAGAAAATTTTTGTCCTGCACTAAGTATTACATTGTTAGAGCCAGTTTTTTATTGTTATATATTCATTGCAAACATTGCCTCAGTCTGAATGTCAGGATGTGTGTCTTTATGAATATAAATAAATCATTTCAATTTACTGTATGTTTGTAAATGTTTATATTTTATGAACAGTAAGTGTATATTTCTACATTTCATGGGAACAGGTTTTTGCTTTAAGACATAACCCAACTGACATAATATCCTACTTACATATCTGTATGTGCAATATTGATTATAAATGTCAGCCTATGAAGCTCCTTCATGACTTTTTCAGTTTAACAGTAAAATTATAGGGGTCACGACCACACCTTACATGACATCAATACTGATTTATCTAGGAAGATGACTCAAGAGTGGTTCAAATTTGTTTGAAGTTTTCATCACAATGTAGCTAAAATAATTTGTATAAACTAAATGATTGGAATGAGTAAAAGTTTGAAATATTTTACATTTTTATAAGAAATTTTAATATGTTTGTAAGAAATACAGCACTGCATTCTTAAGCAAAAAGATGGTCTTTGAAATCCCTGGTGTCAAAAGAATTCAGCTTGTTTCAGTTTATATACTGTAGTTGACAGGGGGCTGGCAAATCTATCAAAATTCTTTGTTTATTCTTGTTTTAATAAATTTCACGTCCACCTCGGTTTATAGTATGATGTGAATGATGTGTGTAAAATGTATAATTCTTGTTGAACTAAATGTATCCTGCTCAAAATGATTATATATAATTTCTCTGGTAGTTACGAGGATTGTTGTTTGTAGATGTTCTTCTGTCGCTATTCCACAGTTACAGTCAGATTCAAAATCATATTTCCGGCAAAGGTTACACACCTACTATTAAGTTGCCTATTGTTAAGGTGGTTGTATTTACAAAGTCCAAAGAACTGACAATAACTTTTCCAGTTCTAATAGAATTCTATGTGGACTGTGATACCCACCCTCATGCCCTTCAATGAGCTTGTTTTTAACCTTTTCTGGAAGAGACATTGTGATTCTGACTGTATGTATTACATAAAGACAACAGGCCAAACATACTGTGCAATTTGAATTGATCAAAAAATTTAGTGTGATCAAAAACACGAAAAATGGAAATGCTTTAACTTCTTCTACACACACATTGCAAGAATTATTTAGTCTCTTTCAAAAGAAATGCTTGCCTTCTTGCACAGTGCAGCAATAATTTGCTATAAAGTTTGCATTTGCACCTATCAAAAAACAGTAATGAATTTAAATAAATTTGAGAAAGAGGACCACTGTTACTCTCTTGAGATAAGGAATGTGGCATGATCTTTTTGAAAGAAGTGAAGAACAAGTTGAATCCCAGTTATGATTGTTAATAAAGATTATATTTGTATACATAATTTTTACCTGTAGGTCACAACTTTTATACTCTCTTTCAGATATCTGTACTTTTAAAAAGCAAGACTTAGTTCTGATTATAGCAGCATATTTAGTGTTTGTTTATAATGAAAATGTAGCGCATGCTTAAGTTTCTGTATAACTGTGTTTTTGTTTCCTTTTAGCTTCAGTTATGTACAATGTAAGCTTTTGTATAACTTAGGATCAAATAAAATTATTATTTATCTAAGGCATGTGTTTGTTATTTATTAGCTCGACTATTCAAAGAATAGGTAGAGCTGTTGGAGTCGCCAGTGCGTTGGTGCCGGTGTCCACGTCCCGATTTGGTAAAGTTTTTGTATGTAAGCTGGTATCACAGTAACCGCTTGTGGGAATGGATTGAAACTTCACACGGATTTATTCACTGTGATGAACTGACTTATACTGCACAGGTTCCATAATGCTATTTTTCTTTTTTACAAAATTATGCCCCTTTTTCGACTTAAAAATTTTTGGTTAAGGTTTTGTATGTAAGCTGGTATCTCAGTACCCACTTATGGGAATGGATTGAAACTTCACACGCTTGTTCACGGTCATGATCTGACCTGCACTGAACAGGTTCCATAACTCTACTTTGCATTTTGTCAAAATTATGCCCCTTTTTCCACTTAGCAGTTTTTGGTTAAGTTTTTGTATGTAAGCTGGTATCTCAGTACCCACTAATATGAATGGATTGAAACTTCACACACTTTTTCACTGTCATGATGGGACATGCCTTTTTCAACTTATCAGTTTTTGGTTAAGTTTTTAGCTCACCTGAGCACAAAGTGCTTGGGGTGAGCTATTGTGATTGCTCACCACCCTGTGTCTGTCTGTCCGTCGTCCGTCCACACTTCCCTTTAAACAACATCTCCTAAACCACCAAGCCAATTTTGATGAAACTTCACAGAGATGTTCCTTGGATAGTATTCTTTAAAAATTATTCATATAATTGAATTCCATACAGAACTCTGATTGCCATGGCAACCGAAAGGAAAAACTTTAAAAATCTTCTTGTCCAAATCCAAAGGTCCTAGGGCTTTGATACTTGCTATGTAGCATCATCTAGTGGTCCTCTACCAAGATTGTTCAAATTCTCCCTCTAGGGTCAAATATGGCCCCACCCTGGGGGTCACATGGTTTATATAGACTTATTTAGAGAAAAACTTTGAAAATCTTCTTGTCGAAAACCACAGGGCATAGGGCTTTGATATTTGGTTTGCAACATCATCTAGCGGTCCCCAACCAAAATAATTCAAATTATACCCCTGTGGTGAAAGGAGTCCCCTCCCTAGGGGTCCGAAGTTTTGCATAGACTTGTATAGTAAAATTTTTTTTTAAATCTTCTCGTCTTAAAACATAAGACCTAGGCCTTTGATATTTGGTGTGTTGCATTGCGTTATGGTTTTCTAACAAGATTGGTCAAATTATGCCTCTCGGATGAAAAGAGGCCCCACCCTGTGGCTCATAAGTTATATAGGAAAAATACTTCAAAATTATTCCATTGTTATATCCTAGACTATTTAATTATAATTACCTGATGACCCCAAGTAATTAGGGGACGCTTGACATTGACCTTGACCTACTGACCTACTTTTTTGCTTTTTAAGATACAGCCTTGAAGTTTGGTTGACATATATAATCAATCATTCAATAATGTATGTGGCTTTTGTTATAGTAACATACTGACTTCTATACATATACCGTCAACTCCTGAGGCACAATTATTTTGTAATGAACATAGGCTAGACTTAATTTCTTCTTCACTAATCTCAACATCTAGAATTTCACAGTCACACTGTTGAGTCATATTTTCAAATATTCCTAATTACTGCGTCTCGTTAACATTACTGGTATTTTTATAAGTTTTTTAAAATACCACTCTGCACTAGATATATTGACATTCTCCTTGCTAGATTGTTGTTTATTTACGTTTTTTACACAATTCCAAAATTTCTTTGGATTTTTACGATTTTCTATAAGATCGTTCCGTCGACTCCTCTCTAAATTTAATCGTTTTGCACGACACATATTCTGAAATGATCTCTTTAATGAGAAGTATTCGTTGAGGTCATCTTGACAGTTCGTTCTGCGAAATTTTCTTAGTTTACTGTATTTACTATGTTTAGCATTAGAACATGCGTTATCCCACCATACCGGTTGAATATTAGCGTTGATATTCTGACCACAGAACTTGAGATTTTCATGCATTCTCCTGCTTGTATATATAAAGTTACGAAGTCCTTATGACTATGTAGTATATTATATTGATTAAGATTTTCAAAGAACTTTGTAAATAATTCACGGAACTTATTTAAAAATGTCGGTTTCAACGGCTCTCGCCATTTACAATATTGGTGTTTGGATACAGTTTCATCATAGGGTTTCGTATTTTCACCAACCTCCAGTGCTGCGGACAAGCGTAAACTGCAAATAATGTGAAAGTGATCTGAAAGGTCAAGGTCACCAATGAAAAAATCATTTATGTGGTGAAATAACTCTGATGACGCTAAATAGTAATCTACAACACTTTACCATTATTGGCTGTACACGTATAATTGCCGTCACTATCATTAAATCTGCCATTTAACATATGTATATCTTTTGTACAGCAGAATTCCATGAGAGAGATACCAAAACGGTTATATTCCGTGTCTCTATTAGAATGTGGTATACTAAACCAGTCTCCCAGATAATCAACTTCCTCATTAAACACATGGTCAATATTATCTTCTGGTATAAAGTCAGAAAAATCTTTCACCCTCAAATTTAAATCTCCGGCTATTAAAACTGCGATGGCGTCGTATTCATCTTCAATTTTAGAAATTTTTTCAGACAGAATTTTGATCCCATTATTATTTTCAAGACTACCGGTATATATTGGAGAGTTTTCTGGTGCGATATAAGTAAAAACTAAGATTGCATCTATGTTAAATCCTGGCTTTTTACTAACCTAAAACACGATACATTCTTCGAGATCTTTATGAATTCTTTTAACAAACCCTGTTTCTATTAACCAATTCTTTATTAGTTTAGTTTAAACAATATTTATTTTCATTATAAATTATACACAAAGTCAAACAGAACTAATATACCTCCTGACCCTTGGTGTCCCTTCATACCTAATCTCAGACTATCAAAACTTCGGTAACCTGCAACAATTTCATTAAAAACGTCTGCTGCCGTTTGCCATGCATATATAAGGTTTACATATCAGTCAGATAACTATGTGACTCGAGATGCATGTGCCATTTACCAGTCCATTTACTTCTAGTATTAAATATTAAGAATTTAAGTCATCATTTTCATCATAATTTCCAGTAATCACCTCACTTTAGAAAAGTATACTCTGATTTAGGTACTGTTCATGCATGGCTGTAATGGACAGATATCTACAAACACTTTTTACCTCCACTGTATGAAGTATGGAGAGCTGTCCTACTCCACCCAGCTTCTGTGTCCTGTGTCTGCACCTTGGTTCAAGTTTTGATGCACTTTCTTTATCATTGTAACAACTCAATGGATTTGTTTGAAACTTGAAATAGTTATTCCTCATCATCACTACATCATATGACACAAGGGTCATAACTCTCGCACCAATATTTAATTAATTATCTCCCCTTTTTACTTAGATTTTCAGGTTTAAGTTTTGATGCACTTTCACACCATCAGTTATTACTAAATGGATTTGATTCAAACTAAAAGTAGATGTTCTAAATCATCCCCACATCATGTGACACAATGTCCATAACTCTTGCACCAATATTTCATGAGTTATGCCCCTTTTACTTAGATTTTAAGGTTAATTGTGGTGACTTTTCATTATATCTTTTTATTACTTAATAAATTTGATTGAAATTTATATTAGTTTTTCCAGTTCATCAACCTAATCATGAAGTTTTGGTGCACTTTCACTCTATCTCAGTTATTACAGAGAGGATTTGATTCAAACTTAAAATATTTGTTCCACATCATTTTAACTCAAGGACCATAACCCTTGTACCAATATTACATGAATTGTGCCCCTTTGAATTTCAGTAGTTCAATTTTGGTGCCTTTTCACCATTTCCCTTTAATACTTATTTAATGTTTTGATACACTTTTCTTTATCTCTCTTATTACCCAGTAATCAGATCACATGAAATAAAAGAATAGAATAGAAGATCTTTATTTCTAATAAGCCATCTATGGTTCATCAATAATCATAGTATATAATATACAATGATAATATGACCAGTCACATTACAAATAAGAATAACATTACACAAACAAGAGTGCCAGAATGTCACAATATACGCCCGTCACAGCGAATTTCTTTATACTAGCACCTGTATTTGCAAATGGAATTCTAATTTTGTGGTTGTTTATTAATTATTGTAATTCTTTTGTTTTTCTAAATCCACAAAAAACTCCTAACCAGGTAGAGATACCTTAAAATACACCTAAAATTTGAAAGTAACATCAATGTTGTACCACAGAAAAGTGGTCTTGGTTTTTCCCTACGGTCAATTATAAAAAAGTTACAATATAAGTTATTTATAGTAACAACTAATCAAAAGAAAAAATTGTAAGTCCACACAAAAATCCTTACCAGGTAGAGACAGGTCAAAATACACCTCAAACTTGGATGTAACATGCATGTTGTTGTACTACAAAAAAGTGGTCTCGATTTTTCCCTATGACTAGTAATGAAAAAGTTACAATATAAGCTATTTATAGTAACAACAAAGGGAAGTAATTCTAAAGAAGGGACCTGCGTATGACACTTCATCTCATGATGGTGTACAATTGTGCCAAGTTACATCAAAATCCCTCCATGCATGAAGAAGAAATGCTTCGGACAGTCATTCTTGTATCTGACCTTTGGCCTCTAAGTGTGACCTTGACCTTAGACCTAGGGACCTGGTTCTTGCGCATGACACACCATCTCGTGGTGGTGAACATTTGTGCCAAGTTATATCAAAATCCCTCCATGCATGAAGAAGAAATGCTCCGGACATATTATTTTTGCATCCTTTGACCTTTAAGTGTGACCTTGACCTTAGATCTAGGGACCTGGTTCTTGCGCCTGACACTCCGTCTCATGATGGTGAACAATTGTGCCAAGTTTCATCAAAATCCCTCCATGCATGAAGAAGATATGCTCCAGACAAAGTCATTCTTGAATTCGACCTTTGATCTCTGTGACCTTGACCTTAGACCTAGGGACCTGGTTCTTGCGTCTGACACTCCATCTCATGATGGTGAACAATTGTGCCAAGTTTCATCAAAATCCCTCCATGCATGAAGAAGATATGCTCCGGACAGTCATTCTTAAATCTGACCTTTGACCTCTAAGTGTGACCTTGACCTTAGACCTAGGGACCTGGTTCTTGCGCATGACACTCCATCTCATGATGATGAACAACTGTGCCAAGTTTCATCAAAATCCCTCCATGCATGAAGAAGATATGCCCCAGACAGTCTGTGGACGCCGCCCGCCCGCCCACCCATCTGCCCGCCCACCTGACGGGCGTATAAAAAAAGAGACAAAATTACAAACATATTTAATTGTAAACGAACCTGTATATTTTTTTTTGTAAACGAACCTGTATATTTTTTTTTTATCTTTTCCAGCATTTGAATGTTTAAATACTCGAAAACAGTTTTCTTCTTTCAAAAGTCTTAAATATGTTTGTTGATAGTTTTCAGCTCACCTGAGCACAATGTGCTTAGGGTGAGATTTTGTGATCGCCCGGTGTCAGTCTGTCCACACCTTTTCTTCGAACAACATCTCTGAAAGCGGGTTTAGGAGATATGGAGCAGACACAAAGTGTTACGGACATACGGAAGGACCGATGGAGACCATTCCTATAACCCCCCAGCACTCGTGGAGGGGGATTAATTATCATAAGCATCTGTTACTTTAAGTATTGTATAACTACTAATGACTTTTGTAAAAAACTGTTTTTTTAGGCTGCCATGTATACAATAATCATTTTGCATTGAAAAGGTATACATCGTCCTAAATTTACATTTGTTTTAGCTGATATTGCTACACAGTCATATACTTTAAATGAAACTTTTTGATAAAGAACAGGTGTACATGTTTAAGGCTGTTCACACTGGAAAATAACTTTGATGCCATGGAAATGAATGGTAGAAAAAACAAAATCAAAATTATGTACATTTATTTAGTCATTTATTTTTTCATTTAAACATATTGAACAAACAACAATGTATATCCAAGAACGAGAAATATCCTATTTAAACATTAAGAAATATACATATATTCATGGAACTTATAAGTTATAACAGCCAATTTGTTCAAATACTTTTAAGGATAACATGGTGTAATAGCCATATTTCATATCTTGTAACCGGATGGTAATATTTAAATGAAATTTGGTCACATTAAAGACATTCAAAATTAAAAACTTTTCACTGAGAGATTTTTCAAATTTTATAATTTTCGAGGGAGATAATCGGTATTAAAGTTAACTTTGATGCCTATGGGAAATATATTATTTCTTTGATTATGAGAATCTGAACTTGTGTTTTGAGAAAATTTTGCAGTAGAAAGCTGCATTATACACCTCTGATACAAATATAAAAAAGAAATCTAAAATTCCCTGTAGGGAAAAGGAGAAAATCTTTTTCTAGTTTTCAGGGGAGATAACTCATGAAAAACTAAAATTATCAGGGGATGTAACCCAAAGACCTTCTGTCACTATATATCTTGTCAATATGCACCTTATTTCTATCTTTTGACATTTTTAAAGCTTACATTATCAAGTTGTATGTACGCTTTTGGTGAAATTGAGGTCTATTATACCATGTTATCCTTAATGCTGTGGGGTAGCGCCAATGCTGTGATTTCATTTCGAACCAATTGCATTTCAGTATTTCCTGAGCCCTGTTAATGAACAATTCTGTTGTCAATTTACATTAACTTAATCATAAACAAAATTACAATGCTCCATTATTGACATGTCCAACCAGCAGATTTATGATGAAATTTTGAAATTTGGTTTCTGAACAAAGAACAAACTCTTGTCTTAAAAAGCACATTATATCAAATGATCTACAGGACAGATGTTTCTGCAATATTTTGCAAGATTCAATAATAAAATGTAAATATTTCTTTGGAAGGACAGATATACTTATGTAGAAGTCTTGAGTAAATTTATTCAGACAACCCCTGACCATACACATTTCAAGACAAGTTGATCTTCGGTAATTACACACTGCAATTTCAGAATACATTTCTTAATTCTTTTTGAAAATTATCAAAATGAAAAAAAAAAATTATTTAAATAAGTAAATGTACATGTTGGTAAATTAGAATCTTATAATTATGTCTTGTATAGCCAACAATGAATCCATTCTCAAGATTAACAGACCATCTTCCATGAACAGTTCTTAAATTTGTTGGAAAATCAGCCAGAATTTCAGTTGTTCGCTTTAGCTATTGGTTAAAGGTCAGTAATTCAAATCCTTCTTTGTTTCATATAAAAAACGACAACTTCATGTCGTCTTTACGTATCTTTAGAGAACATCACTTTTTCCTGCACCAATTTTTCATGAAAGTTCTATCAAAAATTAACGAAAAAATGAAAAGAAAATAGGGGGTTGAATAGTTCCTAGTGAAATGCCAGTCAGTTGTGGTCAGCTACCCTACAAATGGCACATACTTGCTCTCCTCCGCGCAATAAACACCTACTTTCGATCTGTAAAACTTGCCATCTGGGTTGTATGAATATGAAAACCGTCTCATTTCATGCAGAATGTATTCTAGTAGCGAAAAGTTGTGATTAAAGCACTCGTTCTACACGAATTTGCGCAGAAAATGGGAAAATTAGGATCTATTTATTATGGACTTCTTTCGACTACACCACGGAAGCACATTTTCGACCGAATTACTGACCTTATTCCTATTGGCCAGTCAGTACATGGGGTTATAATTTAAGTAAAATACATGACGCAATATTGGTACTTTTACAACTGTTGAATCTTTTGTGAAAATTAACATTTCTTTACACAGTAAATCCTTAAAATATGATGTTACATCAGACTCTTATTAGGAAAATGGTGATCGAATTGTTGTGAATTTATAAAGCAGATTCACCAAAAAATCAAGCATGCCAATCCATTATTTTTGCTGTATGTTCTATTCATGTAAACTCAATATCTACTGTAGAAAGAATATAATTAGATTTTTTTTATTTTGGCACACAACAAGCCTCCATGTATATACCGACTGTCAGTTGGTGTGCATTATTACAAAAATTCAAAGTCTGACATACAAAAATTCAAAGACAGACATACAAAAATTCCCTATAATTAGCCCAAGTGTATCGTTTTCACAATACATTAATCAGTTTAAAAATTTATGTAAAAGCAATTAAACAATATGAAAATTTAATAAAATCCATGTCAATTTACAGGCCTTTGATAAAAACAATTATCAACATTCATGAAAGAGAGGTCATTCGAAATTTTTTTTTTACAAGACTGAAAAAAAAAGAAGAATTTATTTAAACAACATATTTCAATTTTCCAGGGTGCCCAGTTTGTGATCTTCTTTCTGTCAAAGTCACATCCATCATTATTTTTGACAGGTCCAAACCAAAAAAATGACTGACCTTTGTTCAAATATATTCATAGCTTACTTCCATTAGAAAAAAACTGAATGATGGTTATTTTCTTATTTCACTCTCTCTTGTAAAAACATTTCTTGAAACATTTCAAATTTACAGTGACATTGTATTTATTTATTTGTTTATTTATTATCATCAGCACAGATGAATATTTATACACTGCCACTGTAAACAGAGTTATAGGAGATATATGTACAACATACAACACTTAAAATTTAAAAGTTATCATTTAAAACTACACTCTATACATTTATGTTTTGTGATACAGTACACTGAAATGTGTAATGTTTCTTTAAAGCAATAAGAGCAAGTACAAAATTGGAGCTTGATTTGGTAACTATAATTACCTGAATTGATTACATGATTGCCAAAGTGACAACTAGGTGACACGATCGGACCAAAATGTATTGGAGAGCTGTAATACACCCCACTAAACCAAAATATATGACTTGACATTGTGTTTTAACATTTTCAGTATGGCACTGAAATACCAATCACAAAACAACATACTATTGTGATCTATAACCCTAAAAAAATAAAAATTTATACATGTGAATTATATATAGTATCTCAGTTTTCGACACATATAAAAATAGATACAGTGTAGCAACAATGGCTTCAGTTCCCTAAATGAAGATCACAGTGGCTGAAAACTTCACACTGACACCTTTCACATGGCAATTCTTAAAATATCATTGTACTATATTAAAGTCACTTCAATTAATTAAATTTACTGAAGCAATACTTAGTATGTAGTGAAAATCAATTCATAAGTACCATGAAAGATCTAGTAGTTAATGAAATAACATTTATATTTAAAAATGTGCATGCCATGCGTCAAGTTAACTCGGGGGGGGGGGGGGGGGGGGGTTTCAAGAATATGTCCTTGAAGCAGACTTAACACTACCTCTCCCACTTGGGTGTTAAATATTGGACAGTCTGATGTTAATGTAATGTGTATATTAATAAGTTTTCCTAATACTTGAAATAATGTCTGATAGGTCTCACATTTGTTCTTTATTTTTAAAGCTCGATCTACAAATTTGTGGTCTGTGAATTAAAAATCCTTCGGGTGTTTTTATTAAATATAAAGATTTATATTTTGACATTCTTGTTATATTTCTAGTTTGGTTTCTATAGTTAAGAAATAAACATGTAAACACTGTCAGTACTTTTGTTGATTAACAATATTTCAAATAATTGTTGGGGTGTTATTTCAAGAAGCTACGCTTTAAGCCAGACAAATATGTGATTGACAATCTGTTGTTTCCCCTTTGAGCATTTACTCGGTTAATTTTTGCATGTCATGAATTAACATAGTCTTCATATAGTCTAGGAATCAATTTTTCACATTTCTCATGTCTTGAGGAAAACTGGCCAATCTGTACATGTTCACTTAATAAATTCTGTAAAAAGATCATTTGGAAGCAAAGAATGCAACCAAGCAGAATAATAGCAGACTCGGTTTGATTGAGTCTGTTCATGAGAGGCAATGAAATGTGCAACACCTCTCACACCCTCTAGCACCGGCTTAAGGGAAACTATTACACATATGTTGAATGGACTCAAAGATCCAATAGAACCAGAAGTTACATTTTAAAAACAATTTAACAGCTTTAAAATTTCAATTTTTGCAGTTTTCTATTACTAGCATTTTTAGACCATGCAAATATTTTCCTGTTTATTCTGTCACTTGACACATTTACTAATCTAGACCATAACTGTACAAGTGTTTTCTTAACCTTACAAGTCATTGGCTGCCGCCCAATATCTCTATTTACTGCAGCACAAAATATCTAGCTGCTCTATGTTAGATACCATTAATACAACCGAAATCTTCTTCAATTATAGTTCATATACCAGAAACATAAGTGATAATCGGTACAACGGTTGACTCGTAAATCTTAGTAAACGTCAATTACAGAAATCCACCAACTGAACATGCCTTCGCTATAAGTAAACCAAGGGCTCTCCCAGCAGACTTTGCTAAACATTTTGCTGTGACTGAGAAAATCCATGTGTTCAGTCAAAATAAGACCAAGGTACTTATACCGAGAGGCATACTCAACCACTGAATTCTCACATCTAAAGTCATATATAAAATCATTTCTACTGAGAGACCCATTTCTAAAATATACTATCTTTGATCTGTCAACATTTATATTCATTCTATTATCAACACACCATGGCAAGTATTAATTACCGGTAATACATTCAGAAGACATTGCAGATTTTCAGGATTATCTGTTATCAATATACTCAATCATCAGCAAAGAACAAAACTGAACAGTTTGTACCATAAATATCAATACCTTTAATCAATGAATCTAGCTTAACAGCAAGGTCATTTACAAAAGATTCAAGAGCATTGGTGATAATGCACAGCATTGTTTCAACCCTGTGTTTATATGGAACCATTCTGTAAGAAACCTATTAACTCTAACTGAGCACATAACATTGTTGTACAAACATTTTATGGCATTTAATAACTGATTCCCTAAAATGCTATCTTATTTACACCATAAAATTTGCCATTTATACAGTCATAAGCCTTCCTTAAGTCTATAAATGAACAATATGTCAACAACTTCATTTTACACCATGTATCAACAGTACTTGTTAAAGTCGATAGATGATCAATGGTACTTCGACTTTTACTGAAGCCATTTTGGCCTTCAAATAAAATACAGTTTGTTTGAACAAAAGAGGTAAGTTTCTTATTTAACAATGAACAATAATTTTGTGTATGACTGGTATGATAGAAATACCCATGTAATACAATGGATCCTTAGTAGTGGTTGTAGATTCTTTCAGTACAGGGTTAATAATACTTTTACCCAAAGCTTTTGGTACTTTGCCGGTGTTATAACAGAAATTAAACATCAAATGCAAATACTGTGCCTCATATTTAAAACCTATACTTGGTATTTCATCATTTCTCATTGCTCTATTATTTTTAACATTAAAAATAGCAGTTTTAACATCAAACAATGTGAATATGTCTTGATCAGTACAATTATCTATATATACATTGCTTTCCTTAGGCCTACAAAAAAAAATTCTTTGTTTCCGGTAACATGCTAAAAAAAAAATAGGGTAGTTAGGTCGGAATTTTTCTTTTTTTTGGAAATTTTTTTTATTAAGGGAGACTTTTCGGAAAATACTTTTTTGTCAAAAAATGATTACAAATAAGGGGGTTATGCCTTTAGAGCATCAGTAAGTTGATTTCTAACATCACTGGCCATGTTTAAAGCATAAAAAGTGCAGTTTTGCATCTTTTTGTTAAAAAGTTGAAAAAAATATTCTCCAAGGCCATAAAAACATTTAGGGTCGGGCCAAAAATTTAGGGTAGGTCGGGATACCGGAAACAAACAATTTTTTTTTTTTACGCCTTATTTGTAATCCATCAATAAACATGTCAGTATTCAGTGTAAGTTATAGAAGTCTGTTTTCCACATATTTAAAACTAAAACAGGGCTAGAAGTACAAATCTCAGAATCATCTACAAATTCAAATGGTACAGAACTTTGCCAGTTATCTCTTACACCTGATCTACTGATGAATAAACAATTTACCAAATTTCTGATATTCATACATATTACTTAACTGTTGGTCAAAATGATCATGATCTCCACATATGAAGAAGATCCCATTTGTGGCAAAAAGCAAGCACAAACAGTAAAAATGTTCTCAAAACTTTTTTAGATTTAAAACTTAACCATAAAATTCCCTCATAGCTTATGTCTAAAATTTCAATACTAAAATGTTCTGCAAATGACCTTTTTACAAAAATACAAACTCCTAGAAACTCCACCTGAACCAGTTTGTGCATTTATGTGAATATATTTTTTCTATTGTATCCATGAAATACATAGACAGTTCAATTATCTTATCACCTGTTAGGTGTGTTTCTGAAATAACAATCACATCAAAATGAAGTTTATCAATAAAATTTGCTCTAAAAATAAAATTATCTGAGAGACCATTTGTGTTCCATCCATTCACAAATTCAACCAAGTTTTATTACAATAATTATAAAAGTCTCAGTCAAGACGCTGGTGGCTTCGACGGCTATCGTCTCTGTGTCTGTGCTCTGTCTGTCTTCCTATCATCTCTGAAATCTGCTCTGTCAACCTCTACTACTGAACTCCCAGGGTGCGGGTGATAAGAATCACGCCCACTGCAATCTCCAGAACAATATCTCACAGAACTATCACTCCCGCCCTGTTTATCAAATGCGCCTCTTCCAAGATACCCGCCCTGTCCTTTATTCATGCCCTTTCTGCAGTTCCCCGCCTGTTTATCAAATCCTACGTATCCCAATGACCACCATCAAGGTCACCAACCTGGTCACGATTGGAATCACATTCTCGTTTTCTAGAATGCTTGTTTCTATGCTGCTCACTACTTGTAGCCGTTTCTTCCACCAGATGAGAGCCGCGGACATCCATGGGGTTTGCGGCACCAGCAGTCTGGGTCTGTGAGGACCCAAACCGGCCAGCCAAACCAGTTGTTCTGTCGGTGGGGTTCGCGGCACCAGCAGTCTGGGCATTTGACACCCAAGACCGGCCAGCCAAACCAGTGCTCCTGTCAGTGCGGTTGTCATCACTAATCAAAAACTTTTGTGCTTTCAGTTTCTTTCGACTCCATATGGTGAACTCCATCGATGTTCATACAGACCTTCCAAAAAACAATTCAAGTAGTTTTCAAGGAGTTTTCAAGTAGTTTTTCTCCATTTTCAAGGACTAAAATGGGCGCAATGTCACTGTTGCTGAGACATGAAATAACCAATTTAAATCCAATTTAGGACAAAATTAAACAATGTAACACAAGATTTACCTTCAACGCATCGCGGATAAATTACAATGTGAAAATTACTTGAAAGAGCATAAAACCCGTAAAGTACAGTACCGTACCGTACTATCATTGACTCCATGGCAGGCCCTAATGGCGGTAACGTTTGTTTTTTTTTTCGTCGTTTTTTAGTTTATTTTGGTTCATTTATAATGTTTGTCCGTTTTTACTTCGCATCCGATGAATTTAAGGACTATTTGCCATCTTTTGTACGTTTTTTCCTAAATTCAAGTAGTTTTCAAGTAGTTTCTGACTGTTACAAAATACAAGTACTTTTCAAGAAGTAGGCATCAAATTCAAGGATTTTTCATGGCCTGTGCAAACCATGTCCATTTCTATTGACATCTGTAGGGTTCGCGGCACCAGCAGTCTGGGTCTGTGAGGACCCAAACCGGCCAGCCGAACCTGTTGTCCTGTCATTTGGGTTCGCAGCACCAGCAGTCTGGGCACTGGACAACCCAGACCACCAGCCGAACCCGTTGTCCTGTCAGTGCGGTTGTCATCTCTAATCAAAACAGTTTTGTAATTTCAGTTTCTTCTCACTCCATATAGTGAACTCCATTCCTGCCGACATCCATGGGGTTTGCAGAACCAGCTGTCTGGGTCTGTGAGGACCTGGACCAGCCAGCCAAACTAGTTGTCCCGTCAGTGGGGTTTGCGGCACCAGCAGTCTGGGCATTGGACGTCCCTGACCGGCCAGCTGAACCAGTTGCCTAATAATAGTTTACAGAGACCACTGTAAACATTCAAATTGCCACCTTTCCAAAACTCAATTGCTCAAGTATGGCATGCCAGAACTAAATATTCATACACATGTCTTCTACTTAAGAATGGCACAGGCAAGTTATAGAGAAGCTTTTAAGCTGTCCAAGTAAGTTTTTTTTAAGACAGAATCTTGAGAATGTCAACAGTACAAAAAGATCCAAGATCCAAGATCTCCTGACTGCATACAACTGTCAAGATCCCTGGACTGCAAAGTACTGTCGTGATCTCCTGACTGCATACAACTGTCAAGATCCCTGGACTGCAAAGTACTGTCGTGATCTCCTGACTGCATACAACTGTCAAGATCCCCGGATTGCATACAACTGTCATGATCTCCTGACTGCATACAACTGTCATGATCTCCTGACTGCATACAACTGACGATATCCCCAACTGCATATAACTTTCAAGATTTCCAAATTGCATACGCTGAAAAATAGAGAACTAAGATTAACAATCTAATTTCATTCTTGGAATCTGGGTGGGATATTAGTCTTCAGCATAATATTTGTGGCTTTTTGTTATTGAATAAAACTACTGACCTAGAAGCCAGCAGGAGGGCTGCCTCTCACCAACCTGAATTGCATAAAGTTTACTTGTACCTCAAACATTTAGAAAACTTCATGAGTAAATGTGTAATATAAACAAATATATGTATAACATTTAACTTTCTACTGCCTCCTGTGATGTCTATTACATATATATTTGTTTCCTATTTATTTAACGGGCTTACGGAAGGTCGGTGGTTCTACCCAGGTGCCTGCTCGTGATGAAATATGCACGGAGGGGCACCTGGGGTCTTCCTCCACCATTAAAGCTGGAAAGTCGCCATATGACCTAAAATCGTGTCGGTGCGACAATAAACCCAACAAAATAAAAATAAATATTTATTTAACCAAAAACTGTTAAGTCATAACAAGAGGACCATGATGGTCCTGAATCGCTCACCTCTTCCAACATGACCAAGTTTTGAGTATGACGTCGTTTTTTCTATTATTTGACATAGTGACCTAGTTTTTGAGCTCATGTGACCCAGTTTTGAACTTGACCTAGGTATTATCAAGATAAAAATTCTGACCAATTTTCATGAAGATCCATTGAAAAATATGGTCTCTAGAGAGGTCACAAGGCTTTTCTATTATTTGACCTAGTTTTCGAAGGTACGTGACCCTTTTTTGAACTTGACCTATATATCATCAAGGTGAACATTCTCACTAATTTTCATGAAGATCTCATGAAAAATATGGCCTATAGAGAGGTCACAAGGTTTTTTTATTATTTGACCTACTGACCTAGTTTTTTACGGCATGTGACCCAGTTTCAAACTTGACCTAGATATCATCAAGGTGAACATTCTGACAAATTTTTATGGGGATCCATTCACAAGTATGGCCTTTAGAGAGGTCACAAGGTTTTTCTATTTTTAGACCTACTGACCTAGTTTTTGACCGCACATGACCCTGTTTCGAACTTGAACTAGATATCATCAAGATGAATATTCAGACCAATTTTCATACAGATCACATGAAAAATATGGCCTTTAGAGAGGTCACAAGGTTTTTCTATTATTTGACCTACTGACCTAGTTTTCGACGGCACGTGACCCACTTTCGAACTTGATTTAGATATCATCAAGATGAACATTCAGACCAGCTTTCATACAGATCCCATGAAAAATATGGCCTCTAGAGAGGTCACAAGGTTTTTCTATTATTTGACCTTCTGACCTAGTTTTTGAAGGCACATGACCCACTTTCAAACTTGACCTAGATATCATCAAGGTAAACATTCTGACCAATTTTCATGAAGATCTCATGAAATATATGGCCTCTAGAGAGGTCACAAGGTTTTTCTATTTTTAGACCTACTGACCTAGTTTTTGACCGCACATGACCCTGTTTCAAACTTGACCTAGATATCATCAAGATAAACATTCAGACCTACTTTCATACAGATCCCATGAAAAATATGGCCTTTAGAGAGGTCACAAGGTTTTTCTATTATTTGACCTACTGACCTAGTGTTTGAGGGCACGTGACCCAGTTTCGAACTTGACCTAGATATCATCAAGGTGAACATTCTGACCAATTTTCATGAAGATCTTGTGAAATATATGGCCTCTAGAGAGGTCACAAGGTTTTTCTATTTTTAGACCTACTGACCTAGTTTTTGATGGCACGTGACCCAGTTTCGAACCTGAACTAGATATCATCAAGATGAACATTCTGACCAACATTCATAAAGATCCCATGAAAAATGTGACCTCTAGAGTGGTCACGAGCAAAAGTTTACGCATGGACGCACGCACGGACGGACGGATGGACTACGGACACCACGCGATCACAAAAGCTCACCTTGTCACTTTGTGACAGGTGAGCTAAAAAGAAGTATAATTTTGTAAAAATACAAAGTAGAGTTACGGTTAAACCTGTGCTTTGTATGTCATATCATGACAGTGAGTTTCAATCGATTCCCATTAGTGGATACTTAGATACCTGATTGCATACAAAAACTTAACAAAAAACTACTTAGTCAAAAATGGGGCATAATTTTGTTTTTCTAAGTCAACAAAAAAAAAAAACTCCTTACCAGGTAAAGATACCTTAAAATACTACTAAAATTGGAAAGCAACATCTATGTTGTACCACAGAAAAGAAAAAAAAAATGGTTAAGTCCACACAAAAATCTTAACCAGGTAGAGATTGGTCAAAATACACCTCAAAATAGCATGCATGTTGCACTACAGAAAAGTGGTCGCGATTTTTCCATACGACTAGTAATGAAAAAGTTACAATAAAAGCTATTTAAAGTAACAACAAAGGGAAGTAATTCTAAAGAAGGGAACTGCGCATGACACTTCATCTCATGATGGTGTATAATTATGCCATGTTACATCAAAATCCCTCCATGCATGAAGAAGAAATGCTTCGGACAAAGTCATTCTTGTATCTGACCTTTGGCCTCTAAGTGTGACCTTGACCCTAGACCTAGGGACCTGGATCTTGCGCACGACACTTCGTCTCGTGGTGGTGAACATTTGTGCCTAGTTAAATCAAAATCCCTCTATGCATGAAGAAGAAATGCTCCGGACAAGGTTTTCATTCTTGTATCATTGACCTCTGTGACCTTGACCTTAGACCTAGGAACCTGGTTCTTGCGCATGACACTCCGCCTCGTAGTGGTGAACATTTGTGCCAAGATATATCAAAATTCCTCCATGCATGAAGAAGATATGCTCCGGACAAAATTTTTTAAGAAAAATGATAAGGGGAATAACTCAACAAGAGGACCATGATGGTCCTGAATCGCTCACCTCTTCCCACATGACCCAGTTTTGAGTATGACGTCGTTTTTTCTATTATTTGACATAGTGACCTAGTTTTTGAGCTCATATGACCCAGTTTTGAACTTGACCTAGATATTATCAAGATAAAAATTCTGACCAATTTTCATGAAGATCCATTGAAAAATATGGTCTCTAGAGAGGTCACAAGGTTTTTCTATTATTTGACCTATTGACCTAGTTTTCGAAGGTATGTGACCCTGTTTTGAACTTTACCTAGATATCATCAAGGTGAACATTCTCACTAATTTTCATGAAGATCTCATGAAAAATATGGCCTCTAGAGAGGTCACAAGGTTTTTCAATTTTTATACCTACTGGCCTAGATTTTGACCGCACGTGACCCAGTTTCGAAACTGACCTAGATATCATCAAGGTGAAAATTCAGATCAATTTTCATGAAGATCCATTGAAAAATATGGCCTCTAGAGAAGTCAAAAGATTTTAATAATTTTAGACCTACTGACCTAGTTTTTGACCGCAGTTGACCCAGTTTCAAACATGACCTAGATATCATCAAGATGAACATTTAGACCAACTTTCATACAGATCCCATGAAAAGTATGGCCTCAAGAGAGGTCACAAGGTTTTTTTATTACTTGACCTACTGACCTAGTTTTTTTAAGGCACGTGACCCAGTTTCAAATTTGACCTAGATATCATCAAGGTGAACATTCTGACCAATTTTTATGGAGATCCATTCACAAGTATGGCCTCTAGAGAGGTAACAAGGTTTTTCTATTTTTAGACCTACTGACCTAGTTTTTGACCGCACATGACCCTGTTTCGAACTTGACCTAGATATCATCAAGATGAACATTCAGACCAATTTTCATACAGATCCCATGAAAATATGGCCTTTAGAGAGTTAGCAAGGTTTTTCTATTTTTGACCTACTGACCTAGTTTTTGAAGGCACGTGACCCAGTTTCGAATTTGACTAGATTTTATCAAGATGAACATTCAGACCAATTTTCATACAGATCCCATAAAAATTGGCCTCTAGAGAGGTCACAAGGTTTTTCTATTATTTGACCTACTGACCTAGTTTGGGATGGCACGTGACCCACTTTCAAACTTGACCTAGCTATCATCAGGTGAACATTTGACAATTTCATGAAGATCTCATTGAAATATATGGCCTCTAGAGTGGTCACAATGGTTTTCTATTTTTAAACCTATGACTAGTTTTTGACCGCACGTGACCCAGTTTCGAACTTGACCTAGATATCATCAAGACGAACATTCAGACAACTTTCTTACAGATCCATGAAAAAAATGGCCTTTAGAGAGGTCACAAGGTTTTTCTATATTTGACCTACTGACCTAGTTTTTGATGGCACGTGACCAGTTTCGAATTGACTAGATATCATCAAGGTGAACGTTTGACCAATTTTCATGAAGATCTTATGAAATATATGGCCCTAGAGAGGTCACAGGTTTTTCTATTTTTAGACCTACTGACCTAGTTTTTGAAGGCACGTGACCCAGTTTCGAACTTGACCTAGATATCATCAAGGTGAACAATCTGACCAATTTTCATAATTATCTTGTGTAATATATGGCCTCTAGAGAGGTACAAGGTTTTTCTATTTTTAGACCTACTGACCTAGTTTTGAAGGCACGTGACCAGTTTCGAACTTGACCTAGATATCATCAAGATAAACATTCTGACCACTTTCATAAAGATCCATGAAAAATGTGACTCTAGAGTGGTCTACAAGCAAAGTTTACGACGCACGCACGGACGCACTAAACGGACGACGGGACGACGGACAACGCGCGATCACAAAAGCTCACCTTGTCACTTTGTGACAGGTGAGCTAAAAAATAGGCAAGGTGTTCTATCAGTGTATGAAGTTTGAAGAAAATCGCTCAAGTACTTTTGGAGTTATGCTCCGGATAATGCCCTTGTTTAAAATGTGGCTGCTACTTTTTCCGTTTAATGAACATAAATACATTAATTTTTTGTTAAATCCCATTTCTGATAATTACTTTCTTTCATGTTTGGCAAAAGTTTGAATGTTTTATTGAATCAACTGTTTTTATTACCTCCCTTTATAATGATCTAGTTATAAATATTCACGTGTACTCTTAAAAGTAGTGCTTTTCTAACCATGTAAGTATGCATAACATGAATTTAGAAAACTTTTAAGATAAAAATTTCCTTTAAAGGTAGTTCTGCACATTCAGGTCAAATTTTTTGTAGTATCTATGAAACCCTGATTTTCCAAAACAGAATATATTTAAAAATTTGGCCATTTTTTTCTCCCTAGACTGATTTGAAAATTTTATAATGGGAAAAAATGCAACAATTTCAGTAACATTTTTATCAACAGAATTTTTTCTACAATATACAATATTTTAATGAAACTTCTCACAGTTGTAAATGAACATGTGGCCTATAATATGGTGAACTAAACTTTATAGGCACTTGTGCTTGATTTTAAGGTATAATTTTGCCAATAATTAAAGAGTTCCAAGCATTTTAAGCTGATTTAAAGCCATTTTTTTTATTAATTCAATGTCTCAGATGTTTCAATATAGTATTTTAACTTTAGAAGGAAAGTAAACTTGCCATTGTAATAGATTTACATACATACTGCTATCAATTTATTGAATGATTTTCATTTCGGTATCTAGTCTTTATTCTTTAATGACTTCACACCAACACCTCAGATTATTCAAATGTGCAGATCTACCTTAATGACTCCTGCAAGTCTGAATAAAATGTATTTAGTAACTAAGATCGAGTGGCGAGTTTGTTTGGGTTTAACATAATTTTTTCAAGAATATTTCAGTTATTTGGCAGGCAGTTAATCTAACCAATGTGCCTGGATTCTGTACCAGTACAAACCTGTTCTCTGCAAGTAACTGCCAACTTCTCCTAATGAATCAGCGGTGGAGGATGAATGATTTCAGACACAGTGTCTTTTCTCAAATTATCACAGACAACATATGCACTGCCCAGGTATCAAACTCACAACCTTGTAATCAATCTGTATATCTATGCTCTCTCTACTAAGCTAAGCGGGCGGGCTTTCAAATGGAACAGCATCAAATCATTTACTACGTATGATTCATGAAATATTTCTGCAAGAATAATGGACCATGTGTCACATCATATGGCTAATTAAGTAAAGAACTATCTTAGTGATAATTAAGGTAGAGAAAAATAGCATCATGAATTTACCTGAAATTCTTAGAAAAAACTAGAAATGTGTCCATGGGACACAGATGCCCCCACTACATGACAAACGACACAAAATTTTTCCTGGGTCAGGGGCCATAACTCCTACAATACTGAATGAATCCGGACACAAAACCCCAGGTGCACAACCGCAAATGCTGACCAACATTCCTTTAAACTTTGGTGACTCTATGTCAAATACTTTTGGAGCTACACACGACACAACATTAAAATGACCAATTTTTAACTAAGTCTGGGGCAATAACTCCTACAAGGCTGAATGAATCTGGACGCATACCCTAGGTGCACAACTGCACATGCTGACCAACATACCTGTAAACTTTGGTGACTCTAGGTCAAATACTTTTGGAGCTACACACAACACAACATTAAAATGACCAATTTTTAACTAAGTCAGGGGCCATAACTCCTACAAGACTGAATGAATCTGGACGCAAAACCCTTACTGCACAACTGCACATGCTGACCAACATACCTTTAAACTTTGGTGACTCTAGGTCAAATACTTTTGGAGCTATGCGCAACACAACATTAAAATAATCAATTTCTAACTAAGTTAGGGGCCATAACTCCTGCATGACTGACTGAATCCAGATGCCAAACCCCAGGTGCACAACTGCACATGCTAACCAACATTCCTGTTAGCTTTGGTGACTCTAGGTCAAATACTTTTGGAGCTAGGCGCGACACAACATTACAATGACCACTTTTTATAAAGTCAGGGGCCATTACTCCTACATGACTGAATGAATCCAGACGCGAAATCCCAGGTGCACAACTACACATGCTGACCAACATTCCTGTAAAGTTTTGTGACTCTTCGTCAAATACTTTTGGAGCTATGCATGACACAACATTCTCTGAAGGACGGACGGAAGGACGGACAAGGGCAAATCTATATGCCCCCCAAAAGTGGTGGCATAAAAATGGGGCATAATGTATAATATATTGATGCCAGATTTATGGATCTTGTGTCAAATAATCTGGGTGATGATTTGAAACAACTGTTTTAAGTTTGAATCAAGTAGGATTGCTCTCCATATACTTCATATAGTTGAGCTAAAAACAAATCATACCATGTGTTTCAAGCTGGAAACAGCTGAACTTCATTGCGCTTTTCCCACTGATGTAGTTTGTATTGAAATCTGCCTGTTCCACTCCCACTGAGATGTATATTGTCAAACCGGAGTTAAAGACCACCTCTGAACAGAGACAACATGGCTCTAAAGAACACATGTTTTGTTTCCCATTTTTACATTAAATTTTACAGTATATTTTAACCTGTGAATAATGACCACCTCCCAATAAAGACCACATTTTGACTCTCCCAAGGGTGGTCTTTATAGACAGGTTTGACTGTACTGCAATCTGCTCCCTCCACTCCCCTATATACCAGCTCTTCTGCCGAAGTTCCTTGGCAGTTGTAGAATCACGTTGTAGATCACCTTTGAATAAACCAGAAAATATTGCTGTTTCTTTCGTATGTTCAAATAATATTTCTAAAATGTGACCTTACTGCATCACACAATTTAAGCTTGCAGTGCAAGTAAGTAAATAAGTAACAACTTTATTTCCAGAGGCTACACATTGGGTTTCCCCATCTGCCATGTGGGCCTCAATATAATATATACAGTTTATACACAACATTAAACAAACATTATCAAGCATAGAATATCATTAATACAAAATGTACAATACAGGATTTAAACAAGCAAGCCAAAGAAAAAAGATATAGAATGAGGTGAAGTTATAATCCAAAACCAACAACAATCAAAGGCCTGAATGGCCTGAGTCGGCTAATGATTGATGTACTGACAGTATAGTCTACCAGTTTCAGTTTGTTTTTAGTTTTTTTCTTAAAATTTCATAACACAGCTCGATATTTACCCAAAATATTATATCCGGATACGATTACACTTTTCTCCAGTTTGAACAATATATTTTACAAATTGTGATGAAGCGAAGACATTTAGCAGCAATTGGCAGTATCTGACATTGAAGTTTACGGTTAAATTACCTCTTATTTAAATCTTTTCATAAAAAGGTTGTTTCGTTTCGCCAAACATAGACGATCTACTTTCGATTTCAAAAACTACAAGAAAATACAATTTAATGTTTCGCTGATTTGTTTATTTCTCGAAAAATAAGAATTAAAATCATTTTTAATATCAGTAGTAACTAAACAAACCAGTAACAGCTTCTTCCTCCGTTAATTTATCCGTTTACTGACTGCAAAATTCAACCCACGCAAAGTTTATAGAAATCATACGATGCGTGTTTACGTTCAATGTGGGAGAATTAAGGCTGATCGGCTATGTTACCTAACGCATCCAGACGATTCAGATTTTGTTTTTAAAAAAGCATTGTGTGCGTTTCTGTAATTTTATATACGTTTTTATACGCTTAGAAATTATTAGACATGCGTATTTGCATTATTTCTATACGTAATTTACGTTAATACGCATCTTATCTGGAGCCCTGCTGGAACTATTTTTTGTCTTTCGCTGGATGTTACCCAAGCTTTGTAAGCCTGCGCAATTCTTAAAATGCACATTTATGCTTAATGAGTTACATTCGAGAATTGCACAATTACAAGTCATAAATATGACAGATTACATCGTATATTGGTCATAGCAAAGGGAATTGACACAACTTAACTTCATTCATGCAGTGAACTGTTTGAAATTTGAGAAATCTAATGGAACTACATCCCTTCACATGTTATTCGGTCCATTTAGAGAATCGTTGGATAGCAAGGACTCGTCAAAAGGCTTTCAGCCTTTAGCCGACTCAAAAATAAACTAGAGCTGTCACTAATGGTGAAAATGCCCCCGCAACACCTTGACCTTTGTCCTGGTGACCCCAAAGTCAGAAGGGGTGGTGTACTCATTAAGTACTATCAGCAAGTGAAGTTTGAAGGGCCTAGGTGAAGTGTTTCGCGAGTAAAGTGCCTTCATGCAAAAAAGTTAACATTGGCCCCTGTGACCGTGACTTTTGACCTGGTGACCCCGAAGTCAGTAGGGATGTTGCACTCGGTAAGTACTATCAGCATGTGAAGTTTGAAGGTCCTGGGTGCAGTGGCTTGCGAGTGAAGTGCCTTCATGCAAAAAGTTAACGTTGGCCCCTGTGACCTTGACCTTTGACCTGGTGACCCAAAAGTCAGTAGGGGTGGTGTACTCAATAAGTACTATCAGCAAGTGAAGATTGAAGGTCCTGGGTGCAGTGGTTCGCGAGTAAAGTGCCTTCATGCAAAAAGTTAACATTGGCCCCTGTGACTTTTGACCTGGTGACCCAAAGTCAGTATCGTTTGTGTTCTCAATAAGTACTATCAGCAAGTGAAGTCTGAAGGTCTTTCGTGCAATGGTTCGCGAGTAAAGTGCCTACATGCAAAAAGTTTAACATTGTGACAAACTAACGAACGAACGAACAAACAAACAGACAGTTAAAAACTCATATGCCTCCCTTCGTAGGCATAAAACTGCATACTTATTTGACTTGGAATTACTGTTTGAGATAGCGATGGTTCCTTTAACTGTTTAATGCACAAGAGCTGTCAGAGGACAGTGAGCTCGACTATTCTCAGTGCTTGATAGTATAAACTATGAGTAAAACTTTAACATTACAATAAGCATATTCTAAGTTGAAAAGGGACCATAATTCAGTCAAAATGCTTGATAGAGTTGCCTCCTCCATTTTTACAGACTGGGGTCATGACAATAAACAAGTATGCAAAATATGAAAGCAATATCTCATTGGACTTTGAAAATATTTGGGGTGGTACGCAAACTTTAACATTATTCTAAGTCGAAAAGGGGCCATAATTCAGGCAAAATGCTTGATAGAGTTGCCTCCTCCTTTTTACAGACTGGGGTTATGATGGTAAACTAGTATGCATAATATGAAAGCAATACCTCAATGGACTTTGAAAATATTTGGTGTGGTACACAAACTTCAACATTTGTGTGACGCTGACACTAACGCTAACGCTCACGCCGACGCTGGGGCAAGTAGGATAGTTCCCCTATTCTTCAAATAGTCGGGCTAAAAATGTCGCTTCACGTATGAGCTTTGAAATTGTTTTAGCGTTTCTGATTTACGGATGGTAGGCAGTATTTCATTCCATAATTTTGGACCAGAATAGGCAAAAGATTTACGAAAGAATTCTACTTCAGGTTTAGGCACTTTTAGTTCATTATTACTCTTTGAGCGTAGGTTGTAATTATGAATTTAATTTTTATTTTGAAATTTTTCTTTCAAATAGTCAGATGTTGTTTCATAAATTTATAGATTTATACATAAATATTGCCATTTTTTATTAATTCAATAAAATTTAATTTCATCCAGTTAAGTTCCTTGAATAAAGCTGCAGATGTGGTGTCAAAACTTTTATCAAGAAATAATCGAGCAGCTCTCTTTTGGAATTTAATCACTTCTGAGATTTGACCGTCAGTGCAGTTTCTCCAAATTGTGCAGCAATAGTCCAAGTGTGGAAGTACTATAAGCATTGTAAAATAGTTTCCTTGTATTTAGATCAAGATAGTGTAAATATAATTGTGTATTGCATTTCTTAAGTGTTTTGTCAACTTGTATTTTCCATTTGAGTCCATTATCAACATGCAAGTGCATTTCAATTAATCAGTCCAAAGGACAATTGCAAACCATGTCAAAGGAAGTTCAGTTTAGTGATTACCCTACTCTGACTACAGCACCTTACAAATATATTGTAACAATAGTGTTAAAAAATAAAATGAAAACTAGATCCCCATGGGCAAAATGTCAAGCCCGCCAGCTGTCAAAAGGACTGGGAGTTGCACATGACACTCCCTGTCTCATTGAGGCAAACATTTATGCCAAATAAAAAAAAGAGATTGCAAAATGTTACAATATAAGTTATTTAAAGTAACAACAAAAGGGATGTAAAGCTTTAAACAAAAAAAAAAAATGTGTGTAAAAAAAAAAAATCTTTAAATTTTTAAAAAAATTCTAAGTCCACACAAAAATCCTCACCAGTAGAGATAGGTCAAAATTCACTTGAAAATTGGATGTAACATGCATGTTGAACTACAGAAAAGTGGTCTTGATTTTTCCCTATGACCAGTAATGAAAAAAGTTACGAATATAAGCTATTTATAGCAACAACAAAGGGAAGTAATTCTAGGATCTTGCATATGAGGTTATAATGCAGTAATTCGGTCCAAAATGTACTTCCGTGGTGTAGTCGAAAGAAGTCCCTAATAAATAGATCCTAATTTTTCCATTTTTCGCGCATTTGCGCGTAAATCAGGGGCCAAATGGGCATTATTTCACTCGTGGAATGAATTTTACATAAAATAGGACACGTTTCATGCTAATACTCGCATGTTTTTGAGTTGTTTACTTGAAAACGAAAGTAGGGTGTTTATTCTGCGGACCGCTTTCTGAAATGCAGCAATATGAGGGTACCTGACTTCAGTTGACTTGCATTTCACTGCATACTATTCAACACCCCTTTTTCTTTTCGTTTTCTTGAAGCAAATGTATGGATATCTTGTGGAAAATAGGTCTACGATGGAGTGAAAATCTAGAAACTGTAACAAAATTGGTCTGAAGTAGCTGAATTTTATATGAAACAAAGAACAATTTCTTTTGTTGGTATATAGCCTATAAGAGCTGAAATAAGACTTTTCTTGAAACACATCACAATTAGTCTTCATAGTCATAAATCGATTGTATATGTTATAAAATGATGTTTTCAATGCAAAATAACCATTAAATTTGAAATTTTTTGAATTTTGACCATATTTTGAGTAGATGCGACTATTTCGGCAGCAATTTCTGCAATAGAAAGGCCAATATTTTGTCTCCAGAATGTGTGAAAATGCACAAAATGCGTCCATTTGAGTCATATTCATGACGGAATGAATGATATTTCAGAATCAAAGTGAAAAATGATGCATACAGGTGAAACTTTTACCAAAATTTACAATGAAGCGACTATAGAGCCTAAATTTAGCCCAGAAAATGGGTAGGGGGTGGCCTCACTTAAATGCCTATATTTCTCTAAAATCTCGAATTTTCACAATGAAACTTGTTAACATGTTCGGTATTACATCTTTCTTGAAAATAGAGATGAAAATGTTATGAAATTTGATAAAAAGATATCTCTTATAGGTTATAATGCAGTAATTCGGTCCAAAATGTGCTTCCGTGGTGTAGTCGAAAGAAGTCCCTAATAAATTGATCCTAATTTTTCCATTTTTCGCGCATTTGCGCGTAAATCGGGGGCCAAATGGGCATTATTTCACTCGTGGAATGAATTTTACATAAAATAGGACACGTTTCATGCTAATACTCGCATGTTTTCGAGTTGTTTACTTGAAAACGAAAGTAGGGTGTTTATTCTGCGGACCGCTTTCTGAAATGCGGCAATATGAGGGTACCTGACTTCAGTTGACTTGCATTTCACTGCATACTATTCAACACCCCTTTTTCTTTTCGTTTTCTTGAAGCAAATGTATGGATATCTTGTGGAAAATAGGTCTACGATGGAGTGAAAATCTAGAAACTGTAACAAAATTGGTCTGAAGTAGCTGAATTTTATATGAAACAAAGAACAATTTCTTTTGTTGGTATATAGCCATGACACTCCGTCTCATGGTGATGAACAGTTGTGCCAAGTTACATCAAAATCCCTCTATGCATCAAAAAGAAATGCTCCAGACAAAGTTATTCTTATATCTGACTTTTGACCTCTAATACTTCAGTATGACCTTGACCTTAGACCTAGGGACCTGGTTCTTGCGCATGACACTCCATCTCAGGGTGGTGAACATTTGTGCCATGCGACATCAAAATCCCTCTATGCATGAAGAAGAAATGCTCCA
Organism: Mercenaria mercenaria; assembly: GCF_021730395.1. Lineage (NCBI taxonomy): Eukaryota > Metazoa > Mollusca > Bivalvia > Venerida > Veneridae > Mercenaria > Mercenaria mercenaria. Next base: position 69,132,923 of record NC_069376.1, on the reverse strand, counting down.
GACAAAGTTGTCATTCTTGTATCCTTTGACCTCTAAGTGTGACCTTGACCTTAGACCTAGGGACCTGGTTCTTGCACATGACACTACGTCTCATGATGGTGAACAATTGTGCCAAGTTACATTAAAATCCTTCTATGCATGACAAAGAAATGCTCCAGACAGTCATTTTTGAATTTGACCTTTGACCTGTAATTGTGACCTTGACCTTTGAGATAGGAACCTGGGGTTTGTGCATGACACTCCGTCTCACCGAGGTCAACATTCATGCCAAATATAAACAAGATTGCTCCATGCATATTAAAGTTATGGTCTGGACAAACAAATCCGGACGGACGCACTCACATACACCGAACAGCCATTTGGACAACTATGTCTTCGCATCCGCAGGCTCGACAACAAAAATATAACTAGAAGGTGTTTTTGACACAAAAACATATGTCTCACCCTATGTATACCTTTAGCTCTGGTGGCCATTTTCTGCAGCAAAGCAGAACATGTCGGCAGTATGCACAACTAGGCTTTGTACTGATGTGAAGTTTCGACAAAATCTGTCTAGCAGTCTGACCAGTGAACGCCGGACAAAATTTTTCTACTTTGAGCTCTGGTGGCCATTTTGCAGTGAAACAGAACGTGCCAGCGAGGGCTGGTACTGATCACTCCTTTGATGTTCTGTAGAAATCCAGCCAGCAGTTTGACCTGTGAAAGGTGGACAAGATTTTTTATTTTTAGGCGGCCATTTTGTGCAGCGAGGTGAAACATAGCGGAGACATATATAACTAAGCTTGGTACTGATTGTTCCTGTGGTTTTGTTGAAATCCAGCCAGCACTTCGACCTGTGAAAGCTGGACAAGATTTTCTATTTTCAGCAATATGCACGGCTGCACTTGTTACTGATCACTCCTTTGAAGCTCTGTCGAAATCTGGCAAGCAGTTTGTCCTGTAAACACTGGACAAACTTAATGCAGATGGATGGACATACAGACGTCGAAGGCAAAAACAGTAAGCATTCTTGACCTATGGGGGAGACATAGTAAATCAGGTGAGCTAATGGGTTAACTTAAATGTTTGACTAAATACTCACAACTTCTGGTTTCAGCAAGACTGGGTTAATCTGCAGCAGCTACATAAACCCGCCTTTCTGTGACATATCTTGCAAGCTCACGACTTGTTGAGTTACTGGCTGGAGTCATTTCCCTTATTGACTGTTAACTTGTGATATTTCTACTTTTCGCACCATCATTTGTCTCCTTTACCTCTGCCAATTTTCCTTTATCATCTTCTGAAACAATTTCAAAATTTGTTAACACATGGTTTCAGTCCCGTGCTTTTAACTCATTTTGTATGAATGCATCGTCCCACTGTTATCAGTGTACTGCATTCCAATTCTCAGCAGTATTAGGCTAGTGCATGCTGCATAAATGTGTCAATACAGCAGTAGCTCTAAATTCCAAGTGACACTTTCAGTCATCACATTTCATTGCTCTTATAATATTCTCTTTTAGTTGGACCAATCAAATTTTTTGTTATGTAACATAAATAAAGCCAGAATATATTGTAAAACAAGAGGGCCATGATGGCCCTATATTGCTCACCTGAGTTTAATTGCTCACTTGAACAAATTTCTTTGCTAAAGCTTCAAAAACAAAACAAAAAACTAGGTGAGAAGGTCATGGTGAAGATTTTTCAAGATATGTACTGAAATCTGTTAAAAAATATACAGGTGGTCCACGCTTCTTTGCTTAACTTCAAAAACAAAGTAGGTCAGCAGGTCAGGGTTAATATTTAAGATGAGTAAGATGAAATACTGTATTCTATCAGTGAGATATAATCCATATCACTTACTCTTTATCACTCATTGTAACAAGAGCTGTCTCCATAGGATGACACATGCCCCCTATGGGACTTTGAATGAATAGTTATGGCCGATGTTAGAGTTTAGGACCTTTGACCTACGGACCTGGGTCTTGCGCGCGATATGTCGTCTTACTGTGCCACACATTCATGCGTAGTTATTTTAAAATCCATGCATGAATGACAAAGATATGGACCAGACACACCCATCAATGCACTATCATGACATATGACCTTTAACGTCTAAGTGTGACCTTGACCTTTGAGCTACGGACCTGGGTCTTGCACACGACACATCGTCTTACTGTGGTACACATTCATGCCAAGTTATTTGAAAATCCATCCATGGATGACAAACATATGGACCGGACACGCCCATCAATGCACTATCATGAAATACGACCTTTAACGTCTGTGACCTTGACCTGGGTCCTGCGCGCGACACGTCGTCTTACTGTGGTACACATTCATGCCCAATAATTTTAAAATCCATGCAAGAATGACAAAGATATGGACCGGACACGCCCATCAATGCACTATCATAAAAAATGACCTTTAATGTCTAAGTGTGACCTTGACCTTTGAGCTACGGACCTGGGTCTTGCGCGCAACACGTTATCTTACTGTGGTTCACATTCATGCAAAGTTATTTGAAAATCCCTCTATGGATGACAAAGATATGGACCGGACACGCCCATCAATGCACTATCATGAAAAATGACCTTTAACTACAGTGTGACCTTGACCTTTGAGCTACGGACCTGGGTCTTGCGCTCGACATGTCGTCTTACTGTGGTACACATTCAAGCCAAGTTATTTGAAAATCCATCTATGGATGACAAAGATATGGACCGGACACGAAATTTGCGGACAGACCGACAGACGGTTCAAAAACTACATGCCTCCCTTCGGGGGCATAAAAATAATATAGCTTTGCAGATCTACTTGTACACTGTGTATAAATTTTAAATCATTTGCTTAAAACAGGCTGAAAATTATAGTCACACTTTGTTCTTTACAGTATATTTCTTGATTGAAATTATTTTACTTAACAAGAATTTCATAACGTTATGCAGCAAGAAATAAAATAAAATGGAACTTTATATTGTGTGTGTCTTTCTAACATCACATTATCTTTGTCTTAAAAGATCGATGTTGAACTTGATCATTCTTAGCTGAAATTGAAAAATAGTGTGCACACTTCCATCAGACTGTAAAGTAAATATACAGCAGCACAAATATTTTAAATAACCCAAAACCTTGTTAAATGATACCAGACTTACCTTCAAAACCTATATCGATATTGTCATCAGACCCCTCCAATGTTCTTTGAGCTGATCCGTTTCTCCGAACTCTGGCTGCAGACATTATTATAGAAACCAACTATCGATGTCTGAAGTAATGAATGTTTTTGTTCATATCAATCTTTTTTTTTTTTTGTCTGGGAAAGAAGATAATATTTTGACAAACTTGCCTAGCATTCACTGTCCTTTACCAGAAACAGAATAGGTATCATCAACACCCTATTTTTACAAAAAGCAACAACATTTTTAAAACAGCTGACATTGTCTTTAAAATCAGCGTACTGTAAAACCTGTCTAAAGCAGCCAGCTATGAGTGTGGGGAAAAGTGGCTGTAGCGCATGTGGCTGCTTAGTTAATGCATGTCATTTATAGAATGAAGGGAAATGAGACACTGACTGCCTAAGACAATTTGGCTGCTTAATAGAGGCGACAACAGGTTTTAATGTATGCTAACTGTAGCTATGGCTGATGTCCAAGTAAACTTTCTGCTCAAGTGATTTTGGGTCTGTCTGGCTGTCGGCAGTGAGCGGCCATTGCGCAGAAACACTTCATTAATGCTGTTTTTAAGTCAATTTGCACACATGCGAAGCTTTCAACCCACCATTTTTAAAAATGTGAAAATCAAGGATCTTCAATAAGTTCAGTATTTTAGTGACAGATTTAACTTTAGCAGCAGTAACTTACCTAAATTTAACATATGACATGTATGATTTATTAAAATTACAAAATCTATCAAATACAGTTTCGAGGAATCAAGTTTACAATGTTATAAATCAGTATGGTTCATATAATCTATGTTCATAAAAGCTTGAGGGAGGTTGTAGATGTTTCAAATCTACTTGAAAAGTGGCTGAAGAAGCCTGACGAAATTTTTACAATTCTTATCCACTCGGACATTAGCAGAAAAAAATATTTAAGCGACAATATTATACAATTATCGACTTTTTCATAGGTTGATATCAGGATTTATCAACCCGAAAACAGTTATATTCACTGAGCCGGATACCAGAAACAATTTTGTTTCGCAGACGTAGTATACATACCATTTTTGTATCTTAATGTAGTTGGTACACCCAATAGACAATGAATACAGATAATGTACCTTTCTAGTCTGTACATGTTAAAACTATCCCCCTTAACAGCATACTAGCTAGTGAGAAGAACTGTACCCTGTGCAATCCATGCAAGTGATTGATGATATATTTCAAATTAAGCTGAACTCGAAGAGTTCCTGTATTTGACAAAGAATGATCTCAGTTTGAACAAATCAAATGATATAACTTTTTTAATAACTGATGTAGTTCTGTTTTTAAATGAAAAAAAAAAAAGGAAAAACACTTTGTAGCAGTTAGCATTAGAACTTTAACAGTTAACTTCACCTTTTTTGGCAATGGCAATATGCTTTAACCTTTACCCTGCTTTTTTTCTATAATGGACTGGTCAATCATTTAATTTGGGCAGTACCACTTATGATTCAAAGGGGTGTCCACTTAAAATTTACTGACTGAATAGCGAACAGCGCAGACCAGGATTAGCCTGCACGGAGGTACAGGCTGATCTTGGTCTGCACTGGTCACAAAGGCAGAATCATTTGCCGGCAGCAGGTCAAAGTTTAAATGTTCATTGTGTGTACTCCCTAACTATCTGCAGAAGTTCGAATGTAAACGGCTGTTATGAAAAAATAAATTTAATATGAATTTAAGTTTCATTACCTCAACATTCTTGTATGATTTGACCAGCTATATCTAATCTATGATGTATCACCCTGGATCTACTGTATGTTGAGATACCATCTGTCAGAGTTGGTGCTGGTGGTGTGAGGGATTATATCTACAGCATGTGACAATTTTCACCATCCACTGATTAAGCCTTCTGATTCTTCATCCATGGGTATTTCTGCTAATAAGAGTGTTAATGTTTTGGAACTTAGGCATCTAAAATCATGGTAAAAGTTACATGGAATATATTAGTTAAATCCTGGTAAACTAGTCTAAATAAATCAATCATCCTCCACCTCTAATATGAGTGAAGATGACATTTACCTGTGTTGAACAGGTCAACATATCAATGAAACCTTTTATAAACAACACTACAAGTATAATTATAAACAACAATACATACCAGTGCCTATCATTTGGTTTGGAAATCAGTCTTGTAGCCTGCTACTTAAATTTCCAGCATTTACAGCTGTCACATTCAACATCTTTTGTCTTCTGTCTCTAGAAACAGTAAAATGTAAGAGACCTGTCATGTTGTTACATTCAATGTTTATATATCCAGCAGTTTTCCCTTACATATTGCTACAAATGTCATTCTAGGTTTAATATTTATTCTATCTTATATTCTGTATAATATTGTATAACTGTATCCATATGTTTGACAAAAACTCGTATACTGTAGAATTACGAATTATACTTTCCTGAAACACAATTTAGTTTTATACAATAATAAACAACTAAGTATCTACAGCATAAATAGAACACATTCTCACACTAACATATTTTGTATTAATATTTTTTATACAGTCTTTTTTTTTCGGCTTATTTTGTGGCCATATTCTAAAACACTACTTCAATATACAATTCCATTCATATAATTATGCAGCTTGCTCTTTTTACAAACACTTCTAGATTATCAATCAGGAATGGATGGGCCAGGTCAGGATGGGACAAAACAGAATGGGGAGGAACAGGAATAGACAGGACAGATTCCCAACTCCACAAAATATATAATTTCCAGTAAGTACCAATTTGTTATTCTTTCGTCACTTCAAAACTACAAATGAATACAGTCTCTTCTTGAAAACATTCTTCATTCTTTCCCAGGGAAAATCCACAGCTTCAACAATGGTCAGCAAATATGACTGAAACACACAAAAGTATTTTACCTATCAAACAATTTTTCCAAACTTCTTAGTGGACTACTTAGCGGACCATATTGTTAATCGGTTTTGAAAAATGTATCCAATGCCATATATGTTATCCACTTTAAATAAAGTCCTTACTTACTTACTCAAAATACAGCAAGAATGTAACTTTCAACAACTGTACATGAACCTTCATTTGCCCATGCAAGTGTGGTTCCAGATTTAATAATCATTTGTCTTTTTGTCTTTAGGTAATAGACTGATTCCATAATAATATTATGAACAGCTCAAAAAACAAATGTTTATAACCTTTTCTATCAAATATATATCTACTTATAAAGAAGTGTACTTTTACTTCTTATAAAGTGTTACCATAGTAAGGGTCAATTGCACGATTAAAACATATTCATAATTATTCTATATATACACATATTTTCTCTTCCTTTATTTTGGCCATGCTCAACATAAATATTTTAATTCTAATATGCTATATTATATATTATTTGTACTATCAAACATTTATTACCCATCAGAAATGGGATGGACTGGGTCAGGTTGGCTTAGGATAGGCATGAATGGGAAGGAACTGGACAATGTTCCCATCCCTTACAAAGTATCAATTTCAATTATTAACATTTTATGTTCTTTCTTCACTCTAAATACTATATAAACATCATATATACATTATACAGAAGTATACTTTTACCACTTCTTATAAAGTGTGACTAAAGAAAGTGTCAAAAAGTGTCAACTACATGAACATGACATATTTTCACACAAAAATATTTCATATCAAATTTATTTATTCACATCTTTTCTCTGCTTTTAATGCAACTATGTTCTACATTAATGTTTTCATTCAGGTATGTTATATTATATAATATTTGTATAAACATATCAGGAATGAGATGGGCAGGGTCAGGGTGGAATCAGAAAGGATGAATGGAAGGAGCGGAATACAGGACAGTGATTCCCCCCCCACAAAAGTACCAATTTCCCAAAAATTAACATTTTTAAATTTTGTCATTTTTATAACTTTAGATTTTCTTTTCCCCGCTTCATATTAAATCCTTTCTATTGCACTTTATATTCCTTTTCTGCCCTTTATAATTTAAAATCCAATCAATTGCTGACTATACAATATGAATGGGACATAAAGTCAGTTGTCATGGCAGTCTATTGACCTTTTCTATCATATATACATTTTTACAAAGAAATGTACTTTTACCACTTCTAATCAAGTTTAACTTTAGCAAATGTTCATTGCACATTAATAAGACATATTTTCACATGAATAATTATTTCATATTGAATTCATTTATACAAATCCATTCTCTGCTTATTTTGTTCCCATACTCTACACAAGAGTGGTTCCAGATTCAATAATTATTCCATATAAGATAATAGACTGAATCCATAGCAATAATACAAACATTTCCAAAAACGCATGTTTTCAACCTTTTCTATCATATACATATATTTTCTTACAAAGAAGTGTACTATTATCAATTCTTATAAAGTGTTACTATTGTATGTGTCAATTGCATGCATAAAACATATTTTCATACTAACATATTTCATATTAAATTCATCTATATACATCTCTCTGCTTATTTTGTGGCCATGCTCTATATTAATATTTTAATTCAAATATGATATTATTATTTGTACATTCGTATCTGGATTACAAATCAGGAATGGGATGGGCTGGGTCAAGATGAAATGGGGTTAGGACTGATGAGAAGGAACTTGACTACAAAGGACACAGATTCCCACCCCCACAAAAAGCATCAATTCCAATGATTAAATTTGTTATGGTCTTTCTTCACTTTAAATACTACAAATAAACAAAGTCACTTTTTTCACATTCTTCATACTTTTCCAGGGAAAATCCAGCACTGCTTCTTTGGCTTGCCTTGACCACTTGACACCATTTTCCTGCTTCAACTTGCAACTCAAACTGAAAAAAAAATGGACTGGTATAAGTACTGTTAATAAGCATGGCATCAAGAAATATAAATTACTCCTGTAATTCTGCATATATGTACCAAGTAGAATAGCATAAGTAATATTATTACCTTTCAGACAATTCTTTTTCCAGACTTTTCAAAATATCGTTGGAGTGTAACTTCTGAAAACTGTACAAGTGTGGTTCCTGATTGAATAACTATTCCACTTCAGATAATAAAACTATTTATAATAATATTAAGAATGTCTCGAAAAATTCATGTTTTCAACCTTTTTCTATCATATACTTATACATACATCTACTTATAAAAAAGTGTACTATTAACACTTCATATAATGTGTGAATATAGAATTTGTCAATTGGATGAATAAGACATGATTTCTCACTAACATATTTCATATTAAATTGATTTATACACATCTTTTCTCTTCTTATTTTTTTGCCATGCTCCACATTAATATTTTAATTCAAATATGCTATATTATGTATTATTTACACAATCATATCTGGGTAATCAATCAGAAATGGGATGGGCAGGGTGAAGTTGGAATTGGATAGGATGAATCGGAATAAATGGTATAGACAGACAAGAGATTCCCACCCCCACAAAAGTATCAATTATAATAATTAACATTTTTAATTGTGTCACTTTTTATAACATCTAGATGATCTTTCCTTGCTTCATATTACATCCTTTCTATGGCACTTTTATATTCCTTATCTGCTTCATAAAAAGTCCAATCAATCACTGACTATACATTTTGAATGGGACATAAAGTCAGTTTTCATTGGCAGTCTATGACCTTTTATCATTTTAACATTTTACAAAGAAATGTATTTACCACTTCTAACAAGTTTAAACCCATAGCAAAATGTTCTTGCACATTAATAAGACATATTTTCACATGAATAATTTTCATATTGAATTCATTTATACCAAATCCCTTCCCTGCTATTTGTTCCCCTACTCTACACAAGAGTGGTTCCAGATTCAATAATTATTCCATATAAGATAATAGACTGAATCCATAGCAATAATACAAACATTTCCAAAAACGCATGTTTTCAACCTTTTCTATCATATACATATATTTACTTACGAAGAAGTGTACTATTATCAATTCTTATAAAGTGTTACTATTGTATGTGTCAATTGCATGCATAAAACATATTTTCATACTAACATATTTCATATTAAATTCATCTATATACATCTCTCTGCTTATTTTGTGGCCATGCTCTATATTAATATTTTAATTCAAATATGATATTATTATTTGTACATTCGTATCTGGGTTACAAATCGGAATGGGATGGGTGGGTCAAGATTTAAATGGGGTTAGGATGATGAGAAGGAAAATTGACTACAAAGGACACAGATTCCCACCCCCCAAAAAGCATCAATTCCAATGATAAATTTGTTAGGGGCTTTTTCACTTTAAACATACAAAATAAAAAAGTCACTTTTTCACATTCTTATACTTTTCCGGGAAAATCCCGCATCTTTTGGGTTGCCTTGACCATGGGCCCATTTCCTTTAATTGCACTCAAACTAAAAAAAATGGATGGGTTTAAAATACTTAATAGCATAGGGGCTCCGGCGAGTGGTTGAGTGTTTACTTCAAACCATTTGCCCTCATCGATGGGGTTCGAAACCCCATTTGGGGCTAGAAATTTTTCAGTGAGGAAGCCATCCGCTGCTTCGAGGGGGTGGTCACCCCGTGCCCTCGTGATAAATATGCACGAGGGGCCCGGGTCTTCCTCCACATTAAAAAAGCTGAAATCGCCAATGACCTAAATTGTGTCGGTGCACATAAACCAAAATAAAATAAATTTAAGCATGGCATAAGAAATATAAATTACTCCTGTAATTCTGCATATATGTACCAAGTAGAATAGCATAAGTAATATTATTACCTTTCAGACAATTCTTTTTCCAGACTTTTCAAAATATCGTTGGAGTGTAACTTCTGAAAACTGTACAAGTGTGGTTCCTGATTGAATAACTATTCCACTTCAGATAATAAACTATTTATAATAATATTAAGAATGTCTCGAAAAATTCATGTTTTCAACCTTTTTCTATCATATACTTATACATACATCTACTTATAAAAAAGTGTACTATTAACACTTCATATAATGTGTGAATATAGAATTTGTCAATTGGATGAATAAGACATGATTTCTCACTAACATATTTCATATTAAATTGATTTATACACATCTTTTCTCTTCTTATTTTTTTGCCATGCTCCACATTAATATTTTAATTCAAATATGCTATATTATGTATTATTTACACAATCATATCTGGGTAATCAATCAGAAATGGGATGGGCAGGGTGAAGTTGGAATTGGATAGGATGAATCGGAATAAATGGTATAGACAGACAAGAGATTCCCACCCCCACAAAAGTATCAATTATAATAATTAACATTTTTAATTGTGTCACTTTTTATAACATCTAGATGATCTTTCCTTGCTTCATATTAATCCTTTCTATGGCAATTTTTTATTCCTTATGCTTTATAAAAAGTCCAATCAATCGTGACTATACATAGAATGGGACAAAGTCAGTTGTCATTGGCCCGTCTATTGACCTTTCTATCATATAAATTTTTACAAAAAAAATGTACTTTTACCACTTCTAATCAAGTCTAACTACAGCAAAATTTAATGTTCACTGCATTAATAAAACATATTTTCACATGAACAATTTCATTTATACACATCCATACCCTGCTTGTTTTGTTCCCATGCTCTACACAAGAGTGGTTCCAGATTCAATAATTATTTCATAATAGACTGAATCTGTAACACCAAAAACTCACGTTTTCGACCTTTTCTATCATATACATATATTCACTAACAAAGAGTTACTTTTATCAATTTTTATAAGTTACTATGTAGTGGGCAACTGCATGCAAAGACATATTTTCATACAAAATATTTCATATTTAAAATTATCTAAACATCTCTCGCTTATTTGGGCCAATGCTCATATTAAATTTTAATTCAAATATGATATAATATATTTGTACATTCATATCTGGATTACAAATCAGGAATGGGATGGGGCCGGGTCATGATGAAATGGGGTTAGGACTGAGGAAGGAACTGGACTACAAAGGACACCAGATTCCCACCCCCACAAAAGCATCAATTCCAATGATTTAATTTTTTATGTTCTTTCTTCACTTAAATACTACAAATGAAACAGTCACTTTTTCACATTCTTCATACTTCTCCAGGAAAATCCAGTACTGGGTTCTTTGGCTTGCCTTGACACGTGACACCATTTTCCCGCTTCAACTTGCAGCTCAACTGAAGAAAAAAATGGACTGGTATAAGTACTTTAAATAAGCATGGCAAACAAGAAATATAAAATACTCCTGTAAATTTTGCTTTTATGTACCAAGAGGGAAAACATATTACCTTTTTAAATAATTCTTTTCCGACTTTTCAAATATGGTGGAGTGTAACTTCTGAAAAAATGTACAAGTGTGGTTCCAGATTGATAACTATTCCACTTCAGATAAACTATTTATACTAATATTAAGAATGTCTCAAAAATTCATGTTTTCAAAACCCTTTTTTATCATATACATACATCTACTTTTAAAAAAAGTATACTAAATTTAAAACTTCATATAATGTGTGACTATAGGAAGTGTCAATTGGATGAATAAGGCCTGATTTCAAACTAACATATTTCGTATTAAATTGATTTATACACATTTTTTCTCTTCTAATTTTTTGGCCATGCTCCACATTAATATTTTAATTCAAGTATGCTATATTATATATTATTTATACAATCATATCTGGGTAACCAATCAGAAATGGGATGGACAGGGTCAAGTTGGAATTGGATAGGATGAATTGGAATAAATGGTATAGACAGGACAGTGATCCCACCCCCCCAAAAAAGTATCAATTCCAATAATTAACATTTTTAATTATGTCATTTTTTATAACATTTTAAATGATCTTTCCCTTTCTTCATATTTAAAACCTTTCTATTGCACTTTTATATTCCTTTCTGCTTCATAATAAAGTCCAACCAATTGCTGACTATACATATGAATGGCACATAAAGTCAGTTGTCATTGGCAGTCTATTGACCTTTCCTATCATAATACATTTTTACAAAGAAATGTACTTTTACCACTTCTAATCAAGTTTAACTATAGCAAATGTTCATTGCATTAATAAGACTTATTTTAACATGAACAATTATTTCATATGAATGCATTTATTACAAAACCATTTTCTGCTTATTTTGTTCCCATACTCTACACAAGAGTGGTTCCCGATTCAATAATATTCATACAAGATAATAGACGAATCTGTAACAATATTATAAACGTCTCCCAAAAAAATCAGTTTTCGACCTTTTCTTCAATACATATTTACTTACAAAGAAGTGTACTTTTATCAATTCTTATAAAGGTTACTATTTTATGTGTCAACTGCTGCATAAGACAATTTTCATACTAACATATTTCAAATTAAATTCATCTATACACTTACTCTGCTTATTTCGTGGCCCTGCTCTATATTAATATTTTAATTCAAATATGATATATATTATTTGTACATTCATATCTGGATTTAAAAAATCAGGAATGGGGTGGGCTGGGTCAAGATGAAAATGGGGTTTTGGACTGATGGGAAGGAACTCACTACAAAGGACACAGATTCCCACCCCCACAAAAGCATCAATTCCAATCATAATTTTTATGTTCTTTCTTCAAATTTTAGATATACAAAAATGAAAATCACTTTTTCACACTCTTCATACTTTTCTGGGGAAAATCCAGTACTGCTTCTTTGGCTTGCCTTGACATTTGACACCATTTTCATGTTTCAACTTGCTGCTCAAACTGAAGAAAAAACGAACTGGTTAAGTACGTAAATAAGCATGGCAACAACAAATATAAATTACTCCCGTAATTCTGCAAAATGTACCCAAATAGAATAAACATTTACCTTTCAAACAATTTTTTTCCAGACTTTCAAATATCGTTGGAAGGTGTAACTTCTGGGAAAATGTACAAGTGTGGTTTCCAGATTGAAAATTATTCCACTTCAGATAATTATTCATAAATATTAAGAATGTCTTGAAAAATTCATGTTTTCAACCTTTTCTATCATATACATACATATACTTTTAAAGAAGTGTACTTTTAACACTTCATATAACATGTGAATATAGAATTTGTCAATTGGGTGAATAATAAGACATAATTTCACACTAACATATTTCATATTAAATTGATTATGCACAAACTTTTCTCTTTATTTTTGGCCATGGGTCCACTTAATATTTTTAATTAAGTATGCATATTTTGTATTATTTATCCAATCATATCTGGGTAATCAATCAGAAATGGGATGGACAGGGTCAAGTTGGAATTGGATAGGATGAATCGGAATAAATGGTATAGACAGGACAGAGATTCCCACCACCCACAAAAGTATCAATTCTAAAAATTAACATTTTTCTGTTATTTCTTCACTTTAAACACTATAAATGAATCTAGCGGACATATAGACACCAATTTGTCCTCGAAGGTAACATTAGCATGTCTCAATCAATAGTAAAGGAATCTGTCAGGGTTTTGCACCTGTAGCAAAAAGCAACTCTGCCAATATTTTGAAGCAACATCTTCTCCCAAGTAGTCTCCAGTGTATTGCACTTTGATGTCTCTTCCTTTCTTCATAATAAAATCCCATTCACTGTACTCTGATGTTCCTTTCTTGTTTCATAATTAAATCCAGTCCTCTGCACTCTAATATTCCTTTCTTAATTCATAATAAAATGCTGTCCACTGCACTTTTCTTTTCTTGCTTCATAGTATAATTCAGTCAAATGAATTTTGGTATTCTTTTCTTGCTTCATAATAAAATTCAGTCCACTGTATTTTGATATCCCTTTCTTGCTTCATAATAAAATACAGTTAACTGCATAATGATGCTCTTTCTTGCAAAGTGATGTAAGTCTTTTGCTGCCTTAAACTTTTTATGTTCTTTCTTCACTTTAAACACTACAAATGAACATAGTCACTTTTTTCACAGACATTCTTCATACTTTTCCGGGGAAAATCCAGTACTGCTTCTTTGGCTTGCCTTGACACTTGACACCATTTTCCTGCTTCAACTTGAAACTGAAGAAAAAAATGGACTTGTATAAGTACTGTAAATAAGCATGGCAACAAGAAATAAAAATTACACCTGTAATACTGCATATATGTACAAAGCATAAAAATATTACCTTTTAAACAATTCTTTTTCCATATTTTTCAAAATATCGCGAGAGTGCAACTTCCAAAAAAGCTGTACAAGTGTGGTTCTAGATTTAATAATTATTCCACTTCAGATAATAGACTGTATCCATAATAATATTATGAACGTCCCGAAAAATACATGTTTTTTTTCTATAATATACATACATTTACTTCTAAAGAATTGTACTTTTACCACTTCATATAGTGTGAATATAGAAAAGTGTCAATTGCATGAATAAGACATATTTTCACACCAACATATTTCATATTAAATTGATTTATACACATCTTTTATATGTTTATTTTGTGGCCATGCTCTACATTTATATTTTAATTCAAATATGCTATATTATATATTATTTGTACAATCATATCTGGGTAACCAATCAGGAATTGGATGGGCAGGGTCAGGATGAAATAAGATAGGATGAATGGGAAGAAATGGTATAGACAGGACAGAGATTCCCACCCCCACAAAAAGTATCAATTCCAATGATTAACATTTTTATGTTATTTTTTCACTTTTAACACTACAATTGAATACAGTCACTTTTATGGGTCACATTAACATTAAGATATCCTCTCTTCACTCTGAGAAAATCCAGTCTGTCCACTGCACTTAAATAAAATCCAAGTTGATTGCACTCTGATGTTTCTTCCTTGCTCCATAATAAAATTGAATTAATTGCACTTTTATGTTCCTTCCTCATGTTCTTTCCTTTCTTCCTGAGAAAATCCAGTCAATTAGAATTGGATGTTGTTTCTTCCTGTCCTGAAACAATTTAATTCATAACACTTTGATAATCCTTCCTTGCTTTATGTTAAATCCAGTTAATTTCACTTTGATATTCCTCTACTGCTTCATAATAAAGTCAAATCAATCCCTGACTGTACATATGAATGGGACATAAAGTCAGTTGTCATTGGCAGTCTGTTGATATGGAAGAAATGCAAATCCTCACAATCCCTGATTCCATCTCTCAAAACACAGAGGAACAACCATCATCTAAACAATGCCGGCACATTGTTGCAGACCAGTCGCTCCAAAAAATGCCACAATCTAGCGGACATATAGACACCGGATTGTCCTCGAAGGTAACATTAGCATGTCTCAATCAATAGTAAAGGAATCTGTCAGGGTTTTGCACCTGTAGCAAAAAGCAACTTTGCCAATATTTTGAAGCAACATCTTCTCCCAAGTAGTCTCCAGTGTATTGCACTTTGATGTCTCTTCCTTTCTTCATAATAAAATTCCATTCACTGTACTTTGATGTTCCTTTCTTGTGTCATAGTTCAATCCAGTCCTCTGCACTTTAATATTCATTTCTTGATTCATAATAAAATCCTGTCCACTGCACTTTGATATCCCTTTCTTGCTTCAAAATAAATTCCAGTTCACTGCATAATAATGCTCTTTCATACACAGTGATAAAATCTATTTACGTTCAATGGTCTTCTTTTGCTGTCTTAAACTTTTTTTGTTCTTTCTTCACTTTAAACACAGCAAATGAACAGTCACTTTTTTCACACACACATTCTTCATACTTTTCCAAGGAAAATCTAGGACTGCATCTTTGGCTTGCCTTCAAACTTGACACCATTTTCCTGCTTCTACTTGCAGCTTGAAACTGAAGAAAAAATGGACTGGTATAAGTATTGTAAATAAGCATGGCAACAAGAAGTATCAATTACTCTTGTAATTCAGCAAATATGTAAGAAAGAGAAAAACATAATTACCTTTAAAAAAAATTCTTTTCAAAATATCGCGAGAGTGTAACTTCCGAAAAAAACTGTAAAAGCGTGGTTCCAGATTTAATAATTATTCCACTTCACATAATAGACTCTATCCATAACAATATTATGAATGTCTTGAAAAATTCAAGTTTTCGACCTTTTTTATCATATACATACATTTGCTTATAAAGAAGTGTACTTTTACCACTTCAAATAGTGTGAATATAGAAAAGTGTCAACTGCATGAATAAGATACGATTTCATATCAACATATTTCATATTAAATTGATTTATACACATCTTTTCTCTGTTTATTTCGTGGCCATACTCTACATTTATATTTTAATTCAAATATATGCTATATTATATGTACAATCATATCTGGGTAACCAATCAGGGATGGGATGGGCAGGGTCAGGATGAAATAAAATAGGATGAATGGGAAGAAATGGTATACACAGGACAGAGATTCCCACCCCCACAAAAAGTATCAATTCCAATGATTAACATTTTTATGTTATTTTTTCATTTTTAACACTACAAATGAATACAGTCACTTTTATAGGTCACATTAACACTAAGAGATCCTCTCTTCACTTTGAGAAAATCCAGTCTGTCCATTGCACTTAAATAAAATCCAAGTCGATTGCACTGTGATGTTTCTTCCTTGCTCCATAATAAAATTGAATTAATTGCACTTTTATGTTCCTTCCTCATGTTCTTTGTTTTCTTACTGAGAAAATCCAGTCAATTTGAATTGGATATTGTTTCTTCCTGTCCTGAAACAATTTAATTCATAACACTTTGATAATCCTTCCTTTCATACAAAGTAATAAAATCTATTTACGTTCAATGGTCTTCTTTTGCTGTCTTAAACTTTTTTTGTTCTTTCTTCACTTTAAACACAGTAAATGAACAGTCACTTTTTTCACACACATTCTTCATACTTTTAAAAGGAAAATCTAGGACTGCATCTTTGGCTTGCCTTCAAACTTGACACCATTTTCCTGCTTCTACTTGCAGCTTGAAACTGAAGAAAAAATGGACTGGTATAAGTATTGTAAATAAGCATGGCAACAAGAAGTATCAATTACTCTTGTAAATATGTAAGAAAGAGAAAAACATAATTACCTTTAAAAAAAATTCTTTTCAAAATATCGCGAGAGTGTAACTTCCGAAAAAAACTGTAAAAGCGTGGTTCCAGATTTAATAATTATTCCACTTCACATAATAGACTCTATCCATAATAATATTATGAATGTCTCGAAAAATTCAAGTTTTCGACTTTTTTTAACATATACATACATTTGCTTATTAAGAAGTGTACTTTTACCACTTCATATAGTGTGAATATAGAAAAGTGTCAATTGCATGAATAAGACATGATTTCATATCAACATATTTTATATTAAATTGATTTATACACATCTTTTCTCTGTTTATTTCGTGGCCATACTCTACATTTATATTTTAATTCAAATATATGCTATATTATATGTACAATCATATCTGGGTAACCAATCAGGGATGGGATGGGCAGGGTCAGGATGAAATAAGATAGGATGAATGGGAAGAAATGGTATACACAGGACAGAGATTCCCACCCCCACAAAAAGTATCAATTCCAATGATTAACATTTTTATGTTATTTTTTCACTTTTAACACTACAAATGAATACAGTCACTTTTATGGGTCACATTAACATTAAGATATCCTCTCTTCACTCTGAGAAAATCCAGTCTGTCCACTGCACTTAAATAAAATCCAAGTTGATTGCACTCTGATGTTTCTTCCTTGCTCCATAATAAAATTGAATTAATTGCACTTTTATGTTCCTTCCTCATGTTCTTTCTTTTCTTCCTGAGAAAATCCGTCAATTAGAATTGGATATTGTTTCTTCCTGTCCTCAAACAATTTAATTCATAACACTTTGATAATCCTTCCTTGCTTTATGTTAAATCCAGTTAATTTCACTTTGATATTCCTCTACTGCTTCATAATAAAGTCAAATCAATCCCTGACTGTACATATGAATGGGACAAAGTCAGTTGTCATTGGCAGTCTGTTGATATGGAAGAAATGCAAATCCTCACAATCCCTGATTCCATCTCTCAAAACACAGAGGAACAACCATCATCTTAACAATGCCGGCACACTGTTGCAGACCAGTCGCTCCAAAAAACGCCACAATCTAGCGGACATATAGACACCGGATTGTCCTCGAAGGTAACATTAGCATGTCTCAATCAATAGTAAAGGAATCTGTCAGGACATTGCACCTGTAGCAAAAAGCAACTTTGCCAATATTTTGAAGCAACATCTTCTCCCAAGTAGTCTCCAGTGTATTGCACTTTGATGTCTCTTCCTTTCTTCATAATAAAATTCTATTCACTGTACTTTGATGTTCCTTTCTTGTGTCATAGTTCAATCCAGTCCTCTGCACTTTAATATTCATTTCTTGATTCATAATAAAATCCTGTCCACTGCACTTTGATATCCCTTTCTTGCTTCAAAATAAATTCCAGTTCACTGCATAATAATGCTCTTTCATACACAGTGATAAAATCTATTTACGTTCAATGGTCTTCTTTTGCTGTCTTAAACTTTTTTGTTCTTTCTTCACTTTAAACACAGCAAATGAACAGTCACTTTTTTCACAGACATTCTTCATACTTTTCCAAGGAAAATCTAGGACTGCATCTTTGGCTTGCCTTCAAACTTGACACCATTTTCCTGCTTCTACTTGCAGCTTGAAACTGAAGAAAAAATGGACTGGTATAAGTATTGTAAATAAGCATGGCAACAAGAAGTATAAATTACTCTTGTAATTCAGCAAATATGTAAGAAAGAGAAAAACATAATTACCTTTAAAAAAATTCTTTTCAAAATATCGCGAGAGTGTAACTTCCGAAAAAAACTGTACAAGCGTGGTTCCAGATTTAATAATTATTCCACTTCACATAATAGACTCTATCCATAATAATATTATGAATGTCTCGAAAAATTCAAGTTTTCGACCTTTTTTATCATATACATACATTTGCTTATAAAGAAGTGTACTTTTACCACTTCATATAGTGTGAATATAGAAAGTGTCAATTGCATGAATAAGACATGATTTCATATCAACATATTTCATATTAAATTGATTTATACACATCTTTTCTCTGTTTATTTCATGGCCATACTCTACATTTATATTTTAATTCAAATATATGCTATATTATATGTACAATCATATCTGGGTAACCAATCAGGGATGGGATGGGCAGGGTCAGGATGAAATAAGATAGGATGAATGGGAAGAAATGGTATACACAGGACAGAGATTCCCACCCCCACAAAAAGTATCAATTCCAATGATTAACATTTTTATGTTATTTTTTCACTTTTAACACTACAAATGAATACAGCCACTTTTATGGGTCACATTAACATTAAGATATCCTCTCTTCACTCTGAGAAAATCCAGTCTGTCCACTGCACTTAAATAAAATCCAAGTCGATTGCACTTTGACATTTCTTCCTTTCTCCATAATAAAATTGAATCAATTGCACTTTCATGTTACTTCCTCATGTTCTTTCTTTCCTTCCCGTGAAAATCCAGTCAATTAGAATTTGATGTTGTTTATTCCTGTCCTGAAACAATTTAATTCATAACACTCTGATAATCCTTCCTTGCTTTATGTTAAATCCAGTTGATTGCACTTTGATATTCCTCTACTGCTTCATAATAAAGTCAAATCAATCCCTGACTGTACATATGAACGGGACATAAAGTCAGGTGTCATTGGCAGTCTGTTGCTACCGAAGAAATGCAAATCTTCACAATCCCTGATTCCAACTCTCAAAACACTGAGGAACAACCATCATCTTAACATTGTCAGTACAATGTTGCAGATCAGTCTCTCCAAAAAACGCCACAATCTAGCGGACATGTAGACATCGAATTGTCCTCGAAGGTAACGTTAGCATGTCTCAATAAATAGTAAAGGAATCTGTCAGGGCTTTGCACCTGTAGCAAAAAGCAACTCTGCCAATCTTTTGAAGCAACATCTTCTCCCCAGTAGTCTCCAGTCCATTGCACGTTGATGTCCCTTCCTTGCATTTCATAATAAAATTCCATTTACTGCTCTTCGATGTTCCTTTTCTTGATTCATAAAGAGGTCCAGTCCATTGCACTTTAATATTCCTTTCTTCCTTCTTAAAAAAATTCTCGTCCACTGCACTCTTATGTCCCTTATTTTGCTTCATAATAAAATCTTCTCCACTGAACTTTGATGTCCCTTTCTTACTTCATACAAATCCTTCCACTGCACTTTATTGTCCCGTTCTTTCTCCATAACATAATCCAGTCAAATGAATATTGATATTCCTTTCCTTTTCCATAATAAAATCCAGTCAACTGCACTTTGATGTTCCTTTTTGCTTCATAATAAAATCCAGTCCTGTTCTTTGATGTCCCTTTCCTGCTTCATAACTGAACTCAGTTAACTGCATTATGATGCTCTTTCTTGCAGCCTGCAATGGTCACAATAAATTATTACATTAAATACTACAAACAAGAACATGCACACACATTTTTTTTTTTTTTTTTTTTATTTTTTTTTTTTTTTTTTTTTTTTTTTTTTAGTTTTTTTTTTTTTTTTTTTTTTTTTTTTTTTGTATTTTTTGTAAAAACAACAATCACACCACACACACTACCATACAAAACAAGCACACATGACTTTCCACACATTCTTCTTTTCACTTCCTGGAAAAAAACCAGTACTATGCATAGAAGATAGTTACCATAAATACTAATTTTGAAGGGTCCTGGAAATTGCTGGGTCCTGGAAAAATCCAGTACTGCATGCAATGTTTGCCATTATTAACAAAGCCTCCTTGGCTAATTTAGTATTGTCTTTTAAGTATTTATAGTACACATACTGTTACTGGTAACATATAACACAAGCTTTCAAACTCCACATACACAAACAACATACACATACAACAACAACAATCACACCACACACACTACCATACAAAACAAGCACACATGACTTTTCACACATTCTTCTTTTCACTTCCTGGAAAAAAACCAGTACCGTGCATAGAAGATTATAAGTTACCATAAATACTAATTTTGCAGGGTCCTGGATATTGCTGGGTCCTGGGAAAATCCAGTACTGCATGCAATGTTTGCCATTATTAAAGCCTCCTTGGCTAATTTAGTATTGTCTTTTAAGTACTTATAGTACACATAGTGTTACTGGTAACATATTAACACAAGCTTTCAAACTCCACATACACAAACAACATACACATACAACAACAACAATCACACTACACACACTACCATACAAAACAAGCACACATGACTTTTCACACATTCTTCTTTTCACTTCCTGGAAAAAAAACCAGTACCGTGCATAGAAGATTATAAGTTACCATAAATACTAATTTTGCAGGGTCCTGGATATTGCTGGGTCCTGGGAAAATCCAGTACTGCATGCAATGTTTGCCATTATTAAAGCCTCCTTGGCTAATTTAGTATTGTCTTTTAAGTACTTATAGTACACATAGTGTTACTGGTAACATATTAACACAAGCTTTCAAACTCCACATACACAAACAACATACACATACAACAACAACAATCACACACCACACACACTACCATACAAAACAAGCACACATGACTTTTCACACATTCTTCTTTTCACTTCCTGGAAAAAAAACCAGTACTATGCATAGAAGATTATAAGTTACCATAAATACTAATTTTGCAGGGTCCTGGATATTGCTGGGTCCTGGGAAAATCCAGTACTGCATGCAATGTTTGCCATTATTAAAGCCTCCTTTGCTAATTTAGTATTGTCTTTTAAGTACTTATAGTACACATAGTGTTACTGGTAACATATTAACACAAGCTTTCAAACTCCACATACACAAACAACATACACATACAACAACAACAATCACACCACTTAACTAAGAAATGGTTTCAAAGAACTGGCAAGAAATCTGACTGTTTGGTATACATTTAACACCTTGAATAAATGTAGTTTGGACATGATTTATAGATAGATATGATAATGTCTGATGATGATGATGATGAGTAATGAGGAATGATAAGGTTAATGATCATAAGAATGATGATAAAATAGATGAAGATGAGGAGGAGGAGGAGGACAAGGAAGTAGAGGAGGATGATGATAATGACTGATGATGGTGATGATGATGACTTAAAATGATGATGAATAATTAAATGAACAGATGAAGATAAATGGATTTGATAATGACTGATGATTTATGGAGATGAGTGATAAGCAAAGATGCCAATTCTGTTTCCTTGGAAAATCCACATACACCAGTGGGTTTGCCCAACTCCCCTCCTAAGACCCTGACAACTATCAGCAAACTTTTAGTTTTTTAAAATAAACTGAGAAATTGTCACGATTATAAAACATGTTATATTCAAGTTTATTATTATTAGTAGTAGTATTTGGTTATCAGAGATGAGCTGTCATCTTCAGTCATGTTCTGCAAGAGCTGAGCAGGCTAAGGTGTTGGTCTATA
Organism: Mercenaria mercenaria; assembly: GCF_021730395.1. NCBI lineage: Eukaryota > Metazoa > Mollusca > Bivalvia > Venerida > Veneridae > Mercenaria > Mercenaria mercenaria. Next base: position 69,110,343 of record NC_069376.1, on the reverse strand, counting down.
GGCATGTTTCTTTGTCATGGCCACAGATTCACTTCCCGTCAATCTAATTTCTCTTTTAAGAGAAAAAAGACAGCCCCCAACGGCAAGGAAACAGCAGCCATGACCAGAAAAATGCAAACAAACCATCACATAAGCCTACTCAACCAATGCAGAACACGATGGAAAATAAGAGTACATCTTTGATCATGTTCTAAATCTTGATGCTGACAAATGGCATGGGGCAGAGGAGGGGAGGGGGGATTGGGACTAACCAACAAGTGTCTGTAGAAAAATCAAGTACTGATGACTACACAGATGATGATGATGATAGAAAAGATGATGATGAATAGAGATGATGGTGATGAATAGATGATGATGACAATGAATAGATGATGAATAGATGATGATGATGAACAGAGATGATGATGATGATGATGATGATAAGTAGATGATGATGAATGGATGAGGATGAATGAATGATGATAATGATGATGATGAAGATTGGATGATGATGATGAAAAATGGATGAAGAATGAATGATGATGATGATGATGATGATGGTAAGTGGATGATAATGATGAATGGACGAGGATAACGATGAATGGATGATGATAATGTATGATGATGAAGTAGCTTAATGTTAAAGTATACTAAACACCCTAATTTCTGTCATGTTCTCCTCAACCACAAGAAGGGAGGAGGTGTGAGGCCATTGGCTAATCATAGGACTTAACCCCCCTGCCCCAAATTATCTGCATAGGCACATGAGGTCGACGGGGCCTAGTTGACCTGCGTGGGACAAAAACCTGTACATCTAACTCTGGCCTACCCTCAGGATTAACCTCTACACCCTGACCCACCCCTCCCAGAGACTCCCCGTCTCTGGTGTTCCCTGGGAATACCTGGGATACCTGTGGCACAAAAGGAGCGGGCACCTCTACCTCTGGGAAAAAAAGAGGTGGGAGAGGCACCTCTACCTCAGGTACAAAAGGGAAAGGATCCACCTGGTGTACAGGACCCACCTCTTGCTCCACAGGATGGCCACCCTGAGGAGCCCCTTCCCCAATACCTTCGACGTCAGCGGCGGGCGTATCCTCTGGGATTACCGCAACATCTACAACAGGACGGACGGGGTCCTGGCTAGCGAAGGGAGTCACCTCAGTAGACACCTCCTCCGTCACAGCCAAAGCAACGACCTCATCACTACCGGGAGGTAGTGCCCTCATAGCCTCGGTCACCTCAGTACCTGAAAGTAGAAAAAATACGTAATAAGAAAAAAGCAGCCTTGATTTTGTACACAATGCTCTAGTCATAAATTTAATCCTGAAACTTATAAAACTGTTGTAACAAGACTTTCAAATCCATCATCTCTTAAATATCACATAATGATGAGCCTTCAGAGCACAAATTTTTAATACCAGTACCCCATTAACCAAAATTAGGAAATCATTGTGATAATAATAAACATTAACTAGAGCTATCACTAAAGGCGATGAATGTACACCCCGCATGCACTGACACAGTACATTGCAATTTGACGCACACAAGATTGCATAATTATGTGGACTGTCTGTATATAGACTGCATGTATACAGTAAAGTAACAAAAAAACAAAGTCCCATAACTATGCAGAATAGGGTTGGTACTGATCACTTGTGTGAAGTTTCACTAAATTGTGTGCAAGGGTTCGGAAGATTAGGCGCGCACAAGACTGCATATGCAGACTGTATGTACATAGAATGTTAACAAGAAACAAAGTCCCATAACTCTGCAATTTTTGTCGTTGAAAGAACCTAACATGCCCCATGCACAACTACTGTTGTTTCTGATCACTTGTGTGAAGTTTCACTAAATTGTGTCATGGGGACGAGGAGAGATGGTGCGCACAAGATTGTGTCTATGTATATAGTTTAGTAACAAAAAACAAAGTCCCATATCTCTGCAAATTTTTTTTCTGAAAGAACCTAACATGCCCCATGCACAACTGCTGTTGTTACTGATCACTTGTGTGAAGTTTTTTATTAAATTGTGTCAAGTGGATGAGGAGAGATGGTGCGCACAAGATTGTGTCTATGTATATAGTATAGTAACAAAAAACAAAGTCCCATAACTCTGCAATTTTTTTTTCTGAAAGAACCTAACATGCCCCATGCACAACTACTGTTGTTACTGATCACTTGTGTGAAGTTTCATTAAATTGTGTCAAGTGGATGAGGAGAGATGGTGCACACAATATTGTGTCTATGTATACAGTATAGTAACAAAAAACAAAGTCCCATAACTCTGCAAGTTTTTTTTCTGAAAGAACCTAACATGCCCCATGCACAACTACTGTTGTTACTGATCACTTTTGTGAAGTTTCATTAAATTGTGTCAAGGGGATGAGGAGAGATGGTGCGCACAAGATTGTGTCTATGGACGGACAGACAGACGGACGGACAGACAGACAGTACCTTGTGACACATCTTCTCAATATGGTTAACATTTGTGTCAAATTATTTTCAAATCCCTTCATAAATGGCACAGTTATGGACCAGACAAGAAACACCTTTGACTTCTAAGTGTGACCTTGACCTTGGAATTAGGGGTCTGGATCTTGCACATGACATCTCATCTCAATATAGGGAACATTTATGCTAAATAATTTCAAAATCCCTTCATCAATGGCAGAGTTAAGGACTGGACAAGAAAAAGACCATGTTAGCCTTTGACTTGTGTGACCTTGACCTTGGAGCTAGGGGTCTGGGTCTTGTTCATGACATGTCTTCTTATTATGGTGAACATTTATACCAAGTAATTTCAAAATCCCTTCATCAATGGCAGAGTTATGGACCGGACAAGAAACAGAGCAGCAATCACAACAAAAATCACACTAATTCCACATTATAGATTTTCAAGCAACAGTTTCAATGTCGAACTGATATTGCAATACAAAGTTACAGTTACCATCATCATCAGCAGCAATGGCAGTCATGAAAACAAGCATAAAACCCACAATGTGAACCTTCAATCAGGATTATCTAGATCAGATTAATTTGCCACACAATGTTATAGTCATCATCATCCAACACCAGTCACAACAGCAAGCATAACAAGAGCTGTCCATAAGACAGCCAATGCTCGACAATTCATATTATTGTCCCAGAAGCAGGAAAATGGTACCCTATATGTTAAAATATTTATAGAGTTTCAATCAAGTCTATGTAAAACTTAGGACCCCCGGGGCAGGGCCATATTTAACCCTGCAGGGGGAAAATTTGAACAATCTTGGTAGAGGACCACCAGATGATGCTACATACCAGATATCAAAGCCCTAGGCCATGTGGTTTTGTACAAGAAATTTCTTCAAAGTTTTCCCTTTATAAGTCTATATAAACCATGTGATCCCCGGGGCGGGGCCATATTTGACCCTAGGGGGATAATTTGAACAACTTTGGTAGAAGACCACTAGATGATGCTACAAACCAGATATCAAAGCCCTAGGCCCTGTGGTTTTGGACAAGAAGATTTTTAAAGTTTTTCCTTTTGGTTGCCATGGCAACCAGAGTTTTGCATGGAATTCAATTCTTTGAACAATTTTGAAAGGGGGCCACCCAAGGATCATTCCAGTGAAGTTTGGTGTAATTCTGCCCAGTGGTTTTCAAGAAGAAGATTTTTTTAGAAAATGTTGACGGACACACAACAGACATTGAGCAGTCACAATAGCTCACCATGAGCCTTTGGCTCAGGTGAGCTAAAAAAAACACATTCATTGCTATGGACAAGACATGTGTCTACGGACAAAACATTTTGCAATTCAACAACTATTTATATCTCTATAACCCAGCTTAATTCTATCTGTTAATCAACTTAGACACTATCCTAGCAGCTTTCATACCCAGAGTGATCAAACTCAATATTATATCCTTCACAAAGAAAATAGATGTCTACAGACAGGACAAAAAAATTAGCCGTTAATCATTGTTGGTTAGAGTCAAATTTGAAGAGATAAGAAATTTCCACCTGAAAGAATGCTTCTTCCGTAGACTGAAGTTCACACAGACAAATACGACAGTAAAACAAGAGCTGTCCGTAAGACAGCCAAGCTCGACTATTCGAAATATTGTCCCAGAAGCAGGAAAATATTACCCAAAAAGGTTAAATATCAAAAGAGTTTTAAGTTCAAAAGGGGGCATAATTTGACCAAAATGCATATCAGTTATGGGACTTGCTGCTATCAACTAGTTTTATAACCTGGAAGGCACATGTGAAGTTTCAAATCAATATCTGCATTAGTTTTGGAGATAGAAACTCGCATGTAAAACTTTAACCAGAATTTTCAAAGTCCAAAAGGGGGCATAATTTGCCCAAAATACATGCCAGAGTTATGGGACTTGACCCAGTGAGGTTGGTAATTGATCTAGAAAAAGAAAAAATAAGTTTCAAATCTATATGCCTTTTAGTAATTTATGTATGTACTTGCACGCAAAACCAGGATTTTCTAAGTCCAAAAAGGGGAATAATTTGCTCAAAATACATGTAAGAGTTATGGGACTTGATCCAGTGAGGTTAGTAATTGATCTAGAAAAAGAAAAATAAGTTTCAAATCTATATGCCTTTTAGTAATAGCAGTATGTACTTGCACGCAAAACATTAACCAGAATTTGCTAAGTCCAAAAGGGGGCATAATTTGGCCAAAATGAAGGTCAGAGTTATGGGACTTGCTGCTATCAACTAGTTTTATAACCCCGAAGACACATGTGAAGTTTCAAATCAATATCTGCATTAGTTTTGGAGATAATAACTTGCATGTAAAACTTTAAACAAAATTTTCTAAGTCCAAAAGGGGGCATAATTTGCTCAAAATACATGTCAGAGTTATGGGACTTGACCCAGAGAGGTTGGTAATTGACCTAGAAAAAGAAAAAATAAGTTTCAAAGCTATATGCCTTTAACTGATGGCTGTATGTACTTGCATGCAAAAACTTAACCAAGGTGTGATGCTGACGCCGACACCAGGGTGAGTAGAATAGCTAGACTATTCTTCGAATAGTCGAGCTAAAAAGAATCATTTTATAATGAAATCACATAATCTGATAAAAGGAATAGCAAAAAGGCAAAATATATAACAAAACGGTCATGTCAGTCTTCAGTACATATCTTCTGTTGTGGGTGACAGACAGTTGAAACAAGAGCACCGCCTTGCGGGTGCTGACGCTCATCTGATTTTTTTTAGTGTAATAGAAATATTGTCCTACCCATGATTTTCTAAGTCTAAAAAGGGCCATCATTCTTGCAAAAAGCAGGATAGAGTTATGTTTCTTGATGTACAGTGTCCACTTATGATGGTGAAAAACTGTTGCAAGTTTTAAAGCAATAGCTTTGATAGTTTATGAGAAAAGTTGACTTAAACATAATACTCAACCAAGAAAATGATTTTCTAAGTCCAAAAGGGGCAATAATTATTGCAAAAAGCAGGATGGAGTTATGTTGCTTGCTGTACAGGGTCAGCTTATGATGGTGAACAAGTGTTGCAAGTTTCAAAGCAATAGCTTTGATAGTTTAAGAGAAAAAGTTGACCTAAACATAAAACTTAACCAAGAAATCTGATATTTTCTAAGTCCAAAAGGGGCCATAAATCTTGCAAAAAGCAGGACGGAGTTATGTTTCTTGCTGTACAGGGTCAACTTATGATGGTGAACAAGTGTTGCAAGTTTTAAAGCAATAGCTTTGATAGTTTAGGATTAAAGCTGACCTAAACATAAAACTTAACCAAGAAAACTGATTTTCTAAGTCCAAAAGGGGCAATAAATCTTGCAAAAAGCAAGATGGAGTTATGTTTCTTGATGTACAGGGTCAGCTTATGATGGTGAACAAGTATTCCAAGTTTCAAAGCAATAGGTTTGATAGTTTAGGAGAAAAGTTGACCTAAACATAAAACTTAACCAAGAAATCTGATATTTTCTAAGTCCAAAAGGGGCCATAAATCTTGCAAAAAGCAAGATGGAGTTATGTTTCTTGCTATACAGGGTCAGCTTATGATGGTGAACAAGTATTCCAAGTTTCAAAGCAATAGCTTTGATAGTTTAGGAGAAAAGCTGACCTAAACATAAAACTTAACCAGGCAACGCCGACGCAGACGCCGACGCCGACGCCGACAACCGCTCAAGTGATGACAATAACTCATCATTTTTTTTCAAAAAATCAGATGAGCTAAAAACTTGCAGCTGAAAGAAGACAAATTTTCATCTAAATCAAATAGCACAAAAAGGTCTTGCTGGTTCAGGTTTTAATTTAAATGAAAAGAAAAAAAGCACATTTTTTTAAGTGAAACAACATGATGCTGAATTTTGACCTTTTTTCTGTTATTAGACAGCATGTTGTGCATTTTATATGTACACCAGACACCTGAAAGTTTAGTTTCACCTGCAACTGGGTAGTGATATTTAACTCCTGAAGTGCTGAAGACAGAATATATAAAAATGCACTTTTAAATATTGGTGTATAACATGGAGCACATTATAAATATGCATTTGATTGTGACCGAGGCGATTGTAAGAGAACAAAAGAGGATCTGCCAAATAAAAACAAGAGCACTGCAATGCATAGCAATATACACAAAGAAAGTAATAAATGACCTTTGACCCCTAAGAGTGACCTTGACCATGAAGCGAGTCATCCGTAACATGCGCTCTGCACGTTGCCTCAGTGTGGTGAACATTTGTGCCAAGTTTCTTTGAAATCCTTCAAGCAGTTCAAGAGTTACAGAGCGGACACAGCAAAGTCATATATGACCTTTCACTCCTAAGTGTGACTTTGACCTTGAAGCTAGTCATCCGAAACAAGAACTCTGCACGTCGTATCAGTGTGGTGAACATTTGTGCCAAGTTTCTTTGAAATTCTTCAAGCACTTACAGGGCGAACAGGAAACAAACTCATATGATCTTTGACCCCTAAATGTGAACTTGACCTTGAAATGAGACACTCAAAACATTCGCTCTGCACATCGTCTCAGTGTGGTGAACATTTGAGTCAAATTTCTTTGAAATCCTTCAAGGGGTTAAGAGTTACAGAGCGGACATGAAATTACCAACGGACAGACGGACACCGGGACCATAACATAATAATAATGTCCCTTCGGGCATATAAAAAGATGTCCATGTCAGGAATCAAACTTGGACTGCCACAACAATAGAGAAGTTTTCCACTGTTGTTACCAATAAAGCTACGGAGGATTTAGTGATACAGATATTTATAATCAAGGCAGTTTATCTAAAGTGTTACATTGTAAAAAGTAGTAAATACAACTAATACTCATGTGTTTCCGTAACATATAGTCGGTCAGTAATTAAGTTAAAAATATAGCATTTATTTCTAGATATGTAAAAAAAATGTCTGGAGGCCAATGCCTTTATCCTGGTGACGATATATATAGGGCTGTCATTGATTGGGTCTTAGGCATATCGACGATACCGATATATCAGAAGACAAATATCGACGATACATCGATATATCGATTATTAAGTTAGATTAACAATCTATTTGTTCTATGCATACTATACACCTTCCTGTAAATGCTATTTTTAGTTTTACTGCCTATTTTTCATATTACTGTTTGATTGTGTTGTATTTGTATTTATGAAATTAAAGAAAATAATAAAAATTAATAAAATCTTTCATTTTTATTTTGCCTCCACTTCTCTTTTGCTTTTTTGTTTGTTTTGGGTTTAACGCCGTTTTTCAACAGTATTTCAGTCATGTAACGGCGGGCAGTTAACCTAACCAGTGTTCCTGGATTCTGTACCAGTACAAACCTGTTCTCCGCAAGTAACTGCCAACTTCCCCACATGAATCAGAGGTGGAGGACTAATGATTTCAGACACAATGTCGTTTATCAAATAGTCACGGAGAACATACGCCCCGCCCGAGGATCGAACTCACGACCCCGCGATCCGTAGACCGACGCTCTATTTACTGAGCTAAGCGGGCGGGCACTTCTCTTTTGCATTTATCCAAATTTACAACTTTGTGAACTTAATAGTTTTTGAGGGTCTGAGTGTTTATCTGGATAGTTTTTTCTCTCTGTAAAATATCGATTTTTGAAAATGGGAATCGATAATCGATCGACAAAAAAATATCGTTGATACATTGATATCGTTTCTATCGATGACAGCCCTAGATATATATGATTTGATTGTTATGTTTTACATACAATGCTAAAATGATAATATAAAATCAGAAGGTGTGAACATATGGCAGGACAATGCAGTTAAACTGTCTGTAAATTTTTTTTACAATTTATGTAGTCAAAACTGCTGTTGACAAAAAGTTTGACCTTTGAGCTCAATATGTGACCTATAGACCAGGTTTATGTGCTCTGCATATCATCTCATCCCTATCTACCTGAAGTCAATACCTTGCATGTTTACTGATTTATGCTCCAGACAAAAAATATGTTGGCTAATTTTTAACTTTCAGCTCAGTTTGTGACCTTGACCTTTGCCCTACAGCCGCTTTAAGCACTCTACACAGCTTCTTATTGCCATGTACCCTTGTCCCAAGTTTGAAGTCAATAGTCACAGATGAACACAGAATCACATATTATTTCCTGTCTTTTTTGTTTTGTTTCTCAAAACAGATAAATAATAACTTGGAAATGAAAAAATTACCTTTCAAGGCAAAAGAGTCAATATATGTAATTATTTTACGAGAGGGAATTATTACTCATACTTTAAAGTTTCACTCAATCAAGATACTCATCATTTATTCATCTATTCCTAACCTTTACACTTTATTTTATTCATCTCAATAATTTTTTAAAGCTGTATTGACTTTGAAAAGAGCAATTTGACTTTTGAATTTGATTTGGTTTTGTGGCTACAATATCACACTTGACAATCGACTATCCCGACGCCCGCTGGACAAAAAAAAAAAAAACGCTGGAAAAGTAACCCAGCTGTAAATCGGTAGATAAAGTTTTTCATTTATTTCTATTGAAGCCAATTCTACGAATCAGCTTGACAATTTTGTCGAGGAATGGACATGGCTTACATTTAAAACTTCTGGGCTGAAAATGATCGTTATTTTAGAAGTCCCTAACAATTTCTTCAGTTTGAAAAATCTAACAAAAATCCAAAGATTCATGCAGTTCTGTTTATGAACAACCTGTGAAAACTTGTGTGAAGTTTCAAAGTTCCACCTTCTTTCTGGAAAAATATTAAATAGGCATGGCTGAAAATAACAAGAGCTCATGGAACACGAAATGCCCCCCTTGATGCATTCAGTAATTGCACAAGGAACACAAGTTTTTGCTCACTGTAAACAAAAGTTCTACTGTTCTGGTTCAATATGACATTGACCTTTGACCTATTGACCTCAAAATCAACAGGGGTCATCTGCTGGTCATGATCAACCTCCCTATTAAGTTTAGTGATCCTTGGCCCAAGCATTCTCAAGGTATCATCCAGAAAGGGTTTTACTGTTCCGGGTCAATGTGACCTTGACCTTTAGCCTACAAACCTCAAAATCTATAGGGGTCATCTACAGGTCATGACCAACCTCCCTATCAAGTTTCATGATCCTAGGCCCAAACGTTCTCAAGTTATTGTCTGGAAACGGTTTAAATGTTCCGGGTCATTGTAACCTTGACCTTTGACCTACTGACCTTAAAATCAATAAGGGTCATCTGCTGGTCATGATGAGCCTCTCTATCATCTTTCATGACCCTTGGCCCAAGCGTTCTCAAATTATCGTCCAGAAACCGTTTAACTGTTCCTGGCCAATCTGACCTTGAACTTTGACCAAATGACCTCAAAATCAATAGGGGTCATCTGCTGGTCATGATCAATCTACCTATCAATTTTCCTGATCCTAGGCCTAAGCATTCTTGAGTTATTGCTCGGAAACTGTTTAACTGTTCCTGGTTGCTGTGACCTTGACCTTCGACCTACTGACCTCAGAATCAATAGGGGTCATCTCCTGGTCATGACCAACCTCCCTATCAACTTTCATGATCCTAGGCCCAAGTGTTCTTGAGTTATCATCCGGAAACGTTTAACTGTTCTGGGTCACTGTGACCTTGACCTTTGATATACAGATCTCAAAATCAATAGAGGTCATCTGCAGGTGATGACCAACCTTCCTATCAACTTTAATGATCCTAGCTAGGCCCAAGCGTTCTTTAGTTATCATCCGGAAATGGATTGGTCTACATACAGACTGCAAAACAATATACCCCTCCTTCCTGAAGGGGGGCATAAAAATGACTGTTGAAAACTCCCACTGTATTGGCAGTTGGCCCAAAAATTGTAAAATCTATTAATGTAAGCCATGTCCATTCCTCGACAAAACTGTTGTTGAAAAATAACAAATTAGCAAGAATTGGCTTCCTTTTAATAGAAATAATTAAATGAAAACCTTTATCTACCGATTTACAGCTGAGTTACTTTTCCAGCAGGTTTTTTGACCAGCGGGCGTCAGGACAGCAGGTTATCCAGTGTGAATTATATAGATGTATTTCGAAGGCTGACCGGGAAACTATTGTATCTGCATTTTTGTAAATTTTACAGGAGAAAGAAAAAACTGAATATTTTCTTAAAAAACACAGCTTAGTATTACCATTCTTAGTAAATCATTATCAATTGAAATAAGAAATAATATGTTGGCTTTTAAAATGTACTCAAATAATTTATTTTTAAGATTTAGCAAAAAGTGTCAGATACAATAGTTTCACGTTCAAAATGACGTTATTGAATTTAAAAAATTACCGTGAAACTATTGTATCTGCATTATTCATTAAATATTATTTATAAAATTCATATTGCTTTAAGCATAGAATTATTGTTTTACATATAAATAACATAAATTACAAATATACAATGAAAATAGTGTTAGATACAGTATTTTCTTTCTGATGACCGGGAAACTATTGTATCTGCACTTGAATTATTTTTTCATTTTTTATTATTATCTCATTGAATTATCGCTTATCTGTATTTATATTTTTGTATTTCCATTGATAAATTGGTAAATGAATTAAACTGAACAATACCTTAAGCCAGTAATAATGGTCAAATAAAATAAAAATATGTTTATGATATCATTACCTTAAATTATTATTATTATTATTTTTTTTTTTTTTGCAAGCGTATGCATTAATACTTGACTGTACACATTTCATTACATCCGGATATAAATTTCATACAAGAAATCAAGAAATTAATTTATGCTAAAATGAAGCTATACAAGGGGGAAATGAGCTGCAGCATGAGAAAACCAACACAGAGCATTTATGACCAGTGTGGATCCAGACCAGCCTGCGCATCTGTGCAGTCTGGTCAGGATCTTTACTGCTTGCTAACTGTTGTAAGTTTCTCTAATTGCAATAGGGTTTGAAAGTAAACAGTATGGATCCTGACCAGACTGCGCAGATGCACAGCTATGTTGGTTTAATTTGGACCGGTTTCACCCCTCCCAAATATTCAACAAGAATTTAATTTTTCAGGACAGTCCGTGAATTACACTGTCATAATTTCAGTAATGGTACAGCACTTTTGTGTTTTAACTTATAGCCAATATTGATGTGCAGTGGCATGGTTACAGAGTTCTGTTGCTTTTGAAGTGACTGTGTAAGGCATAAAAAAAATTTTTGTTTCCATTGTTTGTTTACAGTATTCCGACTTACCCAAAATGGTTGGTCCGACCCTAAAATTTTAATATTTTTATGGCCTTAGCGAATTTTTTTTCAAATTTTTAATAAAAAATGCAGAACTGCACTTTTTATGCTTAAAACATTGTCATTGATGTTAGAAAGGAACTTATTGGTGCTCTAAAGACATAACCTCCTTATTTGTATTCATTTCTTGACATAAAAATAATTTCCGAAAAGTCTCAATAATTTTAAACAAACAAAAAACATTTTCCAACCTACCTACCCTAATTTACTTTGTGCATGCTACCGAAAACAAAAAAAAATTAAGGCCTAATTTACCTTTATGTGAACAATTTAATATGTAATTTTGTTCTCTGTATCACCTGTGTTCCAGCTACAGTAGTATAGTGAAACTTTGGTAAAGACAGAATATTATCAAGAATCATTTTAAAAAATTGCTGAAAACAGAGATTTCTACATGACACTGTCTCTTTTTCTTTTTTGGACAAAGGTATTCATATACACTCAAAAATTTAAATCGTTATAGTACAAATAAAAAAAGGACAAAATTGACAAGATGTTTTTAACAGAATTTCAGTTTATTACAATAACTTAATCACCTTTATCAATATTTGAGGCTAAAATTTCAAAAATGACAGAAATTTACTCAATCATGAAGACACTTTTTTTGCATGACATGGCTCAATTATGTAATAGTATTCAGCATTAATTTTTTTGGGAAATTGGCTTTGAAGCTTACTTGTAAGCCAAGTTCTTTCTGAAAAAATAGTAACAATTTTCCAACAATAAAAATAACACGAGGATCCACAGAGTCGTGAAACGCTCACCTCAGTGATACCAATTTACCAAATGTATATTAAAGCTCTTGGCTTCTTGGTTTTAGACTAGATAATATTTTCAAATCTTTTCCTACATAAGTGTATGTAAAAGAAGTGATTTTAAGAACAGCTTGAAATATCTTGGTAGAAATATCTTGGTAGAGGGTCACCTCACAAACATTTCTGGACAGGTTTTGTTTAAACAATTCATGCCTAGCAATCTGCGAATGTGGACTTTGGCAAACGCTGAAGACCAACCTCAGACGCAACAGAATGTGATGTATGATTAGGGACTTCACTGTTTGCATGAAGGATTCACTTGTTCTAAGTAAAATCAAGACCTGACACCCCCATACAAGTTTGCACATACAACATTTTATTTCATAACCAGTGTGTTTGCAGTTACTGTGAAACTATTGTATCTGTATCACATTATGTGAAAATGTTAATGTAAACTATTATTTATTTTAGTTTTTTAATATTCACATAAAACCTGAACAACACTAACAAGTTTTCTCCTTGTTTGGTGTTTAAATTACAGACCATAATGTCACAAATAATGTTTTTTCAAATTGAGACTGTAACAGGAAAAGTTACCGGGAAACTATTGTATGACGTGCTTAGGAGGCAGATACAATAGTTTCCCGGTCAAAGAACTTTTAAGAAGTTGATGGTTGCAGATACAATATTTTCACATTATTAAAAAAAGAACAAGAAATTATTGGAAAGTTTTTATAATATTTTTGCAGTAGATGTATGACAATAAAAGGCTTAAGAAAATGCAATAAAACCATTTTTGGTCAAAATGTCAGATACAATAGTTTCCCGGTCAGCCCTCGATTTGACAATATTGTCCATGTTTTACAATAAATTAAATCTTATTTGACTTCATAAATGTATTTCAGTTTTGATAAGCACCATATGACCCTTCACTTTAACCATATCTATCTAAGAATCATAAAAGCCTGTTAAATCTATTGTGTCATCATCATCACAGCAGCAACATTTCCCTATTATGTACCTTCACAAAACAATGTCTATTGAAGAATGATAATAGCATGTTATGTATTTTTAAAGCAAACAGTTTGCAACAGCATTTGTATCATCTTTATCATCATCATCACCATCATTATTCAAATCATTATCAACAGCAACAACAAGCTGTTCAACATTCCTGTAACTTCCAGTTAAACAATGTCTATATATGAATCATAATGTCTAGTCATCTATAGATTTTAAAGCTAACAGTTAGGCCTCACCAAGTTAATAAGTTGTTCATCGGATTTGCTGCTCGTATATTTTCAGACGCCAGGGTGAGTAGAATAGCTAGACTATTCTTTGAATAGTCGAGCTAAAAATTGAGTAGACAAACCATGTTCCTGTATTTGTGGATTTTGATAAGTCTTGCACTAAAGGCAATGTGTGACCATGATGGTAATGATCCAAATTTTTCAAAGTTTCAAAGTCAGTTTAATCAAAATAATATGGTATGAAAAATTTAACTGATTTCCAAGTCCAAAAAGGGACATAATTCAAGCCAAAATAGTTGTCAGAATTATGTACTCTTGAATAAAGATGGAAATTATAATGATAAACAAGTGTTTAATGTTTAAAAGCCATATGTCAAATATTTTTGACAAAACATGGACTTGTACGAAAGCAGAACCAATTTCCAAGTCCAAAAAGGGCCATAATTCAGCCAAAATAGAATTTATGTACTACTGCTTACAGATAGATACTATTACAGTGTTCCCATTCACGTAAATATGTACGTTTTCAGGCACAGATTTCACATTCCACGTAAAGAAAAAGTCTCCCGAGGGTGAAATCACGCAAAGAAAAATAAGAAAAAGACATCATAGTGTTTAATCAATATTCCGTAATATCGCCGTTGTATACCTTCACTAATTAAAATATTTATTCAATTCTGATGCAAATTGACAGTTTACTTTCACTTTCGATTCATTCTGGTAACCCGGATGCGTGACGTAGTGGACTGGTATTAAAACTCGATAATGTGGTGTCAGTAATGTACGGAAAATTATTCACTTTTGCGGTACACAGTGTGATGTCAAATGTTTTGTCTGCAACGAAATGGCTGCGTAGCTAAAAATTTTCAACATGTTTCTAACTGAGGGGTGGGGATGTGCAACATTTGTCCACACAGCTCAAACAGCATGAAACTGACAACAACAACCCCCCACCTCCAGCCCTGTTCCCATTGCCCAAGGGTGAACAGCATGAAACTGACAACAACAACCCCCCACCTCCAGCCCTGTTCCCATTGCCCAAGGGTGTAAAGCGTCCAGAAAACCACTGCTATAGAGACCAGAATGGGAAACAGAATTTTAGTGGCTGCACTATGTCACAAAGAATAGATCTACTTAGAAAATTGTTTATTTCTTTTATTTGATCACTTTAATTTTGTCACCCCCACTCATCATGTTTCACCCCCAGATTTTTTGGCTGGAGGTGAAAACACCCCTGACCCAAAAAATGTAGTGGGACACTGACTATAATACTGTACTATAACATTGAACAAGTGATAGAAACTTCAAAGCTATATGTCAAACACTTTACACAAAATGCAGGGTTTTATTTTAGCCGTTTTTATAGCCGTTATTCGGCTATATTCCCAATGCCAAAAAGTATGTTTTTTTCCCAAAATGTGTGCAAAAATTCCCAATCTACATTCTGAAAAAAATTTCATCAAAATTGCACAAAAACTGACCAATTATGGACAATTTTGTAATGGAAGTATGTTAAAGATGTTCTAAAATGTGAAACAAGTGTATGAGGAAGTGCTTAAACACATCCTTACTTTATCCTATGGGACTAAATATTTCCCAATTTGGAACATTTACGCAACAAAATTCCCAATTTTGGGGGTATAGGCTATGTTCCCAAATAAGCTAGAAACTAGAATGTGTCAGTAGGACACAGGGTGTGCCCCCCACTGGTACATTTGTCAAAAATAAGGGGAAATCATTAAAATGTTTGCAGCCTTAATGGGGTATAGCCTCAAAAAAAAATTATGAAATGGATTCATTATTCTATACCATATACTTTTTGAGCTATGAGCATCACAAACAAAAAATCCAAGTGTGCAAGGTCACATTATGATAAAGACTCAAGCAAGGTTTCATGAATTTACATTAAATACTTTTTGAGTAAGGCACACAATTAGGTGAAAATGTGCATTTTTTGACTATTTCAGGGGCCATAACTCTGGAAATAGGGGGCGAACCAAAATGAAAAATAGAAGGTGTGCAAGGTCATATCATGATAAAGATTCATGCAAGGTTTCATCAATTTATATCAAACACTTTTTGAGCTAGGCATGTCACAAGGTGAAAATGTGCACTTTTGACTATTTCAGGGGCCATAACTCTAGCAGGTTTTTTTTTTTTTATGACCGGGGGAAGGGGCCCCAGCCTGTCAAGGGGGAAGAAAATAGCGCGCGACCAGCAATTTTGGGGGTTTTTTTTCCACTCGGGGGGGGGGGGGGGGGGGGGGGGCAATAATATGTTTTTATTATATATTCCTGTCTTTTGCCGATGAAAAAAGAAGTTTTTTTTAACAATCCCTGTTTACCTCCGAAAATGACTCTGATATTTTAGTTTTTTTACGCTTGGTATCAGAACCGATGATGTTGTTAAACAGTATCGTACAGGGTCAATATGAACTAACGGAGTAATCTCCCTTGCTTTGTTTACGATTTCGGAGGGGGGGGATTTCGGACGTAGGGGAATTTCGGACTGCGGTAGGGGAAATTCTTGGCTGTGGGGGAAATCCTCAGCTGGGGGACGAGGCCGATATTCGGCTGCTGCTATAGAATAAAAGAAAAAACCCTGTCTACAAATAGGGGGCGGACCCAGATGAAAAATAGGAGGTGCGCAAGTTTATATCATGATAAAGACTTATGCAAGGTTTCATGAATCTATATCAAATACTTTTTGAGTGAGGCTTGTCACAAGGTGAAAATGTGCATTTTTGACTATTTCAGGGGCCATAACCCTAAAAATAGGGGGCGGTGCCAGATCAAAAATAGAAGGTGCGCAAGTTCATACCATGATAAAGACTCATGCAAGGTTTCATCAATTTATATCAAATACTTTTTGAGCTAGGCGTGTCACAAGGTGAAAATGTTCATTTTTGACTATTTCAGGGGCCATAACTCTAGAAATGGGGGCGGACCCAGATGAAAAATAGCAGGTACGCAAGTTCATATCATGATTAAGACTCATGCAAGGTTTCATGAATCTATATCAAATACTTTTTGAGCTAGGCATGTCAGAAGGTAAAAATGTGCATTTTTGACTACTTCAGGGGCCATAACTCTAAAATAAAGGGGTGGAGCCAGACGAAAAATAGAAGGTGCGCAAGTTCATATCATGATAAAGACTCATGCAAGGTTTCATTAATTTATATCAAATACTTTTTGAGCTAGGCGTGTCACAAACTTTGGACGGACGGACACACGGACGGACGGATGCACGGACAGACAAGAGCAAATCTATATGCCTCCACCACCAATCGAGCTAAAAACTGATGATCAACTTTTCAATTTGGTGTGGCCTTAGCAGCGGCATTTGCATCTATCTTATTTGGATATATGATATTACACCATTACTTTTGCAGAACTACCTCAAAAGGTGAAAATTATCCTGAACTTTAGCATCACCATCCACAACAGTAACACTAACTATATTTGAACATCAGTCAATCATTGACACTAAAATACAGGTCTCTTCTTAAAAAAAGCTAACAGTTGATAATCTATTTAAAGGCACTGACCTTCAGATTTGCCTAAAAATAATCTTTCTTTAAAACTGAAGTTGGGTCTTTTATGAACATTAGAATACGAGCACTTTGTTGTCCAACGATCCTGCAGCTAGCCACTTTAAAACCTATAATACTGCCATGTCAATATCAACAAACTTTCAAACATCCACACCATCATCAAAACAACAAGCTATTACAACAATAATCAAATATCAAACATAAATATCACTATAATCAGAATCTTAAAATCCTGTAACATTTTTAAAACCTAACAGAAATAAATTATTAGCGACTTTGGTACCATCAGCAGCAGCATCAAGTTGTTATAAATTACAACACTTCGTAAAAATGAATCTTTTCCATTTCTAAAGATCATTCTAACCCGCAACCATGTTATGATGTTATCAGCAGCTTTGGCATCATCATAATCAAAAACAATAACAACAGATACACCAAATTTTATCAACATCATTTTCACCCCTTATATAGCCTGAAATTAATTTAAAAGCTGGCATCATTGTGATGAAAATTATCTGGAACCCTACTGTCGTCATCAACAACAAGTCCTCAACACCTAGATATGAACCTTCATCTTAAAGACCTGCCACAAAATAGTAGCCTTAACTTTTTCCTCCCAATTTAACTTTGTGCAAATCATTCTGATACAGCTATTCTACAAGAAGATAGGAGGACAACTTAGGTCCTAGCTGCCTGAATAAGTATCATTTAACAACTTCACCTGCAAGCTTAATTCAGTCAATTTCTATTCAGTAGCAGATAAAAATCTTAAAATACAGTATAAATTTATGTATTTGTCCAAAACAATACACATCCTATAAAGAGTTCATTTTGTCCAGGAATTAAATTTTTATCCACGGCTAGGACTTTTTCCTCACTATAAACTGGCACTGTACCTTCAATAACTTTTTAGCAAACAAATATAAACATGTAAGACCAAGAGTCAAGTGAAGATAAATTAAAATTTAATGGCCACCAAGCTATTGTTTGAAAATTTGTCTATAATAAACACAGTTACAACTGCAAAATGTGTCCTCTATTAGGTCAGAAAATAAACAAAGGATGCCATTTTGAACTGCAACAGCATTTTTCTTGTCTAAAAGCAGCAAAATACGTCCACCCCCCTGCAGGCATCACCTTTAATGTCGACTTATTAGTTATGTTAGCTACAGGCTTTTTCACAGGTGTGTAATTTTGCTGAGGACACTACCAATTAACACACATTCTAAATGTATTTACATAATGTCTAAAATCTATCAAAAATAGGACACATGATCGGGCCAGGCCAGGCGAGATTTTAGAACATGCCCCTTGAACCCTTTCTGGTCATATTTGCCTTGATCTGTTTATAGATGCAACCTTTATTAAGGTAGTGCTCATTACCTGACTTATTTACAAGTGCATAAATTGTACACAGATTGGTCTGTTCATACTTAACTTACTCCCGGACATAAGATTCATGATCACCATTTGCAATACATGTATTCACAACAAGAGCTGTCAGTGGACAGCGTGCTCGACTATTCTCAGTGCTTGATAGTATAATATAAACTATGAGTAAAACCTGAACACTACAATAAGCATATTCTAAGTCGAAAAGGGGCCATAATTCAGTCAAAATGCTTGACAGAGTTGCCTCCTCCTTTTTACAGACTAGGGTCATGATGGTAAACAAGTATGCAAAATATGAAAGCAATGTCTCAATGGACTTTGAAAATATTTGTGGTGGTACACAAACTTTAACATTTATTCTAAGTCGCAAAGGGGCCATAACTCAGTCAAAATGCTTGATAGAGTTGCCGCCTCCTTTTTACAGACTGGGGTCATGATGGTAAACAAGTATGCAAAATATGAAAGCAATATCTCAATGGACTTTGAAAATATTTGGGGTGGTATGCAAACTTTAACATTTGTGTGACGCTCACGCTAACTCTCACGCCGGGGTGAGTAGGAAAGCTCCCCTATTCTTCGAATAGTCGAGCTAAAAATGGGTCTATGTGGTTGGATCTTGGTAGCAAATTGGAATAAAATTGTGCGAGAAGTTTTCTTCGGATAGGCTGCTTCCAGTAGCCGACAGGTATAGGAGAGATCATGTTTGTATACAGATCTGTTGTATTTTCTATTTTTAGAACTGATTTATAAGACAGCGATCAGGTGGGCAGAGTGACTGTTGCCGAATGTCCATGTTTTTTGTAAACAGTGATGTTCTTCTAGTGGCCTAAACTTTCTTAAAACATAAATCATATCAATATTTTTTTTTTTATCAATGCAATAGTTAAATATAAAACATGTGATTTATTAATTACTTTTAACTACTATTTCGAAATAAAATGGATGAATTATGAACACTTAACTCAAAGTTTTTCTAAAAGTTTTGAACATCACTACACTGCTATCAAATTTATATGTCATTTAAAACGGTTATTCATTTAAACAAGAGCACCGCCTTGCGGGTGCTGATGCTCATCTGATTTTTTTTTGTGTAAGAGAAATATTGTCCAACCCATGATTTTATAAGTCTAAAAAGGGCCATCATTCTTGCAAAAAGCAGGATAGAGTTATGTTTCTTGATGTTCAGTGTCCACTTATGATGGTGAAAAACTGTTGCAAGTTTTAAAGCAATAGCTTTGATAGTTTATGAGAAAAGTTGACTTAAACATAATACTCAACCAAGAAAATGATTTTCTAAGTCCAAAAGGGGCAATAATTATTGCAAAAAGCAGGATGGAGTTATGTTACTTGCTGTACAGGGTCAGCTTATGATGGTCAACAAGTGTTGCAAGTTTTAAAGCAATAGCTTTGATAGTTTAGGATAAAAGCTGACCTAAACATAAAACTTAACCAAGAAAACTGATTTTCTAAGTCCAAAAGGGGCAATAAATCTTGCAAAAAGCAAGATGAAGTTATGTTTCTTGATGTACAGGGTCTGCTTATGATGGTGAACAAGTATTCCAAGTTTCAAAGCAATAGCTTTGATAGTTTAGGAGAAAAGTTGACCTAAACATAAAACTTAACCAAGAAATCTGATATTTTCTAAGTAAAAAGGGGCCATAAATCTTGCAAAAAGCAAGATGGAGTTATGTTTCTTCCTATACAGGGTCAGCTTATGATGGTGAACAAGTATTCCAAGTTTCAAAGCAATAGCTTTGATAGTTTAGGAGAAAAGCTGACCTAAACATAAAACTTAACCAGGCAACGCCGACGCTGACAACCGCTCAAGTGATGACAATAACTCATCATTTTTTTTCAAAAAATCAGATGAGCTAAAAAGATATTTGAACACAAAAATATGAAAATTGTATGTATTTCAAAACTTTTTGAATTTTTAGAATCCATAAATGAAAGAAACAGTTATTAAGAAGTAAAATTCCTATCCCATACACAAACAATGTAAAAACATTTGTTTTGCCCACCACCAGATAAACATGTTAATGCGTGACATCACGACTATCTCTCCTACTGAAGACCCATGTTTTACCTTTATATTGGTTGGTCATTGCATATTATCGCTTAATTTTAGAAAAGGGGTCTCCGTCAATGTTATGTTCATTTCAATAAGAAGGATGCTATCTGCTCGATTGACAGAAACAATGAGGATGGTATCATGGTACATTGTCATAGGTATCTCCTTTTCTACACAATGCCTTCCAAAAAACGCTATAATTTTACTTTGCTTCTAATTTTTGTGGAACAAAAGCAATGGCTAACACACAGAATGCTTGCTTTTCTTTTTCTTAACAACAATTTCCTAATTTAATCCTAAATAATACCATTATTCATGAAAATAGATAGGATTGCCTTAAAATATCTTCATTTTCGCAACAAATCATATTTTTTCCACAATTATTCGTACAATATGTAAAGAGGGAAAGAGGGCATGGCAGTATAGATAGATAGATAGACAGATAGATAGATATAAATAGAAATTTGACATAGTCGAACTAATCTGATATGTACAGTTTTATATTGTGACGGCTGCAAAAGTCAGAAATTAAAAAGCAGCTACTCAGCGACAGTAAGCCTGTCTAAAATTTGAAATGGATACAGTCACACTGGCCATAGTTTTCGCAGAAGCGGTGGTTCCAACGCCGCGGCTGTGTAGGACTTGTCGCAGAAGCGGTGGAGACTGACTACATTTATGCAATTATCGGTACGTTTTCTAATGACCTTTTCATGTTTGACTGAAAACAACCAGTGAGACAGGAGCCCACATGTGTACTCTTCCAACCAGAAACACTTGTTCAGTGTAATTCTTTGTCATTATTGTAAACACTTCTGTACAGTTTGATGAGGAACTGCCGTTTTTGTAGAATTCCCATTAAAAATGGTAAAATCTTGTACAAAACAACCCCTGAGCACATTTGCAGCAAATCTTAAGTTTGGCCTTGTCAAGAAAGAAACATTTCTTTGTAATAGGTGAATATTCATTACAGGCATATGAAAAAATCAACCAAAAACTAGAAATTGCTTTTGTAAAAAAGCACATGTCACCCCCAATGCAAAGTCCTTTAGGCAAGAAGTCAATAGGGGTCAGGAGCAAAAGTCAAAGAGACACTGATGGTTGGCTGCAATAGGGATCATCTACTTGGCATGTCCAGTCATCCCGCTAAATTTCAACACGCTTGGCCTAGTGGTTCTCAAGTCACATTTCAGGCTCCTGTGATCTTGACCTTTGATCAAGTGACCTCAAAATAAATAGGGGTCATTTACTCTGCATGTCCAATCATCCTAAGTTTCAACATTCTAGGTCAAGTGGTTCTCAAGTTATTTTCCAGAAATGATTTTACATTACCAGGCCCCTGTGACCTTGACCTTTAATACTGACCCCAAAATCAATAGGGGTCATCTACTCTGCATGTTCAATCATTCTTTGAAGTTTCAACATTCTGGGTCAAGTGGTTCTCAAGTTATTGATCGGAAATTGTTTTCCATGTTCAGGCTCCTGTGACCTTGACCTTTAACAGAGTGACCCCAAAATCGATAGGGGTCATCTACTCTGCATGTTCAATCATCCTATGAAGTTTCAACATTCTGGATAAGTGGTTCTCAAGTTATTGATCGGAAATGGCTATCAATGTTCAGGCCCCTGTGACCTTGACCTTTAACGGAGTGACCCCAAGAACAATAGGGGTCCTTTATTCTGCATGAACAATCATCCTATGAAGTTTCAACATTCTGGGTCGAGTGGTTCTCAAGTTACTGACCGGAAATGGTTTCTTAATGTTCAGGCCCCTGTGACCTTGACCTTTAACAGAGTGACTCTAAAATCAATAGGGGTCATCTACTTTGCATGTACAATCATCCTACGAAGTTTCAACTTTCTGGGTCAAGCGGTTCTCAAGTTATTGATCGGAAATGGTTTTCAATGTTCAGGCTCCTGTGACCTTGACCTTTAACGGAGTAACCCCAAAAACAATAGGGGTCATCTACTCTACATGACCAATCATCCTATGAAGTTTCAACATTTTGGGTCAAGTGGTTCTCAAGTTATTGATTGGAAATTGTTTTCAATGTTTGGACCCCTGTGACCTTAACCTTTAATGGAGTGACCCCAAAAACAACAGCGGTCATCTACTCTTCATGATCAATCATCCTATTAAGTTTCAACATTCTGGGTCAAGTGGTTCTCAAGTTATTGATCGGAAATGGTTTTCAATGTTCAGGCCCCTGTGACCTTGACCTTTGACAGAGTGACCCCAAAATCAATAGGGGTCATCTACTCTTCATGAACAATCATCCTATTAAGTTTCAACATTCTGGGTCAAGTGGTTCTCTAGTTATTGACCGGAAATGATTTTCAATGTTCAGGCCCCTGTGACCTTGACCTTTGACAAAGTGACCCCAAAAACAATAGGGGTCGTCTACTCCAGCAGCCCTACAACCCTATAAAATTTAATGGTTCTAGGTCAAATGGTTCTCCAGTTATTGCTCGGAAATGAAGTGTGACGGACGGACGGACAGGGCAAAAACAACATGTCTCGGGGAGACAAAATTATTCCAATGCAGTGTGCGGTGGGTACAAGTACAACACATTATGGTGGATCTTGTTTCTTTAATGTTCGTTATGAACTCTCAAGATGTCTACTTAAGTAAACAGCATTTTCCTGAGATTTTGATTGGAGTAGGTCTATGAAAGCACTCTGACATCAGACAGCATCAGAAACTAAATGTTTATAGTAATAATATACTATTGATTTGCACTTCTGTTCTGTTGAATTTGAGGTCCAAGTGTTCCTGAGTTATCATCCAGAAATCGTTTAATGTTCAAGGTCACTGTGACCTTGACCTTCAACTTACAGATCTCAAAATCAATAGGGGTCATCTGCAGGTGATGACCAACCTTCCTATAAACTTTCATGATCCTAGGCCTAACAGTTCTTTAGTCATCATCTGGAAACTGATTGTTCTACATACAGACTGACCGACACACAGACCGACCGACATCTGCAAAACAATATACCCCTCCTTCTTCGAAGGGGGACATAATAAAATGATATTGTTGAAGAAGAGGTAAATAAGCCTACTTGTAAAAAGACTTAACTCCAGTAACACAGGTGCTCAATGGCATTTTATGAAAGTATGCTACGTATTAGTAATTGTATTGTACTTTAGTCAAGTTGGTTTATCATACAATGCAGAAGTAGCATATGGTCAAATCAGAAAATTAATATTGTCACTTGATATTATGCATTTACGGATGTGAATCAATTGTCATATTTATTCTAAACATTCAATTTCTGTTGCTATCTAATGTCAAAGTGATTTCATGTTCCTACCCAATCATAATTCTGGGAAAATGTTGTTAACTCTGATTTAAAGTCAATAGCGAAATTAAAGAAACAAGATCCACCTTAATGCGTTGTAACTGTACCCAATGCACACTGCATTGGAATGATTTTTGGTCAGTCATTTTGTATGCTTGCAATGAAAAATCATCCATTACGGAGAAAAAGTTTTTGCTTGACAGTGTCAGACTTACATTTTGCTGCGAACATGCTCAGGGGTTGTTTTGTACAAGATTTTACCATTTTTAATGGGAATTATACAAGAACGGCAGTCCCTCGTCAAACTGTTCAGAAGTAGTTTTGGGGAGGCTGTGATTTTGGTACATTGCATTCCCTGTTTGATATTTGTCTTTGTTCTTTTTTACATTAATGACAAAGAATTGCACTAAACAAGTGTTTGTGGCTGGAAGAATACACATGTGGGCCCCTGTCTCACTGGTTGTTTTCAGTCAAACGTGAAACACTAGTCAGAAAAAGTACTGATGAGAGTGTAAATATAGTCAGTCAGCCATATTTCTCCACTGTTTCTGCGACGAATCCTCCACCGCCGCGGTGTTAGAACCACCGCTTCTGCGAAAACTATGGCCAGTGTGATTGTTGAGGTATGATCTTACACATTCAATACTAATACTTTTCAAATCTTCAGTAAAATACGTAATAAATATATATGGTTTAGTTGTGATTATCTGGTACACGTACATGTATATAAATCACAGACACAGGAGTACAGTATCACTCACAGGAGTAGGTAGCCGAATACCCAGTGCGGGTTCGAGTCCGCCAGCACAATTTTCTTAACTTGAGCCAAACATGCATGAACATTCAAATATTTCCAAACAGTCAGTAAACATATCTTTAACTCTATAACTGAATTCATAAGAAGAAGAAAGCCACCAAGATTGACTGAAAATGAAATATTGAAAATCGAAATTGTACTTACAAGTCCCACCCTCGCCCTGCGACTGGCCAAGCCGCAGGGCAAAAGACCTCAACCTCTGGAACAGGGAAGAACAAAAACGGTGAACAGAAATCCAGCAACTGCTAAGAAAAGCCATCTTGATAACTTTGTTAGTCAATGTGTAATACTTGGCAAGCGCTATATTTCTGAAGGTCAAAATTTGAATTTCCGTATATATAGTAGGTCAAATCAAGCGGACGATTTCATTGGGTAATGGACAGTAGTTGCAATAAGGGTTTAATTACATTTGTTTGCAGTTTGCAGATCATTTTTCAATAATTGCATATCACTGTATTGATCGAATCCTTAACAATGTTGCATTTTTTCCTTCTTATTTTGATTTCTTGTCGATGTTTACGTTTCATTTCATTTTTTTTTCATATTTCAAATCTGCCCTCTACCCTTTCTTTCATAAATGGTATCTTCCAATCGCTCGTGCGTCAACGGAAAATAATGGTTAGTAACATCGGGTATTTCCGTGCCGAAAAATAGAAAGGGGTCCGGATGTCCTCCCGCGGTAAAAATTATGAAGTTCTACAGGACTAATGGTGCGCTTTAAAGCAAAGCGATGAATGTCAATCCGCCTGTCAAGACGAAAAAAAAAAAAAAACCTCATTGCGGTTAAACACATAAGCATATAAGCATTATGTTACTAACCGTTATTTTCCGTTGAATTGAATCTTAATAGGGGCCGCCCAACCCAACCTAGACGCCCTATAAAACTCTACAGGAAGGCTAATTGGGAAGGGCTAATATCTGACATGAAGGCTTTTGGTGAATATGATTTTTTGTTTTTAAAATATTTTAAAAATTCCAAATCAAGAAAAAAAAAAGAAAAGTATTAAAAAAAGCAAATTCTCATGTGTTTCCATAACATAAAGTCACAAGTTGTCAGTAATTAAGTTTTAAAGCCGTAAGAAATGTAGCATTTATTTAAAAATATCCAAAAAAAATATCTTTTTTGTTGTTGTTGTTGTTGTTGTTGTTGTCGAACGATCTGGAGACATGCCGCTTTAAATAGTTTAAATATGAAGCAGATTCATCTATTTTACACAAAGCATGCAGCGGTTTTAACATACCAACATACCCTAGAATCTTTTCAAACTACAGGAATTAAGAATATATACTGTATTCACAAAATGTACATGTTTGTCCATGTATAGTATGGGCATGTACCGAGTAAAAACAACTTCAAGATAGGTCAAAATAGTGAAATGAATCAGTTCGAACATAACCAGTCGCCTTTTGGTATTTTCGCACAATGCAGCTGCTCTAGGTACACACTGTTGGCTTCAGTTGGTTGCACGTTCGTGTAGAGTAAGCCTATGTCTTTCCTTGTAACAAACTTTGTAAAAAACTCAAGACTTAAACATAGTAAAAATAATGACATTTTAAACACTACAATGTCATCTTATATGCCGCTCCAGGGCCACCCAGTGGCTGTCCAGTGTTTTCTGCCTTGGTCTTTTGTGATCTTTTTATAGATACAAAACTACACCACTTGAACGAGATGGAGACTTCTCCTGACCTAAACGCTATCTTTCGTTTGATTTTGAAAATGACAAAAGAATGATCATTTTCTATCTTTGGAATAAATTTGTTCGTCTTTCAGTTTCAATGATGTTGATTCCTTAAGCTAATTTGAGTCTCTCAAACTTTCGAACGAGAGATAGAGTTTAGATTGAACGAATGCCCTCCAAATCCAGGTCTTTGGCCTGCTGAAAGGGCGATAAAACCTCAGCAAGATCTCATGACATATGCGCAGCTGTGTGTGTTTGGCGGGGATTCAGCAAGAGTAGGGGGACGGGCATTAGAGACGGTCAGTGAGGATGTTTCACTGGAATAACAATATAACACACTGCACATACTGTAATACTTATTGTTTTT
This sequence comes from Mercenaria mercenaria, assembly GCF_021730395.1. Lineage (NCBI taxonomy): Eukaryota > Metazoa > Mollusca > Bivalvia > Venerida > Veneridae > Mercenaria > Mercenaria mercenaria. The sequence continues at coordinate 69,083,463 of NC_069376.1, read as the reverse complement.
AAACAATGGAAGAAGATATTTTTCAAGCTCAGCATTATTATCTAAATATAAAAGCGTCGTATATCATTATTTATAACAAATATCTCAGATTCACATGACAAGAATAAAATTCTTACCTTTACACTGTCATTCATTTTGAGAGCACATGTAACAAGAAACAGAGATTTCCCGTGATACCCGTGATACCCATGCAAAAGAGGTTGGGAAAGGGGAAATAAGCAAGTTTGCTGCATTTTATTTCAGATTTAATTATCTCCCATTTCACCAGTACAAACCACCACCGTTGCTACATATAATAAGGGTTCAGTGGGCCTGCAGTTACTATCTGCAGTTTTCTTTCTGTTCTAGCTCGCTGGAAATGTTCTGTATGGCTACACTCGCTGTAGACAGTGGTTGGAACGTATCATTTAGACGGCGTGAATATAACATGTCATCTGGACGGCAGGGATAGCAGGCGTGTCAGTTGCACATCGGGGATAGAAGGCGTGTCAGTTGCACATCGGGGTCAGCAGGCGTGTCAGTTGGACGGCGGGATATAACATGCCAGCTGCAGGTGTGTCAGTTGCACATCGGGAATAGAAGGCGTGCCAGCTGGACGGCGGAGATAGTGTACGTGATAGAACTCGTATCACCTGGTGGGGGAGATAGAACGTGTGACAGCAAGAAGGCGGGGATAGAACGCGTGACAGCTAGGTGGGGCTAGAACGCGTGACAGCTAGAATGCGGTGATAGAACGCGTGACAGCTAGAAGGCGGTGATAGAAGGCATGATAACTGAACGACGGGGATAGAACGTGTGTCAGCTGGATGGCGGGGATAGAATGCGTGACAGCTGAACGCATGACAGCTGAACGGCGGAACATGTGACAGCTGTATGGTGGAGACTGAAAGCGTGACAGCTGAACAGCAGGAACAGAACGTGTGACTTTGTTTTTTGTTTGTTTTGTTTTGGGTTTAACGCCGTTTTTCAACAGTATTTCAGTCATGTAACGGCGGACATTTAACCTAACCAGTATTCCTGGATTCTGTACCAATACAAACCTGTTCTCCACAAGTAACTACCAACTTTCCAACATGAATTATCAGAGGTGGAGGACGAAAGATTTCAGATACAATGTCTTTCATCAAATCGTCACGGAGAACATACGCCCCGCCAGCGGATCGAACTCGAGACCCCGCGATCCGTAGACTAACGCCCTCCCTACTGGAAGACGGGGATAGGACTCGTGTTTGCTGGAAGTCGGCCTGACGACAGAGATAGAATGTGTGACAACTGGACGGCGGGGATAGAACGCATGTCAACTGGACAAAAGAGATAGAACGTGCGTCAGCTGGACGGCGGGGAGAGAACACGTGTTAGGTAGAGTAGAGCAATGGTATACGTAGATACACAAAACGCACAATCCAGCATTTTCCAACGGACTATTTTGAAATTTTAATGTTGATGTTATTTCTGACAGCTGTTCCTTTTTTTTATTCAGTTCTCTATTATTCTCCATTTTGCTGCTGTATGTCTTCAAATTTTATCACTGAGTTACGTCGTACAGTACAACCTCTCCAGAACAGCCCTCTCTTAAGCAAAAGCCTCTCTATAAGAACATCATCAAAATTTGCCTAAACAAAAATATACTATTAAATTCACCTCTCCAGAACAACAACCTCTACATTACAGTCAATATTTTTATCTCCCAAAGGGTGTTGCTCTACAGATGTTGCACTGTATTTTCAACAGAGCGCAAAAGGAAGTACTTAATTAATACATTTTCAGCAACCTTTCATATTTAACTAAAATACAGCAAAGGAAACTCTCCAGGTACATATAATTTGTCAAGTTTATTTCGACGTCACAAGCGATTAAGGAGGTAGGTTACCTTGTTTCAAGGGTAAATTCAAATTAGTTGAACCGCAGAATTTTTTTGTATTTCGTGTTATATGAAGTTTTAACTGCTACAATCTCAATTTCGTTTGTCTTTGTTTCTTCAAGTTCAGTTTTTATCCAGGTTTAAAGAACATGACCCTCCAAAGGTATTTCATATTGAAAGAAGAAGGAAAATACGGATATTTAACACTTTTCAGTGTATTTTAGTTTCATTGATATCCGTAGAAGTCTGCATAATTGATACTTTTACTACTATGCGCGTTAGCTTTCTAATATAAGCTTAAAATGTATATGTCGCGGGGCTCGTGTTTCCATGGTAACGCATTTTCTCTCATTTTTAAACAACTATGTATAAAAATAGGGGGTTTCGACGGCTTCAGTGCCATTCTGTTAATGACCAACATGGAATATTTGGGTAATATTATTAGCAAAATACCAAGCACTTTACATGGTACCCTATTTTTCTTAAAGTTTAAAGTAACCATGGCAACAGAGATGTTTAAAATAGCTTTTATCTTGCTTTTTGTCGTAATTTCTTATAAAAAATATTGAATTAGATTATCTTTCTAGTTGATGTAGCTTTAAAACATATTATTTCTAACGTAAGTTATATTTTCGTGTTATTTGCATTTATTCAAACAAATTTCACAGCTTAGAATACTAACAGCAGTACCCCTTGCCTGGCATTTTTCATGGAAAATCGTTCAGCATGCTGCTATTATTCTCATGGATATTTTTGAAATGAAAATAAAAAGCCGAAGTTGTGTTTCTTAAACAGACCAGTGTCAACGCTATTGAATTTCACATTTAGATACATAGGTCACGGGCTTCGTTTCCATGGTAACATCAATTCAATTCAAGAAACCACAATTTTCTACTGAAATTTGAACAATTTTAGATCTTAGTTTTAGTATATAAGTAACAAATTATCAACGGAACCTGAAAAATAGGTATTACAAATCAAACTGCTATGTTTTTTATTTGAAAATGGCCGTAACAAGTAACCTTTCACCCAGCTATATTCCAAAAAACATTGGTTACCATCATCCATTTTCTTACATTCCGCACAACATTTTAATATCACTACATAAAAGGAGCAAAATATTGATTATTATTCAGAGCAAAAGACTCGTAAAAAGTATTTCAGCAAATAATGGTTATTTGAAAATAGTTAAAATAAAGAAAATGCACAGAATTACGTACTTTCAAGATAAAAGCTATTAATTTTGCGCGGTAACTGACACGTAACGTCATGTCGTCAATGACGTCATTTTAAGGGAACATTGTTTTGAAGCGTTTCTGTGGCAATTTATTCATTATTTCTGCATTATTACATCATAAAGCATCAGATCGAAGACAGGTTCATGATTTGTTTTCAGAAGAATGAATATACAAACACATTTAGTTTGTCGTAAACGTCGTCGTAAATCGTCACGTTAGCTTCCGGTTAGACATGCGCACATACAAATATGAAGGTAACCTACCTCCTTAAGGTAGTTCTGCACGTTTGAAAAACCGGAAGTGATGGCGTAACGTCATTTATCCGGTAAACGTAGAATAAAGCCTGGATTCGGCGTACGGAAATGAAAATCAATTTATGAATTAATCGAAACCTGTCAGTAAATTTGTTATAATGGCACTGTTGCTATATTTCTAAAGTCAAAATATGATATTAAAACATATGGCACGTTAAAAAAATCAAAATAATTTCCTAAAATTAACGTGAAATGCCCAGTTCCCTTTAATCATGGTAAAATATCTCAAAAGTAAGCACACGGACCTATACATTTTATTTCACCAAATTATAGGCCATGTGTTTATTTACAATTGTGAGAAGTTTCATCAAAATCTACATTGTAGAAAAAATTCTATTCGCGAAAATGTTATGAAAGTTATGATTTTCCCATAGACTCCCATTATGAAATATTGCGTGAGGTCCAAATTTTTCAAACCAGCCTAGCAAATAATCAAGCACACGACCCTATCTTTTTTATTTGCTGAATTTTCTAGGTATACTTTGAAGTTTTGAAAAATTGGAGTTTAATCAAATTCTACATTGTAGAAAAAATTTTGATCCAAACGTGCAGAACTACCTTAAGCTACGAACTCAAAACGCGTAAAACTGAGGCCGAGTTTCACCAGAAATTCGTGTAAAAGTCCTATATTAAAGAAAGTGCCAGATAGTATTTTAATAGATTTGAAAGTTCTTACCGCTGTGTGTGTGTTAAGTATTGTTATAAATTTGATTAATTTTGTTGCAAAATCAGATACAATGAATATTTCACATGCGATACATGATCGCTTCGTTCTAAACTTTTTAATCAAAGTGTATTTTCTCCATCGTCTGTTTGCTGGCATTAAGTGAATATTCTTAATCTATATGTTAGTTGTAATATTGTTTGACTTCATCTTCATTTGGCTTTTGTATACATTGGCGATGCTACAGGAATTATACTGTTGCAAAATGTGTTTGAGGTATTTTCATAAAAGCGCAATGACTGAAGTAGAATTGTTCGACGCCAAAATGTCGAAACAGCAAAAGCTACAGCCAAAAGCACATGCTTTATAAGGGAGATAATTCTTGAGACCTTGTTAGTGTTTTTTAAGACATATAATGTAAGGGAGGCAAATCTCATAACTTGTTCACAATATTTAGATCAGCTGCCCCTAATTACTAGAGAATGGAAAAATAAAAAAGTACAAGATCAGAAAGAGCATACTACATTAGGAAAATAGCAGTGCAGTTGGCGGGTGAAGTTTTGACCTATAATAAACAGCAGGGTGGTATAATTACAACTTTGGTGAAAATGCCTAGAGCTCTTTAAAGTATTCTATTTTTAGTTACACTGATCTCTAAAAGGGCCGGGTGAAGTTTGATGAATATCTGACAAGTGGTTAATGAGAAAAGTTGTATAAACGTATTTCTATTTATATCTCTATTGACCCCAAATTGGAGCCCTAACTCCTCCGTATAATTTAAATGAAATTGGGAAAAGGAACGATGCTACAAACTAAGTTTTTGAAGATATATTAAACGGTTTTTAATACGCTCTACTGTAAATAATAGAAATTTTCAATATAACTATTCAATTTGAAATTCCTCTGATGTTACCTAATGCCTTAATTGTGGTATCCAGTATGGTGTGCAAACGAAACGAACACAGTATGGTGTGCAAACGAAACGAACACAGTATGGTGTGTAAACGAAACGACTTCTTATAACCAGATCATCATTTTCGTGAAATCGTACATTCTGTTAAATGTTTCTGTCCAACCTGATAAACAATCAAAATATGAAGTTAACATGGCTTCTGGTTTCAAAGCCAAACTTCGTGTATTAAGTTTGAAACATGTCCAGTCTGTTGAATCCGTCACACTTCATGTTCAATGAATGACTGTATAACCACTCGACCTAAAACAATAAAAATTCCTAGGGTGATAGGGTTTACAGAGTATATCACCCCTATTATTTTTCTTGTCATTTTATCAAAGGTCTGGGTCACAGGGGTCTGAATATGGAAAACCGTATACTCGAGAACCACTTTACCTAGAATGTTGAAACTTCATAGGATGATTGGACGCGCAGAGCAGATGACCCATATTGATTTGAGGTCACTCCATCAAAGTCAATGTCACAAGTGCTTGAAGATGGAAAAATGTTTCCGATCAACTATTTGACAACCATTTGATCAAGGACTTTCATACTTCATAGGATGATAGAAGGGTGAATGTAGAAAAGTGTATTAAAATAATTGTCTGACATCTTTCTTTCAAGTCAGTGTAATTCAACAGTAGTTTAACTTCTTAAATCGAATGTTTACTTGTTGTTTTTTTAAAATCTAAAATTGGTGTTTTAGTGTTTTCATATGTTGCAAGAGATGTTGCTACTAAAGTTCAAATGCATTCCCCACACACTCACCTGAAATGATTTTTTAAAATTATTTTCAGCGTTCTTGGATTCTGTACCAGTACAAAACTGACCTCCGCAAGTAACTGCCAACTTTTCCATATGAACAAGTGGTGAAAGACGAATGATTTTAGACACAAATCTATCAAATCGTCACGGAGAACATACGCCCCACCCGTGGATTGAATTCACTACCCCGCGATCTGTAGATCAACAATCTTCATATGAAGCTATTCGGGTGGGCTTTGGAGGCAACCGTATATTATGGAATGTTGTGCTCCATACCCCTTCACATGATATGTATCATTTGTGTACTTTGGTTGGAATCATTTTAATTGTTATCATTCAAAGCCAAAAGTATGTCACCCTTACCAGGAAGGTCTAATACGTATCAGTTTTTCCAGTCCTTACGAAGCACAAAAACATTTTTATTGTGAATGTTGACAATGTGTTCTGTTTTCTTGTATAAGAAGTTTTATTTGTTCCTTTTAGAGAAGAAACGCCCAGGCAGCTGAGACTAAAGTCTAGGGGGCTCCGTCGCCGGGTGTTTAAGGTTGCTGACTTCAAATCACATGCCCCTCATCGATGTGCGTTCCAGCCTCACCTGGAGCGTTGAATTCTTCATGCGATGAAGCTATCCAGCTGGCTAATGGGATGTCAGTGGTTCTACCCAGGTGCCTGTTCGTGATGAAATAATGCACAGAGCGGCACCTGGGGTCGTCCTCCACTATCAACGTTGGAAAGTCGCCATGTGACCTATAACTGTGTCAGTGCGACGTTAAACCTAACAACAAGAAGACCATGATGGTCCTGAATCGCTCACCTCTTCCCACATGACCCAGTTTTGAGTATGACATCGTTTTTTCTATTATATGACATAGTGACCTAGTTTTTGAGCTCATGTGACCCAGTTTTGAACTTGACCTAGATATTATCAAGATAAAAAATCTGACCAATTTTCATGAAGATCCATTGAAAAATATGGTCTCTAGAGATGTCACAAGGTTTTTCTATTATTTGACCTATTGACCTAGTCTTTGAAGGTACGTGACCCTGTTTTGAACTTTACCTAGATATCATCAAGGTGAACATTCTCACTAATTTTCATGAAGATGTCATGAAAAATATGGCCTCTAGAGAGGTCAAAAGGTTTTTCTATTTTTATACCTACTGGCCTAGTTTTTGACCGCACCTAACCCAGTTTCGAAACTACCTAGATATCATCAAAGTGAACATTCAGATCAATTTTCATGAAGATCCATTGAAAAATATGGCCTCTAGAGAGGTCAAAAGATTTTAATTATTTTAGACCTACTGACCTAGTTTTTGACCGCAGTTGACCCAGTTTCAAATTTGACCTAGATATCATCAAGATGAACATTCAGACCAACTTTCATACAGATCCCATGAAAAGTATGGCCTCTAGAGAGGTCACAAGGTTTTCTTATTATTTGACCTACTGACCTACTTTTTGAAGGCACGTGACCCAGTTTCAAACTTGACCTAGATATCATCAAGGTAAACATTCTGACCAACTTTCATGAAGATCCATTCAAGGGTATGGCCTCTAGAGAGGTCACAAGGTTTTTCTATTTCAAGACCTACCGACCTAGTTTTTGATTGCAGTTGACCCAGTTTCAAACTTGACCTATATATCATCAAGATAAACATTCAGACCAACTTTCATACAGATCCCATGAAAAATATGGCCTCTAGAGAGGTCACAAGGTTTTTCTATTATTTGACCTACTGACCTAGTTTTTGATGATACGTGACCCACTTTCGAACTTGACCTAGATATCATCAAGATGAACACTCAGACCAACTTTCATACAGATCCCATGAAAAATATGGCCTCTAGAGAGGTCACAAGGTTTTTCTATTATTTGACCTACTGACCTAGTTTTTGAAGGCACGTAACCCACTTTCGAACTTGATCTAGATATCATCAAGGTAAACATTCTGACCAATTTTCATGAAGATCTCATGAAATATATGGCCTCTAGAGAGGTCACAAGGTTTTTCTATTTTTAGACCTACTGACCTAGTTTTTGACCGCATGTGACCCAGTTTCAAACTTGACCTAGATATCATCAAGATAAACATTCAGACCAACTTTCATACAGATCCCATGAAAAATATGGCCTTTAGAGAGGTCACAAGGTTTTTCTATTATTTGACCTACTGACCTAGTTTTTGATGGCACGTAACCCAGTTTCAAACTTGACCTAGATATCATCAAGATGAACGTTCCGACCAATTTTCATGAAGATCTTGTGAAATATATGGCCTCTAGAGAGGTCACAAGGTTTTTCTATTTTTAGACCTACTGACCTAGTTTTTGAAGGCACGTGACCCAGTTTCAAACTTGACCTAAATATCATCAAGGTGAACATTCTGACCAATTTTCATGAAGATCTTGTGAAATATATGGCCTCTAGAGAGGTCACAAGGTTTTTCTATTTTTAGACCTACTGACCTAGTTTTTGAGGGCACGTGACCCAGTTTCGAACTTGAACTGATATCATCAAGATGAACATTCTGACCAACTTTCATAAAGATCCCACAAAAAATGTGACCTCTAGAGTGGTCACAAGCAAAAGTTTAAGGACGGACGGACGACATACGCTGCGTGATCACAAAAGCTCACCTTGTCACTATGTGACAGGTGAGCTAAAAACGAGCTCGTTCAACACGAAATGCCGCCCCCCACCCCTTGATGCATTCAGTAATTGCACCAGGAACAGAAATTATATGTACAAGAAAGTTCTACTGTTCTGGATCAATGTGACCTTGACCTTTCACCTATTAATCTCAAAATCAGTAGGGTCATTTGCTGGTCACGATCAGCCTCCCTATCAAGTTTCGTGATTCTAGGCCCAAGTGTTCTTAGTTATCATCCGGAAACGGTTTAACTGCTTTGGGTTACTGAGACCTTGACCTTTGACCTACTGACCTCAAAATCAATCGGGGTTATCTCTGGATATGACCAACCTCCCTATCAACTCATTATCCTAGGCCCAAGCTTTCTCGAGTTATCATCCGGAAACCATTTCACTGTTCTGGGTCACTGTGACCTTGACCTTTGACCTATTGACCTCAAAATCTTTGCTATTCAAGACCAATATCCTTATCAAGTTTCATGATCCTAGGCCCAAGCATTTTTGAATTATCATCCAGAAACTGTTTCACTTTCCTGGGTCACTGTGACCTTAACCTTTGATCTACTGACCTCAAAATCAATAAGGGTCATCTGCCGGTCATGACTAACCTCCCTTTCTAGTTTCATGCTCCTAGGCCCAAGCGTTCTTGAGTTATCTTCCGGAAACGGCTTGGTCTACATACTGACAGACCGACCGACATCTGCAAAACAATATACACCTCCTTCTTCGAAGGGGGCATAACAAATAAATGAGACTGAAGTCGTCTAGTATCCCATCAAGTCTACAACGTCCTCTTGCCAATCTCTGAAAAAGAAAACATGCCAAAGTTCCAGAACAGAACTGTCCTGTTTTTGCTATTCTTTCAGAAGGTAAACATGCCAAAAGTGGCCATAAAAACAATAAAACAAGGCAACTGTGTTTTAGACATCATTTATTGAAAAACAACAAACTAGTGCAGACTGTGAAATGTGCATTCCCAATTTAGACATACATTAAAATGAACATAAACAAGAGGGCCATAATGGCCCTATATCGCTCACCTGTTATCATTGCACTTAAGGACAAGAAGGTCAAAAAATCATAATCAAGATCAATCAGAAGAATCATGAGAAAATATAGTTGAAATTTTCTTAAAGGTACAGATATGTCAATATACACCTATAAATTGGAGGCACCATCCATGTTGTACCACAGAAAAGTGGTCTCGGCTTTTCCCTACTGCCAATAATAAAAAGTTACTAAATAAGCTATTTATAGTAACATAAAAGGAAAGTAATGAAAAAAAAATTGTAAGTGAACAAAAGAAGGATCTGCGAATAAAAAAAACAAGTGCACTGCAATGCAACGCAAATGCAGAGCAATACACATACAAAACAAAGTCATATATGACCCCTAAGTGTGACCTTGACCTTGAAGATCCGAAACATTCACTCTGCACATCGTTTCGATGAGGCGAACATTTGTGTCGGGTTTCTTTGAAATCCTTCAAGGGGTTCAAGAGTTACAGAGCGGAAGGGAAATTGCTAACCAACAGACAGACAGACAGACAGACACTGAGGCAATAACATAATACGTCCCTTAGGGCATCGAGATCTTGAGGTGATCCAAGCTGTGTGCAAGTTTGATTAAAATCAAAGTTGTGTGTAAGTTTGGTAAATGTCAAATCATAAATGAAGCTGCTTTTGTGCAGACAAGGTCAAAATAGCTAATTTTGGCCCTTTCAGGGGCCATAACTCTGAAACCCATTAAGGGATCTGGCCGGTTCAAGGAAGAAACTGAGATCTTATGCTGACATAAGTTTTGTGCAAGATTGATTAAATTCAAATCATAAACTAGAAATTGCTTTTGTGAAAAAGCCCATGTCCCCCCTCCCCACCATCCCCAATGCAAAGTCCTATAGGCAAGAAGTCAATAGGGGTCAGTAGCGAAAGTTAAAGAGAAATTGATGGTTGGCTGCAATACGGATCATCTACTTGGCATGTCCAGTCATCCCACTAAGTTTCAACACTCTTGGCCTAGTGGTTCTCAAGTCACTGTTCAGGCTCCTAAGACCCTGACCTTTGATCAAGTGACCCCAAAATAAATAGGGATCATCTATTCTGCATGTTCAATCATCCTATTAAGTTTCAACATTCTAGGTCAAATGGTTCTCAAATTATTTTCCGGAAATGATTTTACATGACCAGGCCCCTGTGACCTTGACCTTTAATAGACTGACCCAAAAATCAAAAGGGGTATTTTTTCTCTGCATGTTCAATCCTCCTATGAAGTTTCAACATTAAGGGTCAAGTGGTTCTCAAGTTATTGATCGGAAATGGTTTTCCATGTTCAGGCTCCTGTGACCTTGACCTTTAACAGAGTGACCCCAAAATCGATAGGGTCATCTACTCTGCATGTTCAATCATCCTATGAAGTTTCAACATTCTGGGTCAAGAGGTTCTCAAGTTATTGATCGCAAATGGTTATCAATGTTCAGGCCCCTGTGACCTTGACCTTTAATGGAGTAACCATAAAAACAAATAGGGGTCATTTACTCTGTAGGAACAATCATCCTATTAAGTTTCAACATTCTGGGTCAAGAGGTTCTCAAGTTATTGATTGGAAACGGTTTTCGATGTTCAGGCCCCTGTGACCTTGACCTTTAACACAGTGACCCCAAAATCGATAGGGGTCATGTACTCTGCACGACCAATCATCCTATTAAGTTTCAACATTCTGGGTCAAGTGGTTCTCAAGTTACTGACCAGAAATGGTTTTCGATGTTCAGGCCCCTGTGACCTTGACCTTTAACAGAGTGACCCCAAAATCGATAGGGGTCATCTACTCTGCATGATCAATCATCCTATGAAGTTTCAACATTCTGGGTCAAGAGGTTCTCAAGTTATTGATTGGAAACGGTTTTCGATGTTCAGCCCTGTGACCTGACCTTAACAGAGTGACCCCAAAATCGATAGGTCATCTACTCTGCATGACAATCACTTTAAGTTCAACATTCGGGCAAGGTCTCAAGTTACTGATAAGGTTTTCGATGTTCAGCCTGTGACCTTACCTTAACAGAGTGACCAAATCGATAGGGGTCATCTACTCTGCATGATCAATCATCCTATGAAGTTTCAACATTCTGGGTCAAGAAGTTCTCAAGTTATTGATTGGAAATGGTTATCAATGTTCAGGCCCCTGTGACCTTGACCTTTAATGGAGTGACCGCAAAAACAAATAGGGGCCATTTACTTTGCAGGCACAATCATCCTATGAAGTTACAACATTCTGGGTCAAGAGGTTCTCAAGTTATTGATTGGAAACGGTTTTCGATGTTCAGACCCCTGTGACCTTGACCTTTAACAGAGTGACCCCAAAAACAAATAGGGGTCATTCACTCTGCAGACACAATCCTATGAAGTTTCAACATTCTGGGTCAAGTGGTTCTCAAGTTATTGATTGGAAACGGTTTTCGATGTTCAGGCCCCTGTGACCTTGACCTTTAACAGAGTGACCCCAAAATCGATAGGGGTCATCTACTCTGCATGACCAGTCATCCTATGAAGTTTCAACATTCTGGGTCAAGTCGTTCTGAAGTCATTGATCGGAAATGGTTTTCCATGTTCAGGCACCTGTGACCTTGACCTTCGACGAGTGACCCCACAAACAATAGGGGTCATCTCCTCCATAAGCCCTACCAACCTATGAAGTTTGAAGGTTCTAGGTCAAATGGTTCTCCAGTTATTGTTCGGAAATGAAGTGTGACATACGGACAGACGGACGGACAGACAGGGCAAAAACAATATTATTATTATTATTATTATTATACCAGATTTTATAATAAAGCTGCTATTGTGCAGTTAAGGTCAAAATAGCTAATTCTGACCCTTTCAGGGGCCATAACTCTGAAACCTATAATGGGATCTGGCCAGTTCAAGAAAGGAACCAAGATCTTATAGTGATACAAGTGTTAGAAAACCTCTATATGGCTGAAAGGACCAATATAGAAAATTTTGCCACTTTCAGGAGCAGTAACTCTAGAACCCATGATGAAATCTAGCAAGTTTTCGAAAGGAACTGAGATCTTATTTGGACTTAAATTGTGGTTAAAATCAAATATAAAATATCACTTCTATCATGTTCACAAGGTAAAAATTACCAAATTTTGACTCTTTCAGGGGTCTATCAGGGGCCGTAACTCCAGAACCTATGATCGGATCTGACAGATTCAGCATGGAATCCAAGATTTATTGTTGTTGAAGATATTTTGCAAGTTTGTATCAAATCAAACCATAAACGAAGTCTCTACATGGCTGCAAAAACCAAAAGAGCAAAGTTTGGCCCTTGAAGGGGCCATAACTCTGCAACCCATGATGGGATCTGGCCAGTTTTCGAAAGGAACAGAGATAGTATGCAAATACAAGTTGTGTGCAAGTCTGATTATAGTCGATAGCACAATTTTGTCTCCATCATGTTCACAAGCCAAAAATAAGCAAATTTTGGGCCTATAAGAGGCCATAAATCTGCAATCCATGATGGGATCTGGCCAGTTTTCGAAAAAAACAGAGATAGTATGCCAATACAAGTTGTGTGCAAGTTTGATTCTAGTTGATTGTAAAATGTGGTCTCTATCATGTTCACAAGTCAAATTGCAATGTTTGGCCCTTTAAGGGGCCATTATTCTGCAACCCATAATGCAATCTGGCCAGTTTTCAAAAGGAACCGAGATGTTATGCTGATACAAGTTGTGTAGTTTGATTAAAGTTGATTACAAAATGTGGTGTCTTATCATGTTCACATGCCATAAATTGCAAATTTGGGCCCTTAACTCTGGAACCCATGATGGATTTGGCCAGGTTTCGAAAGGAACCAAGATATTATGCTCATACAAGTTTGTGTGAAAATTTGATAAAAAGCAAATACAAAATGTGATTTCTATCATGTTCACAAGGAAATTGTGGACGGACCGAGGACAGATGAAGGGCGATCACAAAAGCTAACCCTGTCACTATGTGACAGGTGAGCTAATAAAATTAGTCATGTTTAAACAAATTTCTATAAATATATATTCGATTTACATGAAACTTCATTAAAAAATAAATGTATTAATATTTAAAAAGAAAACGGGTATGGTAGATCAATAGTTGACATCCTTCACAACAAAGAACAAACAGAATATCGTTTATCAACTGTAAATTATTTCTATTCTATGTTCAATGTAATATAAATGTTTATCACATGTTTGCTGTCACGGGAGTGTAATAAGCCATTACATAAAATGATAATACACTAGTGAAATAAAGCTTTGACGTCAACATCATTTCAAGTATAGGAGACGTTGGTCAAATTGATTTGTTTTAATAGCTAAAGAAAGAAGAATTTTTGATGTTTAAGCAGGAAAAACTAACATGTGATAAAAAGAACAATACATTTGTGACTTTCCACATTGAATTGATTAAACTCGTTGAATAAAATTGATAAAATGCTCAGCAGAGCCTCACATTTTATTATTTTATTCAACAAGTTTAATAAATTCAATATGAACAGACACTCATGTAATATCCTCTATAAAACATGTGAAACTAGAATGTATCTGTGACACAGGTGTGCCCCCAAATGGTACATTTGTCATAAATAAGGGGCCATAATTTAAATGTTTGCAGTCTGGGGTATAGCCTCAACAAATATTTTATGAAAAGGATTCTTTAAATTCTAGGCCATATACTTTTTAATAAGGCCGCCCTAAACAAAAGTCCCCCACCTGTTTTGGCGAAATTCAACAAGAACCGAAAAAAACACCACATTAATCACTAAAGAAGAATACCAAGTAAGCAAGACACACTTATTAAACAGTACTCAAACCCAAAACTTTAATAGAATTAACATCAAATATAACATTTGAGCTAGGCACACGCCAAGTTAGTGATTAAAATGTGGCAAATTTATTTTTTTTTATACTTTATTTTGCCGGCCATAACACTGTAAAATGACGATGGGGATGCACCATCAAAAAATAAGAAGTCACAGTTTTATATCATGTAAGTTATTCTGCGAGGTTTCACAACACATCCTATAATTTAAGACACTTTTGAGCTAGTGGCGTCACAAGGAAACATTTCATTTTTGACTATTTTCAGGCATAACATCTAAAATTAGGCAAAAAATTGAAAAATAAGGGTGCTCAAGATACGTATCATTTTAAGCTCATGCAAGTCACAACAAAATCCAATTTATTCAAATATTTCTGTAGCACAGATTCTCAAAACCAAGGTGAGAACAATGAAAAGTAGCAATTTTGAATTTATCTTTAGGGCCATAACTAGGTGAAAATATTGGGGGTTGGAGCCAGCAAAAAATAGATGTGCAAAGTTTATATCATGATAAAACTATGTCAAGTTTCAAATTTATATTAAATACTTTTTGAGCTAGGTGCTGTCACAAGGTGAAAATGTGAATTTTTGACTATTTCAGGGGCCATAACTCTGAAAAAAGGGGGGCAGAGCCAGGTAAAAAATAGGAGGTGTGCAAGTTCATATCATGATTAAGACTCATGCAAGGTTTCATCAATTTATATCTAGCACTTTTTTAGCAAGGCGCGTCATGAACTTTGGACGGACGGAAGGACAAGACTAAATCTTAGTATATGCCCCCACCACTCATGGGGTTGGTGGGGGGGGGGGGGGGGGCATAACAAACCGTAGAATTAAATATCTTGACTAAATTTATTGGCTTATTTTAATAGATTTTATCTAGAACAAACATTTCCAAACATAGAAATTACAGATAGTTATTATCAGCTTATTAACTATTGCTATTGAGTCTATTAAGTGAACATTAAGCCCCATTTTAATACATATCACTGACTTCTAAGGCATATCATTTGTTATTGAAAAACAATGACATTACGCTCACACAGATATTTCACTTGATGTCACCATAAGAACTATGACATTATGCTCACACAGATATTTCACTTGATGTCACATAAGAACTATGACATTATGCTCACACAGATATTTCCCTTGATGTCACAGAAGAATTATGACATTGTGCTCACACAGACATTTCACTTGATGTCACATAAGAACTATGACATTGTGCTCACACAGGCATTTCACTTGATGTCACATAAGAACTATGACATTGTGCTCACACAGGCATTTCACTTGATGTCACATAAGAACTATGACATTGTGCTCACACAGGCATTTCACTTGATGTCACATAAGAACTATGACATTGTGCTCACACAGGAATTTCACATGATGTCACTAAAGAACTATGACATTGTGCTCACACAGGCATTTCAGTTGATATCACATAAGGACTATGACATTGTGCTCACACAGGCATTTCACTTGATGTCACATAAGAACTATGACATTGTGCTCACACAGACATTTCACTTGATGTCACATAAGAACTATGACATTATGCTCACACAGACATTTCACTAAGTCTTGGTGTCTCATAAGAATTATTACATTATGTTCACACAGGCATTTCATTTGTTGTCACATCAGAACTATGACATTTCACATACGTTTCACTTGATGTCACATCAGAACTATGACATTATGCTCACACAGACATTTCATTTGTTGTCACATCAGAACTATGACATTTCACACATGTTTCCACTAGAACTATATGCCACAAGATTCAGTACAAAATTGACATTATGCTCACACAGACATTTCATTTGTTGTCACATCAGAACTGTGACATTTCACACATGTTTCATGTCACATAGGAACAATATTATTATGCTCACACAGACATTTCACTTGTTTTCACGTAAGAACTTTGACATTATGCTCACACAGACATTTCATTTGAAGTCACATTAGAACTATGACATTATGTAACTGACAATAAATTTACACGCTTGTATGAAAAATATATTTTGTTAACAACTTGTAATGTCTGTATTACTAGATTTCATTGACATCTAGTTATTTTAATGTGTATACAAAAACAAATATGCTCCATCCAAAAAAAAAAAAAAAAAAAAAGCTCATTTGTTACTATGAAATTAGTTAAGATTTAAGAAATAATAAATTTGTTCCTATATTTTATCATTAAATAAAATATGGGCAGGAGTTCGGATGCGTAATAATTAAATCATGAGAGCGTATCACAAGTGATTTAATATTCGCATCTGAATTGACTGCCCATATTTTATAAACTGATAAAACTATTGGAACATATTTATTATTTTGATTCTAACCACGCAAATTCTTCACATTTTACAGCACTACATTTTAGCTCGATACCTCAATTGACTGGCCATATGCTATTATAATAACCTCCCTACAAAAGGAAAGCATTGCATAAAACAGAATTTTCAGATATTCAGTAAAATTTAATTAAGGTATTAAGCAGTAACTGCTGTGAAAATGTTATTTCTAATAACATCTAAGGTCGGATTTAGAAATCAGATGTAAAATCTTCATTCAAAGTTTATATATGCAGTTTTTAAATATAGTACATATCACCAACATGATGGCACTGAAACATACATGCCAGAACATAGTGGCATATAAATATGTAAACATTTCAGTCTGGAAGATTGGAATATGTATTATGATTTATTTATGGCAGTGGCTAGGGTTACGGTACTGTAATCCTAGCCTCCGATTCTAATATTATGGAAGTTCTGTATTCCTAGATAATCCTATAAGAATAGGCTAGGATTACAGAAGTATTTAAGAGGAATCAAATATATGTTAGGACATGCATAAATGATGTTGTAAACTTACTTGTTTCACTTTAAATAGCGATTTTTCAAGTCTGCCATATTTAATATTTCGTGTTATCAATCCGCCATTTTTGGTAGGTAAAATATAGGTGCACAATTATTTATGCGCTGTTGATGAAAAGTTAAAATCTTCTTAATGAAAATAATAATGTTGCAATCTTTCAATGTTTACATAATTAATTGTCCAACTACATCTGGGCAATATCACGAGGAGGCCCTCAGTTCATGGCTCAGTTCTTTTTCGCTCTGAAATAATATATATGATTTTTTTTTGTTTTGTGAGTTATTGTACTGTAATTCTTGATTCTAATTTAGGAACGTTTAATAAACTATTTCAGATTCAGAAGTATTTGCATTTTTGTCTTCATATGTTTTAATTATTGTTCTCCTTATAATTTTTTCATTCCATTTATTTCTTTTCTAACCGCCATAAAATGGCGGATCGATAACACGAAATAATACGACAGGCATGGAAAGTCGCTATTTTAAGTGAAATAAGTAAGTTTACAACATCTTTCATGCATGTCCTAACATATGTTTGATGCCTCTTAAATACTTCCGTAATCCTAGCCTATTTCCCATAGGATTGTCAAGAAATACGGAACTTCCGTAATCCTAGAATCGGAGGTTAGGATTACAGTACCGTAACCCTAGCCACTGCCTTTATTAATTTTCAAAGTAGAATCTAGTTGACATTTGTGGTGCCAGATAAAGCTGCAAGAAACCTGTAGAACACAAATTATGACTGATAGTGTAAGCTGCAAGAAACCTGTAGAACACAAATTCTGACTGATAGTGTAAGTTGCAAGAAACCTGTAGAACACAAAGTTTGACTGAACGTGTAAGCTGCAAGAAACCTGTAGAACAAATTTTGTATCACAATAAGAATTTGTTAAAATATCTGAAAACTTTCATTTTCACAAAATGATCATGAACCTTAAGAAGGCAATATCTGAATACAGCAGTATTTTAGCTGTTGGCAAACAAACCACACACTGATGTTCCATTATTGAAAGACCGCTAACACTTAACAAAATATCTTTTTTCCATATAGCTGTCTTGTAGCCAAACTTAAAAGGATTTTTTGTGTGTTTAAGTGTAAGATCAAAATTAATTAAAAGATTTTTAGTGAGTTATTGAAATATATCTGGTATTTTCACAGTAAAAATATTTGTATTTTTCACTGGCAAGAAACTATAAAATGGGTAAATTTTGTCAAAACATAAACAGAAAAATTGTTTTACATGTAAAATCTAAATATCTTTCACACATGAACACAGTGTCTAATATTTTCATGCCATTCATGAAAATACTGCCTCTGCTTTTCACTCGTGAAAGATATATATATCTTACACTGAAACAAACAAAATACCCTCTATATATTAACATAATGTCTATTGCAACATAAAGACCTCAAATGACTAAGTTAAAGCAGGTGAATGGAATTATATATTTTGCTTCACATTTTAATACGAAGGGATGTATATTTCTATTTTACTGGAAAAACAATTACGGCTGAAAAACATTTATAATTATTACGTAAAGTATTCTGTACAAGTTAACTATGTCAAAAATGTGTACAAAAAATGTACTTAAACAATTTAATATTATACAACCATTTAATTCATCACATACAACATATATATATATATATATCCAAACTTGGCGATATATGACCATTTTGACCATACAATATAAATACAAGGAAAAAAAAAGAAGAAAGTGAAGGAGATCCACTTATAAACTCTTTGAAATAGGATTCTTACTGACCCGTTATTTAATCATTTGAATCACATTCTTTTGGATGAACATATCCAAATACATTGAACTTGTATAAAGAGGTAAGTATTGTAAACAAAATATGGATAAGCATCAGTATGAGACCACAGTTCTTCGTTAGCCACCAGCATTTCATGTGTGTGGATACATGCAGGAAAACAACTTTGCAGGAGTGTCAAGGTTGCAGCAAGGAGTGTCAAGGTTGCAGCAAGGCGTGTCACGGTCAAATACAGCACACCTGAAAGAAAAAACTAAGACTATTACTGATCTTAAAAAACTCATGCCCTGGGATGCAAGATGATCTTAAGATATAGATTTCTTTAAGAAAGTGTCATGGATTCCAGGATTAATTCTTCAACAGTAATTTTGACATCATTGAAAATGGAAGTAGGTTGGCATTCAGCAAAATCAATATGTCTGTCTAACAGTAACTTATTTCTTAATCTGGCTGAACTTTACACTGTCCAAAAACAATTGCTTTGGTGGCCGCAGTGGTTAAGAGGGCTAAGCTGCTTTCCTACGGAATCGAAGGCCCCTGGTTCGAATCCTGGCTACTCCCACTGCGCTGTGTCTTCGGCCCAAGGCACATTATCACAATTGCCTCAGTCGACCCAGTTGTAAATGGGTACAAGAAAAATGCCAGGAGGTAAGGTATAATTGGTTTTAACGTTTCTTAAAAAAACAGGGTCGATCAAAAGCTCTACAGAGCTTATGTTAATTGTTTCACAAAGTGACGGTAAATAAAGTTTTCTTTTACATTTATTTACATCTACATGTATTTGATACACGTGAAATAAATTTTAGTTTTGCATGCTTTGTAGGCAAATAAAATAGTTTTGAGTTCAGGTTTGTAGTATTCTTATCATGATGGCCAGAGGCCTGAGTGTTTAATCATGACACATCTGAACGAATCGTGACTTTTTCAAACATTGTGACAAAAAATCATTCATATGAATTTTTCACAAATGTTTTGTTTTGATGTCAGGTTCCAATATTCTGCTTGTACAGTAGATATAACTTTGAAAAAAAAGAAGTTTTGGGGTCCAAATTAACAGGGGTTGAATTTTGGAAAAGCAAACATTGCTCTTCTTCCCTTCCACATAATTATACTGCATCCATGCTCTTAAGAATCACTGAGTTTTATACATAAAAAACTGTTGGCTATACAAATGAGAATAAACATTAAAATGGAGCTAAAAGATGACTTTAACAAGAGGGTCAAGATGGTCCTAGGTTGCTCACCTGTGTAACACACCATACTAGTACTGATGATAAACCCGGACGGATGATAAAGTCGACCACCTTGGAAATATTCGACTGCAATCGGTTATTTATAAAATTGAACACACCATCTAATAGTTTCCACTTACAACACCAACTGGTGTATATAACAAGAGGACCATGATGGTCCTGAATCGCTCACCTGTTCCCCACATGACCCAGTTTCGAGTATGACTTCGTTTTTTCTGTTATTTGACATAGTGACCTAGTTTTTGAGCTGATGTGACCCAGTTTTGAACTTGACCTAGATATCATCAAGATAAAAATTCTGACCAATTTTCATGAAGATCCATTGAAAAATATGGCCTCTAGAGAGGTCACAAGGTTTTTCTATTATTTGACCTATTGACCTAGTTTTCAAAGGTGCATGACCCTGTTTTGAACTTGACCTAGATATCATCACAGTAAAAATTCTTACTAATTTTCATGAAGATCTATTGAAAAATATGGCCTCTAGAGATGTCACAAGGCTTTTCTATTTTTATACCTACTGGCCTAGTTCTTGACCGCACGTGACCCAGTTTAGAATCTGACCTAGATATCATCAAGGTGAACATTCAGACCAATTTTTATGAAGATACATTGAAAAATATGGCCTCTAGAGAGGTCAAAAGATTTTTCTAATTTTAGACCTACTGACCTAGTTTTTGACCGCAGTTGACCCAATTTCAAATTTGACCTAGATATCATCAAGATGAACATTCAGAACAACTTTCATACAGATCCCATGAAAACTATGGCCTCTATAGAGGTCAAAAGGTTTTTTTATTATTTGACCTACTGACCTAGTTTTTGAAGGCACGTGGCCCAGTTTCAATACTGATCTAGATATCATCAAGGTGAACATTCTGACCAATTTTCATGAAGATCCATTCAAGGGTATGGCCTCTAGAGAGGTCACAAGGTTTTTCTATTTTAAGACCTACTGACCTAGTTTTTGATTGCATTTGACCCAGTTTCAAACTTGACCTATATATCATCAAGATAAACATTCAGACCAACTTTCATACAGATCCCATGAAAAATATGGCCTCTAGAGAGGTTACAAGGTTTTTTCATTATTTGACCTACTGACCTATTTTTTGAAAGCATGTGACCCACCTTCTAATTTGACCTAGACATCATCAAAATGAACATTCTGACAAATTTTTATGAAGATCCATTCACAAGTATGGCCTCTAGAGAGGTCACAAGGTTTTTCTATTTTAAGACCTACTGACCTAGTTTTTGACCGCACAGGACCCAGTTTCGAACTAGACCTAGATATCATCAATATGAACATTCAGACCAACTTTCATACAGATCCCATGAAAAATATGGCCTTTAGAGAGGTCACAAGGTTTTTCTATTTTTAGACCTACTGACCTAGTTTTTGACCGCACGTGACCCAGTTTTGAACTTGACCTAGATATCATCAAGGTGAACATTCTGACCAATTTTCAGGAAGATCTTGTGAAAAATATGGCCTCTAGAGAGGTCACAAGGTTTTTCTATTTTTAGACCTACTGACCTAGTTGTTGACCGCACATGACCCAGTTTCGAACTTGACCTAACATTCTGACCAACTTTCATAAAGATCCCATGAAAAATGTGACCTCTAGAGTGGTCACAAGCAAAAGTTTACGCATGCACGGACGGATGGACGACGAACGCTGCGCGATCACAAAAGCTCACCTTGTCACTTTGTGACAGGTGAGCTAAAAACAAAATTGGTAAATATTCTGTATAAATAAATGACTTACATTATCTGTATAAAAATATTTATCCAAAATTACTGGGGAAGAGGGTGATTTTTTGCGCATGCTCACTGTCGCAACATAAAGATCTGACGTTGGGTCACTTTTCATTACTTGATCAGGAATGATTGTTGCAGCTTTTTGGGTAAAGTTTCAATATAATACTATGAAGAAAATTTTGTAAATGACAAAGTGGTCGAATTTATTATCAGTCAACCTTCGTACAGTCCCCATTTTACAAACCCCTTTCAGGGCCTCACTTTGTGGAGTTTGCTAACTAAATATAAATTTGAATTATGTATAGTTTTCACCAAATGTTAAGCTTTATTTTGATACCGACCATTGATTACAAATTGCAGAAAAAAAAAAAGTTACAGGTAAAAAACCTCATTTTCTGTTCAGGTTTATCATTAGTACCAGTAACAGTGTAAACATGTTTTACCTAGCGATTTCATGGAGACATGTGGCTTCTAGAGTGTATACAAGCTTTTCCTATGATTTGACCTAGTGTCCTAGTTTTGGCCCACATGATCCAGATTTAAAATCTTCCAAGATTTCATGATAACAAATATTCCAACCAAATTTTATGAAGATAGAATCAAAAATGTGCCCCCTTGGGTGTAAACAAGTTTTTCTTTGATTTGACCTGGTGACCTAGTTTTTGACCCTACATGACCCAGATAAAAATTCATATGATGCAAACAAACATTCTGACCATGTTTCATGCACATCAAATGAACAAGAGTGTTAACAAGCCTTTCCTTTGATTTGACTGGGTGACATAGTTTTTGACCTAATATGACCAAGTTTCAATCTTGGCCTAGGAATCATCAAGATAAACATTCTGACCAAGTTTCAAGAAGATAGGGTCATAAATGTGGCCTGAAGAATGTTAACAAGCTTTTCCTTTGACCTTATGACCTTGTTTCTGACCCCATAAAACCCAGTTTCAAACTTGGCCTTTGCAATGCTGCATTGTCTTGTTGGAAGCTAGTGACATATGGACCTTCTTGGAACAAAAGGAAAACTCAATTGTTGATCCTTCAAAGCCAGTACCTGTCTGGTATGGTACCAGTCCACCACCAATGATGTAGCCACCAGTTACTGGTGTTGGTTTAATGATTGGATTTATTGTATACTAGCTGTATCCTAGTGGATAAACTGTGGCAGGAATTTTACCAATGTTACGATCTGATATCAAACAACACGAGTGTGCAGGGTCAGCTCTCCAAGGACAAGATGAAGGTGGAAACAGTGGACATCTAAAATAAATAAGAGAGAGAAGGTTAGCTCTATAACAACAAGAGTGCCAGAATGTCACAGCAAATTTTTTTACTCTAGCACCTAGGCCTGTATTTGCAAATGGAATTTTAATTTTATGGTTGTTTAGTAATTATTGTAACTCTTTTGTTTTCCTAAATCCACATAAAAACTCCTTACCAGGCAAAGATACCTTAAAATACACCTAACATTTGAAAGTAACATCTATGTTGTATCACAGAAAAATGGTCTTGGTTTTTTCCTACAGTCAATTACAAAAAAGTTACAATATAAGTTATCTACAGTAACAACTAAGGGAAGTAAGTCTTTAACAAAAAAAAAAAAAAATAAAAAATTGTAAGTCCACACAAAAATCCTTACCAGGTAGAGATTGGTCAAAATACACCTTAAAATTGGATGTAACATGCATATTGTACTACAGAAAAGTGGTCTTGATTTTTCCCTACTACTAGTAATGAAAATATAAGCAATTTATAGTAACAACAAAGGGAAGTAATTCTAATGAAGGGACCTGCGCATGACACCTCGTCTCATGATGGTGTACATTGTGCCAAGTTACATCAAAATCCCTCCATGCATGAAGAAGAAATGCTTCGGACAAAGTCATTCTTGTATCTGACCTTTGGCCTCTAAGTGTGACCTTGACCTTAGACCTAGGGACCTGGTTCTTGCGAAAGACACTGCGTCTCGTGGTGGTGAACATTTGTGCCAAGTTATATCAAAATCCCTCCATGCATGAAGAAATGCTCCGGACAAAGTTTTCATTCTTGTATCCTTTGATCTCTAAGTGTGACCTTGACCTTAGACCTAAGGACATGGTTCTTGCGTGTGACACTCCGTCTCATGATGGTGAACAATTGTGGCAAGTTTCATCAAAATCCCTCCATGCATGAAGAAGATATGCTCCGGACAGTCATTCTTGAATTTGATCTTTGACCTCTAAGTTTGACCTTGACCTTAGACCTTATTTGATATTTTGATCGATACAACACCATACATTGTATAATAACAGAATTTGAGTTATATCTTGAATCAGTACACAACCATAGTCCCAACACTTAGGGACGAAAAATACGCTGAGAAAATACATGTCCACAAAATCAGGGACAAGAAAAATAATTATTTTTCCAAATTTTAGGGGTGTCCCAAGATTTAGGGTGTCCTAAGACTTGGGGAAAATACGATCCAGAATCCAGAATTATGTACTCTGACAATATGAAACCACCTGAAATACATAACAAA
This sequence comes from Mercenaria mercenaria, assembly GCF_021730395.1. Lineage (NCBI taxonomy): Eukaryota > Metazoa > Mollusca > Bivalvia > Venerida > Veneridae > Mercenaria > Mercenaria mercenaria. Next base: position 69,058,956 of record NC_069376.1, on the reverse strand, counting down.
TTTAATCTCATAAATACTCTGAGGACTGGTGAAACAAGAGCTGTTAATAGCTCGGACTATTTTGATGCCAGATAGTGAAACTGGGCACATCAGAGGAAACTGGAGCTGTCACTGGAGTGTTTAATGACTCGAATGGTGGATGAAGATAATGCACAATAGCTTGAGTCTGTGTCAGAAATATTAAGTAATAAGAGATAAAATGTATCAAAACACAATATAAGTATAATTCTAAACAAAAAGTGGGCATAATTCATAAAATATTTGTGCAAGAGTTATGCACCTTGTATATGATGTGGAACAACTACTTCAAATTTGAATCAAATGCATTAAGTAATAACTGAGATATAGTGAAAATGCATCAAAAAGAACCTTATTTGCTAAGTAAAGGGGCATAATTCATAAATAATTGGTGCCATGTTGTGCACCTTCTGTTATAAGATATGGGTGATGATGTTGAACAAGTATTTTAAGTTTGAATCAAATCCATTCTGTAATAGAAGAGATATAGTGAAAATTCAACAAAATTAACCTTAAATTCTAAGTAAAGGGGGCATAATTCATAAAAAATTGGTGCCAGAATTCTGCACCTTGTGTCATATGATGTGGGTGATGATGTTGAACAATTATGTTCAGTTTAAATCAAATCCATTCTGTAATAAAAGAGATAGAGTGAAAGTGCATCAAAACTTTAACCTGATATTCTAAGTAGAAAGGGGGAATAATTCATGACAAACTGGTGCTAGATTTATGCACCTTGTGTCATATGATGTTGGTGATGATGATGAACAAATATTTTAAGTTTGAATCTGATCCATCCAGTAATAACAGAGATAGGGTGAAAGTGCATCAAAACTTTAACCTGAAATTCTAAGTGAAAAGGGGAGATAAATCATGAAATATTGGTTCCAGAGTTACGACCCTCATGTCAGATGATGTGGATGATGATAAAGTTTGAATCAAATCCATCAGTAATCACAAAGATAAGAAGAAAAAAGAGAAAGTTTAAAAAAAACTTTAACCAAGGTTGGGACACTGAAGGACGCCAACAGGGTCAAATAGGATAGCTCTCCTTATACTGCGTAGTCAAGCTAAAAATGAAGATGCTGAACAATTTAAAATAAAGCACTATTTGAAGTTCAAGGGTATCCAATCAAACCCAACATCAAAGTTTACAAAGATCTTAGATTTATACTCATACTATATAAATATTAATTAGAAGTAAAATGAATATGATAAGAGGGAAAACAATGTGAAATAAAGCAAGTTTTGTAACTCAAGGGCACATAACTCTGGTCCTACTAGTCTGATTCATTTCATAACCAACTTATCCAAGATCTTATAGTTATCCTAGAGTCATTAGTTTTGATGCCCTTAAGCAGTCTGACATGTATTTCATTAGTAATATAGAAAAATTAAACAAATAAATAGTGTTGTTATAAACTATGGCATGTCTCCCTTTATTTTATTCCTGTTTTGTGAATTTTGTGGGCAAAAAGGTGTCAATATTTGTATTATTGCTGACTCACCATTGAGGCATCCATATTTTTAAGGCTCATGAGAAATGACGCCTTTTGATTGGCTGGCTCTCTTAACCAAAACTTCACTTTTCTGGAGCCTATATGGCCAAAATCATATTAGGCTGGTATAATTCTATGTGAATGCAGTCGAGACCTGAAACTTAAAAGGACAATAAACAAATTAATATTAATCTTTTTAAGTGACTTTTTTTGCTATTTCTTTGTAAAATGTGATCTTTTTTATTCACTTTACACATTGTTAATAGCAGTCATTCATTATCAAAACAGTGAGGACACAAAAATATATAACCCTTTCTAACAGCTCTAACTCTGGTGCTTTCAGTGAAAACCTATTAGAAACATGACCTTCTTTATCCACAACAAGATTTGACAAAGAGCAGCAAAACCATATTCAATTAAATTAATTTAATGTTTTCAAATGATACAAGGTGTATAGCCTGCAGGAGAGTGAAAATCTAAAATTTATTCAAAATTTCAGTCAAAGAACTGTCTTGTGACTTTGAAAAATAGCTGAGGGAAAGAGAAAACCAAGATCTGAATTCCTGACCAGTTACTCCTGTAAGAATTAGGTTTTTAAAGGATTGGAGATTTTTGCATTATTAAAAAGACATAAAAATACACCAAAGTATGAAAAAATAATATAATCTTACTGTAAATCTGTTGAATGCATTAATGTTTTATTTGGGCAAGGTAAAATATTAAATGCCTGCTTTGCAAACATGTGTAATTTGGCATCATAAAAGGTCACTTATACCTAATTATTTGACAGCAAAATAAATAAGGGCGTCAAAACTCATGAGCGTCAAAACAGATGATCGAAGGATATAAACATTGTGTGTAAATATGACCTGAATTAAAATGAAAGGACTACAGAATAACCAAGGCAAAATTTAGCAATTTTTGTTAAATCATGGGTGCTCATCTTTGATCCTTCTACTCTGGTTTTGCTCAAAATTGGACTTTTCTGACATACTGAAGTCATAAACATTCTATATCTATAAATATGGTTAGGACTGGTGAAGAAATGAAGGTGCTGGAGCATAAACAAATTGAAATATAGCATATTTTGTCAATCAAGGGCACATAACTCTAGATATACTAATTCGATCTAGCCCATAATCGAACTCATCCGAGGTCTTGTAACCAAAACCATTGTGACTAAGTTTGATTAGGTTGGCTCCAGAATTGTGGATGCTGAATGTAAACATACTAAATGTCAACTGACAGGTGGATGACTGTCGGATGACTTTAGCTCAGGTGAGCTAAAAAGCTCATGATAAACAGTGGCTAAAACATACCTTTTATCACATCTGTATTTTCCTGTGAAATTATCAAGGCATTCACATGAATAATCACAACCGTCATCAAATATTTGTCCCTGATACACAAGCATTCCTTTGTATATACAACCTGAAGAAACAAGAGGGTCATGATAACCCTAAATCGCTCACCTGAGTATATTGAACCACATGTTTCAAATGGCAAACTGATGCTAAAATATTAGAAAGTATATCAGTAGGTCTTATTTATGGTCACTGAAACACAGTTTAAAGATTGGTGTGCAAAACTGTACATATAATCCAGATTTCAAAGCTGGATTTTAAACTAGAGCGGTCACAAGCAGAAGTTTATGTACGGACACATGGACGACATAGACCTACTGACTTAGTTTTTGACTGCAATTGACCAAGTTTCGAACTTGAACTAAATATCATCAAAGTGAACATTTTTACCAATTTTCATGAAGATCCAATGAAAAGTATGGACTCTAGAGAGGTCACAAGGTTTTTCTATCTTACACCTACTGACATAGTTTTCGACTGCATGTGACCCAGTTTCGAACTTGACCTAGATATCATGAAGGAAAACATTCTGAACAATTTTCATGAAGATCCATAGAAAAATATGGCCTCTTGGGAGGTCACAATGTTTTTTATATTTTTAGACCTACTGACCTAGTTTTTGACTGCAGTTGACCCAGTTTCTAACTTGACCTAGATATCATCAAGGTGAACATTCTGACCAATTTTCATGAAGAGCCATTGAAAAATATGGCCTCTAGGAAGGCCACAAGGTTTTTCTATTTTAAGACCTACTGACCTAGTTTTTGACCACAGTTGACCCAGTTTCCAATTCGACTTAGATATCATCAAGATGAATACTCGGACCAACTTTCATACAGATCCCATGACAAATATTGCCTCTAGAGAGGTCACAAGGTTTTTCTATTACATTTGTATTTGACCTAATGACCTAGTTTTTGAAGGCACGTGACCCAGTTTCAAACATGAACTAAATATCATCAAGGTGAACATTCTGACCAATTTTAATGAAGATCTATTCAAAAGAATGGCCTCTAGAGAGGTCACAAGGTTTCTCTATTTTTAGACATACTGACCTAGTTTTTGACTGCAGGTGACCCAGTTTCAAATCTGACCTAGATATCATCAAGGAGAACATTCTGACCATTTTTCATGAAGATCCATCGAAAAATATGGCCTCTAGGGAGGTCAAAAGGTTTTTTCTATTTTTAGACCTACTGACCTAGTTTTGGATCGCATGTGACCCAGTTTCGCACTTGACCTAGATATCATCAAGGTGAACATTCTGACCAATTTTTATAAAGATCCATTGAAAAAAAGGCCTCTAGGGAGGTCACAAGGATTTTCTATTTTTAGACCTACTGACCTTGTTTTGGACTGCACATGACCCAGTTTCAAACTTGACCAAGATATCATTAAGATGAACATTCTGACCAACTTTCATAAAGATCCCATGAAAAATGTGACCTCTAGAGTGGTCACAAGCAAAAGTTTATGCACGCATGGTTGCACGGACGACGGACGCTGCGCGATCACAAAAGCTCACCTTGTCACTTTGTGACAGGTGAGCTAAAAAAACATCATAATTATGTTCGAAGTTACAGCATGCTCCTGTCCTAGAATGACAACACATAGCTTTCTGTAATGAAAAATAAAGTAGAGCTGTCACAGGAGTGACAAATTATACTGCTACAATACAGCCAATGTCAAAGCTGAACCTCAAAATTAATAAAGGTCACCTATTGGTCATGATCAACCTCCTTATTAAGTTTCTAGGATCCTAGGCCCAAGCGTACACGAGTAATTTTCCGGAAATGATTTAACTGTTCTAGGTCACTGTGACCTTAACCCTTGACCTATTGACCTCAAAATCAAAACTGACCTTTATTTTATGTTACACCAGTGTACCAAAATTTATTATTCTAGACCGAAGCATTTTCAAGTTATTATCCGGAAACTGTTTAACTGTTCCGGCTTATTGTAACCTTGACCTTTGACCTACTGACCTTAATGTCGAACATGACCTGTATTTTATGATGTTACACCTGTATAAATCTGTCAAACCTTTCAGGAGTTATTTTCTGAAACACAACGGACAGACAGACCGACCAACTGACAAACCAAAGCTCGTAAAACGTTATAATAACTTCCATACACAGTAAAACATTGACTGCCAGTGGGGGACAGGGATGAGCTAAGGTCCACAGGAATTGCTTGAGTCAGCCCTGGTACTGGAGTCATTGATGCTAAGGGTAGTACTTGATTTATAGTATTATTTTCAGCAGATTCACATCACTATGTCAAGTTACAATTTACATTTGAATATCAAAATCTGGTCTTCTACTGTATTGCCAAGACTTTTTTATAAAACAAAACTTTGATCTGAATGATAAACAAGTTTAAAGTCACTACCCAGAATTGTTATTGGGTTATACCGTGAACAAGAAATATGATAGACAGACAGACAGACATATGTACATACAGAAGGAAAGGCAGATGCACCATCACATGGTATATCTACTTTTCAAAAATTACAGACAGAACCATGAAAGTCAGTAATATTTATGTTTAACACAGATGCTTTGTTTGATGCAGTGCCAGTTCCAACAGATGATTTTGGTCTCACTCCTGAAATATTTAAAAATGTCTGCATGGGTTTTCCATGTAATATATTCAGGTAATACCACTAAAGTATAGAGACAAGTATCAAATGCTTCCCTTTTCATCACTGGTAAAAAGTTATAAAAATTATCAACCAAATATATAAAAATACCATAACCATTCCTTTAGGTAAGAACTGCTGGCCTGACTTCTCTTGTATAAATGAAAGTTGTAGTAAGAAACAAATACAAGCATAAAGACAGGAATAAAATGGTCCCTGTACTTTTCTACTGCAAAACAGACTGACTGATTCTCTATAAGAATACTGTTAACATAGTTAGCTACTTTATTCCAACAAAATTACTGAACACTTTTAGTTATCCTTTTTTATCTGCTGGATTACTTTACATCTGTGTAACAATAATATTTTTCCACAGACAACCCTAAAAAATCCTTTTCTTTAGCTTCACCTGCACATACAGAATACACAATCATACAATTTACCTGTTACTGTTCCAGTAGGTTCAGGAGCAACCACTATACCAATGGTTTGTTTCGGAGGGATCAAACAACTTGGTACCCAGCCGCACGAGGGATCTTTTGGGTCAGGAACCAGTACACAGCCTTGTGGGATAGTAGCATGCATTGCAAATCTGCAAAGTGTCATAAATATATAAGATCTTTTAGGGTCTTCTGGCAGCTGAAAGCCCTGTCAGATATGAGAAATTAATTATATAGTGTTGGGTTTAATTTTATAAAGAAACTAGAGCTATCACTAAAGGTGATGAATGTACCCCCCGCATGCACTGACACAGTACACTGAATTTGACACACACAAGACTGCATAATTATGTGGACTGTATGTATACAGTATAGTAACAAAAAACAAAGTCCCATAACTATGCAGAATATTTATCTAAAAGAATGTAACATGCACCATGCTCAACTAGGGTTGGTACTGATCACTTGTGTGAAGTTTCATTAAATTGTGTGCAAGGGTTTGGTAGATTAGGCACGCACAAGATTGCATATGCAGGCTGTATGTACATAGTATGTTAACAAGAAACAAAGTCCCATAACTCTGCAATTTTTGTCGCTGAAAGAACCTAACATGCCCCATGCACAACTACTGTTGGTACTGATCAGTTGTGTGAAGTTTCATTAAATTGTGTCAAGGGGATGAGGAGAGATGGTGCGCACAAAATTGTGTCTATGTATATAGTATAGTAACAAAAAAACAAAGTCCCATAACTCTGCAAATTTTTTTTCTGAAAGAACCTAACATGCCCCATGCACAACTACTGTTGTTACTGATCAGTTGTGTGAAGTTTCATTAAATTGTGTCAAGGGGATGAGGAGAGATGGTGCGCACAAGATTGTGTCTATGTATATAGTATAGTAACAAAAAAACAAAGTCCCATAACTCTGCAAATTTTTTTTCTAAAAGAACCTAACATGCCCCATGCACAACTACTGTTGGTACTGATCACTTGTGTGAAGTTTCATTAAATTGTGTCAAGGGGATGAGGAGAGATGGTGCGCACAAGATTGTGTCTATGTATATAGTACAGTAACAAAAAAACAAAGTCCCATAACTCTGCAAATTTTTTTTCTTAAAGAACCTAACATGCCCCATGCACAACTACTGTTGGTACTGATCACTTGTGTGAAGTTTCATTAAATTCTGTCAAGGGGATAAGGAGAGATGGTGCGCACAAGATAGCGTCTACGGACAGACGACCAGACGGACAGACAGACAGACAGACAACCTGAAACCAGTATACCCCCCCTTACAACTTTGTTGTCGGGGGGTACAATGAAACTGACAAAACAGACTAATGAGCGCATACAACTTACCTTTGTCTATATGTGAAATATTTTTGTTACATTTGCCACACCGACAAACATTGTTACAGCCATCTTACCACAATTGTCCTTCCTGGTATGTAATTCTTTGTATACACATACATCTGCAAATATTTGGTACTAAAATATCAAAGTGCATTCTTTATACTACTTTCAATCATTCTAATTATATTTATTTGTTCACAGAAAAAACTAGGGCTGTCACAGCAGTGACTAATTATACACCCAAAATATGGCTTTGTCAGAGAAGTAAGCCAATGTCAAAGTTGAACCTCAAAATCAACATGATCGGCTATTCGAAGAATTGATGGAAGTACAGGGTCAAAATATTTCCAGACAAAAGAAGAAAAATAAATAAGACAAACAATGTATCTGTATTTGTGGATTTAGATCAGTCTAGCACTACATGGCAATGTGTGACCATCATCGTAAGCAAGTGTTCAATGTTTAGAAGCCATGCACCAAACAGTTTTGACAAAATATGGAATGGTATGCCAAGTTTAACTTATTTCTTATGTCAAAAAGAACCATTACTGAGCTTAATTCCTTGTCCTAGTTATGTTGTTTTGCTTACATATGTAGACTATGATTGTAAACAAGTGGTCAAAGTTACAAAGCCATATGACAAACAGGTAAGGCAAAATATGGACTGGTACGAAGTTTTTTTAAACTGATTTCCAAGTCCAACAAGTCAAACAAGGAGCTGTGTTCAATAAACACCTGATGCCCCCGGTGGCATCCTTGTCGATACAAAGCAATCAAAGTCCAAAACAAGGTCAAGGTCAAGCTGAGGTCAGGTGATGTTTGAAGATGAGGAATGGTCACAGGTTACATCTGTTTTAGTATCAATTCACACTGTAAGTGGTATTGATGCTAGACGAAATGGTCCCATTTAAAGCAACCTAAGTCCAAAATGAGGTCAAGGTCAAACTGAAGTCCGGTGATGTTTGAAGATGGGGAATGGTCACAGGTTACATCTGTATTTGTATCAATTCATTCTTGTAAGAGGTATTGATGCTAGACAAAACAGTCCCATTTGGTTAACCGTGAGATGGCCCATATAAAGCAACCTAAGACCAAATTGAGGTCAAGATCAAGGTCAAACTGAGGTCAGGTGATGTCTGAAGATGAGGAATGGTCACAGGTTACATCTGCATTAGTATCAAGTCATTCTAATAAGGGGTATTGATGCCAGACGAAACGGTCCCATTTGGTTAACCTTGTACGAAGGACGAACGAACGGATGAATGGACGGATGGACAGGACAATCACTATATGCCTCCCGCATCAGTAGATGCCGGGGGCATGAAAAGGGTCATAATTTAGCCAAAATAGTTGAAAGAGTTAAGCACTCTTACCAACAAATGGAAATCATGATGAAAAGCAACTGTTCAAAGTTTCAAAGCCACAGTTCAAAGAGTTTTGACAAAACATGGACTTGTACGAAAACTAAACTAATTACCAATTCCAAAAAGGGCCATAATTCAACCAAAATACTTGTCAGAGTTATGTACAGTTTCAAAGCCACATGTCAAACAGTTTTGACAAAACATCAACTTGTATGAAAATTGTATCTATATAAAGGTCCTAAAAGGGCCATAATTTAGCCAAAATTCTTGACAGAGCTAGGTATTCTTGCCTACAAATAGAGAATGTTATAATAAACAAGTAATAATTATAATAATAATAATAATAATAATAATTATGACTTTTTTATAATGGAATATATATTTTGATAAGCCAATTTACAATATGGTCCACAATGTGGACTCCACATATACACGGCTATATACAGATACAATAAACATGAATAAAATACTATGACAAAATAAAACACAAAGTTATATGTCTCAGAAAAATAATATGAGAATGAAAGATTATATACAATACAGGACACTATATTTGATAATTGGAGTATTTACAATGAAATGCAGAGGGATGGTAGAGACAGTATTTCCTGACATTTAATTGCAATTATGACTTATTGTACTGTCAGAGTATTGCCATTGAAGGGATGACCTTTTAAATTTTCCAGGGTGTCTGAAGAACGTGTGTTTAGGCAAGTTATTCCAGATAACTGTTCCTGATTAGTGGATAGCTTTGTGGAAAAATTTCTTTTCTGGCATAGGTACTACTAGTTCATCATTTTCTCTAAATCTTAAGTTCACGATCAGATGTTTGCTTTTGAGTAAATTTTGAAGTAAGATAATTAGGACACTGATCATGAATCGATTTATATACTAGGATCCCTTTTTTGTATTTACTTCTGTCAGAAAAAATCCATTTCACTTTTGTAGATAATTCAGCAGATGGGGCATCAAATCTTTTTGTCAAGAATAATTTTTGCACCACGTTTTTGGAATTTAAAACAGTTTCTAGAAGCTTGTCACTGCAGTTTACCCATATAATGCAGCAATAATCAAAATGTGGCAAAATATAGGTATTGAAAAATAGCTTTCAGGAGTGTAAGTTCAGGAAAGACTTTATCCGTAAGAGAAGATATAAATATGTATTGCATTTTTTCATGGTTTGTTCAACCTGATACTTCAAGTTTAGATGTTTATTTTAGATGTATTAGGAAGCACTGAGTTATCAGTGTACCATTTTTCAACAGTGTTTATGTCAGCCTATAGTGTATTGTGTACTTCCGTTATTGATTTACCGGAGGCAGATATTGTTGTATCATCTGCAAACATGTCAACTGATGATTTGTCTGTGTGTAGTGGAAGGTCATTGATATACAGTATGAACAGTATTGGCCCCAAAACAGCCATATGTCAGACATTTTACACAAAACATGAACTGGTACGAAAAACTTAACCAAGATTTGTAAGTTAAAAGGGGCCATAATTCAGCCAAAATCCTTGATGAAGTTATGCTCTCTTACCTAAAACTGGACACAAGTGTTGAAAGTTTCAAAACCTTATCTTAAAAGGTTTTGTCAAAATGTGGACTGGTACAAAAAAACTTCACCAAGGTGTGATGCCGATGCCGATACCATGGTGAGAAAGACAGCTCTACTTATTCTTCAAATAGTCTAGCTAAAAATTTACTACAAAATGTAAAGCATTAATTTTTGGATCCTTTTCTTACAAACATTATCATGTCATGAAAACACCAATGTTTGCATCAAAACCTATCACCTTAAAGAAATGTCTGGACTTAACCAGAATATTTACCTGGTGTGTATGTCTGTGGTGTAGGTGTTTGTGAACAAGCATTGCACGAGGGTTTTTATGCAGCACTTGGTGGCAGGATTCTGACAGTATGGCTGTGGATCCACATAACATGTGCACCTGTTAAATAATTGGTTTATATTTTAGGATCATAACAACTTTTAACTTCTTTTTTCATTGCCAAACTTTTAATACATGTCAGTAACTAGTAAACTGTTAAAACCTAGACAGTACTAGACAGAACTATTATAACTTTTGTCCAAAGTTTGACAGGGCTGCTTATCTTGTTTTCTTTCAAAAACTTTCAATGTAGAGAAACTGTTAGTTACTCAAACAGCTGTGGTACAAATTAAACTCACTGTTTTAGTATTTACTGTGTGTATACACCATATCATACTCAACATTTTATGCCCCTTAAATCCAAATTTTGAGGAAGTATAAAAGGCTGTTACTTTAAAAGTAAGTATTTACTTTTCCTGGCACTGGTACTGTACATCGTTTGCATCAATGCATGTACAGACGTACGGACAGCCATCTTCCAAAGTAGCATCCTGTTTGTACTGGGAGCCCTTATACTTACAGTAACCTAAATAGCATCCACCCTTTCAGGCACAATGAAGCATAAAAATGCCACGTAGAGTATCGCAAGGTATAACTAGAGATGCTTTTGAGAAAAGCGCATGTCTCCCACAACTGCCCCTATGAAAAATGTCTAGTTTCTCTAGATGGTTTAGACGAATGGATCCAATTAGATGGTCTGGATGAGTGGATCCAATCAGTAATTCAAGGGCCATAAACCATAAGTGCCTAGGCGGATTTGGCTAGTTATCGAACTTGGCTAAGGTCTTATGGCCAAACACATTTTGTTCAAGTTTGGTGAAGATCAGATGAGAAATTTTTGACTTAGAGTGCGGACAAGAGTAAAAAGGCGGATTTTTCGGTAATTCAAGGGCCATAACTCCAAAATGCCTGGACCGATTTGGCTAGTTATCAAACTTGGCTGAGGTCTTATTGTCAAACACATTTTGTTCAAGTTTGGTGAAGATCAGATGAGAAATGTTCTACTTAGAGTGCGGACAAGAGTAAAAAGGCGGATTTTTGGTAATTCAAGAGCCATAACTCCAATACGCCTGGACCGATTTGGCTAGTATCGAAGTTGGCCGAGGTCTTGTGGTCAAACACATTTTGTTTGAGTTTGGTGAAAATCGAATGAGAAATGTTCAACTTAGAGTGCGGACAAGCTTTGTGACAGACAGACACACAGACAGACTGGAGTAAATCAATGTCTCCCAAACCACTGTGTGGCGGAAGACATAATTATCTATATTAAAATTCCTCCTTATAAACACAGAAAATAGTTTTTTAGTAGATTAACTTCTTCAGAACAATCACTTACAGATTTAATGTAACTTGAGCAAATTGTGATAAAAATTTGATCCCCTCTCTCTCAAATCTAAATAGTGTTTCTCTACAGTAGTTGCAGATCTGTATATTGACTTAGGTCTTATGCTGAAAGTTCATAATAATTATATTTAGAATTATACCTACAGTCCTGCTGCCATGTGTCCCAAACTTTACATGTAGCCCCTTGATCCACACAACCACCTGTGTGAAGATTAAAAAACACATACCTGTAATGAAATTTTGTAAGCAAAATTTAAAGGTCCATTACTAAGGGAAAGTGAGTTGGCAATTTTTTTCATAGCCAGTGCATAGACTTCTGCAAGACACTAAATAATGAAGATTGGCAGGTCAAAATTTACAGAAGGTCTTTGGAACTCAAAGAAATGTATGTGTATTATGTTGAAATTTCAATGAATCAACAGAATGACCCCCCCAGGTCTTTTTAACTTTCTTCATACTTCATAGAAAAATAATTGTACATATACTGCGATTTATTTCGAATTTCTACATACCAACTTTCATTTTCCAATATAGTTTCTGTGCTTTTTAAAAGAAATTAAAATGTTCACTTTACTTAGTATTGGACCTTTAAAATGAGTTACTTCCCTCCAAAATAGATTTATACTCAAATTTATATTTTCTATTTTGAGTCACTCTATATGAAATATAATCTCTAGCTTTAGACCTCTTACTAGACTATAACTAAAATATCTTATATTTAGAATAATGAAACTTGCAAAATTCTCACGACAATGATACAACATGAAGCCAGTAACTGAAAAAATATCAACTCCTTCGGTTATAGCAATTTAATCAACAAGTACATACTACATCCGTGAACATGTACTTTCCATGGCAATCCCTTCAAAACCATGCACATAGCACACAAATATGCACACAACACTCTGAACTTCCCTGCTGCCTCACAGGCTCACAATGCATTAAGTCCTACCATAAAAATAAAGAGATATTTCCTCATATAATATCTCATAAGGCCTCAAAAAAAATCTTTGTTTCTGGTAACATGCTAAACAAGAGGGCCATGATGGCCCTATATCGCTCACCTGAGTACCATTGCTCTAAATGATAAGATCAAGTTTTGACAAAGATCACATAGGCATACACATAAAATATCATCAGGATAAACATTTTGTTGTAACAGTCCCTTTTGAACTATGGGTCACATACTAGTCAGGGCCAATTTCAATATTAAGTTTGAGTATCCTATGCTCAAATGCTGCATTTTTGTACAAGCATAACTATTTCTTACCCTGGAAGACTTAAGTAACATTTAAAACCAATCTCATTAGATTTTACCGAGGTATATTCATTTACATGAAATAAAGGGAGGTAATTTGTCAAATATTCAGCCAAAATTATCTACCCTGATTGTCTGAGACAATCTGATGGCATAAATGACATTTCAAATCAGAACCGAACCTTCATTGGTTACCGAGATACATCCATTTTAATTAGAAATAAAGGGAGGTAATTTGACATAAAATCAGTCCATAGTTATCTACCCTGATTGGCTCAGTCCAACTAATGACAATAATGAAATTTCAAATGAGTCCTATAAAAACTTACTGAGATAAATCCATTTTTATTGAAATCAGGGGAGGTAATTAACAATATATTAAAAATTACCAAAAATTCAGGGTACGTCCAGGTACCGGAAACGATTTTTTTACACCTGAGTTACATAAATACTAATTTATAAAGACAATAATTGCAATCCAAATGTCACTGTTATCATCTGGAAACCGTTTAACTGTTCCAGGTCACTGTGACCTTCATCTTTGACATACTGACATACTGACCTCAAAATCAATAGGAATCAACTTTCATGATCCTAGGCCAAAGCGTTCTTGACTTACCATCCGGAAACCGTTTAACTGTTCAGGGTCACTGTGACCTTGACCTTTGACATACAGGTCTCAGAGTCAATATGGGTCATCTGCTGGTGATGACTGACCTTCCTACCAACTTTCATGATCCTAGGTCAAAGCGTTCTTGAGTTATCATCTGGAAACGGATTGGTCTAAATACCGACTGACCGACCAACATTTGCAAAACAATATACCCCTCCTTCTTTGAAGGGGGGCATAATAATCTTTATTGGGTAATAAATGTATTTTATTAGTATAAAATGTTTTATGGACGAGATGGTTCCATATTATTCTGTATGGCCATAGGCCGTATGCTAAATCAGCAGTCTACTTCCTCATTAAACAAAGAACAAAGCTTTCTTATTTCTGTCACATAATATTTACACATTTTCCTTGTAAGAATTCGCTTAATTTAATTTTAATGATTTGCACACGATGACATTTGCATGTTCTCACTTTACGAAGGATCTTACACTTCGCATTTATTGCAGATTTCTGCATTATTTGGACAGAATTATAGAGTCATGCTAATTCTTCTTTATTTTGCTAGTGTTTCAAGATGGCAGACTTTAGCTAAACTAAATATAGATCTACATGACTGTAAACTTAGCAAATGGTTTTCAATGTTCAAATATTTGGACACTCTTTTCTCAAACATTTAAAAACATTCTTAAAAGATAGTGCAGATTTGAGTTATTCGCTAAATCTTCCTGCACAGGATTTCTTGGTGCAATACTACTTTTCTGCGCGCCAAGGTAATGACCTGCGGAACAATCTGGATGTTATATCAGACTTTTAGCTGGACTTCATCTTAATCATCGGCACCAACGATCTGTATAATGAAGAAGCTTGTCAAACAGCAACCAAAATAAAAAATCTAGTGGATACTTTGTAATATATTCTTAAAGTGCCAGACGTTGTTGTGTACCAAACTTTATACAGAGTTCCAGTATCCAAACCAACTAAATACCATGTTGACATTGAGAAATTTAGTACCAAAGTCGATGAATTAAACAGGAAATTGGATTCGACCCTCTGGCGTTTTAAAGGATTTTGGTCGGAAAAGTCTCAGCCTTTTCACCTGACGGTGTGCATTTATCAGGGGAGGGCAATAGAAAGCTGTATTCCAATTTAAGGGCCCTGATTGTAACGCTTAACATACGTCAGAAGTCCTTTGTTTCAAATTAAAGCAGTTGAGTATAGCTTGCTTATTTTAATTAGTATATGTTTACCTTCTGGGCTTCTGAACTTGATTTTACAGGTTTGTCCAAAGGCATTCATTTTTCCATGTGTTCTGAACCACCTCCCTGATAATTTTATAGCATCTGAAGAAGCTTAAAAGGTTTATTAGATATATCATGTTGGAAAATCTATCTGGGCATGAACTGAGTTTTTGCTAGTTTTGAAACTTGCATCCTAAATATATCTGGGCAGGCACCAGTGACTTATGTTTTATGAATTACATGTTTATTGTGTTTACATGTATCTGGGCTAGTGCCCCCAAATTGTCTTCTGAATGTTCTCACTTGAGATATAGAAATCCATTTTAGGTAATAAATATTTCTTGAAGGTTCTAGAGTTTGCTTGTCTGGCCAGCCATAAAGAACTGGTCTGAGTGAGGTCTTTATGTTGTGGCAGAATTTTATTTCCCAGATAAAACAAAATTTATATGATGTATGTTTTAACAATTCAGGTCAACAAACTAAATGTGTTTTGATATTTTGTATTTCATGTTTTTTTGATACCGGCTGAAATAAAAGTCCATATACAACTTACATATCTACTGTTTTAATTTTGTCCTACAATCTTTGCAAACTCTCGAACCTTCTATAAGACCCCCATTAAGACTGCAAACATTTGAATTATTTCCCTTTATCTGTGACAAATGTACCGGTGGGGGGGGGGGGGGGGGGGGTACACCCTGTGTCCTACAGACACATTCTAGTTTATGAAGTATTTGCAAAAAAATTGTAGACCCTCATAATTAAACATGCAATTAGTGCCCTTTTCTTATATATTACTGATATGATCCTAGTCTTGCCAACCCTCTTGTGGTATTTTGTTGATACGCTGCTAGTCTGGTCAAATTATTTTCCAATTTAAGTGTACACCATACTATTAAGTGAATCAGTTGGATTTCTTGACATGTAGAAAATATTGGACCTTCAACATACTGAAGTTTTAATCTCACTTTGTTTTTTGTAAGATTTTTAAAAATTGTTTAGAACATAAATATTTTAACATTTTCTCTGTTGTTCTTATGGTTTTAAGCATTGACATCTCACTTTGGAAGATCCTGCCATGATTGTCTGCCGAACCTGCATTCAGTCTAGCCCGTTCGATTTTCTTAGAGCCTTGCCAAAGACATAAAGAACCCCAGGCCTATTGATTTTGGTGTCAAGGTCAAAGCAACCTTTAAAACCTTCGTCTGCTTTAACTGATGATCAGACTTCATGTATACAGACATTGGTTAGAGAGTCAAGTCAAAAATTATGATCTGTGTAACCTTTACTGACTTGGTCTTGATGTGGATTACTTTTGGGTTCAATGAGTACGAAAAGACTGGAAGCAATTAAAACTAATGGAATCTTTTCTTGCCTGGCTTCTCGATTAAAATGCATACCGGTTCAGCTACGCTTCCTACAGTCCTCTCAGGGCTTTGAATTGTTTAGGACTGAATTTCATGGATTGACCCAAAAAGGAAATCCACAACAAGAGCTGTCACTTATGGTGACAAATGCCCCCACAGCACCTTGACCTTTGACCTGGTGACCTCAAAGTCAATAGGGGTTGTGTACTCAATAAGTACTATCAGCATGTAAAGTGCGAAGGTCCTGGGTGCAGTGGTTCGCGAGTAAAGTGCCTTCATGCAAAAAGTTAACATTGGCAGTTGTGACCTTGACCTTTGACCTGGTGACTCCAAAGTCAGTAGGGGTCCTGTACTCAATAAGTACTATCAGCACATGAAGTTTGAAGGTCCTGGGTGCAGTGGTTCACGAGTAACGTGCCTTCATGCAAAAATGTTTACGTTGTGACGAACAAACATGACGAACGAACTAACAATCAAGTTCACATTGACCCATGTGACCTTGACCTTTGACCTGGTGACCCCAAAGTCAGTAGGGGTCATGTACTATCAGCATTTTAAGTTTGAAGGTCCTGGGTGCAGTGGTTTGCGAGTGGGTGCAGTGGTTCGCGAGTAAAGTGCCTTCATGCAAAAAGTTAACGTTGTGATGAACAAACAAACGAACGGATGGACAGTTGAAAACTAATATGCCTCCCTCCGGGGCATAAAAATTAGCCCCCAATGAATACAATAGGTACTTATGACTTTTTTTGTTACATGACCTTTTAAGGAATTACAGGTAGAAAGGCAACAAACTTTATACAAAATGGTATGCTATGCTTAAAATAAAGTAATAAATAAATAAAATAAAATAAAGCAAATCTGCTTTGAGCTATATCAAACTGCAGAATGGTGAGTTTTTTTATTATTTTTCAAATCCAAATATTTATTGTGGTTAAAATAATTCTACAATTCTATTGCTGGGCTACAATGATATTTACCTTACTTAGCTTGTACTGGTAGGTTACAATCTGGTTCTTTGCGGAATGTGTCTCTTGGATCTGTCATCAGTTTACATCCAGGTGGAACATCCTTTATGTTACATCTAAAACACAAATTGTTAAAATGTATTCACTAAATATGCAAGTCACATATTTTTACTAGATATTTCTTTTGCTGTTTCTACCAGTATTTGATTTTCAAGTGCCCAAATGTAACAAAGAACACAAGTTCACAGTATCAAATTATAACTGAAAAAAAAAAAAAAAAAGTTTTTAAATTTGATAACGTTTTTGATACTGTTTCTATTTTACAACTGAAATTATAGAAAAATACTTGTGAAAATACTTTGACAAAGAAAAGATAGTAATCAGTTTTTAGATACTAAATATAAAACAATATTGTTGTGTAGGATAAACAATGACAACCTGTATGTCTGGAGTTTATACTCGTACTTGGTCAGTACCAAGTCAAGGAACACCAGATAATTTACTATGAATTTTTTTACGTAGTAAGGCATCTTAGTAATAACAAGAGCTGTCTGATGACAGCGTGCTCGACTATTCCAGCGTGCTCGACTATTCGAAGAAATGATTGAAGAATGGGGTCAAAATATTAACATAGATATCCAGACAAAAGAAAAAAAATAGATTAGACAAACAATGTGCCTGTATTTGTGGATTTCGATAAGTCAGGCACTAAATGGCAATGTGTGAACCAATTTCAAAGTCCAAAAAGGGCCATAATTCAGCCAAAATAGTTGTCAGAGTTATGTACTCTTTCCTACAGATATAGACTATTATACTGAATAAGTGATAAGAGTTTCAAAGCCATATGTCAAACACTTCACACAAAATATGAACTTGTTACAAAAAACTTAACCAAGATTTTTAAGTAGAAAGGGACCATAATTCAGCCAAAATCCTTATGTACATTTGCCTATAACTGGTCATGGTGATGGTAAAAAAGTGCTGAAAGTTTCAAAGCTTTACCTCAAAAGACTTTGCCAAAATATGAACTGGTACGAAAAAAAAAACTTAATCAAGATTTCTAAGTCAAAAAAGGGCCATAATTCAGCCAAAATTCTTGATGGAGTTATGTGCTCTTGCCTATAACTGGACATGGTGATGGTAAACAAATGTTGAAAGTTTCAAAGCTTTATCTCAAAAGACTTTGTCAAAGAATTAATTGGTACGAAAAACTAAACCAAGATTTCAAAGTCTCAAAAGGGGCCATAATTCAGCCAAAGTCCTTGATGGAGTTATGTACTCTTCCTTATAACTAAACACACTGATGCTAAACAAGTGTTGAAAGTTTCAAAGTTTTATCTCAATAGACTTTGCCAAAATATGAACTGGTACGAAAAACTTAACCATGATTTCCAAGTCAAAAGGGGCCATAATTCAGCTAAAATCCTTGATAGAGGTATGTGCTTTTGCCTACAACTGGCCACGTTGATGGTAAACAAGTGTTGAAAGTTTCAAAGCTTTATCTCAAAAGACTTTGTCAAAAAGTTGTTGTTGTTGGTTGGATTTAACGTCGCACCAACACATGATAGGTCATATGGCGACTTTCCAGCTTTAATGGTGGAGGAAGACCCCAGGTGCCCCTCCGTGCATTATTTCATCACGAGCGGGCACCTGGGTAGAACCATTGACATTGTCAAAAAGTGGACTGGTACGAAAAACTTAACCAAGGTGTGAGGTCGATGCCGGCACCGTGTTGAGTAGGATAGCTCTATTTATTCTTCGAATAGTCGAGCTAAAAATGATCAATTTATGTGACAAAATGTGTAATAGTTCAATGAAGCTATAAAGCAAGGTAAGAGGTCTGTGACCTGACCCTCAGAATACTTTTATGTTCATTGAGATACTAATAAGACAGTAACAAAAGCTGTTGGCTTAGCTCAGTAGGTAAGAGCGTTGGTCTACGCATCGCGGGGTCGTGAGTGCGATCCTCGGGCGGGGCGTATGTTCTCCGTGACTATTTGATAAACGACATTGTGTCTGAAATCCAAAAAGGGCAATAATTCAGCCAAATTCCTTGATGGATTTATGTGCTCTTGCCTATAACTGGTCATGGTGATGGTAAATAAGTGTTGAAAGTTTCAAGGCTTTATCTCAAAAGACTTTGTAAAAATGTGGACTGGTACGAAAAACTTAACCAAGGTGTGACGCCGACGCCGTGGTGAGTAGGATAGCTTTACTTATTCTTCGAATAGTCGAGCTCAAAAGGGATAAAATTTTACAAAATCTTATTGAATCCAACAAAACTTGATATAAATGAAGTGAATTCTTCCTGTCACATGTGTGTCTAAGACTAATTGATTATACTGATTGCTAAACAGACATAAACTACTCACTGGGGTATTTTACTAGAATTTTAATACTCATTTTTATCTTTATACCAACTCATTATTTTATATTCAGCACAATGGTTACTGTTTTATAATGAGAAATAATTTAAATATCAAATTTTCACTTTACTGTTGGGGAAAGATTACAGGTGTCCCTCTGTACATTACACCAGGCATACTGCCAATAAGTAGGCACCACATTAGAATCACCAGGCCTTCCATAAGCCAGCAGGACATTTTCATCAGAACTTTAAACTTAAAGCTTGTTCAATCCTACAGGTTAACTGAAGTCAGTAACTTTTAGTAGAACCACAAAATGTTTTCAAATATTTCTTAAGCTATTACTTAAACTGGTGTACATTTGTACTGGCCATTAACGGCATTGAGTCAATCACATTTATATTTACATCTATCCTGCCATGTCTGACTTTGTTGGTAGAACAGGAGAATTACAAGGCTAACTCCATTTTCATTCAACGTTTCGACTATTTATTAAGTCTTCATCAGGAAGTCAACAAATATGATATGAAATAAACGAATGTTTCTCATTGCAGAGTTGGTGCAGCCGTTTTGCGCATGCGCGGAATTATTATCAAATGGAACGCACGGCAAAAATACTCATTTTTTTGCATGTCCGCACGCATTTAGTGTATAATGTGCATAATATACTGACTAAAGGTTAGGGTTAGAATCACCATGGTTACAAAATATATACATTTAATGTATTTTTGTTCTAATTTAGTTAATCCGGTATATACCGGAGTCTGTAATATATCACGGGCGCACCAACTCTGTATTTAGTCACAGCCGAAATAAACAACGTCATGAATATATGACGTCATAAAAGATGACGTTACGTTACAAACATTTTGGCGTAAAAATTACAGTGTACAATAGGCTACATAATGTATACACAAATGTATATCTAAAGTACTGTTAAAGTATATTGTGACAAAAATTAAAATTAAAAGTGGTTATACTTAATACATAGTAAGATTTTAAACATTATTTAAAATAATAATGTTAATAATCATAATAACAGTAAGTACAGGATCACAAAGATACGAAATCACTCGGTAAATTGTGTTAAAGACAAAAACAAGAGCTGTCACTAATGGTGACAAATGCCCCCCGCAGCACCTTGACCTTTGACCTGGTGACCCCAAAGACAGTAGGGGTGGAGTTCTCAGTAAGTACTATCAGCATGTGAAGTTTGAACGTCCTGGGTGTAGTGGTTCGCATGTAAAGTGCCTTCATGCAAAAAGTTAACGTTGGCCCCTGTGACCTTGACCTTTGACCTGGTGACCCCAAAGTCAGTAGGGTTGGTGTACTCAAAAAGTACTATCAGCACGTAAAGTTTGAAGGTCCTTGGTGAAGTGGTTCGCGAGTAAAGTGCCTTCATGCAAAAAGTTAATGTTGGCCCCTGTGACCTTAACCTTTGACCTGGTGACCCCAAAGTCAGTAGGAGTGGTGTACTCAATAAGTACTATCAGCATGTGAAGTTTGAAGGTCCTGGGTGCAGTGGTTCGCGAGTAAAGTGCCTTCATGCAAAAAGTTATCGTTGGCCCCTGTGACCTTGACCTTTGACCTGGTGACCCTAAAGTCAGTAGGGATGGTGTACTCAATAAGTACTATCAGCATGTGAAGTTTGAAGGTCCTGGGTGCAGTGGTTCGCGAGTAAAGTGCCTTCATGCAAAAAGTTGACATTGGTCCCTGTGACTTTGACCTTTGACCTGGTGACCTCAAAGTTAGTAGGGGTGGTGTACTCAATAAGTACTATCAGCACGTGAAGTTTGAAGGTCCTGGGTGCAGTGGTTCGCGAGTAAAGTGCCTTCATGCAAAAAGTTAACGTTGGCTCCTGTGACCTTGACCTTTGACCCCAAAGTCATTAGGGGTGGTGTACGCAATAAGTACTATCAGCATGTGAAGTTTGAAGGTCCTGGGTGCAGTGGTTCGCGAGTAAAGTGCCTTCATGCAAAAAGTTAACGTTGGCCCCTGTGACCTTGACCTTTGACCTGGTGACCCCAAAGTCAGTAGGGGTGGTATACTCAATAAGTACTATCAGCAAGTGAAGTTTGAAGGTCCTGGGTGCAGTAGTTCGCGAGTAAAGTGCCTTCATGCAAAAAGTTAACGTTGTGACTAAAGAACTAACGGACGGACAGTTGAAAACTAATATGCCTCCCTTTGGGGGCATAAAAAAAGAAAATACCAGCAAAAACAGTACTAACTGACATTAAGGAAAACCACAGTTGGTGTTACATAACAGAAAACACTATGAAGTGAAGAGACTTAGGAAAAATTATACATTACTTTTGAATTCATTCCTTTTGGAAAAATAGTATCTAGTTTATGAAACCAGTAAGTTTCTTTTAGAAGCCTCCTCATATCATCATGGATAACATCAATAGGCATAAAGCTAAAGTCATTTAAGCTATGACCATCTTGATTGAAATGAGTTGCTACATGACCAGAAAATGCAGGATCGATAAAACTTGTAATATCAAAACGATGTTTATTCATACGTCTTGAAACATGCTGGCTAGTTTGGCCTACATATTGCATTTTACACTTCTTACATGTTATTAGATATATTACATCTGAACTTTTACAAGTTGCATTATTCTTAAGCTTGAAAGTTTTCTTACACTGAGAACTATTAAAACTATCACTTTCAGTAATGTAAGAACAATGCGAACATCTTGAACGATTACATTTAGACGAAGTAAAATTAACATCAGACAACATATGAAAGTCAGTTTTAACTAGAATGTCCTTCAAATTCTTAGGACATTTAAAAGCCATGGTAGGTTTACACGAATGTAACATTTTAACAGCAGGATTATCTGACAACTGAAGTAAATCCCAGTATTTGTTAATAATGTTGCCAATATTAGGAAGAGATGTGTTGTACTCAACTACAAAAGGCACAATATTTTGATCTTACTTTATAGAGGCTTTAAGTGCATCATCTTGTGACATATGTGACGCACCATGACATTTTGGGTCCAAATTCGGCGTTATGTCATTTGAGAAAACATCAATTAAAGTTACGTCACAAAAAATGGTGGACGTTACCACGTGTTCGCGGCAATTAATGCATAATTGTTTTCAATAATACTCTACCTTGCCACAAGAAATAAATGAAGTGACATAAACATTTCCGTGTTTTGCAATTCCGTTTCTTTAAAAAAAAATTAATGATTGATAATTTATCGCCCTTTGAATCGACACGCCATTTGTAAACATCGAAGGTCGCGGAGAAAATGAAACTACCAAAAACAGTTATTTGATGATTTATTTTGATTGTATAAAGAATGACAGCTAACGAATCTCAAGGTAAGTAAGTATTTAAGCGATATGTAGGGTTTAAAATATTATATTAGTTCATATTGACTGTTTTGTCCGATATCTTTTCAAAAAATAGCCCGGATTTGACACTAATGACAGTTTGGAGGTAGGCTAGCGCAATTCACATGTTATTTACAAGTGTCACTATATTGTAGACTATATATTATTTACTAAATCTGCCATGAATTAAACTTTTTTTAACCGGTTTTGACTCTTATTCAGTAGAATCAGTATGCAAGACAATCAGATTCTTTGCAAGAAGACTTTGTGACTCTGGTGCCAGACAAAAACACAACAGTCAGTCATAGTGATTAGTTACATAATTAATGCCCTGATCATTTTATATAGCCATGCCATGAAAGTGACTGATCAGGAACAGTTGAAACACAACTATTATCAGCTTCAATTACTTATTTCTTACTTGTTATGTCAAATCAGTCCGTAAATAAAACTTTTACAAAGCATAAATATTGTTTTTACTTGGAATGAGACAGTTTTTTCCAAAGCTTTTCAAATTTTTGTTAAATTTGCATACTGTTCACTTGGCCATTATTTCTGGATTCCTCACCATTTTGTACTGTTCTTGGCATGTCACTGACAACCACTTTGTAAAATGAATTAACTTAGATACATTTTGTTTTGAAAGTCTTGCCAGGGATTCAAACCTATTACTCTTCTTATAGAAGTCTTTGTGCTCTATGTACTGAGCTAACTGCCCAGGGCATTTTTATCTTACATTTCAGCCTTTTTCAGCATTTTGTTCATTTTACAGATCAACCACTGAAGATTGTTTGGCTTGATGCAATGACCTTAAACAGTTAAAGGATTTTCCAGGAAGGTCTATACACCATAAGCTGGATTTTTTGGGGGTTTGTAAATTTCTTCATACATTTTTACAGTTACTATACTGCTATTCTAAGAAAGATAAAGTAACATAAACATAAATGATCTATTTTATTGATAACATTTTAAGAGAAAAGATTCTAATTATAGAGCCATTCAACAAATATGTGTTAGTATATTAAGAAGTGAATAAGTAATGATATATAATAATTAAATATATCATGTATGTATGTTTACATTAAGTATGATTGCATGAATTGTATGTCTAGTCTGTCAGAATCTTAGCTAGCTTATGTATTCTTGAAAAGCTACTTTTTCTGCTTGAGTACTGTAAGATTCTTGGATGAGTTTATACTTATCAATTCCTCTTAAGCTTAAAAAGATGCTTTACAGTCTTATATTCTGTAACCTTATACTAATCTTAAAATGAAGTTCTAATGTTGTTGAATTTTTGTTTTGCAGTGATGAAAGAACTATGAATATGTGAATGGGAATGAAACAGAAGAAATTAATATGTTCTACTGATCATCCAGCTGAAATCATGCCTATGGAATAGAGTGCATGTCACAAATACTGATATGAGCAAATAACTCCATATTGCACAAATGAGGTCATGTTTCCTGCCCTCATGACCTGAAAAAGTTAAACATTCTAATTCAAATTACAAATGTGTTTCAAGAAAAAGTAAAACTTAGTCAACTGTGAGAAATATTGGGTAACAGTATTTTATAAGTGTTTTGTTGCCATGACAGCTGTGAAGTGGTTTGAAAAGCACTATCTTAATTGTTCTAACAATACAGAATTTAACTTATGAATTTTCCAAAACTGCATGCATGAAATACTAAGACATGTCTGTTGTATGAATCCTAGTTGTTTCAAAACTACAACATGTGTGACATTTAAAGCACAACCTTTGAATGAAACATTTTTACAATCAAAACTGCCTTGCCATTGTTAGTGTAGGAAGGATTTTCCCAGAAATGGCCATGACAGAAATCTTCCAATATAGCAGAAAATATTTGTTACTGGCTAATTATAATATATTTTATTTCAAGAATAAATCATGTAAATCTATGGTTATAATTGTGTTAAAAGATATTTTTACATGAACTTTGCAGAAATAGCTAATTTTTGTTGCAAAACATTTTGAGTTGCCATGGTAACACAAATCTGACTTAAATTTGAATTTGTTTGATTATGTAGACAGCATGTTTCTTGTTTATATTCTGCTAATCAGACTATGTTCTGCAAGAAAATATCTTTTATGTGTAATCATTGAATCAACAAAACATGTCATAACACAAGTTGTAATGCAGGTAGGCATATCAGGAAAATATGTAGTTCTCAATGTCATATTATATTACATGAAATATGTTTGTTTTCTTACAAATGATTATAATTGACCATTTGTGGTGTAAAACAAATGTATACTGAACAAATGCTAAATAAATGTTCTGATTCTTTCTGGAAAATTTACAAAAATAATACTATTTTAAGAATTTAGTGCACTGTTGCCACGGTAACATTAATTTGACTTTTAAATTATTTTGGTTATCATCATATGTAAACAACATCTTTCTTGTTTATATGTTATATTTGTTAAGCTGTATTATGTTAGTAAATATATTTTCATATGTAATGATTGAATCAGCAAAGCACTATGTTATCACACAAGTCTGCCTTAAAATGACGAGAGTTGTAACTGAGAGAGGTGTATCCGAAAAGTATGTATTTCTCTAACAATATTACATTAATTTGCATGGAATGATGTCTCTTACTTTTAAATAAGAAAACAGACAGCTTTTGATGTAAATATATGGAAGAACACTTCAAATATTCAAATTATTACAAAGAAATTAACAAAAATGTTAGTATTTTTGCATTGTTGCCATGGTAATGTTAGTATTTTTGTAAGAATATACCACATCGTTGCCATGGTAATGATTCACTGATTAGTATATCTAAGTCTTCTGAAATTTTAGCAAATTCACAGTTGATAATAACAGTCTAATAATTATATCTTCTTGCCTGATTTTCTTTCTTACTGTTTAATAGATAAAGTGTCTATAACAATAAGTTTAATGTCCTAGTTTTTGAGATGTTGTCTAATTTGATATCAAATAAAGTCTGTATTTTGTTCAAAAGAATGTCATAAAACAGTTGTCTGTAAACTGTTTGCACACTAGAAAAACTTACTTGTATATTTATTTCACATTCTATGTAATTTATTGCTAGATTCATCAAGGGACTGTTAAAAAAGAGGTTAAACAACAGTGTTGCTATAGAAACGATTTTTAGAACATCAATATTTTTATACTACATGAAAGAAAGAGACAAAAAGAAATACATTCCATTAATTGCATGTTGCTTTTGTTATTTTATCATGTATTTTATCTTGATATCATTTAAATATGGAGTCATTATTAAGATATACTGCCTCAATT
Source organism: Mercenaria mercenaria (assembly GCF_021730395.1). Taxonomy (NCBI): domain Eukaryota; kingdom Metazoa; phylum Mollusca; class Bivalvia; order Venerida; family Veneridae; genus Mercenaria; species Mercenaria mercenaria. The sequence goes on along the minus strand of NC_069376.1, from coordinate 69,032,604 downwards.
TTGATACAGTTAGACAAATGCAGGGTGTCCGAAAAGTGGTAATATCTCCATGACAATGGCTGATTTTTGTCGTCAAATTGGAGATTTTTACTCAGAACGGGTCAATCTGTCAGATTAGCCCAAAACCCCATTTTTGACCAAAATTGCATTTGGACCCAAAATCTCATGCTCTGTCACATATACATAACTTTCTCAAATGCTGTATTAACCTTTAGCCTGCTGACGTCAAGTGATTCAGCTTTTGAAACCAATGCAGACCCAATTCAGCTGGCACATCCGAGCAGTCTGATCATGGTCTGCACTGTTCGCTATTCAGTCAGTAAATTTTTAGTGAACACCCCTTCAAATAATAAATGGTACTGCCCTAATTGAATGATGGACCTGTCCATTTTAGAAATTTAGCAGGGTAAAGGTTAATAACAGCCTCTGGGTAGTTTCTAACAAGGAAGTGTTGCCGAAGCTGTTCAATATTACCAAAAAATTGATTCTCATCAGAACATATTCGGCGATACCGTTTAGCTTGACTGTAAGGTGTACCATCCTTACATGCTTTAGGATGGCAAGAACTATAATAAACATACTGGTGAATATTAGTAGGTTTGACATGTACATTGGTGCTGATGTAATGTTCATCATCTATACTAACATCTACATCTAAAAATGATACGTCAGATTCAGATATGTTGTGTGAACGTAATCACTGGATGAACTGTATTTAACAACTCAATAAATTTCTTAAGCTCATCTAAAGAATGACTCCAGAGCATGAAAATATCATCCAAGAATCTAAACCAAACATCTGGTTTCAACTCACAACTATTAAGAAAAGATTGTTCAAGTTTACCCATGAATAACAAAGCAAAAGATGGAGCCATGGGACTACCCATAGCTGTCCCAGTTTTTGGTAGATAATTATCATTATTAAACTTGAAGTTTACATATACTGTCCACTGACAATCTACCATTATAGTTACTGTTTTCCAAAAAATATTTGCATGCTTCTATACCTTCAGTGTGTTGGATATTTGTATACAAAGAATTAACATCCAATGCAACTAGAAATGTTTTATCATTGCGTAGTTTATGCTGTTTAAGCTTTGTAATAAAGTCATTTGTGTCTTTTATATACGACGGCAGGGACTGCACAATTGGTTGCAGAATATGGTCAACGTATTTAGATATATGATCCGTGCATGAATCATATGCAGACACAATAGGTCGGCCAGGGTATCCAAGAGGTAGATTATCATCGAAAGGTTTATGTATTTTTGGCAGTATGTAAAATTGTGATGTTCTCAGATTTTCTGCAAAAGCATCAAATCCTTTCCTAATGTTAGGTTCGATGTTTTCAATTTCTTCGACACATTTGATAACATTCTGAACAGCTGCAGGTGAGAAGTCAGTTTGTACCTTCTCATAATATTGATCATTATCCAATTGCTGTTGAACTTCTTTTACATAGTCTTCTCTATTCATACTGAACCAGATTTATCAGCTTTTTTGATAATTATACTCGGGTTATGAGACAGGCACTTTAAGCATGCAAGTTCATCTTGGGAAATATTAGTATGCTTGCGTTTATCGGAAACAGAACTTAAAAATTTCTTGTGTAATGGCTTCAATATAGAAGTCCAAATATTGGTCTCGGCCACTTTTGGGAGTAAAAGTAGACTGTTTCTTGTTGAAAAAAGGCATTTCTCTATAATCATTATTCAAATTACTGTCATTATTAGACAGGTCATAGAAATACTCTTTAAGGCGCAATCGACGTGTAAATCTAAAAGTTTGTTCAGCAAGCTTGATTTTGTCATGATTTTTTAATTTTGGACAAAAAGTCAAACCTTTATCTAAGAGTCTGTATTCTGTGTTTGTAAGTTTGCGACCTGAAAGGTTAACTACTGTCTTTTTCACCCTCGCCACTTCCTGTTGATGTTTCTTGTGCTTTTTCCATTTTTTTCTGTTTTGGATTTGTACAAATCTTGTTTTTTGTAGATTTTTCAGGCACGTAATTATTACGTCTATTGACTTCTGTAGTTGGACCTGTTGACTGAATCCCTGTTGTACAGCCTCTGCATAGGTTTTCCTTTTGTTGGTGCCCAGGGTTTTCGAGTTTTTTGTACTTTTTGTGTTGAAGTCAAACTGCTCATTTTTGTTGGTAGAAGTAATTCTTGTAGACACACATTGCTGAAATACATAATTTTTATTACATTATAATTACATTATACCTACACTATTCTAAAATAACATTGGATATTACATAGAACATTACATTACAAGGATTGCATACAGATAACATAGAATACACACTACCTTAAAACATTAAACATTTATATAAACCAAACAGAATGTTCATGTAATATCATCAGTATTAGGTTATTAGGATATATTTGGACAAGTATCCAGCTGAGAAAACATGTTGGTTTTGAATACTCCTGTATGTTTAAAAGGAGTAATAATTAATTGTGTCATATCATGCATATAATAATGTGGGACAACTGTTTCCAGATTGGATCAAATGTATTTTTTAATAGCCGAGATAAAGCAAAAGTGCATCACAACTTGAACCTGAAATTTTAGTAAAAAGGGGGTATAACTCTTAGCATATTGGTGCCAGCGTGTAACCTTGTTCCATATGATGAGGGTAAACATGTGGCACAACCATTTCAAGTTTGAACTAAATGCATTTAGTAACATTATAGATATGGTGAAAAAAGCAAAATTAAACAGAAATTTTAAGTAAAATGGAGAATTTTAGCTAAAATGGGGTATAACTCCTGTAATACTTGTGCCATACTTACAACCTTTGTATGATATGATGCAGCTGATGATGTGGTCATAATGCACAAAAAAAAAATACCCTAAAATTCTAAGTAAACAAGAGGGCCATAAGCCCTGTATCGCTCACCTGACATATTGACATAAAGATCATCAAGATTAACATTCTGACCAAGTTTCATTAAGATATGGTCATAAATGTGGTCTCTAAAGTGTTAACTAGCTTTTCCTTTGATTTGACCCGGTGACCTAGTTTTTGACCCCACATGACCCAGATTCGAATTTGACTTACAGATCATCAAGATTAACATTCTGACTAAGTTTCATGAAGGTAAGTCATAAATGTGGCCTCTAGAGTGTTAACTAGCTTTTCCTTTGGTTTGACCTGGTGATCTAGTTTTTTGATCCTACATAAACCAGATTCAAACTGGACCTTAAGACCATTAAGATTAACATTTTGACCTAGATTCATGAAGATACAGTCATAAATATGGCCCCTAGAGTGTTAAGAAGCTTTTCCTTTGGTTTGACCTGATAACCTTGTTTTTGACCCTAGATGACCCAATATCAAATTTGTCCAAGATTTGATTAAGGGTAACATTCTGACCAAGCTTCATGAAGATTTGGCCAAAATTGTGACCTCTGGAGTGTTAACAAGCTTTTCCTTTGATTTGGCCTGGTGACCTAGTTTTTGACCACAGATGACTTAATATCATACTCGTACAAGATTTTATTGACGGTAACACTCTGACTAAGTTTCATGAAGATTGGGCCAAAATTCTGACCTCTAAAGTGTTAACAAGTTTTTCCTTTGATCTGACCTGGTGACCTAGCCTGGGAATCCAGTCTGACAATTTTTAACTTTTATAATACCTGCAAATTGACAGCCTGGGGAAACCTGTTTTCCGACCGCAGCGCCACCTATATTACACCCGAAATATGCGGGTGTTTGATAAAGAACCATAACTTCTGAAAGCAATATACCATGGCTAAAAATAGAAACGGAATTCTCACGGAAAAGACAGATCGGAATCGTGTACTTCCGAAGGTTTCCGAACATTTCCGGGCCATAGACAAATACCAGTTTGTACCTCCCATAGCTTTTCCAGCAAGTTGTAACAACTTTTAAATATATCAGTATAAATTTAAATTTGCGTCATAGCTATCAAGAAGTTATATTAATGCAGACCTAGTGATTACGGAAATTGCCGAATTTTCGGCATCATTGCCTCGTTTCCGTTTCAAACAAACGCAAATCTGATCACATGTTAATTAGGCTAATTATAGAAAATCGATAATCAGTAGTAACATGGAAACTCCTTCAGATTTCCCCAGGCGTTGATAATATCAGAAACTCGATGAATGCCAATTAACACTAATTAGCGCAAATTAAGTGATCTGTAATGCATAGGTATTATGTATGATTTCTTCTGACAAAGCACAAATATTATCAACGGCTTCCCAGGCTACTGGTGACCTAGTTTTTGACTCCAGATGACCCAATATCAAACTCGTCCAAGACTTTATTAAGGGTGACATTCTGACCAAGGTTTATTAAGACTGGACCAAAATTGTGACCTCTAGTGTGTTAACAAGCTTTTCCTTTGATTTGACCTGATGACCTAGTTTTTGAACCCAGATGACACAATATCGAACTCGTCAAAGATTTTATTGACCAAGTTTCATTAAGACTAGGCCAAAATTGTGACCTCTAGAGTGTTAACAAGCTTTTCTTTTGATTTGGCCTGTTGACCTAGTTTTTGATCCCAGATGACCCAATTTCGAACTCGTCCAAGATTTTATTGAGGGTAACATTCTGACCAAGTGTCTGATGTTTGTAAAGATAAAGGAAATACTGTTAATCCTGTAGGTGGTGATGCTCACGCACCAGTAACAACACCTGTTGGTAAAGTTGGTGGTGTAAAGAAGGCAGTAGTATCATTGGCAACACAGGTAACAAGAGCTGTCTGCAAGACAGCCCGCTCCACTATTTGGCGATTTGGCAGTAAAATTAAAATAATCGAAGTATAACACCTTGGTGGCCTTGACCTTGAATATAATGTGCCCAGCCCTTGTACAGATTTTGTTGTATGCTAGACAAAGTTTATGTGAACTTACAGTAAGATATAAGCAATAGTAACAAAGATATGAAAGAAAACTAAAGGTTGCCAAAAAACTTTAACCTTAAAAATAACCAAAGTATAACACCTTGGTGACCTTGACTTTGGGTATAATGGGCCCAGCCCCTGCACATACTTTGTTTGCATGTTAATAATTGTAATGTGAAGTTTCAGTAATATATAAGCAATAGTAACAAAGAAAAACAAAGGCTACAGAAAATCTTTAACCAAGAAAGCTCATGCCGATGCCAGGGCGAGTAGAAAAGCACCCCTATTCTTCGAACAGTGGAGCTAAATATACAGTTTGGTTCCCTGCAGCATAATGTGCCACTTGGGCTAGGTACCAAAGTACATTCTACAGTAGCTGTAAAACTGGTACAACTTATAAACAAAATGATCATAGAAATTAATAAATATTATAACTGCAAATGTCTGTCAACTAAAGTCACATACAATACCATCTCAATTTTTCATACATATTGCAATAATTCCCTGACATTTTAACATATACAAGGTAGTCTGAAAGACAGTTAAATCCCTCGCCACTGTTATGGACAGTTAAGGGTAAACCTTTGACCTTGAGCTATGACCTTGACCTTGAAATGACATGGCTGACTCATGAATTTTGCATATCATCTTGATGAGGTGATCATTTGACCCAAATTTCATCCTTCAAGGGGTTGAAGAGACAGAGAGCTCAAACCTTTGACCTTGAGTTGACATGGCTGAAACATGAGTTCTCGTTAAGGTGATCATTTGACCCAAGTATGATGAAAATCCTTCAAGGGGTTTAAGAGATACAGAGTGAACACAAAATTGAAGGCTCAAACCTTTGACCCTAAGCTGTGACCTTGACCTTGAGCCAACATGGCTGACTCATGAGTTCTGCACATCATTTTCATAAGGTAATCATTTGACCCAAGTTTCGTGAAAATCCTTCAAGGGGTTTAGAAGAAATAGAGCAGACACAAAATGGAAAGTTCAAACCTTTGACCCCAAGTTGTGACCTTGACCTGCCATGGCTGACTCATGAGTTCTGCACATCTCTTGATGGGTGGATTGTTTGACCCAGGTTTCATATGAATCCTTCAAGGGGATTAGGATATACAGAGCAGACACAAAATGGAAGTCTCAAACCTTTGACCCAGAGTTGTGACCTTGAACTTGAACCAACATGGCTGACTCGTGAGTTCTGCACATTGTCTTGATAAGGTAATCATTTGACCCAAGTTTCCTGAAATCCTTCAAGGGGTTTAAGAGATACAGAGCAAAATGGAAGGCTCAAACCTTTGACCTTAAGTTGTGACCTTGACCTTGGGCCGCCACAGCTGAACTCATAAGCTCTGCATATTATCTTGATGAGGCAATCATTTGACCCATGTTTTATAAAATTCCTTCAAGGAGTTAAGGAGATACAGAGCAGACACAAAATGGAAGGCTAAAACCTATGACCTTGAGCTGTGACCTTGACCTTGAGCCAACATGGCTGACTTGTGAGTGCAGCACATCGTCTTGAGGTGATCAACACTCGTGGCAGGGGATGAAAAAAGCCAATATTTCTTATTACATCATATTATGTCAATCTTGACTATATGTTACATTGACTATATGAGAAACACAAACTTGTCATTACGCATGTAAACACACTTCTGAAACAACTGAAGATACTATTTTGTAAGTAAACATGACTTTTATAATAATATTATCTCACTGCCAATTCAAAAAGTTTTACCAAGTTTGTAATTACAATTAATGTTTATAAGAAAGTAGTTCTGGAATTATTTTAATTACAATATCATAGGAATTTTTGCCGATGCATTACTTTGTGGTCTCTGTGTTGGTACTGTAGTCATGGGAAGGTCTCTTCCTTGTTAGGGGAGATGGTGTGAGGCTACATGTGGGGATTTTACAGCAGGGGTTGGCAGCTTCCCTTACCAGCTGTCAGTTTGTAAGTCCACATCAGGTGGGAACCTGAAATGAAACACTAAAGTTTCATACAGAACAGGAGATAAGACCTTGCAACATTATGGGGGTTACTTCCCTTAGTCAGTTAATGTAACTTTATGCAAGTTCATTTCTCTGTGGCCAAATACTACATACAATTTGCCAACAACATATGTCAAAGAAAAGCGGGGGGTTCATTTCCTTTTGTGTCTACTAAAACATATTAAAAAGATTTTTTTTCCAAACTTACCTACCAATTCAACATGGGCTAAAAAGATGAACTTTAAGAATTTCTTATAGTTACTGAGGCTGCAACTTTAAGCTCAGATATTTGTAAATTTAGGAATATTCCAAAGATTTTGTTCACTCTCCTAGTTTCCATTGAACACACCTCAAATTTATTTTAGCAATTTGTTTATTTAGATGACTACAAAATTTCAAACAGATTCAAAACAAAAATACGCAATATTAATGAATGACACTTACAAAATTTAATGAAACATGTAACAAAAACAAGAGTGAAAGTTGTGTTAAAATGCTAGCATATTTTCCTAAAAAGGTCTTATTATAGTGTCACCCCTATTGAAAGGAAAGGGCCAGCCAGTTTTGCTTATGAGACACCTTTATTGTGCGTACCAATTACCTCCCAACTCTTATCACTATGCCAGGCGCCAGGCGGATAGGTGTTGGTAATCATTCATTTAACTAGCTCGCAGCTCACAAACAGGCCTTTTCGGAATGACTCCCATGACAAACATCCCCCGGATGAACACTCCCCATGGGGCTCAAACATTCGACCTCCCGATCCCGAGTGGGACACCTTAACCACTGGGCCACGGTGACCTATCTTGTCATCAACACACTTACAAGTCCATTTACAACCATCATCTATTTCTCAGTGCAGTTTGTACTTGTGACCTTTGAACTCCCAGAATTCTAAAAATAAAATGCATTATCATAAAATATGCCATAAAAACAATTTTGAGACTTTGATTATGTATAAATTGTAATGCACAAACAGTATTGGGATAAAAGGATTTTGTTGTTTTAGAGGTTTCATGTTTATTAAGGGTTAAATTACAATAGAAAAACTTTCTCAGAACAAAGATAACAGTTTACTCTGGGAGGGGTTTCTACTTCTTAAAGGTCATAAATCATGTTTAAGCAACAGTTTATAACACTTTCAGGCCTTCCATTATGGCGTTGCAAAAAAGAAGGAGAAAAGAGCGAAATATTTCAGTTATCCCCGGTGATTTCGTTACAGAAAGCGGATGTGTTCCTGGTTTTTATCACTTTGTTTAGCAGCTGAAATTGCCTTGGATAACTGAAATATTTCGCTCGTAGAGACTTGTACTGTGTATTTCAAAGCAGTTTATGGGGTCAGTTTAGTATTTATGAAAGGCTTTAAATGTTTCGAAGGTGCGATCATGCAGGTAGCGGCTGCAAGTGTATAAACTCTGATTTTGGAATGTTCTACAAATTTACCGAGTAGCCTCATAGCGTTACGCTTGCATAGTTCACCTTTTCAATGTATAAGATACTGTGACCGGAATTTTGGTCATCGATTTTTTTTTTCATTTGACTAATATATTTAAAGAATATTAAATTTGTGTGAAAAACTGAGATATTTTATATCAAACAAAAAATATACACTGGACCTGTGTCTGTGGTCAGAAGTGTCTGACGGACTCATGCGTGGAAATGGAGTGTCATTCTGGAGAGCTGATAAGCTCTGAAAAGTAAAGGGGGAGAAGTGTAGTGATAGTAGTTTATAGGCCACTTCCAACAGCCTTGCCTTTTGGTTAACCCTTTAGCAACGTGGTTGAGTGTCCACCTACAGATCTCGAAGTCTGGCCCACCGCCGGTTCAACAAAGTTGGGACCTTGGTATTTTCTCTCCCTGGGTTTACTTTAATTAAGATATAGGTCTATGTTTCGCAGAAAAAAAGTTTTAATTAAATAATTAGTGCTACTACATAATTTTTCCGCCGATTTGTCTATTCTAATTGTTTGTTTCAACATATGAGCTCTTTATTCAAAGGCAGCGTGATAAATCTGAAATGTTTTGTTTGTTTTGGGTTTAACGCCATTTTAAATCTGAAATGTAACAGATACTTACATGTATATATATCAAAAGACCTAATTCTAAAGGACCGCCAACAATTGACTTCATCTATCAAAAATGTGTTGTTTTTTTTTCAATTTATAACAAACTACAAAAATTCATTAAAAATTTTACTTTAATTTATTAGCATGCCATTTTACACGCGATGACGATAGTGACACTTTGATCGTTTGTTGATATACATAACAAAATATTGGCCGATATTATACGAGTCCGTAAATACGGCGAAATAAACAGGTAAATCACAAATAGTGAATAATAAATCACAAAAATGAAATTTATTCAACTAATAGAATGATCCTTTATAACAAAGTTTATTAAAGCCGGCTACCTTGACTTACGGGTTCATATATGGTATGTATATATAATATAGAGCAGGCTACCTAGACCTTAGTCTACTGGCTACCTAGCCGCTGCCTTACATAATAATATGCTATCACCTCTGCTTACCTTGTTTGGCTGATTGCTTAGTATGTGCTATCTGCTTGCTTGTATGTTTCTGTGCTTATTATTGTATTACACACTGTCTGTATATGTGACATGCTTTCTTTCATGTTGTTTGATTTGCTACTGTGAGGAAGTTGCTGATCAAACAGTTTCCAAATCTGATCTTTTAGGAGGGTGGTGGGGGGGGGGGGGGGGGATACAGTTTTTATCACCATTTCTTATGCATACACTTTTGTGGTTTTTTTTTTTTTTGTTTTGCAGATCTTATTTTCCTCTCTTATGGCAGTTTTTAGACAGCAGTGGTCTAGATCAGCAGCTTCAACACAGATTTTACCACTTGTATTATTACACATGCTCAACTAGTTCTATTTAAATTTGTGTGCTTAATAATGTCTTTTTTGTAGCTCTTTTATAATTTTGTTAAACTTGTTTTAATTTGTTATATAGTCGGTTCAAAAGCTCTTCAGAGCTTATGTTTTGTAATGTTGCCTTCTTGCCGACTCAAAATAAAACTTATTGTATTGAATGGTTGTTCCTAATCCCCGTACCATACATCCATATTCAGGAACACTTGGTTTTGTACGGAGAATGGCGGAAATGTACGGAAACTGGAGTCTATTTTTAGAAATATATTTCGCGGTTATTCTTTCATCATACTACGAAATAATGCCGTGAAAATATATGAACACATTAAGGATATTACAATAGAGAACTTTCATATTGAAGTGAGCATTATATGACAGGGCCAGACGCTAACCATTTTGGGCGACTGATCCGAAGAGCAGTTTCCGCTAAATTTTTAAATGAAACAGTTACTGGTACTCCAAATATTTTACTGGTCCTTGTTGCTTTTCACTGGCCTCGGACCAGCGGACCAGTGTTAGTGTAGAGCCCTGATATGCATTTAATTTGATTGTATAGATATAAAAAATAGCCTTTTAGCAAACACATATTATACGTATTGAAAATTACATTATAGATCAGATGAAAAGTAATTATTTTGCCTTTTTCACAAGTCTTGTTTTAAACATGAACAAGTACATGCTGTAAAGCGTTTACAGAACTTTCAAGTATTTTACACATGTAACAACCCTTTTCAGGGAGAATGACAAGTTTGGGTTTTTTCTTGCTAAACTGCAAATAAGGGAAGAACTGTAAATACATTGTGTTTCTTCAGTACACTTAATAAATATTCTAGCACAACACATTCATTTTATGACCTCGAGTCACAACAAAGAGCTATAAAAATAAATCCGTGTATTTTGTACTTCTTTGGACACAAAAAGAAACAACATTCATTTTTTTGGAATTTACAAACAAGCATTTTTTCAGGCTGGAAATCCATAACACAATCAGCATCATTGCTTAGTCTTCCCGCATCTTTGAAACACTTATATTTTTAAAATTTTGTTTGATATTTGACCATATTTCAGGACCGACGATAGGTAAAACATGTAAAAAGGATGAAAAGAAATCGACGTAGTGTCCCATGGTCGGGTATTAAAAATAGATTTCAAAATACATACAGTCAAACATGTGAACAAAGACCACTCTTCAGAACAAGCAAAAGTGGTCTTTATTCACAGATGGTCTTTATTCGAGGGGAAGGGTCACTTCTCAGCCATTATCATGTTGACAAAAAGCTTCTTGCTTTCTTTATGTTCTATGTATTAATTCGGCCGGTGCAAACTTGCAAATTTTCAGTCAAGCAGTAATTATTATGTTTGCTATCATGCAAAAGTCGTGAAAATTTGGCGGATTTCAAATATTTTCATCCCGCAGCTTGGTCGTTATCGGGGGGCAAATATGTCTCTTGGGAATCAATAAGGCCGGTCGTTGGTGGCGGTCGCTAGGTGGTCCCTATTCACGGCCTTTTTATGAGCATTTTTCTGCGGGGGGACCAAAGACTGGTCGTTCTCAAGGTGGTCGCTATTTATGGGTGGTCGCTAGCACAAGTTTGACTGTAGTCTAATATATACATCTTGTAACACGAATAAAAATGAACATCACTATTCGTAATTTAATTTTCTACATTGTAAAGAAATATAATTTATTAATTATGTCTCATTTCAAGTATCTACATGCACGATAAAAATGGTGACATTCTGCTGGAAAACAAGTATGGCGTCCATTTTTTCATTCAGCGATACAATTACAATTTTAACTGAACGGCTGTCACCGCATTTCCACGTGTTTTTATGTATCGTACAAAAGATATTAAACTCAAGAAGCATGCTGTTGTAAATGTGCTGCCTTTAAAGTCTAGCGAAAAAAATCATTGTGGATAAAATTCCAAGAAAGTTTTTTAAATCCAGGAGTCATTTCCTGTGATTTGGCGTGTATTTGAAAGCTTACTGATGGGTAGATATGTGACTCATTTATCGCTTTCAAGTTTCTGTGAATAGTACACAATGTCTTTTAAGTTCAGTTCAATAAGTCAAGATAATTATAATAATACAAAAGCAACATCAAGAAGCACACGCTGTTTTTTTTTTTTTTTTTTTAAATATTTACATGTATATGTACACAGCGATTTTCGTACAGATTGACGGGCTCTACAGCCTCTACGATTTGTTTAGAGAAAAGTTATAAAAAATTCGAAAATTCGAAAGCCCGCAGCTCATAGACGTGTCACAGATGGCATTGCAATATCCCTGCATGGGCATCTTTAGGAGACCTTGCGCTGATCGTGCAGCCAACGCACGATTTTTTGTTGACATGTTGCTAAAAAGAAATCATACGGAGATTGTAGGCCGTTAGGACCTTTGCACGGGCCTCGCACTTGCTGCCCGTGCGGTACCCATGAAAACTCACGGATATTACGCAAATAGAATTAGATATACTAGTAAAACATTCTGCTGATGTTATCATAACAGCTTTAAGATGAAATGCAAGACAAAATAAAACAAGGCAGTCTGAAGACAGCTAAATCCCCCGCCACTGCTATGGATAGTGAAAGGGCAAACCTTTGATTTTAACTGTGACCTTGACCTTGAACTGACATGGCTGACTCATGAATTCTGCACAACGTCTTGATGAGGCGATCATTTGACCCAAGTTTCATGAAAATCCTTCTAGGGGTTTAGGAGATACAGAGCTGAAACCTTTGACCTTCAGTTGTGACCTTGACCTTCAGTTGACATGGCTGACTCATGAGTTCTTGATGAGGTGATCAGTTGACCCAAGTTTGATGAAAATCCTTCAAGGGGTTTAGGAGATCTACAGAGTGGACACCAAATGGAAGGCTCAAACCTTCGACCCTTAGTTGTGACCTTGACCTTGAGCTGGCATGGTTGACTCATAATTTCTGCACATCGTTCTGATGAGGTTATCATTTGACCCAAGTTTTATAAAATTCCTTCAAGGGGTTTAGGAGATATAGAGCGGACACAAAATGGAAGGCTCAAACCTTTGACCTTCAGTTGTGACCTTGACCTTGAGCCGACATGGCTGACTCATGAGTTCTGCACATTGCCTTGATGAGGTGATCGTTTGACCCAAGTTTGATGAAAATCCTCCAAGGGGTTTAGGAGATATAGAGCAAACACGAAATGGAAGGCTCAAACCTTTGACCCTAAGTTGTGACCTTGACTTTGAGCCAGCATGACTGACTCATTGGTTCTGCACATCGTCTTGATGAGGTGATCATTTGACCCAAGTTTTATAAAATTCCTTCAAGGGGTTTAAGAGATATAGAGCGGACACAAAATGGAAGGCTCAAACCTTTGACCTTGAGTTGTGACCTTGACCTTGAGCCGGCATGGCTGACTCATGGGTTCTGCACATCGTCTTGATGAGGTGATCATTTGACCCAAGTTTTATAAAATTCCTTCAAGGGGTTTAGGAGATATAGAGTGGACACAAAATGGCAGGCTCAAACCATTGACCTAAAGTTGTGACCTTGACCTTGAACCGACAAGGCTGACTCATGGGTTTTGCACATCGTCTTGATGAGGTGATCATTTGACCCAAGTTTCATGAAAATCCTTCAAGGGGTTTAGGAGATATGGACTGGACACGATTTTGTTACGGACGGAAGGACGGAAGTTCCTACATATGGATACTTATGTGGCTACTCTTTTGTTCTCTCTATTGTTCTTTTAGCCACGTAAGAGAAAAATAGCCACATAAAAGCCTTACGGAATCAATGACAACAAAGAAAAGGTACAGTTACCTATTGTTCCTATAGCCACCTAAGTATGCAAATGTGAGCTCGGACGTACGGAAGGACGGACGCAGACCATTCCCATAATCCCTCCGCCACGACGGGGGATTAATTATAATTCCAAATATCTTAATAATCTATTTATGGCACCGGGGTTTCATAAAAAAGGTAATAATAAAAAGAAGAAGAAACAAGAACAATCTGTAGTTTTATCTCAAGGAATTTGTAAAAAAAGAGCCTAATGTTAGCATTGATTTAGATATCATATACTACGGCAACTGTGTTTAATTAAATCAATGATGATTTGAAATAAATACGAAACATTCTGAAAATAAATGTGAAATTTTAGAATAAAATCTATTTGAGGATTACTGTGTCACAAATGAAACAAAAATCACAAGTAAAAATCTTTTTCTCTCATTAATCACATTAAAATATAATTACTTAATATTATTATTTTATGTTACACACACAGATATAACTTACTGTCGTATGTTTTATACCTAAATTTCATATATACATTAAAAGTTCTAATATAAATACCAATACCTACAACTATGAAATTAAGAGAAAAAAACAACGCGGAACACGTAAAAATCCTCAAATTAAAAAATCTGCCGTTCGATTATTTAATAGGGGATGAAAATCCCCGAGACGATAACGTCTGTATATAGTTATTTGATTTTGTTGTTTGCATATACTGAGGCAATTTTACCGGTGTTTTCCGGTTCCGGTTTATGTACACACCGCAGACTGGTTGTCTGCATGAACATCCGAGTACCCCGAATCAGTCACAGAAATTTGTAAACCGCGCCAACATGATTCATTTGGACGTCTTTTTTGTAATGAAAACTGTACATGCAACTGAAAAAACACTTTTAAAAAAGCAAGGAAGTGTAAAGGCTGTAAGTTTTTGCGTGGAGTGCAAACAAACAAAAATAATCCTAAAGCCAATGCGAGAACGCAGTGAATGACGTCACATCGGCTTCCCGTAAACTTCGCAAAGTATGATATTTGTTGTAACAGGTATGATGACCCTAAATGTAAACTTCATTGTTTAGTTAGAGCAAAGTTTTATTTTCTTTTGAGTGTTGAATATTTCTTTGTAAGTGGATACATAAAAGATAAATCGCCATGCTAGGCAGTGCCTTAATTCATATTATTTACTATATTTCAAGATTTATTTAAATTCTTATATAGACATAAATAATAACAACCGCGAAATATATTTCTAAAAATAAACTTCAGCTTCTGTACATTTCCGCCATTCTCTGTACAAAACCAAGTGTTCCCGAATATGGATGTACGGTACGGGGATTAGGAATAACCGTAATGAACTGTACTCAGCCACAGAAGCTTGTCTAAATATTTCCTAGGACCACAGACACTTGGGGGTCAGCACCCCCTCCACCTCCCGGGCCGCCCCCGACAACCCTCAGTCAATATATTTTCATTTTTCAAAACAAACTGAGCACATGTCTCGATCATCCAACGACTTTTGTTACCATTTCAACATGTTTGAAAAATTCCCATACTCTATCGATGCTCAAAAAAAGTTTTTCTGAGCATTGATAGTATATGGGAGATTTTTTAAACATACTGAAATGGTATTAAACAGAAGTTGTTGTATGGTCGAGACATGTGCTCAGTTTGTTTTAAAAAATGAAAGTATATTTGACTGAGGGTTGTCAGGGGCGGCCTTGGACAGTGTTGGAGGGGGAAGGGGTGCTGACCCCCACGTGTCTGTGTATAGGACCGCGTCAAATTAGTTTGACTATCTTAAAAACCTTCATTAAAACATTACTAATAGAAACTCCTTAATAGAATCGTGAAATTGCACGACATCTTTTATCAAAAGTAAACTTGCAAAGTTGACATCCTTTTTCTTGTGCAGAATCTGTGCAAATGGCGGCGACGTAAAGAGGGGAGGTAATTGATACATGAATCAACAGTCTATATGTGTCCGTGCGCTCCATTTAGTAATCAAAGCGCTGAAAGCAGTGAAGGACGGTTGTCCTGGAAAGTGGCAAACCAAACCGAGGAAAAATGAGCATTTGCGTTATACATGTAAATGCTCAAAAGTCACACTAGAGCTCACTAACAATTAGATAAATAACAGTAGGAGGCCTAGGTTTCTATTGTTCCTAGTGGGGCAAAAGTGACAGATACAGGCTTCATCACTAGACACTATTGCCACAATGAAGGTTAAGAGAAAGACTGTACAGTTGTACTCTGTAATAAAGGTTTCACTAGGAGGCTTGTATATATATTCTTTATTAGCTAGATTAACCACTTCTACAGCAAACTCGTTTCAAACGTGGTTATAAGAGAAAAAAAAAGGACATTGTACATTCTATAAACTTTAATTTAGTAATAAAACAATGTTAGAGTAGTTTAAAGTGTTCTAAAATAAAATAGTATTTCCAGTATGAAATCATTTACAAAAAATAGTTTTATGCACTACAGATGTAGGCTAACATTTTTAAAGCATCTTTGTTTTTTAATTAATTGTTTTCCTACCTTTGTTTCCTTTCAATTGAGAGAAACTTTAATCACCTGACACCTGTTTAGTAGAGTAATATACATATTTTACATGCTGTTCAATATTTAGTTGAAACAACTCTTTCTTTCTATGATTTTTTTTTTTTTTTTTGGTGTTGTTTGATTTTTTTTCTCTCAAAACGGAAAGCTAATAATTATATATCCTGAGGACACTGAGCAAATTTTTATGCAATCTTGCAAGGCTTAATAACATCTATCATGTGTTTACGAATCGGATAGAAATATCTGTCCCCAAGGCATCTGCGCAAATTACCGCCCATGCGCAGGTGGCCGAGGGATGGATATTTCCATCCAATCCGTAAACACATGACTGATATTTTTTCTTGCATATCGTATACATGTAAGCATTTTATTCTGGCAGATTATTTTGCTTGCATATGGTATTTTACAAATAACAGGTAGAATTTCTTACGTAGCACAAATTAATGTCCATAAGCAGAAGTGACGTCATGATGTTTTGCGTGCCAGATGGGTTTTGCCGGCATGGGTAAATAAACCGAAAATGCCAGTCCAGTGTGAAAGAATAATAATATACCTGTCATGTGTTACGAATCGTTCACACAATAACAAAGTTCACTTTATTTTTATCGTTTGTAGCGTAACGTTATGTTCTTACGGTAAACAAACATATTTTGAATCAAGAAATATACTGTAAGGAACGGAGAGAAACTATCAAATTACCTACTTTTTTCGTATTTTTACATAAACGATATATTATCAGTGCATGAACCACAGGTCGTCATTAACAGCACGAGAGTCATCTGGCATGGTGGGTGCCAGATGGGTTTTGCCAGCATGAGTAAAATCACCGGAAACGCCAGTCCAGTGTGCAAGAAATACATATATGGCACGCCAATTGTCCAATATTAACGTGAACCAGGCTCACGGTCGATAAACTAGGATTGACAATCGGTAAACTAGGTTTTTCGAACATAAAACCAGGTTTTTCGAATACTAACCTATATTTTCAAACGAAAACATAAGATAAAGGGCGTAAACAATAGTTTATGCCCGTTAACCCAGGTTAACGTTCGATGATTTTAATTTGATTGAACTATGAAATTCGGTTGTTATTCTAAGTTCACTAGCTGTAACCACAGATACATATTAGACCTTCCTGCTCATAGTAAGGGGGCAGTAGGACCCCTCTGACAAAATAGACTGGATCCGCACATGTCTAAAGCGTAACATATTTTTTTTTCATAAAAAGGCCGGACAAGGAGTAAAACCAACATTTTGCATTTTTAAGGTCACTGATTTTTAACTTTACCATAACATCTCTGATAGACGGAGGATTGGAGATTAGCACTGGTCTTTCCCATGTGTGATGTGTCAGTAAACCGTCTTTCTGTGAAAATAGCCAAAATATTGTTGAAATCTAAAATTAATCGAAAAGAACATAATAAAACTAAAAAATATGTTGCAGGCTATCGTTGATTAATCTCGTGAACATGATAGATCCATCACTGATCTCATGTAAAGTCATGAAAATTCCAAATGTAATAGTATTTAGTGCCTTTTAAGTTTAACACAGATAAAATGTAGCTGAAACTTGGACCAAAAACTTGCGCAGTATTCAAGATGACGTATTTTTGTGTAAGTTTGCTGTTATATAACCTGTATAATGCGCACATTTTTGTTTTGTACTTGCACTGGGATAGCGCAGATCTAAGGAGTGTTCGAGCCTCGGGCGGAACGTATGTTCTCCGTGACGATTTGATGAAAGACATTGCATCAGGAATCATTCGTCCTCCACCTCTTATTCATGTGGGGAAGTTGGCAATTACTTTCAGAGAACAATTTGTACTGATACAGAATCCATGAACACTGGTTTATTCTTAGGTTAGGTTAACTGTCTGCCGATACATAACTAAAATGCGGTTGAAAAATGGTGTTAAACCCAAGACAAACAAACACTTTTTAGATATACAGTGCAAGAACAATACAATTTCAGCTTTAGAGAGTTTATGTATGGATACGGATCTCGCTAAAGTTATCAGATGCGACCATCAGACAATAGAAATAATGCCTGACCAACTTTGCTAACTAGAGCTAGATACTCCTGTGAAGAAAATCAAAATTCTGTCTGAAAAGAAATTCAAAACAATTTAAAGTTATTAATCAGAGATTTACACAGAGAAAAACACTATACATAGAAATTCTCGAAACCCTATGTTTAATTTTCCAAACTGCTAACAGTCTAGATCTAGGGCTTTTGAAAGGTGTATACTTATCGTCTCTTTAGAGAAGGGGTGGAATATAATTGTTGCATTCAAACCATGATTTGTGAATCATTTTTGCCTAAATAGTTCAATGAAATATATCAATTTCACATACCTAATGACTTTAAGAATTATTGATATACCGGTAGTCTTAATAAATAATAATACATTAGACTTGTGTTCTTTATATTATCCAAAACAGCCATCAAAGCCCTGAACTATTTGATGTTACACCCAATCTGCATACGTGAACTTTTTTTTTCACTCTTAAACGAATACGCTGTTGGTGGAGTGAATCAGGTGCGGATTGGTCTTTTTTATGCCACAAATGCCCTAACTCCATTTTGACTAAAATGGAGATAGGTAAATTTTTGGACGACCCCTTTAATTCAGTTCCTTCTTCATTTTATATAAACAATAAGGTATTCAGACCTCATTTTTAGCACTTTAGAGCATTTCAATGATATGAAAACCATATGATCATTTAGTATGACATGTCTTCTTATCAAAAATAGAAAAATATTGACATGCTATGTTACATATATGAAAAATAATCTGTTCTGAGAGACATCATCCTCTAAAAATGCCCCCATGAAAATAGCCGTTTTATATCAATTAAGTGTATATAGACATTTTCTCAAAGAATAAATGCATTGGTTGAGAGGGATAAGAGTCTTTCCTATGGAGGTGAAGGCCCAGGGTTTGATTCCTGGCTACTCCCATTGTGGTGTGTCCTTGGGCAAGGCACTTTATCACAATTGTTACAGTCGACCCAACTATAAATGGGTGTTAGCAAATTGCTAGGGGTAAGATATAATCGTTTTTTTTTTCTGTTCTTAAAATAGGATCACTCAAAAGCTCTACAGAGCTTATGTTCATTGTTTCACAAAGTGATGGTAAATAAAATTTACCTTTACCTTTAATAATTAAACTTATTCCAAGAAATTTACAATGAAAATGGTCTGGATCTGTAACAATCTCAATACAATAAACAATAAAAGTAAGCCAAAAGTATGACTGTCATATCCTCCTATGACTCATTATACTGAATTTCATTCATAACATGGAACTACATTTTGGATTACTTCACATGTAACACTGAGACGTCACTTCCTGTTTTGCCTGCTGGCAGTCCAACCAGTGCGGACCAGGATCAGACTGCACATCCATGCTGCCCATGGTCTGAACTGTTTGCCATCCAGTCAGTATAATTTGGTAAGCACCCCTTTAAATAGTTAATGGTACTGTCCAAATTAAAAAAATAGACATGTTTATTGAAAATTAGCAGAGTTTTAAGCATTGTACACTATATCTTCATATGATGTCGGTATGAAGCATCTTATGGTGGCAAATATTATATTATTAATAAGACATCCACAAAATTAAACACCTATCAACAAGTTTCCATTTGTCAAAAATAGTAAACAGTGCTGTCCAAATTAAAGAATGGACAAGTTTAATGAAATTAAGCAGTTTAAAGGCATGTGTGTATTATACAGGTTATATATCAGCCAAGAAAACTCTGCCAAAAAACAAAACATTGTCCATTTTATCTTCGCATGATGTCTGCATAAAGCATCTAATTGCGGCAAATATTTTATCATTAAAACAGAATTTTCCTTTTTCATTTGTCAAAAATAGTAAACAGCTTAGACAATTGACCTTTTCAGAGCAACCACCTGTCTTCTACATACACATTTCATTCTTGCTGATGGTATTTGTTCTGCAATGATGAACCACCTCGATAGCCTAGCTGTAGAATAATCACTTTGAGTGCAGGAAGCTGTGGATTCTATCCCCAGAGGTTTTATAATAAAAACTTTAAAAGACTTGTGCGAATTATGATGAGGGCAACTAGTGAAGAGCGGACTCAATATAAAATACAGGGCTTTTCTCAAAAGCTTAAACAAGCTAGGCTAGATAAAAATATGATACTTACATCACTCTTGATTTTGTATGTTATTCTTCTCTAAAATTAACAGAGAATCGGATAAGTCTTTGGAG
Source organism: Mercenaria mercenaria (assembly GCF_021730395.1). NCBI lineage: Eukaryota > Metazoa > Mollusca > Bivalvia > Venerida > Veneridae > Mercenaria > Mercenaria mercenaria. The sequence continues at coordinate 69,012,241 of NC_069376.1, read as the reverse complement.
TGGTTTTCCTTATGAACCACACATATTTTACTTGCTAGGGTCGTTTTGTGTGTCTTTTTCACTGCCCTTTTATGACCATAAATTTACTGTGTGGTCCCGCCAAGGCTTTAGTTCATTTCCGGATCAGCACCATAAGGTTCTTTTCTGATGGTATTTATCCTTTGTCCTTATTATGGTGCTGATGTGCACTTTGCAAAGGTCTTCTCACTAAACGCGATTTCAGATACTTTACTTGCCGAGCACTTCAGATAAAAATGTAACCATATTCTGTGGCTTTGAAACTTTATACATTTGTTTATCCATGATTTCCATCTGTAGGCAAGAGTACATATCATTGTCAACTATTTTGGCTGAATTATGGCCCTTTTTGGACTTGGAAATCAACTAAAGTTTTCATACAAGCCCATATTTCGCCTAACCAATTTGTCATATGGCTTTGAAACTTTGACCACTTGTTTATGATCACAGTTCACATTATATCGGCAAGACTTTGTACCTAGGCCAAGGACTTTAACTCAGTTTAACCCTTTTTTGACATAGAAATAAGTTACTGTGAAATCATTAATATTCGTGGGGGATTATTTTCGTGCATTTCGTGGTTGAGTCAATCCACGAAATTTAATCCCAACGAACAAGTACAATTCCCATTCATTTTATATTCAAAAGTTGAAATCCACGAATTTATATCCCCATGAAAATACCGTTTTGTCCAAAACCATGAAATTTCATGCCCACGAAATTAAATGATTTTACAGTAACTTTCTCATACCTTTCCGTATTTTGCTTTAACTGTTTGAAATGCAGCTTTGAAACTTTAACTTTTAACACTTCATTACCATCATGGTCACACATTGCCATTTAGTGCAAGACTTATCGAAATCAACAAATACAGGAACATTGTTTGTCTAATCTATTTTTTTTCTTTTGTCTGAAAATCTGTGGTAATATTTTGACCCCATTCTTCAATCAATTCCTCGAATAGTCAAACGCGCTCTTGTGTTCTCATGTAACATAGGTTATTTTTAAAAGATTGTCCCCAACCTCCCAGTTATAATCAGTAAACGATTGTTGGGAGTAACCCAGTAGAAGTATTCTAAAGCCAGCTTTTGCATGTGATAATTCTATGCATGTGTCTTCATGGCAAAGAATGACAAGAACACAAATGATCACATTTTAGAATGTAAATGACATCACATGTCAAAACTAACAAGAGCACCGCCTTGCGGGTGCTGACGCTAATCTGATTTTTTTTGTATAATAAAAAAATTTTCCTACTCATGATTTTCCAAGTCCAAAAGGGGCCATAATTATTGCTAAAAGCAGGATGGAGTTATGTTTCTTGCTGTACATAGTCAGCTTATGGTGGTGAACAAGTGTTGCAAGTTTTAAAGCAATAGCTTTGATAGTTTATGAGAAAAGCTGACCTAAACATAAAACTTAACCAAGAAATCTGATTTTCTAAGTCCAAAAGGGGCAATAGCTCTTGAAAAAACCAGGATGGAATTATGTTTCTTGATTTACAGAGTCGGCTTATGATGGTGAATCAGTGTTGCAAGTTTCAAAGCAATAGCTTTGATAGTTTAAGAGAAAAGTTGACCTAAACATAAAACTTAACCAAGAAATCTGATATTTTTTAAGTCCAAAAGGGGCCATAATTCTTGCAAAAAGCAGGATGGAGTTATGTTTCTTGCTGTACAGGGTCAGCTATTGATGGTAAACAAGTGTTGTATGTTTCAAAGCAATACCTTTGATAGTTAAGGAGAAAAGCTGACCTAAACATAAAACTTAACCTGGCAATGCCGATGCTAACACCAATCAAGTGATGACAATAACTTATCATTTTTTTGTCAAAAATTCAGATGAGCAAAAAAATGCAACAAGAGCTGTCGGATGACAGCGCGCTCGACTATTCGAAGAATTGATTGAAGAATGGGGTAAAAATATTTCCATAGATTTTCAGACAAAAGAAAAAAATGGATTAAACAAAAAATGTTCCTGTATTTGTGGATTTCGATTAGTCTTGCACTAAATGGCAATGTGTGACCATGACGGCAAATATGTTAAGTTATATGTTAGGCAAAATATGGACTTGCATGAAAAATTTAACTAATTTCCAAGTCCAAAGGGTCATAATTCAGTCAAAATAGTTTACAGAGCTATGTACACTTGCCTACAGATGGAAATCATGTTGATATACTAGTGTTAAAAGTTTCAAAGCCACAGTTCAAATAGTTTTTAAAAAATTTTTAAGTCCAAAAAGGGCCATAATTCAGAGATAGGAATGAAAGTGCATGAAAACTTTAACCTAAAATTCTAAGTAAAAGGGGGCATAATTCAAGAAATATTGGTACCAGAGTTATGGACCTTGCGCCATATGATGTGTGTGATGATGTGGAACATCTGTTTTAAGTTTGAATCAAATCCATCAAGTAATTACAGTGATAGTGATAAAATGAAAGTGCATCAAAACTTTAACCTGAAATTCTATGTAAAATAAGGGGATAATTCATGAAATATTAGTGTTAAGAGTTATGGCCCATGTGCCATATGATGTGGGTGATGATGAGGAATAACTATTTTAAGTCTGAAACAAATCCAAGTAATTACAGAGATAAAGTGAAAGTGCATCAATACTTTAACCAAAGTGCTGAAACACTGGGTCAAGGACAGCTCTCCATACTTTGTATAGTCAAGCTAAATATCTCTCTTGGAAGATACATGACCCTACTTCACTTAGGGTTCTTGTGGTTTATACGTCACTTAAGAACAGAAGGCAAGTAATCCTTTTTTTAAGATGGGCCAGGCTATGTGTTACAGCTCATTTGTGTAAACTTATTTTAAAATCATACAAGTAATTTGAAGATTTTTATACTTTCATCTCTGGCAGCCCCTTTGTGCAACCAAGGGGAACTGTTTGAACAACTTTTGTTGCAGGCCACTGAAGGAACTTCCAAAGCAAGTTTTGTAACAAGCAAATTTGATGAATTGGTATCCCCCGTCGAATGGATTTGTGGTGAGGAATGGCAAAGAAATATATCCTGCAAAAAATTAAGAGTGTTGCTAAGAAGCAAATAACTTCATTAGTCAGGATTACTTTAACAGAAAACAAATGTTGATTACATGTACATAATACAAATATGTTACACTTTGATCTAATGTATAATGAAATTATTTGAATAAAATATGTTTACTGTAATAAGCTTAGCTTTCAGAATTATACGGAGTTATTTGAAATGTGAGCTTGAAGTGTAACTAGAACAAAATATTGTATTCCAGTAGTTTAGCACGAAGTGTCGTTATTTAACATATACCTTTAAACTTAAAAGAACAGATGTCCTTTAAGGAAAGCACAATCAAGTAAGAAATCTGGAACGTGTATGGTGATGGGGCTGAGGGGTGGGTGGGTGTTTGTGGTTACAACTATGATGTGGGATATGAGGAATAACTATTTAAAGTTTGAAACAGATCCATCAAGTAATGGACGGGCAACGCTAAAACCATATCCCTCCGACTTTAGCAGGGGATAAAGAAAATCCATATAGTGCTTTTGGAGAAATTGTTGTTGATGGACACACACGTAACAGATACAGTCTGATCACAATAGTTTACCATGAGCTAAAACTTTTGGCTGCAGAAAAAAACTATTACACGTGTCTTCATTAGTCAATCTTTTATGTCAGCTTATTTGGAGTACGAAACCAATTGAAAACAAGCCAGTCTGAAAGACAGCTCAATCCCACACCACTGTTATGGATAGTTAAAGAGTAAACCTTTGACCTTGAACTGTGACTTTGAATTAACATGGCTTACTCATGAATTCTACAAATCATCTTGATGAGGTGATCATTTGACCGAAGTTTGATGAAAATCCTTCAAAGGGTTTAGGAGATACAGTGGACACAAAATGGAAGGCTCAAACCTTTGACCTTCAGTTGTGACCTTGACCTTGAGCCAGCATGGCTGACTCAGGGACCATAACTCCTACAAGACTGAATGAATCCAGACACAAAATCCAGGTGCACAACTACACATCCTGACCAACATTCCTGTAAAGTTTTGTGTCTCTGCGTCAAATACTTTTGGAGCTAGGTGCAACACAACATTCTCAGGACGGACGGACAAGGACAAATCTATATGCTCCTCCACCCCCCACCAAAGTGGGGGGCATAAACAACAGCTGTCACAGGAGACACCACGCTCGATTATTTCGATGCTGGATAGTGAAACTGGGCACATCTGAGGAAACTGTGGAGCTGTCACTGGAGTGTTTAATGACTCCAATGGTGGATGAAGATATTGCACAATAGCCCGAGTCTATGTCAAAAATATTAAGTAATAAGAGAGGTAAAGATAAAGTATATCAAAACACTATAAAAGTATATTCTAAGCAAAAAGGATGCATAATTCATTAAATATTGGCGAGTTATGCATGTTATGTCATATGATGTGGGTGATGATGTGGAACAACTACTTCAAGTTTGAATCAAATCCATTCAGTAATAAAAGAGACAGAGTGAAAGTGCATCAAACCCTTAACCTGAAATTCTAAGTAAAAGGGGGAATAATTCATGAAAAAAATGTGCCAGAGTTATGCCCCGTGTGTCATATGATGTGGGTGGTGATGTTGAAATACTATTTTAAGTTTGAATCAAATCCATTTGGTAATAACAGAGATAGAGTGATAGTGCATCAAAACTTTAACCTGAAATTCTAAGTAAATAGGGGGAATAATTCATGACAAGTTTGTGCCAGAGTTATGTACCTTGTGTCATATGATGTGGGTGATGATGATGAAAAATTATTTTAAGTTTGAATCAAATCCCTTTGGTAATAACAGAGATAGAGTGAAAGTGCAAAACTTTAACCTGAAAATCTAAGGGCCATAACTTTTGCACCAATATTTTTTTATTTATCCCCCCTTATGTCAGATGATGTGGGTGATGATAAAGAATAACTATTTTAAGTTTGAGTAAAATCCATCAAGTAAATACAGAGATATGATGAAAAAAGAGAAAGTGTTAAAAAAAACTTTAACCAAGGTGGGGACGCAGAAAGACGCTGACGCCGGGTCGAGTAGGATAGCTCTCCTTATACTTTGTATAGTCGAGCTAAAAACTGTTGTTTTTTTCAAGCTGCCATGGTTACAGTTATCATTTTGCATTGAGAAAGATATACATCATCCTAAATTTACATTTGTTTTAGCTGATATTGCTACACAGTCATATACTTTAAATGAATCTTTTTGATAAATAACAGGTGTGTATATTTAAGGATTAAAGCTGTTCACACTGGAAAATAACTTTGATGCCATGGAAATGAATGGTAGAAAAAAACAAAATCGAAATTATGTACATTTATTGAGTCATTTATATTTTTTCATTTAAACATATTGAACAAACAACAATGTATATCCAAGAACGAGAAATATCCTACAATCAAAACATTAAGAAATATACATATATTCATGGATCTTATAACAGCCAATGTGTTCAATTCTGAACAAAAAACAAACTCTTGTTTTAAAAAGTGTATTATATCAAATGATCTACAGGACAGATGTTTCTGCAATATTTTGTAAAATTCAATCATAAAATGTAAATATTTCTTTGGAAGGACGGATATACTTATGTAGACTTACCATGCACATTTCAAGGCAAGTTAATCCTCAGTAATTACACACTGCAATTTCAGAATACATCTCTTAATACTTTTTGAAAATTATCAAAATACAAAAAAAAATTACATAAGTAAATGTACATGTTTGAAAATTAGAATCTCATAATTATGTCTTGTATTATTAATATTATATTAATGTATTTTATATTATTATGTATGAAAGTAAGATGTTATAAAATATCTGTCTGTCTGTATAGCCAACAATGAATCCATTCTCAAGATTAACAGACCATCTTACATGAACAGTTCTTAATTGTGCTGGAAAATCAGCCAGAATTTCAGTTGTTCGTTTTAGCCATTGGCCAGTCAGTACATGGGGTTATAATTTAAGTACAATACATGACGCAATATTGGTACTTTTACAACTGTTGAATCTTTTGTCAAAATTAACATTTCTTTACACAGTAAATCCTTAAAATATGATGTTACATCAGACTCTTATTAGGAAAATGGTGAATTGCTGTGAATTTTCAAAGCAGATTCACCAAAAAATCAAGCATGCCAATCCATTATTTTTGCTGTATGTTCTATTCATGTGAACTCAATATCTACTGTAGAAAGATTATAATTAGATCTTTTTATTTCGACACACAACAAGCCTCCATGTATATACAGACTGTCAGTTGGTGTGCAATATTACAAAAATTCAAAGACTGACATACAAAAATTCAATTTCTGACATACAAAAAATTCAAAGTCTGACATACAAAAATTCAAAGTCTGACATACAAAAAATTCAAAGTCTGACATACAAAAATTCAAAGACTGACATACAAAAATTCCCTATAATTCGCTCAAGTGTATCATTTTCACAATACATTAATCAGTTTAAAATTTATGTAAAAGCAATTAAAAAATATGAAAATCTTTTTTCAGTCAAAGTCATCCAACATTATTTCCGACAGGTCCAAACCAAAAAAGTGACTGATCTTTGTTCAAATATATTCATAGCTTACTTCCATTAAAAAAAACAACTGAATGATGATTTCTTATTTCACACTCTCTTCATTTCAAATTTACAGTGACATTGTATTTATTTATTTGTTTATTTATTATCATCAGCACAGATGAATATTTATACAGTACAAATGAGTACTGCCACTGTAAACAGAGTTATAGGAGATATATGTACAACATACAACACTTAAAATCTAAAGTTACCACTTAAAACTACACTCTATACATTTATGTTTTGTGGCATTTAATAACTTATTCCCAAAAATGCTATCTAATTTACATCATAAAATTTGCCTATTTATACAGTCGTAAGTATTCCTTAAGTCTATAAATGAACAATGTCAACTTCATTTTCCGCCGTGTATCAACAATACTTGTTAAAGTAGATAGATGATCAATGGTACTTCCAATTTTACTGAAGTCATTTTGGCCTTCAAATAAAATACAATTTGTTTGAACAAAAGAGGTAAGTTTCTTATTTAACAATGAACAATAATTTTGTGTATGACTGGTATGATAGAAATACCCATGTAATACAATGGATCCTTAGTAGTGGTTGTAGATCCTTTCAGTACAGGGTTAATAATACTTCTACCCAAAGCTTTTGGTACTTTGCCGGTGTTATAACAGAAATTAAACATCAAATGCAAATACTGTGCCTCATTTGTAAAACCTATACTTGGTATTTCATCATATCTCACTGCTCTATTATTTTTAACATTAAAAATAGCAGTTTTAACATCAAACAATGTGAATATGTCTTGATCAGTACAGTGTAACTTCCGAAAACCGAACGACCTCCGGACCAGCCTAAAAGTTCGGTTTTTGGAAGTTTCCGGAATTCAGAAGTTTGAAATTTGTAGGCAAAGTGGACGTGGTGCACAAGAGTTATGTTTTCTTACACGTAGGATGAAGGAGATTTTTATCCTTTTTAGTTTTACAATTTCATATTAATTAATTAATTAATTAATTAGATAATTAATTAATTATTTACAAACATTAAGGATAATAAATACATAAATAACAAGTATAAAAAGAAACAACAGAACTTTAATAATAGCATTTACGCAAACATTTTCCATTTACATTTTACCATCTTTGGAGTCCCGAGTTCGTCAACATTAAATTTTAATTAATGTTGATAATACATAGTTTAATCGATGTAACTAATCATTTAAAACATCTATCTTTCTTTTGATCAAACATTAAGAAAGCTTTTAACACATAAGATATTTAATTCATCACGTTTCATAAATTGAATAAAAATGAAAATAATCGCTAATTACTTCCTTACTTTTGCATCAAATGATCATTGTGATTATATAGCATGTCAAAATAAACGCGCACCGCTAATAAATAAACAAAAGAACATGTTGACAGCGTTTCTGGATTATCATGTGACACTTTTAATCCAGCAAATATTTTGCTGTTCGGTTTTCAGAAGTCAATTTTAGTGCTAAAATATAAACGGTGCTTCAAAAAATCGTCCGGTTTTCAGAATTCGGAAGTTCCGGTTTTCAGAGGTTAAAAATATATAGAAATAAGAACAGAAAAAAACGGGACATTCACTTTCGTGCGGTTTTCAAAGGTTTCCGGTTTTCAGAAGGTCCGGTTTTCGGAAGTTACACTGTACAACTTATCTATATATACATTGCTTTCCTTATTTGCAATCCCTCAACAAACATGTCAGTATTCAGTGTAAGTTATAGAAGTCTGTTTTCCACATATTTAAAACTAAAACAGGGCTAGAAGTACAAATCTCAGAATCATCTACAAATTCAAATGGTACAGAACTTTGCCGGTTATCTCTTACACCTGATCTACTGATGAATAAAAAATTTACCAAATTTCTGATACTCATACATATTACTTAACTGTTGGTCAAAATAATCATGATCTCCACATATGCAGAAAATCCCATTTGTGGCAAAAAGCAAGCACAAACAGTAACAATTTTCTCAAAACTTTTTTAGATTTAAAACTTAACCATAAAATTCCCTCATAGCTTATGAACCAGTTTGTGCATTTACGTGAATATTTTTTCTATTGTATCCATAAAATACATAGACAGTTCAATTATCTTATCACCTGTTAGGTGTGTTTCTGAAATAACAATCACATCAAAATGAAGTTTATCAATAAAATTTGCTCTAAAATTAAAATTATCTGAGAAGCCATTTGTGTTCCATCAATTCACATTCTAACTACCAAGTTTATTATAATAATTATAAAAGTCTCAGTCGAGATGCTGGTGGCTTCGACGGCTATCTTCTCTGTCTGTCCTCTCTACGTCTTCCTATCATCTCTGTCACCCTCTACTACTGAACTCCTAGGGTGTGGGTGATAAAAATCACACCCACTGCGATCTTCAGAACAATATCTCATAGAACTATCATTCCCGCCCTGTTTATCAAATGCACCTCTTCCATGATACCCGCCCTGTCCTTTATTCATGCCCTTTCTGCGGTTCCCCGCCTGTCTATCAAATCCTCCGTATCCCAATGACCACGATCAAAGTTACCAGCCTGGTCACAATTGGAATCACATCCTCGTTTTCTAGAATGCTTGCTTCTATGCTGCTCACCATTTGTAGCTATTTCTTCCGCCAGATGAGAGCCGCGGACATTCGTGGGGTTTGCGGCACCAGCAGTCTGGGTCTGTGAGGACCCAAACCAGCCAGCCAAACCAGTTGTTCTGTCGGTGGGGTTTTCGGCACTAGCAGTCTGGGCATTGGACACCCCAGACTGGCCAGCCGAACCAGTTGTCTTGTCAGTGCAGTTGTCATCAAAACAGTTTTGTATTTTCAGTTTCTTCTGACTCCGTATGGTGAACTCCATTCCTGCTGACATCCATGGGGTTTGCGGCACTAGCTGTCTGGGTCTGTGAGGACCCAGACCAGCCAGTCGAACTAGTTGTCCCATCAGTGGGGTTCGCGGCACCAGCAGTCTGGGCATTGGACGTCCCAGACCGGCCAGCCGAACCAGTTATCCTGTTCTGACACTGCTGTTAAGTCCAAAGGTTCCTCATTGTGCTTCAACACATTCAAAAATACACAAACTGCCAAAAAAAAAAAAAAAAAGTTATAAAAGTCCTCGAAACTACCCATGAAAAAGATGACACTTCTTTATAGCCTGCGCAAAGGTATAGATGCCTATCATGCGATTAGTCCACTTTTTCACCTTAGAGTCAAAATTCTTAGAATTTGGTCAAAATTCCAGTCTTGCACCACTGATAACATATTTACTACCAAAATCCCCATCAATTTGCCAATTAATAGTTTACAGAGATCACTGTAAACATTCAAACTGCCACCTTTCCAAAACTCAACTGCTCAAGTACTGCATGCCGGAACTAAATATTCATACACATGTCTTCTACTTTAGAATGTCACAGGCAAGTTATAGAGAAGCTTTTAAGCTGTCCAAGTAGGTTTTATTTAAGACAGAATCTTGAGAATGTCAACAGTACAAAAGATCCAAGATCTCCTGACTGCATACAACTGTCAAGATCCCTGGACTGCGAAGTACTGTCGTGATCTCCTGACTGCATACAACTGCCGAGATTCCCGGACTGCATACAACTGTCGTGATCTCCTGACTGCATACAACTGTCGTGATCTCTTGACTGCATACAACTGTCGAGATCCCCTGACTGCATACATCTGTCAAGATCCCCTGACTGCATGCAACTGACAATATCCCCGACTGCATATAACTGTTGAGATCTCCAAATTGCATACGCTGAAATACAGAGAACTAAGATTAACAATCTGATTTCATTCTTGGACTGTGGGTGGGATATTAGTCTTCAGCATAATATTTGTGGCTTTTTGTTATTGAATAAAACTACTGACCTACAGTAGAAGCCAGCAGGAGGGCTTCCTCTCACAAACCTGAATTGCATAAAGTTTACATGTACCTCAAACATTTAGAAAACTTCATGAGTAAATGTGTAATTTAAACAAATATATACAGTCGAAACTCGGTATCTCAAACTCGCTTACCTCGAAAGTCCGCTTAAGTCGAAGAAATTTTCAAGTCCCGTCAAATTTCCTTCTTTACATATGTACTTCAACTCCGGTTACGTCAAAATTTGACTTACCGAGATTCCGGATATGTCGAAAGGGATTTTCAGTCCCGTCAATAAAATTCAAGTGCATTGTAAACTCGGTAAGTCAAAGTGAGAAAAATATGCCATAAAATTTCACACACCTCATTGTGAATGTGGTTGGTTTTTAACACATGTTCATGGTTATTGCCTAAGCAGAAAGCCGTGATGCCGACATATCAAATGTGCGGCGATTATCAAAGTGAGATGATGTCATACTTTTTTGCACGTGCCATAAAGATAATTGTTTGATGTAAACATTAGATTTCTTAATCAGCGACCATTTGTTTTTGAGACGTTATGAAAACTGCTTTTAATTTAAACTAAATGAATAAATTTGTTTGAATAGTTGGGATCTTTAATAAGGATTAATTAGAAGTAATCGCGATGAGACTGTAAACAAATAAATTCTTTGGGGAAAGCATCATTCGTTCAAAATGTCAGATCGAAATGCTGTCAATCCTCCGGGAGAGAAACGTGGTACGAAAAGGAAACTTGCCTCAAAAAACATTTGAAGTTAGTATCATTTTTATTCTCGAAAAACTGAAAACTTTGATAAACACAAACTGTACAGAATCGTGAACGCGTAAAGTGCTGAGAGCGTATACACGGCATCAAGGAAACAGTTTATATTTTTTATTAAATCTTTTCGTAACTTAACCAACTTTTTTAATCATTCGTCCATATACATCCCTCCTCATAACTCGAATTTCGGTTATCTCGAAATAGAAAGCATGGTCCCTTGAAATTCGAGATACCGAGTTTCGACTGTATATAACATTTAACTTTCTACTGCCTCCTGTGATGTCTATTACATATATATTTGTTTCCTATTTATTTAACCAAAAACTGTTAAGTCATAAAAAGAGGCATAATTTTGTAAAAATACAAAGTAGAGTTATGGTTAAACCTGTGCTCTGCATGTCATATCATGACAGTGAACAAGTGTGTGAAGTTTCAATCCATTCCCATTAGTGGATACCGAGATACCTGATTACATACAAAAACTTAACAAAAAACTACTAGGTCAAAAAAGGGGCATAATTTTGTAAAATGCAAAGTAGAGTAGAACCTACACAGTGCATGTCACATCATGACTGTGAACAATTGTTTGAAATTTCAATCCATTCCCATTACTGGGTACTGAGATACCAGCTTACATGCAAAACAAAATCTTACCAAAAAATTTCTAAGTCAAACAAGAGCTGTCACAGGAGACAGCGCGCTCGACTATTTCAATGCTGGAAAGTGAAAATGGGCACATCTGAGGAAACTAGAGCTGTCACTGGAGTGTTTAATGACTCCAATTGTGGATGAAGATATTGTACAATAGCCTGAACAACTATTTTAAGTTTGAATCAAATCCATTCAGTAATAACAGAGACAGAGTGAAAGTGCATCAAAACTTTAACCTAAAATTCTAAGTAAAAAGGGGAAATAATTCATGAAAAATTGGTCCCAGAGTTATGCACCTTGTGTCATATGATAAGGGTTATGATGTTGAACAACTATTTAAGTTTGAATCAAATCCATTCAGTAATAACAGAGATAGAGTGAAAGTGCATCAAAATTTTAACCTGAAAATCTAAGTAAGTGAAAAGGGGTGAATAATTCATAAAATATTGGTGCCAGAGTTATGGCCCTTATGTCAGATGATGTGGATGATGATGAGGAATAAGTATTTCAAGTTTGAATCAAATCATCAAGTAATTACAGAGATAAGTTGAAAACAAGAGCTCGTCGAACACGAAATGCCCCCCCCCCCCCCCCTTGATGCATTCAGTAATTGCACAAGGAACAGAAATAATTTGCTCACTGTAAACAAAAGTTCTATTGTTCTGGTTCAATGTCATATTGACCTTTGACCTATTGACCTCAAAATCAACAGGGGTCATCTGCTGGTCATGATCAACCTCCCTATTAAATTTAGTGATCCTAGGCCTAAGTGTTCTCAAGGTATCGTCCGGAAAGGGTTTAAATGTTCCGGGTCAATGTGACTTTGACCTTTAGCCTACAGATCTCAAAATCTATAGGGGTCATCTACAGGTCATGACCAACCTCCCTATCAAGTTTCATGATCCTAGGCCCAAGCGTTCTCAAGTTATCATCTGGAAACGGTTTAAATGTTCCGGGTCACTGTAACCTTGACCTTAAAATCAATAGGGGTCATCTGCTGGTTATGATGAACCTCTCTATCATCTTTCATGACCCTTGGCCCAAGCGTTCTCAAGTTATCGTCCAGAAACCGTTTAACTGTTCCTGGCCAATCTGACCTTGAACTTTGACCAAATGACCTCAAAATCAGTAAGGGTCATCTGCTGGTCATGATTGTTGCAACACATGCAGATGATGATGGTAAAGATATATTTTGAGTTTCAAATCATTATCTTATATAGTATTAAAGTTATGTCCAGAAAACTAAGTTTTTCAAAAGATTTAAGTATGAAAGGGGCATAATTTGGTCAAAAATACAAATCAGAGTTATGGGGATTGTTACCACACATGCAGATGATGATGGTACAGATACATTTTAAGTTTTTATCTTATATTGCATTCAAGTTATATCCAGAAAGCAAAGATTGCAAAAAAAAACACCTTTAAATACAAAGGGGTATAATTCTGTCAAAAATACAAGAGTTATGGGGTCTGTAGGTGATGATTATAAAGAAAAACTTTTAATTTCAAGTCATTATCTTTTTAAGTACCAACGATATGTCTATAAAAGAAGCTTTCGAAAAAATTTAACATGAAAATAATTCCAAGTATAACAACTTTGTGACCTTGACCTTGGGTATCATGGGCCCAGCCCATGCACATACCTTTTCTGTATGCTGGACAATGTTTATGTGAACTTAGAGTAAGATATAAGCAATAGTAACAAAGATATGACAGGAAAACAAAGGTTGCCGAAAAACTTCAACCTTAAAAATAACCTAAGTATAACAGCTTGGTGACCTTGACCTTGGGTATAATGGGCTCAGCCCCCACACATACATTGCTTGTATACTGGACAATGTTTATGTGAAGTTACAATAAGATATAAGCAACAGTAACAAAGATAAGACTGAAAAACAAAGATTACCGAAAAACATCAACCAAGAAAGGTCACGCCGACGCCAGGCTGAGTAGAATACCCACCCCACTCCTAAACTCCAAATTGTGGAGCTAAAAACCCACCTATATTGAGTGCATGTAGTTCCCTTTAAACAAACAGTACTACTCACATCTAATGGTGTCGGCCCAGTACAATTTCTCCTTCTTTGCTGTATAGTAAAACAAGCACTTTTGGACATGGATTGTGAATTTCACCATAAAATTGCAGCATTGACAGCTCTGTATTTCTGAAGAGTAATACTATCCCAGTCAATATATCACAGAAAAACACCACCATCAACGATGAACTTTTTTGCTACACATTAAAGTATCTAGTCCATGTTTAAATTTCCCACTGACATCTGTCATGGCCACCAGTCTGGTGTAGTTTTTTAATCCTTCCGCACAGAAATGTAATCCTGAAAAACACACGTAAAACAACTGTTAAAGACATCAGAAATGACAAAAAATGTACACAGTATCAATAAATACATTTGGAATTTAACATGTCAAGGTAGGGATAGCATTTAACTGGGAACTTCAAAATTTCAAAGAACTACTTTCTAGGATACAACAACCCGGAAGTACTTCTATACCGGGGTGACACCTAATAGCATAAATGCTGCAGCAGGTACTGTTTTCATACCCCACCCATCACTAAAAACAGTGATTTTTTCATGCAAGGGGATTACTGAAAGTGAATTAGGCATTTAACAGACTATAAACAAACGCTAGCTGATGTTTATATAGAGCTTAAACACTATTTACACTATCAAAACAATATTTTAGGACTTACAGGTCTTTCAAATAAAGACCCACTGCAGTTGTTTTCACCAGTTTCTGGCCATTATTAGACTAAGGGCCAAAGATCAAAGCTGCCATTACTAATAAAGGCACAATTACTTGCAAAATAACTTCAACTTTCGATAAGGGAAAGCATAATCTTGCAAAGAAAATTAAATTTTACTATTGAGAAGTACTTTACTCTTAAATAAATAGCTGCCAAGCATCCCTTGAGTTACTTTATTTTACCTAGAGTGCCATTTTTAGGTTATTTTCACACAATTTCAGACTATGGACAGCCTAAATACATCTTTTAGAACACATTTTTACAAGAGTGTCTGTCAAACTACTTGTACAAAAAAATAACATTTCAAAGCCCAAAATACCTTACTGAAACAGTTGAAAGATCAGAATTATGAACAATTAAAGGGAGATAATTCACTTGTAATATGTACCAATATTTTAATTCTGATAACTCCTAGATTCAATTTTGGCATTTTTCTGACAAAGTCACTATTACCAGCACTAAAAATAAGTTATAAAACATGTACATAGTGCTGTAAAGCTATACAGATATGTCTGAACCTATTCAGAAATTATTTTGCAAGAATGAGAAATAATTTTTCAGCTCTATCCAACAAAACAGCACATGATAGACTGTCATTTGATCCTCAGAAAGCCTACATAATGTAACTGTAGCCTGAACACTTAAAAGTACAAGTAAAATAGCTATATTCTGCAATATGGATTCCATAAGAAGAATGCATTTCTGTGTCCTACCTTTACTATTCTTCAACAATAACCACTTCGGCACTGTCAGCTAGTAAATAGGCTTCCTCCAGTCTTGTCATAAAATCTTCAAGGAACCATAACTGGTCAAGTCTGTATGGAGACCTAAATAAAAGATTTATGGAAACTAGAAATGTGTCCATGGGACACAGATGCCCCCACTACATGACATTAAAATGACAATTTTTTCCCAGGTCAGGGGCCAGAACTCCTACAATACTGAATGAATCTGGACGCGAAACCCCAGGTGCACAACTGCACATGCTGACCAACATTCCTGTAAACTTTGGTGATTCTAGGTCAAATACTTTTGGAGCTACGTGCGACACAACATTAAAATGACTAATTTTTTACTAAGTCAGGGGCCATAATTCCTACATGACTGGATGAATCCGGACGCGAAACCCCAGGTTCACAACTACACATGCTGACCAACATGCCTGTAAAGTTTTGTGACTCTAGGTCATATACTTTTGGAGCTAGGCATTACACAACATTAAAATGACCAATTTTTACAAAGTCAGGGGCCATAACTTCTACATGACTGAATGAATCCGGACGCGAAACCCCAGGTGCACAACTACAAATGCTGACCAACATTCCTGTAAACTTTGGTGATTCTAGGTCAAATACTTTTGGAGCTATGCGCGACACAACATTAAAATGACCAATTTTTTACTATGTCAGGGGACATAACTCCTACATGACTGGATGAATCCGGACGCGAAACCCCAGATGCACAACTACACATGCTGACCAACATGCCTGTAAAGTTTTGTGACTCTAGGTCATATACTTTTGGAGCTAGGCACGACACAACATTAAAATGACCAATTTTTACAAAGTCAGGGGCCATAACTTCTACATGACTGAATGAATCCGGACGCGAAACCCCAGGTGCACAACTACACATGCTGACCAACATTCCTGTAAAGTTTTGTGACTCTACGTCAAATACTTTCAGAGCTACGCGCGACACAACATTTTCGGAAGGACGGACGGACGGACAAGAGCAAATCTATATGCCCCCCCCAAAGTGGGGGCATAAAAAAACTATACATTCATCTTACACTCCACCCCTCCTTATGTCCTGCACACAAAAGAAAATTCTGCCTTCAAGCAGACCCCAAATACTGCAAATATCGCCTTAGTCACATATGCAATCACCTGTTTGAAATTATACCTTTGCCAAAATAAAGCACCCCTGGGGCTGATTATGACTGAAAATGTCTACTTACTGGACTAAATTCCTGTAATTTTATTGCTGAACAATCTAATAAGCTTTGAATATCCTAAAACAATCAAACAGAAGAATGTGCAATTACAAAATCTTTCTCCAGTCAGTTTTTTCAGTTAATTCACAAGTGTAGAAAATTGTCTTTAGGTCAGACACTCCTATTACTTTTTCCATAGACTTCCATTATAAGAAATGACCCTTTCACATGCCCAAAAATTGAGAAATGACCATTAAAATGTGATTCTTTCAGTAACACAGCATTTCAGACACATTACAATAGCAATTTTATATAGGCGTATCCAATCTGTTTTGTTTTTCTTACAATTTTTCATCGGACAAACCTATCCCCTTTCTTGAATGGCATTTAGAGGCAAAATGCCCATTGACACCAAAATTGTAAAGTCAACCATTCAGCCAGGCACTAGTAAAATATTCCAAATTTCACAGAAAACATTATATTGCTCGATTTTGACACAAACTTTATGATTTTTTTTTTGGTAAATATGTAAATATAACATTTTTATCCAATCCGCATACATCTCATTGAATCTACATTTTTTTCAACCAGTCCAAAGCCATCTTGTAACAACCTCTGACCTAGAACACAATTGGTATATAGAGTATCGAGACATATGTGATGTTTTTTGTATTACAGTCAAACTTGTGCTAGCGACCACCCGTGAATAGCGACCACCTGTAGACAACGACCGGCCTCTGGTCCCCTTGTAGAGAAATGCTCATAAAAAGGCTGTGAATATCGACCACCTGGCGACCATGACCAACGACTGGCCTAATTCATTCCCAAGGGTCATATTTGTCCCCCAATAACGACCAAGCTGGATCGTTCCGGCATGAAAATATTTGAAATCCACCGAATTTTCACGACTTTTGCATTATAGCAAACATTATCATTACTGCTCGATTGAAAATTTGCAAGTTTGCAATGTACAAATTAATACATAGAACATAAAGGAAGCAAGAAGCTGTAAAAATACTTGCATGTATAAGCATGATAATGGCTTACTGAGAAGTGACCCTTCCCCCCGAATAAAGACCACTTGTGAACAAAGACCACTTTTGCTTGTTCCGAAGAGTGGTCTTTGTTCACAGGTTTGACTATATCATTTCTTAATATTTATGAAACATGTCAAATTGTGTGTTTCTAATAATTGTTACTTGCTGGCCAATAAGTAAGCATAATTATATTATCTTTGTAAAACATTTCCATCTAATAATAGATTTCATTGCAAATATCATGTTACTGGCCATTTTATCATAATTTTGCTATTACCAATCTGTTAATTAATTTCACTTTCAACTCACCAGCTTCACAGTCCTTCATGAAACCTTTAAATAATGGCCCCTCATCCATAAAATCCAAGATGTTCTGAAGAACCTGTAATAGTACAATACAGATGATCATTTATATAACAAGCTGCATCATGAGAACCAAAATAGTGCATTTGCGACCAGCATGGATCCAGACCAGCCTGTGATTTCACACAGTCTGGACAGGATCCATGAAGTTCACTAGCAGTTTCTCTAACTGCAATAGGCTTTGAAAGACTTTTTTTGTTCAAATGCACTGGCTGGTCTGGATCCATACTTGTTGCAAATGCACTACGTCATGGTGCGCCTAATTATAAATATCTTAAACAAGAGGACCATGATGGTCCTGAATCGCTCACCTGACGTCGTTTTTTCTATTATTTGACATAGTGACCTAGTTTTTGAGCTCATGTGACCCAGTTTTGAACCTGACCTAGATATCATCAAGATAAAAATTCTGACCAATTTTCATGAAGATCCATTGAAAAATACGGCCTCTAGAGAGGTCACAAGGTTTTTTATTAATTGACCTACTGACCTAGTTATTGATGGCACGTGACCCACTTTCGAATTTGCCCTAGATATCATCAAGATGAAGATTCTGACCAGTTTCATGAAGATCCATTGAAAAATATGGCCTCTAGAGAGGTCACAAGGTTTTTCTAATTTTAGACCTACTGACCTAGTTTTTGACCGCAGTTGACCTAGTTTCAAATCTGACCTAGATATCATCAAGATGAACATTCAGACCAACTTTCATACAGATCCCATGAAAAATATGGCCTCTAGAGAGGTCACAAGTTTTTTCTATTATTTGATCTACTGACCTAGTTATTAATGGCACATGACCCACTTTCGAACTTGACCTAGATATCATCAAGATAAACATTCTGACCAATTTTTATGAAGATCCATTCAAAAGTATGGCCTCTAGAGAGGTCACAAGGTTTTTCTATTTTTAGAAATACTGACCTAGTTTTTGACCAGAGTTGACCCAGTTTCGAACTTAACCCAGATATCATCAAGATGAATATTCAGACCAACTTTCATACAGATTCCTTGAAAAATATGGCCTCTAGAGAGGTCACAAGGTTTTTTTATTATTTGACCTACTGACCTAGTTATTGACGGCACGTGACCCACTTTCAAACTTGACCTAGATATCATCAAGATAAACATTCTGACCAATTTTTATGAAGATCCATTCAAAAGTATGGCCTCTAGAGAGGTCACAAGGTTTTTCTATTTTTAGACCTACTGACCTAGTTTTTGACCACAGTTGACCCAGTTTCAAACTTGACCTAGATATCATCAAGATGAACATTAAGACCAACTTTCATACAGATCCCATGAAAAATATGGCCTCTAGAGAGGTCACAAGGTTTTTATATTATTTGACCTACTGACCTAGTTATTGATGGCACGTGACCCACTTTCAAACTTGACCTAGATATCATCAAGGTGAACATTCAGACCAATTTTTATGAAGATCCATTCAAAAGTATGGCCTCTAGAGAGGTCACAAGGTTTTTCTATTTTTAGATCTACTGACCTAGTTTTTGACCGCAGTTGATCCAGTTTCGAACTTGACCTAGATATCATCAAGATGAACATTCAGACCAACTTTCATACAGATCCCATGAAAAATATGGCCTCTAGAGAGGTCACAAGGTTTTTCTATTACTTGACCTACTGACCTAGTTTTTGATGGCACATGACCCAGTTTCGAACTTGACCTAGATATCATCAAGGTGAGCATTCTGACCAATTTTCATGAAGATTTTATGAAAAATATGGCCTCTAGAGAGGTCACAAGGTTTTTCTATTTTTAGACCTACTGACCTAGTTTTTGACTGCAGTTGACCCAGTTTCGAACTTGACCTAGATATCATCAAGGTGAACATTCTGACCAACTTTCATAAAGATCCCGTGAAAAATGTGACCTCTAGAGTGGTCACAAGCGAAAGTTTACGGTCGGACTGACGGACGGACGCCGCACGATCACAAAAGCTCACCTTGTCACTTTGTGACAGGTGAGCTAAAAACAGAAGACTTTTTAAAAATTAATCCCAGATTCATTTAACATAATTGGAACCTAGAGTTTGAAATCGAATAAAACATGAAAAATGTTCAGCACTCTGGCAAGAAGTATGCAAGTAAAAAGTAAATAAGTTCCAGTCTGTGTAACTTATCTATCTTATAGCTTCTTACTGATACTTATGGAGGTAAGTTACCTAAAAAGTCTTATGCTCTGAATAATGATCTTATGCTAAATAGTTTAATAATTAGGGGTGGGCGATATACTGCAGTAGACCGGTTATGGCATACAGACACTAAATAGAAAAATGGCGCGAAAAAAAAGGGTAGTCGCATAATGGCGGATACAAATAGTCCTCAGTTTTTTCGCTGTGTAGAGCTATTTTCCTTATTTTCTTTGCAATTTTTTTGGTAAAATCACATGACAGATCTATGCTTGACATGAAGATAGCATTTTGATCATGAAATAACACCATGACAAAATTTTTCATGGAAACTTAGATCATACACCACCAGTATAATTTGGGGTCTCATTTTTTAGCTGATTTTGCAGTTTGTGTGTTTGACTGAAATTATTTTTCTTGCGTCAAACATGACCCCCACTTTTCTTTTGATTTTTAGTTAGCACTGACAATATTCTTCAAGAAAATGTAAGTTACAGAAATTTAAAATGGGTCCTGATGTGTGCTGCGGTCATTGGAAATAGGTCAATTTTATATAGAATAAAGAACAACAACTATTTAGTGTGTTATAACCTTATTGCGATGTTTTTTCCGACTATACGATATTGCTATATGATTTTCGAATACCGGTTGTTTTATAACATTAAGTAACACTAACGTAAACCAAGAAGATTCACAAAAAAAAACATCCTTTTCTTGCCAGCACGATTCAACTTTGTTTTCATTTTTCTCCTTTCATTTCCGGTGCAGGTAGCAGACCGGTTTACAGCTATTTTACGGACCCAATTCCACATAATAAAACCAATAAGAAAATTTAGATAAATATAATTTCGTATTTGTCAGCGACTCTTTAGTAATTTTTCTATCAACTAGAATTTATTATTCGTACAACAGCGATACCACTTTCCTCATTTATAATCGGTGAATTGAGCAACCTGTGTTATATGATTGTATCCATAAACCGAATGTAGTGCCGCACAATAAACTAAATAATATTTTGACGCAGTCTACTTTCGCTTTTGAATATCTGGTAATCGGCGTTAATTTTTTTGTTTAGTGGTATTTTTATTTATTGAGAAGGTCGAGCAAACACTCGTGTTGTTGATACTAGTCATTTTACTCATTTTTAATTGAATAAATCTGAAAAACAAACAGTATGATTCGTCATGTTTTTGTTCATTAAATAACTGGTACAATATATCATAGTATATTGCAATATCCACATACAATATTGCAATATATCGCAATACCAATTTTCGTGGCAATACCCACCCCTATTAATAATGTAGAAATAATGAACAAGTTACAGCAGAAACGCTACAAAACACTACTGCCTTAAAATGACGTTAACATGTAAGTTGCCTTGCAAAATGAATAGCTTTCGTCTTGAAAGCACCCAATTCTGGGCACTATTTAACAGTATTATTTGCAAAAATACTTTTACAAGTCTTTTGCTCTGGATAATGATCAATATTTTACAGCTTTGTGTAGTCATACTGAAATGTTGGTAACTGATGTTACTGTAGAATCATTTAATTTCGTGGGCATAAAATTTCATGGTTTTTGTCAAAAAGGCAAATTTGTGGGGATATGAATTGTGGATTTCAACTTTTGAACATAAAATGAAAGGAAATTTTACTTGTTTGTGGGATTAAATTTTGTGGATTGACTCAACCACAAATATTAGTCCTTTATTAGTCAGTTTTTTTTATCTGTAATTCAACACTAGCCACAAGAACTATCGTTGCAAGAACAATAATTTTTTCCATAAAAATGTCAGATGAGGAGTAATGCCGCAAGTATTTCAAGCTTTGAAATTTGTTTGAATAAATGCAAATTATTCACATACACTTTCAAAAAGGGTGTTGCTCTACAGAGGTTGCACTTTAAATGCCTAGCACTTGTTTCCTCATTTCATCTGTCAATGATCTACATGTCCCTTCCATTCCCTCCAAAATCGTCACTGGAACCTTGTGAATCTATCATCTCTCCATTTCCCTCAACTATTAAGAAAATATTTACAATATGTACAAGATAAATCCAGTAACTGTAACAACAAAACAGAATTACTCAAGCATAATAACAATTTATACATAAACAATTTTTACACAGAACAATGCATGGGATTAATATCTATGTAGAAATATGCAGCTAAAATATTTACATGTTGCCCTGCAATGTCTCCATGCAACTGAAAACTGTAAATGCATTATTAAATGTACAAGAAATGCTTTGAGAGATATTTAAGAGCAAGTATTACAAGCACATTCAATTCTTATATGCTAAAGGGGTACAGCGAACTATTCAAAATCAATGGACAACCTGTATTGGAATGTTCAGTAAAGTGTTTTATACAACATTATATCAAGTTCAAACTAAGCTATGTTTCTTTGATTGAGCAAGTGAAATTTTGGTGAAAAATGCGTACCTCCACTTCAGTATTGTGAAATCTGTAATGAGCTTGACAGGTTTGCTCAGCTCATGACCACTGGCAGGTGATGTAACACACTCTTCAGAGCCGGAATAGTTCTGCAACTGGAAGTTATAAATAAACATTTAATTTCATGGCAATAATATAAATATACCTTTTATAGTAAAATTGAAGTGTAAAATCAACATGTAATGCATATACAGTGTGAGCAACAAATTTTAACATCTTTTATATGTATCTGCTACAGAGTATAAATGTAAAATTTGACTATTCAGATTTCAATTATGCCATCCTAAAATTAAGTATTAAACAAGAAACAAGCAAAATGAACTCTTTGAAATTAGAGACAATCTAATGGAACTACATCACTTTGCTGTGTTGTGAGGCCATTTAAGAATGAGAAATCGGGAGATAGCAAGGACTCGTCAAACGCTTGACAGCTTTTAGCCGACTCAAAAATAGGGGGTGGAGCCAGCCAAAAAATTAGAGGTGTGCAAGTTTATATCATGATAAAGACTTATGCAAGTTTTCAACCATTTATATTTAATACTTTTTGAGCTAGGTGCGTCACAAGGTGAAAATGTGCATTTTTGACTATTTCAGGGGTCATAACTCTGAAAATAGGGGGCCAACCCAAATGAAAAATAGGAGGTGCGCAAGTTCATATCATGATTACGACTCATGCAAGGTTTCATGAATCTATATCACACACTTTTTGAGCTAGGCGTGTCACAAGGTGAAAATGCGCATTTTTTAATATTTCAGGGGCCATAACTCTGAAAATAGGGGACAAAGCCTGATGAAAAATAGGAGGTGCACAAGTTCATATCATAATCAAGACTCATGCAAGGTTTCATGTATCTATATCAAATACTTTTTGAGCTAGGCATGTCACAAGGTGAAAATGTGCATTTTTGACTATTTCAGGGGCCATAACTCTAAAAATAGGGGGCGGAGCCAGATGAAAAATAGGAGGTGCGCAAGTTCATATCATGATTAAGACTTATGCAAGGTTTCATCATTTCATATCGAACACTTTTTGAGCTAGGCATGTCACAAGGTGAAAATGTGCATTTTTTTACTATTTCAGGGGCCGTAACTCTGAAAATAGTGGGCGGAGCCAGACGAAAAATAGGAGGTGCGCAAGTTTATATCATGATAAACACTCATGCAAGGTTTCATCAATTTGTTTCAAATACTTTTCGATCTAGGCGTGTCACAAACTTCGGATGGACGGACAAGACCAAATCTATATGCCCCCATCACTCATGGGGGGGGGGGGGGGGGGGGGGGGGGGGGGCACAACAAAGGAAAGTAATTCTAAAGAAGGGAACTGCGCATGACACTTCGTCTCATGATGGTGTATAACTGTGTCAAGTTACATCAAAATCCCTCCATGCATGAAGAAGAAATGCTTCGGACAAAGTCATTCTTGTATCTGACCTTTGGCCTCTTAGTGTGACCTTGACCTTAGGGACCTGGTTCTTGCGCAGACACTACGTCTCGTGGTGGTGAACATTTGTGCCAAGTTATATCAAAATCCCTCTATGCATGAAGAAGATGAAGAAGAAATGCTTCGGACAAAGTCATTCTTGTATCTGACCTTTGGCCTCTAATTGTGACCTTGACCTTAGACCTAGGGACCTGGTTCTTGCGCATGACACTACGTCTCGTGGTGGTGAACATTTGTGCCAAGTTATATCAAAATCCCTCTATGCATGAAGAAGAAATGCTCCGGACAAAGTTTTCATTCTTGTATTCTTTGACCTCTAAGTGTGACCTTGACCTTAGACCTAGGGATCTGGTTCCTGCGCATGACGCTCCTCATGATGATGAACAATTGTGCCACTTTCGTCAAAATCCCTCTATGCATGAAGAAAATATGCTCCGGACAAAGTCATTCTTGAATTTGACCTTTGACCTCTAAGTGTGACCTTGACCTTAGACCTAGGGATCTGGTTCTTGTGCATGACACTCCGTCTCATAATGGTGAACAAATGTGCCAAGTTTCATCAAAATCCCTTCATGCATATAGAAAATATGCTCCGGACAAAGTCTGTGGACGCCGCCTGCCCGCCCAACCGCCCACAAGGGGCGTTCCCATAATACGTCCCGTTTTTCAAACGGGCGTGTATATATATATATAAAAAAAAAATTCTTCATGAAAAGTTCAAGATAAGCTCAAAAAGTTTCTTCATGAAATTCACTAAAAATAATTCATGAAGTATTCATGCCAAAGAAGTGAACTGCAAATGAGACAATGAAATAAAGAACAAAAACTTCATGCATTATTCATGAAGTGTTTTTTTTTTAAGAATATTTACAAGAAGTCTCATGAATAATTATTAATGCATAGTTCAAGAACTTTTCATGCAAAATACCCATGCTTGATTTCATGCATTTTTATGCATCCATCAATTTTACTGAAAATAATTCATGGCAAACATGTGAACTGAAAATGAGACAATGAAATTAAGAACAAAAACTTCATGCATTATGCAGGAAAGTGTTTTTTGAAACATGAACATTAATTAATGCATAGGTCAGGAATTTTTCATGTAAACAATACATGCTTGATTTTATGCATTTTTATGCACTTTGTTGTTCATGAATTATTCATGAAGTTACATTTCATGAGATGTTGATGAACTTGTCTCATTTTCAGTTCACCTCTTCCTCATGAAGACTTCATGAATTCCTGCATGAAGTAATCATGCAAACTTCATGAATACTTCATGAAGCATGAGTATTCATTTGACAGGGGAAAAGTTTACTTTTTACACAACTACAGGTATTCCTGACATAAATTCTAACTCTGCAGAGATTGTCTTAGTTCTTACTTTCGACTCCTAATATTTTCTTTTTCTTTTCTTCATTCCAAACGATGCTTTATATAGCATACTATGTTGGCAAGGGAACATATGCCAAAGAACATTTCTAAACAAGTATAGACTCTTACAGTGAGAATTAGTCAAGATAAATTTCAATTACATAATCATTATAGTATTACCAATCAACATTATAATGAGCATAATATCAATGTTTTTAACACAATAAAATTAAACAGTAAAAGCTAAAACATATTAGGCCCAGGTTAAAATATGTCTGTAAATTAGCTAGAAATCTTTTAAGAGGATAATAATAAGTTGTAACAAAATCTGATTTTTTCTGAAAATACATATTCTAATAAGATAATTTTGAGAAAATCAAAAAATCAAGTAATAATTCCTGTGTTAAACTTCTGAGAGAAATATTGTCACGGAAAACCTTGTGACACTAGGCAATGTAACAAAAAAAATTTTACCAAATAAATATGTAGGGATAGACCCTAACATTTTCATTGATAGAAATACATTAAATAAAGTCTAGAAATTGATTTCCAAGTCCTTGAAATTAACAAAAATGATTTCAGAAATGCGCAATGTATGATAGTTTTGCTAATATCAATAACAGAAATTTTAAATTTATATTTAATTCAAAGTTGTGATCCGCAAAGAATGTTAACTCTTGCCTTGGGCTAGTACTTCAAAGCAGAGATATTTGTTAGTTTACTTCCCTTGCAATAACACAACAGAGTAGAAAACGAAAACAGTTTAAGACACAATATTATACATTTTTGTACAACAAAATGGTTTCGGATTTATTAATGTGTTTGATTTACCCCTGAAACACCGCTTCCTATGATTTTGTCAACTTACTTATGGTAAAAATTAACTTTTAACAAGCCGATGATAAAATGAAATACCAGTAAGTATTTTATAGTGCAGATAATACAGTTTTGCTTGTATCAAAATGTCACAATAGAAGCACTTTTGTAATACAGAACACCTGGTGGATTAGTAAAGGTGCAATTATATTGATCTCTTTTTCCTATGCCTAAAATATGCCTAGCAGTTTCAGGCAAGAGGATTTTTAAAAGTTTTTTCCTCTATACAAAGCTATGTAAAACTTGGGACCCCTGGGATTTAAGGGCCTCTTTTCACTTCAGTGTTATAATTTGAAAGATCTTGATAGAGGACCACAAGGCAATGCTACATACCAAATATCAAAGGCCCAGGTCTTGTGGTTTCAAACAAAAAGACTTTTAAAAGTTTTTTTCAATATAAGTCTATGAAAAATCTGGGACCCCAGGGTGGGGCCTCTTCATCCTAGGGGCATAATCTGAACAAACTTCATAAAGAACCATTAGATGATGTTACATGCCAATATGAAAATAGTCAAAAGATTGTAGAAACATAAGAAATGTATATATTGCTTTAGTGTAATATACTGAAGAGAGAGAGAGAGAGAGAGAGAGCTAGCTATGCCTATCAGACCTGAACCTGAAAGCAAACATAATGAAGGTTTTTGTACATACGCCGAAACCTAAACCAAAACTAGAAAATGCTTTTGTAAAAAAGCGCATGTCTCCCCCAATGCAAAGTCCTATAGGCAAAGTCAACAGGGGTCAGGAGCGAAAGTCAAAGAGACACTGATGGTTGGCTGCAATAGGGATCATCTACTTGGCATGTCCAGTCATCCCGCTAAATTTCAACACTCTTGGCCTAGTGGTTCTCAAGTCACTGTTCAGGCTCCTGTGACCTTGACCTTTGATCAAGTGACCTCAAAATAAATAGGGGTCATCTACTCTGCATGTCCAATCATCCTATTAAGTTTCAACATTGTAGGTCAAGTGGTTCTCAAGTTATTTCCAAAAAATGATTTAACATGAACAGGCCACTGTGACCTTGACCTTTAATAGACTGACCCCAAAATCAATAGGGGTCATCTACTCTGCATGTTTAATCATCCTATGAAGTTTCAACATTCTGGGTCAAGTGGTTCTCAAGTTATTGATCGGAGCTGGTTATCAATGTTCAGGCCCCTGTGACCTTGACCTTTAACAGAGTGACCCCAAAAACAATAGGGGTCATTTAGTCTGCATGACCAATCATCCTATGAAGTTTCAACATTCTGGGCCGAGAGGTTCTCAAGTTATTGATTGGAAATGGTTTTCCATGTTCAGGCCCCTGTGGCCTTGACCTTTAACAGAGTGACCCTAAAATCGTTAGGAGTCATCTACTTTGCATGACCAATCATCCTATGAAGTTTCATCATTCTGGGTCAAGTGGTTCTCAAGTTACTGACCGGAAATGGTTTTCAATGTTCGGGCCCCTGTGACCTTGACCTTTCACAGAGTGACCCCAAAATTGTTAGGGGTCATCTACTCTGCATGACCAATCATCCTATTAAGTTTCAACATTCTGGGTCAAGTGGTTCTCAAGTTATTGACCGGAAATGGTTTTCAATGTTCAGGCCCCTGTGACCTTGACCTTTAATGGAGTGACCCCAAAATCGATAGGGTTCATCTACCTTGCATGTACAACCATCCTATGAAGTTTCAACATTCTGGGTCAAGTGTTTATCTAGTTATTGATTGGAAATGGTTTTCAATGTTCAGGCCCCTGTGACCTTGACCTTTGACGGAGTGACCTCAAAATCAATAGGGGTCATCTACTCTTCATGATCAATCATCCTATGAAGTTTCAACATTCTGGGTCAAGTGGTTCTCTAGTTATTGATCGGAAATGGTTTTCAATGTTCAGGCCCCTGTGACCTAGACCTTTGACGGAGTGACCCCAAAAGCAATAGGGGTCATCTACTCTTCATGACCAATCATCCTATGAAGATTCAACATTCTGGGTCAAGTGGTTCTCTAGTTATTGATCGGAAATGGTTTTCAATGTTCAGGCCCCTGTGACCTTGACCTTTAGCAGAGTGACCCCAAAAAACAATAGGGGTCATTTACTCTGCATGAACAATCATCCTATGAAGTTTCAACATTCTGGGCCGAGAGGTTCTCAAGTAATTGATTGGAAATGGTTTTCCATGTTCAGGCCCCTGTGGCCTTGACCTTTAACAGTGACCCCAAAAACAATACGGGTCGTCTTCTCCAGCAGCCCTACAACCCTATGAAGTTTGAAGGTTCTAGGTCAAATGGTTCTCCAGTTATTGCTCGGAAATGAAGTGTGACGTACGTACGGACGGACGGACAGGGCAAAAACAATATGTCTCCTGGGGGAGACATAATAACGAGCACCGCATTGCGGGTGACGACGCTCATCTGATTTTTTTTTGTATAACAGAAATATTTCCTACCCATGATTTTCTAAATCCAAAAGGGGCCATAAATCTTGCAAAAAGCAGGACAGAGTTATGTTTCTTGCTGTACAGGGTCAGCTTATGATGATGAACAAATGTTGCAAGTTTCAAAGCAATAGCTTTGATAGTAGGGGTGTAACGATACATCGAACTATCGATGCATTGCGATACTGAGTGTCCTGATAGCATGCATCGATAGAAAAGTCACGATCCAATAACAATCGCCGATAGTTCCTTCAACAATCGATAGTTTCGATAGTTTTCGATAGATAATTTTAGTAAATAGAGAAAAATAAAAAATTTATAAACCAAGAAACAAAGCCAGCTTTCATTTGCGCCTCGGAAAATGTTTACGTCTCCATTACAATAATTACAGTACCCTCACGGAATTAAACTACCATAAAGGACTGAGAAGTCTGGGAGATAATCAATAAATTTAGTTTCTTAGAAACTTTAATTTAATATATTTAAATAACTTGTTAATCTTAAATGAGATCAAAGGCCTGAATGGCCTGAGTCGGCTAATGATTGATGTACTGACAGTATAGTCTACCAGTTTCAGTTTGTTTTTAGTTTTTTTTCTTAAAATTTCATAACACAGCTCGATATTTACCCAAAATATTATATCCGGATACGATTACACTTTTCTCCAGTTTGAACAATATATTTTACAAATTGTGATGATACGAAGACATTTAGCAGCAACTGGCAGTATCTGACATTGAAGTTTATGGTTAAATTACCTCTTATTTAAATCTTTTCATAAAAAAGTTGTTTCATTTCGCCAAACATAGACGATCTACTTTCGATTTCAAAAACTACAAGAAAATACAATTTAATGTTTCGCCGATTTGTTTATTTCTCGAAAAATAAGAATTAAGGTCATTTTTAATATCTGTAGTAACTAAACAAACCAGTAAGAGCTTCTTCTTCCGATAATTTATCCGTTTACTGACTGCAAAATTCATGTGTGTGTGTAGAAACCCACGCAAAGTTTATAGAAATCATACGATGCGTGTATATGTTCAATGTGGGAGAATTAAGGCTGATCGGGATCGGCTATGTTACCTAACGCATCCAGATGATTCAGATTTTGTTTTTTAAAAAGCATTGTGTGCATTTCTGTAATTTTATATACGTTAAGAAATTATTAGACATGCGTATTTGCATTATTTCTATACGTAATTTACGCTAATACTCATCTTATCTGGAGCCCTGTGGAACTATTTTTTGTCTTTCGCTGGATGTTACGCAAGCTTTGTAAGCCTGCGCAATTCATAAAATGAACATTTATGCTTAATGAGTTACATTCGAGTATTGCACAATTACAAGTCATAAATATGACAGATTACATCGTATATTGGTCATAGCAAAGGGAATTCACGCAACTTAATTTCATTCTTGCAGTGAACTGTTTGAAGTTTGAGAAATCTAATGGAACTACATCGCTTCACTGTGTTATTTGGTCCATTTAGACTTAGAGAATCGCTGGATAGCAAGGACTCGTCAAAACGATTACATCGTTTAGCCGACTCAAAAAAGTACTATGGACATGGAGAAAGTAGGCTACTTTTATTATATAGCAAACGCTGACATTCGCAACAAAATGACCGATTCGTTTGAGTATACCTTGCATAGGTTTATTGTTTTACTTATTGTTTCAAAGCCAAGGAAGGCGAGAAATAGAAACAAGAGCACCGCCTTGCGGGTGCTGACGCTCATCTGATTTTTTTTGTGTAATAGAAATATTGTCCTACCCATGATTTTCTAAGTCTAAAAAGGGCCATCATTCTTGCAAAAAGCAGGATAGAGTTAAGTTTCTTGATGTTCAGTGTCCACTTATGATGGTGAAAAACTGTTGCAAGTTTTAAAGCAATAGCTTTGATAGTTTATGAGAAAAGTTGACTTAAACATAATACTCAACCAAGAAAATGATTTTCTAAGTCCAAAAGGGGCAATAATTATTGCAAAAAGCAGGATGGAGTTATGTTACTTGCTGTACAGGGTCAGCTTATGATGGTCAACAAGTGTTGCAAGTTTCAAAGCAATAGCTTTGATAGTTTAAGAGAAAAAGTTGACCTAAACATAAAACTTAACCAAGAAATCTGATATTTTCTAAGTCCAAAAGGGGCCATAAATCTTGCAAAAAGCAGGATGAAGTTATGTTTCTTGCTGTACAGGGTCAACTTATGATGGTGAGCAAGTGTTGCAAGTTTTAAAGCAATAGCTTTGATAGTTTAGGATAAAAGCTGACCTAAACATAAAACTTAACCAAGAAAACTGATTTTCTAAGTCCAAAAGGGGCAATAAATCTTGCAAAAAGCAAGATGGAGTTATGTTTCTTGATGTACAGGGTCTGCTTATGATGGTGAACAAGTATTCCAAGTTTCAAAGCAATAGCTTTGATAGTTTAGGAGAAAAGTTGACCTAAACATAAAACTTAACCAAGAAATCTGATATTTTCTAAGTACAAAAGGGGCCATAAATCTTGCAAAAAGCAAGATGGAGTTATGTTTCTTGCTATACAGGGTCAGCTTATGATGGTGAACAAGTATTCCAAGTTTCAAAGCAATAGCTTTGATAGTTTAGGAGAAAAGCTGACCTAAACATAAAACTTAACCAGGCAACGCCGACGCAGACGCCGACAACCGCTCAAGTGATGACAATAACTCATCATTTTTTTTCAAAAAATCAGATGAGCTAAAAGTGTTAATGAAAAAATATTTAATGTTAGATATATTTCTGTCTTTTTCAGTTATAGAAACATCTCAATGTGTATTAACAGCAATTATAAACAGTGCTGTGTCTTACACTGTGTAATAATGCCAGTTGGTAGTTTTACTGTATAAAACATGGTGGCCAATAACTATTGCAATAGTATCGCAATCGCAATAGTAACCTGCAATAGAATAGTATCGCAATAGTTTTTCAGCAATATCAATAGTATTGCAATAGTCAAAACTGGCCTCAACAGTCACCCCTGTTTGATAGTTTAGGAGAAATGCTGACCTAAACATAAAACTTAACCAAGAAATCTGATATTTTCTAAGTACAAAAGGGGCCATAAATCTTGCAAAAAGGAGGATGGAGTTATGTATCTTGCTGTACAGGGTCAGTTTATGATGGTGAACAAGTGTTGCAAGTTTCAAAGCAACAGCTTTGATAGTTTTGGAGAAAAGCTGACCTAAACATAAAACTTAACCAGGCAACACCAGCGTCGATCAAGTGATGACAATAACTCATTATTTTTTGTTCAAAAAATCAGATGAGATAAAAAAAAACTGGTGCATCATTCAATTTGGGCAGTACCACTTGTTATTCACTGTTCACTGAAAACTAACTGACCAGATATCGAACAGTGCAGACCATGATCTTGGTCTGCACTTGTTGCAAAGGCAGAATCACTTGCCATCAGCAGGCTAAAGGTAAACTTCAAAAAGAACATTAAGTTGAAAAAAAAGGACTGTTAATGATGATCCTTTCACTTATTCTGGCAGACAAAAACTTAATTGCTAACTGAACAATGTTCTATATATCCCTTGTACACCTTGTACTCTCACAAGCTCATATACTACTCATTTTCAGAACTTTGCAGATCGAATCGGATATGATAAACCAAAGTTGCTATTAAATATCATTTTAATAATAATAAAACGTTTAATTGATATCTTTTGAAAAGAGACTATGGCTTGTTCTACTTTTTTTATCCACAATGGTGACTACAAGATTTTACATGCAACATCTGGAGTCTTGAAGAAAATGTATCAAAGTTATTTTTTTTCTGTATATTTCCCGAATACTCAATGGTCTAGGGCATGGAACTAAAATTGGGCGTTTCAATGGGACAATTTTTCTAAAACTAATAGAATCTACTTCTTTATTAAATCAGGGTTCATACAGACAAGGCCAAGTCAAAGTCAAGGACTTTTCAAGCACTAGTCTTATAGTTTTCAAGGACTTATTTATAAATAATACTTACACAGATTTGTAAATTCTAGCCGATTCATGCTCCATGACGAATTGACGCCATTTTAGTCAGGGGAGACAACGCTAACAGAAAGTACGAAACATTCGTACCCAAACTTCGCTTTCGTCCCGAACACATTCAACCTTTTTTATTACGGCATTTTCATAGCTCTGCCCATTGCTCGAAACTTGCCGATTTTATTCTAAAAGATTTTCTTTTGATTTTCAGGGAGATTTTGTCTAGCATACGAGAAAATAAGAAATTCAAGTACTTTTCAAGGTCTTTGGGCAATTTTCAAGATAAATTTTGTTTTCAAGGACTTTTCAAGACTGCCCTTCATTTTCAAGTACTTTTCAAGCCTGTGCGAACCCTGTAGATCATGATCCTATATACAACTTAAAAATACAGAAATATTCACAAAACTATTATGGAAAACTCAATACTTCTATTTCTAGCAGACTGATCAGCAAAGAATAGCAACCAAGAATATTTTGAGTAGTAGACATCTAATCTTTTTTCATGTTAAGTTTCTTTTTTATTGCCCTTTCCGTTAAGATCCATGTGACATGATTGAAAGAGAATTTCCTGCCGGGACTGTTAAGTTTATTTTCCCCTTTTAGTCATTAAATCCATAAAAATACTTCCAGGTGTGGATCGGCGAGGGGAATATCTACTTAGGTTACATCAACTGAAGTGAAGTAAGCTTTCTTTAAATGACAGAAAACAAGAGCTGTCTCCATAGGATGACACATGCCCCCGATGGCACTTTGAATGATAGTTATGGCCGATGTTAGAGTTTAGGACCTTTGACCTACGGACCTGGGTCTTGCGCGCGACATGTGGTCTTATTGTTCCACACATTCATGCGTAGTTATTTTAAAATCCATGCATGAATGACAAAGATATGGACCGGACATGCCCATCATTGCACTATAATGAAATATGACCTTTAACGTCTAAGTGTGACCTTGACTTTTGAGCTACGGACCTGGGTCTTGCGCGCCACATGTCATCTTACTGTGGTACACATTCATGCCAAGTTATTTGAAAATCCATCCATGGATGACAAAGATATGGACCGGACACGAATGCACTATCATGAAAAATGACCTTTAACGTTTAAGTGTGACCTTGGCCTTTGAGCTACGGACCTGGATCTTGCGCGCGATAAGTCGTCTTACTGTGGTACACATTCATGCCAAGTTATTTGAAAATCCATCCATGGATGACAAAGATATGGACCGGACACGAAAATTGCGGACAGACTGACAGACCGACAGAAAAATTGTGGACAGACTGACAGACGGTTCAAAAACTATATGCCTCCCTTTGGGGGCATAAAAATAATATAAGAATGCCTATGCGTTATTTAAATAACGAGATGTTCGCATGCACATTTTTTCTTTCTTTTTATTCTTGAAATTTTTTGTTTGTTTGTTTCTTTTTATTTACTTTATTTTTATGTTCAAGTGACCTGAACATAAATTCCCCAAGTACTGATTTGAAACCATAATGTATAGTCAGAAACACAGTATTGTCAAATATTAATTCGGGCATTTTAATTTTGAGTTGACCCCTAGTTTATCATACATGCCATATTTTCAAACGGTCAATACGGGAGATTTGCCTCAACAGGGCTTTTTTAAGGGAGCTTTGAGTAAAAATAAGGGAGACTTATCCGCTCATTTTTACGTGCTAAATAGCCGTTTTCATGAAAAAAATCAAGTTTTCTATATTTAATTGATGAGTGGAGCCAACAGTTGTGTAAAGAATGGATGGTTATTACTTACAGCAGCACTTTAAATTCAGAATTTCATGAAAGATTGAACCAGGAACTTTGTTTTTGCTTAATTATGTGTTGATGCTTCTGCATCTAGGGAGAGTGATCTTTTTGACATGTTTAAGCATACAATACTCAAAAGATTGCGGACATATCATGTCCAAATCCATACTTAATATAAAACTACATGTATTTCCTTATCACAAAGGAATGGCGGTCAATTCTTTGGGCAGTATGAATTGCAATTTATTTCACTTATCCAAATTCTGTGTAGTCTGACATTAACTCGCCAATTTTTGTTAAATCAAGGTTGATTTTTTGCATGATGTGCAAGTACATGAACTCGGTGTATACTGACTAACCTGTCTCATCAGATTCTTCTGATGGCTCGATAAATATTTTGGTCAGTGAAAACGAAAGTATACACTTTGGCAGGTGGCGGTAAAATGACGTAATTTTAAGACTGGTTTACATATTGTTTTGAAAACTACATATCAGCGACTTTGATGTTATTGAATCACAGTCTAAAATCTCGAATGCACATGTTCACAACTGCCTACAGGTAAGATTAAATGGTTAATTGGTTGCAGATGGTGACATGAAAGAAAATTAATGCTTTAGGCGTGTATCTCTCGATAAACAAGATAGGGATTATAGACAACTATCAAAATTGTGTTTTAAGAGTATTTCCGGGCTACTCAATATTGAATTTCAAGTATTTTCTGAAGATGCTAATGCTAATGCACCGTATGCTAATTTAACGCATTATTTTGACAAAAATGAGTAATGCTAATTTAATGCCAATTTTTCTAAGTAATGCTAATTTAATGCATATTGGAAAGTCGATGTAACGTCATATAGCATTACGGTCTATGGGAAAAAAAAAAGAAAAATGCAAAATTATTTCTTAACAAGAGTGCAAGAATGTCACAATATACGCCTGTCACAGCAAATTTCTTTACTCTAGCACCTGTATTTGCAAATGGAATTTTAACTTTGTGGTTGTTTAGTAATAACTAAATGTTTTGTTTTTCTAAGTCCACAAAAAAACTCCTTACCAGGTAGAGATACCTTAAAATACACCTAAAATTGGAAAGTAACATCTATGTTGTACCATAGAAAAGTGGTCTTGGTTTTTCCCTACGGTCAATTATAAAAAAGTTACAATATAAGTTATTTATAGTAACAACTAAGGGAAGTTAATCTTTAAAAAAAAAAAAAAAAAAAAAAAAAAAAAAAATAAAAAAAAAATTTGTAAGTCCTCACAAAAATCTTTTCCAGGTAGAGACTGGTCAAAATACACCTCAAAATTGGATGTAGCATGCATATTGTACTACAGAAAAGTGGTCTCGATTTTTCCCTATGACTAGTAATGAAAAAGTTACAATATAAGCTATTTATAGTAACAACAAAGGGAAGTAATTCGAAAGAAGGGAACTGCGCATGACACTTCGTCTCATGATGGTGTATAATTGTGTCAAGTTACATCAAAATCCCTCCATGCATGAAGAAGAAATGCTTCGGACAAAGTCATTCTTGTACCTGACCTTTGGCCTCTAAGTGTGACCTTGACCTTAGACCTAGGGACCTGGTTCTTGCGCATGACACTACGTCTCGTGGTGGTGAACATTTGTGCCAAGTTATATCAAAATCCCTCTATGCATGAAGAAGACATGCTCCGGACAAGGTTTTCATTCTTATATCCTTTGACCTCTAAGTGTGACCTTGACCTTAGACCTAGAGAGCTGGTTCTTGCGCATGACACTCCGCCTCATGGTGGTGAACATTTGTGCCAAGTTATATCAAAATCCCTCTATGCATGAGAAGAAATGCTCCGGACAAAGTTTTCATTCTTGTATCCTTTGACCTCTAAGTGTGACCTTGACCTTAGACCTAGGGACCTGGTTCTTGCGCATGACACTCCTTCTCATGATGATGAACAATTGTGCCAACTTTCATCAAAATCCCTCTATGCATGAAGAAGATATGCTCCGGACAAAGTCATTCTTGAATTTGACCTTTGACCTCTAAGTGTGACCTTGACCTTAGACCTAGGGACCTGGTTCTTGCGCATGACACTCCGTCTCATGATGGTGAACAACTGTGCCAAGTTTCATCAAAATCCCTTCATGCATGTAGAAGATATGCTCCGGACAAGGTCTGTGGACGCCGCCCGCCCGCCCGCCAACCCGCCCGCCCGCCAGGGGCGTTCCCATAATACGTCCCGTTTTTCAAACGGGCGTATAAAAATACACTGTATTGAAAAAATGAAGACAAGAGGGCCAAGATGGCCCTATATCGCTCAACTGAGTTTAACTGCTTCCCTGAACAAATTTCTTTGCTAAAGCTTCAAAAACAAACAAAAAAACTAGGTGAGAAGGTCATGGTGAAGATTCTTCAAAGTAAGTACTAAAATCTGTTAAAATTGTTTACAGGTGGTCCATATCTCTTTGCTGTAGCTTCAAAAACAAACAAGAGGGTCATGATGACCATGTATCACTCACCTGAGTAGTATGAGCTGCATGTTTCAAATGTCAAACTGATGATTTTTAGAAATTTTTTGGAAGATTTTCCTATGTACATCAAGTAACCCCTGGGGCAGGGGCCAATTTTACCCTGGGGGTCATGATTTGAACAAACTTTGTAGAAGTCTACTACTAGGCCATGTAACATATCAAATATCTAAGATCTAGGCCTTCTGGTTGATTTTTAGCAATTTTATGAAGATTTCCCTATACAATCAAGTAGCCCCTGGGCCTGGGTCAATTTGACCCTGGGGGGGGGGGGGGGGGGGGGGGGGGGGGGGGGGATCAAGATTTGAACACATTTTGTAGAGGTCCACTAGGCAATGCTACATGTCAAATATCAAAGCTCTAGGCCTTCTGATTTATTTTTAGAAAATTTTGAAGATTTTTCTATGTACAATCAAGTAACCCTATGGGGCAGGGTCAATTTGATACCAGGGGACATGATCTGAATAAATTTTGTAGAAGTCTATTAGGCAATGTTACATGTCAAATATCTAAGCTCTAAGGCTTCTGCTTTTTATTTCAGAAAATATTTGAAGATTTTCCTATGTAAAATCAAGTGACCCCAGGGACGGGGTCAATTTCAACACTGGGGGTCATGATTTGAACAAATTTTGTAGAGGTCTACTAGGCAATGCTACATGTAAAATATCTAAGCTCTAGGCCTTCTAGTTTATTTTTAGAAAATTTTTGAAGATTTTCCTATGTGAAATCAAGTGACCCCTGGGGCGGGGTCAATTTTGACCCTGGGGTCATGATTTGAACAAATTTTGTAGAGGTCTACTGGGCAATGCTACAAATCAAATATCTAATCTCTAGGCCTTCTGGTTTATTTTTTAGAAAATTCTGATGATTTTTCTATGTACAATCAAGTTACCCCATGGGGCGGGGGTCATGATTTGAACAAATTTTGTAGAAGTCTACTCGGCAATGCTACATGTAAAATATCTAAGCTCTAGGCCTTCTGGTTTATTTTTAGAAAATTTTGAAGATTTTTCTATGTACAATCATGTAATCCCATGGGGCGGGGTCATGATTTGAACAAATTTGTATAAGTCTACTAGGCAATGCTACATGTAAAATATCTAAGCTCTAGGCCTTCTGGTTTATTTTTAGAAAATTTTTGAAGAATTTCCTATGTAAAATCAAGTGACCCCTGGGGCGGGGCCAATTTTACTCCGGGGGTCATGATTTGAACAAAGTTTGTAGAAGTCCACTAGGCAATGTTACGTATCAAATATCTAAGATCTAGGCCTTCAGGTTTATTTTTAGCAAATTCATAAAGATTTCCCTATGTACAATCAAGTAACCCCATGGGGCGGGGTCAATTTGACCCTGGGAGTCATGATATGAACACATTTTGTAGAAGTCCTCTAGGCAATGCTACATGTGAAATATCTAAGCTCTAGGCTTTCTGGTTTATTTTTAGAAATTTTTTGAAGATTTTCCTATGTAAAATTAAGCGACCCCTGAGGTGGAGGGTCATGATTTGAACAAAGTTTGTAGAAGTCTACTAGGCAATGTTACATATTAAATATCTAAGATCTAGGCCTTCTGGTTTATCTTGAGGCTGGGGGGGGGGGGGGGGGGGGGGTCAAGATTAGAAATATGTTTGTAGAGTTCCAAAAGGTCAATTTTGACCCCAGGGTCATGATTTGAATAAAATTGGTAGAGGTCCACTAGGCAATGCTTCACCCCAAATATCTAAGCTCTAGGACTTCTGGTTTTTGATTAGAATATTTTTTAAGATTTTCCTTTCGGTTGCCATAGCAACCAGAGTTCTGCATGGAATTCAATTCTTTGAACAAATTTTGTACAGCTTCACCGAAGGAACATTCCTGTGAAGTTTGGATGAAATTGGCCTAGCGGTTTACGGATGACGGACGGTGACTATCAGAATAGCTCACCCTGAGGCTTTGGCTCTGGTGAGCTAAAGAGTAGGTCAGTAGATCAGGATTACTGTTAATAATATTTGAAAATTGAAATCTGTATCAAAAGTTCTACATGTGGTCCAAATTTCCATGCTGTATCTTCAACAAGAGCTGTCCGTAAGACAGAGCGCTCCACTATTCGGGGATTTGGCAGTAAAATGAATATATTTCTGAATAAGAGATCTCTACTTTAAAAGGGAGATCACCAAGGGGCATAATTCCATCAAATTGATAAATCTGAGTTATTAGGATTGTTACAACAAATGCTGCTGATGATGATAAAGATATATTTTGAGTTTCAAGTCATTATCTTATATAGTACCAAAGTTATGTCCAGAAAACGAAGTTTGTAATTTAAGTATACATAAGGGGCATAATTCCGTCAAAAATACAAATCAGAGTTATGGGGATTGTTACCACAGATGATGATGATAAAGATACATTTTAAATTTCAAGTTTTTATCTTATATTGCATTAAAGTAGTATCCAGAAGCGAAAATTGCAAAAAAAAGTTTAAGTAATAAAGGGGCATAATTCTGTCAAAAACAAATTAGAGTTATGGGGTACGTAGCCACACATGCAGATAATTATAAACAAATACTTTTAATTTCAAGTCATTATCTTTTAAAGTACAAAGGTATCTCTATAAACAAAGCTTTCAGAAAAATTTAACATGAAAATAATTCACAGTATAACTCCTTGTTGACCTTGACCTTGGGTATAATGGGCCAAGCCCCTACACATACTTTGTTTGTATGCTGGACAATGATTATGTGAACTTACAGTAATATAAGCAAAAGTAACAAAGATATGACAGAAAAACAAAGGTTGCCGAAAAACTTTAACCTTAAAAATAACCTAAATATGAAACCTTGGTGACCTTGACCTTGGGTATAATGTAGGGCTGTAATTAGTATCCGAGTACTTGGATATTCACGAATTCGGCCAAAAGTTCGAGTACAGATATTCGTCATTGTCAAGATCGTTGGATCGTGATCCTTTTCATTAATACATGAAATATGTAAAATTCTATCAATAAAACAAAATTAAAGCTACATTAAACGTCTTCAATGAATTTTCTTGCACATCTAAGACGATTACGTGTTGTCAGATGCTAAACCGAATATAAACAAATGTCTTAATTAGGTAGAGTTAGCACTGGTCTTACATTCAAACTAAAATTAATATGAAATATGTCAAAACAATGAATAAACATTTATCATTTAAGCAATTAAATTCAATAAAAAGAAAAATAAGAAATTTCTTTCCAATAAATAAAAATTTCTATTAAAAAAATGCTAAACTATTACTAAATATTGTGATATTATTGACTGACGTCATATCGTTCATCTGCAAGAATGGCCGAACACTACAGAAGTCCGCCCGCGAAACCAGACTTTAGCTAATGAGCAAAATATTAAACATAAGTCAAAACTATTAAACTGAGCATTATGAGAACTGTAAAGTTTAGATTCCATAAAGAAAACGGTACTTATGTAAAAGGCTTGCGTTTTTGCATTATTATAAGTTGTTGCTTGTGACCTGTGGTTCGATCTTTGAATCATCAGCCCTGACTCACGGATCGGATCACCACTTGTCTGACAATCCACAGCCCTAGTATAATGGGCCCAGTCCCTATACATACTTTGTTTGTATACTGGACAATGTTTATGTAAAGTAACAGTAAGATATAAGCAATAGTATTGTCCATATGTATTGACCTGGCACTCATTAATCTTCACCAATATTTTCAATGTTTTCGATGATTTACGCAATACTTGTATTCTGAAAATATCTATAAAGTAACAGATACGTTAATCGTTTACACTGTGGAGCAGTGGTGAGGTGTTTCACTTCCAAGCATGTTACCACAGGTTTGAAATCACATTAAATCATTTTTTCTGTAATATAATATTATAGACACCTGTTTTATTATAACATTTTTCAAGCATCATATTTTTATTTAATTGTTTCTCTTGTAGTAATTTTATTTTCTGGAAACGCTGGTGACAAGTTCTTTGTATTTTTGTGTAAGATCCTTCTAAAACCATTTTTATTCCACTCTTTCTTCAACGGTTAAATATGATAACATTCAGTAAATGGACCAGAAATATCACGATACGTTCAATCCAATAAATGGTCAGTTTGCGTATAAAAAAAAAAAAAAAAAAAAAAAAGGTCCGGTCAGACGTAGGACTCGAACCCACAACCCTGTGGTTGGCAGCTAAACGCTTTGTCTGCATAGCTACCTGCACATGTGACATTACGTTATCAAGAAATTATGTATATGTTATAGTTGTACCGCTATTCAAGTTTGGACACCGAGCATTAATTTACAGAAATATCAGAATATTCATGAGTGCCAGGTCAATACTTACGGACAATAACAAAGATATGACAGAAAAACAAAGGTTGCCAAAAAACTTTAACCTTAAAAATAACATAAGTATAACACCTTGGTGACCTTGACCTTTGGTATTACAGGCTCAGCCCCTGCACACACTTTGAATACTGGACAATGTTTATGACATTGTGAAGTTACAGTAAGATATAAGCAATATTAAGGCCAGCATTTTTTAATTTTCTGGTTTACGGGAGCGCCGACCCTATTTTTTGACAAAACAAAATAAAAATAAAAGTCATTTTCAGTACTTTTATTTTCATTTTACCCGCCGACCGTCCGTAATTGCTGCTGCCAAAAATAAAAGTTAAACTGTATGGCAGAGGTTTTTAATCTAGATCAGTAGACGCATGAAAAATGGCAGCCTGCATAAATGTAAATTGTGTGAAATTAAATTGGAAAAATATACAAGTTTACAGACAATAATCTTTGGAATGAGTTGGCAGAGATAACAGGTGTTGTAAAGAAATTGGATCGGAGTAGAAATTACGGCACCTAAAGCTCAACATTAGGAGTAATCACCTACCAAAAATGGCCTTCACTATCAGTATCAAAACTGTCCAGATGTTGAAAAATCTGGCCCATCACATGTACAAGATTTGTTGTCTGTATATTATAACTGGACAACGATCGAATTGATGTGGGACTGTCAGAAAAATACCACAATTGATAACAAGAGCACCGCCTTGCGGGTGCTGACGCTCATCTGATTTTTTTTGTGTAATAGAAATATTGTCCTACCCATGATTTTCTAAGTCTAAAAAGGGCCATCATTCTTGCAAAAAGCAGGATAGAGTTATGTTTCTTGATGTACAGTGTCCACTTATGATGGTGAAAAACTGTTGCAAGTTTTAAAGCAATAGCTTTGATAG